>NC_088678.1:34805836-35430836 GCF_950023065.1 Planococcus citri | reverse complement strand
CGACCATTCTAAGTGGTTACCGCAAAATTCCAGGAGTTTGAGTTCCGAAGTGAATTTCTGACCAATGTAAGAAGTTGTTTTTATTATGAGTGTATTTTGTGCGTTTCTCACATTATTTCTGTTGTCTTAGTGTGTTTGGTGTTTCCAATACCTCCTGGTGTGTCGGCTCCTAGAGCAATTAGTGTCTGTGTGTTTTCTATATATTTTTACGATACACAGATACACATATAGATTTTTATGATGCACTATTGGCAGCTGCATTGAGTTGCATTTATTATGAGGGGTTATCTTAGCGACCATGGTTGACGGAGGCAAGGGTTCTCCCACTTATTTGAGTACAAATATACCAGCAAAGAGTTGGGCTGAGCACAGAGATCTCAGTTGTTATAAGACTTTGTTGAAGTAAAGTGTCTGTGCTTATTGCTGCTATTTTCCCTGGTCGCCTAAGAGATACCTGCTCCGTTGACGCTGTATTGATGATTACGATTACGATACCAAGTATTACGCGAATATATAAGTTATCTTACTGAGTACACTGATACATGAATACTTGTTAGAATGTGCCTTGCTTTAGTTGTTTGAATGATATCATGGTGCCTTGCGCATACCTACAATGTAACTAGATATGAATATGATTTTAATTGAGACAGTGATTGTGATTAGTACTGTGGTTGCCTTTTGATACGCGCATTGTATGTCTTGTCAGTGAGTCAGGACCCTGCAGGGGACTCAAAGGGGTACCACTATGCAGTATGTGTGACGAGCCATACAGGTAATAATGTGGCCTCTCAGATAAATCTGTGTTGGTGCCTAGGGCGTTACTGAATGGCTCTGCTAGTTGGCCATTGAAGATCATTCTATTATAGGTACTGTTACTTATAAAATTCATTGAAAAAAATACCGTTTTCGACTTTGGCAATAATTAGATCAATTAGCTTATGTAAGGGAAATTTTTTTTTGAAATTGCTGACTCAACAAAAAAAAACTGGAGCTCGCATCGCGTGATTTAACGGTACATTGGAACTATGGAAGGGAACATCATATTTGGTGAATTATTGAAATTAATATTCGTTAAGTTTTGACAGTCGTGATAGAAAAATAATGCAATTAACAAGGTCTTTCTTCCATCTCTCGTTCAGTTAGAGAATAAATTGTATCGAAAAATTTGATGAATTTTGTTTTTTTATTCTGTGGTTTTTATCCAAATATTCTATCGTAAATCGTAATTAAATAGTTCGTTTTTCAATTGTGTTAAAGGAAAAATAAAACGAAAAAATAACCTATCGAATATTCAACTGTGTTAATTATTGAAGAATCTCACTAAATATTTCGTTGATAATATTGTCATAAAAATTCGAATTCGTATTTGGAAACTGTGTTGTCTTAATTTGTGTTCATTGGAGAAGTGGGAAAATCCCATCGAAGATTGGTGAATTGGTTAGATTGTTTGAAGAGTGGTAGTCAATTCCATTTCAAAGATTGTTGGATCGGAGGTCATTGGTTTGGTTTTGAAGATTGGAGATTGGTTCAAAGGTCCAGATCCCCCCTTACAGTACTGACACTGATGGGTGAACCACAGGTAGAATTGGTACTCGGGTCTGAAGCATCCTCACAGTTGGCTGTGGCTGAGACTGCACATTCTGAGACGGAGGTCTTTTAGCATTGATTGAGATTGAGATATTTACGAGTTATCTACGAGTTATTTACAAGCCTTGCATGATCTATGAGTAGTACATGTGTGTACTCAAAAGCAATTATTTTTATTACAGATCTCTATTCATCCATCCAAGTTCCAGCCAAGCCAGAACTCCGGACCTGATAACCTCAGTTGATTGATTTACGATATTGATTTAGATAATTAACGAATTTGCATATTTCGATATATATTTTTCCTGACACCTGTGTGTATTAATTGATAAATAGTTGTGTGGTTTGAAATGGCTATTTCCTGGCGCATTTTCAAATGACTTTTCAAAGTACCTTTTCAATTACTTACTATTTTACACCAATTTTGTGAACTTCAAAATGAAGAAAAATCAGATGTTCAAAGAAGGTACAAAATAAGTGATTTCTTGACAAAATATCGTCCGGTTTGCTTACACAATCACTCAGCTCAAAAACGATTGTAATTTGACTTTTTTGGAACCTCCAGTGAGTTCTTGAATTTCTCCAGAAATTTCAAATCGCACTGTAAAGGACAAAAAGTCAAAGTGAGATTGTTTTTGGATTGAATGATCGTGTAGAGACATCAGACGACTATTTTTTCGAAAAAATCCATTCTTTACATACCTGCTTGTACTTGATTTCAAAATTTGTTTTTTTTTTCATTTTTTCTGAAATTCACAAAATTGGTCAAAAATTTAGTTTTGAAATCAAAGATTTCTGCTTGAAAAATTCTGAAAAAGTTGCCAGTGGTTGAAAATGCACTGAAAAATTCAAAAATAATTTTTTTTACTTTTTCCAAATTTTTAATCTTATTTGCATTGGTTTTTCAAAGTGGATTTTGAAGTCGTTCTTGAGGTTAAAAATTACTTTTAAAAATCCAGGGTCATCATACTCAAGTACCAGCTTCAGAAAGGCTGAAAACCAGTAGATGTTGATGTCGTGTAGGAGTTGAATTGAAGACATTATCACATCGATTCACTTTGCTAAAAAAAAAATGATACTTCTTGAAAAAAATTAAAAACCTCTCTTGAAACATTTTTTTGAATTTTTCAAAAATTCGACTAAAACCCAAAAATGAACATTTTAGCACTTGAAATTTTGGTTGGGGGCGGGGGTTAGAATATGCTCTTCAGATCAACATAGGTTTCGTTCAGATCGAACAGTTTTCATTTAAACAGTTCCTTTGTAAATACATATGTACCTAGATAATCAAACACCCACAGTCCCACATGATATAGATAAGCATCTTTGATATAAATTTACAACATCATTCGCATAAGAAAGCAAAATTAAAAGTTACGAGCATTTGGCGACACATAAAAACGAAAACCATTTTCAATATTAATGTTTCGCTCAAGTTTGTAAAATGACTGGTACTTTTTTAGGTGCTCGACTGTCGCATACCGGAGACTTCATGAGATATAAATGAATCCAATGGTTATCAAAATGTCGCAGATACATATATGAGATACCATACCCAGGTAAGCCAAGGGAGCAGAGAAAAGAGTCGGAGGAAAAAACATGCGAAGGGTTATAAAGCATTATATTTCATTGCAGAGTGAGAAATCATTTTTTAGGTTGCTTAAACAAGTAAGTGTATTTTTTTGTATAGGTAAATAGTACATAAGGGATCTATTTTTGGAAAATACGATTACTCCCAGTGCCGCAGTAAACGGAAAAGTCGAAACCTAAACAAAAATTAAAATAGAAAAATTCTTATAGCGAATCGTTGCGGTGTTGGTGTCGTTTGCAATGAAACGATTTTGTGATATCGAAATGCGATGCGAGTTACAATAACAAGAACTTTTGATTAAAAATAACAATTTCTGCCTTTTTAAAAAAGGAAACCATTCGTTATAGAAAACTAATTTTTATTTTCGCTTGAATAACAGTAGACATTTTGATAAAAAGAAAATCAAAGAAGATATTATATGTGATTGGAAATTTTTCCAATTTTTTTCCCTCTTCGTGATTTACTCGAATAGGTTGATGAACAAACGAAACGCGTACCATACCGTAGGTTTTAAAATTCAATTCTTCGTTCGTTGCGTATACCAACCTATTCTGTATAAGACGTTATAATTGCGAAGCTCTATACCCTTTCTCAAGTCAATAGATAGGAAGAGATGCTGGGAAACGTAAACGTGCGAGGAAGCTATTCTATAGTAAGATGAATTTTCCACGAATCGTTGATAGAGAATGACGTTGAGGTTTTATGTTATGTTTGAGCTAAGAATTTACCAATAATACTGCATAACACTGTTTTACCAACGATATATACTCGCATAATACATACAAGTGAGTAAACCTCTAGGGTGGTATTTTAAAGCTTATTTGCTTTCATTGTCGCTGTCACGATACGTATGAGTGAAGTGTTTCAAATCTAAATGTTATGCGACTATATGCAAATTACGACGAACTCTCATTATGCTAAGATCCTACGTAGACATTTTTTTTTTCAACGAAAAATTAACCTCGAAACGTTCGAGCCGAGATTAGATAGATATACCGGGTGTCCCGATTTTATTCGTCAACCAGCTGAATTGAGAAGAGTAGTCTGAGCTAACTTTGAGTTTTGACTGTTTGAAGAGAAAAACGTATCTTAGGAATGAAATCACATAGAAAAAGTGGCAAAGATTTTCAGAGTTGCAGAGCTGACGAATACAACCCTCAAGAATAACAAAGTTCTGAAGGCTGTGGACATTGAAGAAGTCGGACAAAAGACGAGTAACTAAGGCAAAGATGAAATCAATGAGATAAGAACTGAGAAGAATTACGAAACTGATTCTCAGAGATGAAGATCACAAGCTAAGTAGGTACCTACCTTCATAAAGAAGTGGATAAATCACGCAGGAAGTGGTTCTAAAAAGAAAATTTATTCTGATTTTGAAAATTTTTTATCCAATTGAGTCAGATTGAATCCAAAATTTAATCAAGTTAGATTCGCAATTTGATTCAAAAAAAGTCCACTATCTAAACAAATCCGAATAAATTTATTGTGATCTGCTTAGGGGCTGGGTTCAGGTAAATTAAATCTGAGTCAATCTAATTGAGCTTGATTTTGGATGCAATCTGATCCATAATTTTTTTCCTAGAAACTTGGCCTTTTCGAAATATTGGTTTGGTGCATTCGAGTCAAATCAAAATGAACACTTTTTACGAGAGTTGGTAGAACTATAAAATATAATAGTTCGAGGAAAAAATCCCTGAAATTCGTTGTTATCCTACCTCTCCAATCACGTGGATTTCAGACAAAACATTCATTGCCCACGTTTAGAAAAAACTTGGGATTTCCATTATCAGAAATCTTTTGAAATTTTTTCAAGTAGGTACCTATCACTTGTTCCTTCAATTTTTCAGGTAAGCTGCATTGTTCAGACCCAAAATGGTTTTCTATCCACTCTCCTCACCGTTATGGTCGTTTCATAATTTTTATTCAAAAATTTGAATCATGTGATTTTAGGAACCACTAACATCCCTTTTCGGGTGACCCATCGCCCCCAAAAATCATGTCTGGGCTGGAAAATGTCGAAGTAAATGGGAATAAATTTATCTGAAACTAAAAATTATTTTTATTAGGGCAGATAGAAACCTGCAATTTATTTTGACTGTTTTTTTTTCGTCCCCTGGCTATCCAAAAAAAATGAACGATTTCTGGAGGCTTCAAAATGACTCGAAACCACCATTATTTGATTGGGGAGGTCAAAATTAGGGTACCTAGGCATATAAGAATTTCAGCTTTTTACCTCAATTTAATTTACTTTTTATTTTTTTCGTAGAAAAATGAGTGCTTAAGAAATTTGTCTAAAAGAACAATATTTTTTAACGAGTTTTATCTGCAGTTTCATTTAGATTTTTTGAGATTTCGAAAGTTCGTTGGTCTGCCTCCAAGTATTATGATTTAAAGTTCTCAACATGTTGAAAATCAATTACCACAGGTCTCTCATGTCTCATGTTTCTCCAAACGTTCAAATTTGGTACCTACTTACCAAGTAGGTACGTTTTCACCATTAAACTGGATTTGGGGTGAAAGAAGTCAATGGAGTGATAAAATGTGCAAAAACTGCAGAAATGCTGATTTTCAAAGTTTCGAAGATATTTTTTCACCCTTCCCTTCCCTTCCCTTCCCTTCCCTCCCTTTCCTTTCATTTTCAGTTTGCTCCAGGCTCAAATCTCACTTTCAAAACACCAAATCCCAAAATTCTTATCCGAAAGAGATCAAAAAAACATTGAAATGGGCTTTTAGGGAGGAAAGAGGATTGAAAAGATTCAAGACTGTCAACTGCAAATTGTGATTTCAAAGTAAAAAAATTAATGAATCAAATTAAAAATTTTCTGAATTTTTTCTCATTGATCTTCAACTTTTTCCGGTCTTTCTGAAAAAGAATCCATCAACATTGGAAATCATCAAAAACTTGATGAAAAAAGCGAAACTTTCTCAGCTGATCATCTCACACTGAAAGTTCAAATGGCAAGTGGTTCACTTTGTATAATTTTAACCCCCACCCCCATTCGAATGTCTGGCTGATATTTCGATATTGTGATAGGATCCCCCTCCCAAAAATGAACTTACAGTTTTCAAAGTTGAACTTTAGTCAAGTTCCCAAAAGTTGAATATGACTGTATTAACAAAATTCGTCGTGCTTAGGTCCATTTGAACGGAAATTTTAAGAGCTTTTCGACATCAATGGATTGCAAAACCAGTTTACGTTTACTGATCACCTCGAAATACGTAGCTATTTACTTGATAAAAAGCAATTTTTTTAAAAATATTGGTTGCTTGTGGTATACCAAGGATATCATTATTAGCAATAAGAAAGTAATCACATTCTGAGGTGTTACTTACCTAATTCATCGAAGCTGGAATGCAAGCATAAAGATGCTTTTTGCTGTTGTGTACTGCTCACAGGTGCCCAGTTTGCTGCAACAAAATAAAACAATTGCATTTAAAGATAATGTTGTGAAAAATTGTAAGTAGTCCACATTTAACACAATGGGAAATTTTAGGTTGATATTTGCTCCTGAAAATTTCAATTTTTAGATTTTTGTAAAAAATTGTGAGAACTAAAAACCACGATATTCCTACCTACGTACCTACAATTACATATCTCGAAAAAACAGACATTTCACAGAGTGATCAATTGCTTCAAAACTGATTTCTGAAAATTCGATTTTCAGATAAACAAATTTAAAAAACTAGGCACGCTCATAAACGAACTATTCTCCTTCGCATTTATGATTCAAAATAGCTCAATCAGATAACGTAAATAAACTTGTACAAGCTGTAAAGGCAACGGAATAAGAAAACGAGTAAGTAAGTAAGTAAATTTTAGTCGACGATGAGACGTTAAGTTGATTGCAAAGTTTTCGTAAATGGTAAATACGAATGTTGTCTTGGTTAAGAACACGGATGCAAATTGCTTTAGCAAATTAGCAATTTTGCCACACTATTTCCGTAATCTGACTCATTTACGACGTTGGCAAAAGTTGAAAACTGCGTGTAATCATTACAACTACATCTACATGAAATAATGTCTCAATAATACACTCCATCTGAAAGTACACCAATCCCGAGGCGAAATTAACCATTACTATGTCCATCCTGTAGGGATCATTGAAAGTATTATAGGTATACCTACGTAGTACTTCGACAATCGAACAATTGCGACGAAGAAATTTTTAGCCAGGATTTTCTCTTGTTTAATCGTATTAACAAAAGTATACTTTGCGCCGCTGTTAATTCGCATTTTGTAACAGGTTATCTTAATAATTGCGGTCTAGGGTTATAAAACTGATTAACAAACTTTTTCAAAATAATGACATTTGGCATGAAACTTCGACAATTATAAACATAATGCATTAATTGTGTACCATTGCAGAGTCCAAAAACGTAACTGTAATATTTATATAGGTGCTTTAAAATATAATAAATATAATCGCTGTAAATATTTACAAAGCCGCTGTTTTCAGCTCACATTGTAAGAATATACGGTTCAATATTTATATAAACTTTTTTCATTACATTTTCTGCTTCAATGTGTAATATTTAAATGAAAATTCCGCTTTTTCTACTAATCAGCGATGGGAGAGAATTAAATACGTTCAACAATGCAGATTATAATGTTTGTAATTCGAAGTTTCGTCGAGTTGAAAAAAAAAACCTGCTGTGTTTAAGTAGAGCTTAAAATTTATCGATTTCGTTCAACAACGTGTAATTAAATTTACTATAATCTTGATTTATCGCCCGGCTGAAAGTATTTTTTTTTTTTTATTAAACAACGATTTAGGTGCTATTGTGCAAAAAAAAAAAGTTTCAACGGTATTACACCTCGTGTAAAAAGGAATCGAATTTTTTGTGGTTCACGTACATAATATGAAGGATCGTAATATTGTAAAACAATTTCATAAAAAATTGGAATTTTTCTCACTTTCATTTCGCTAAATGAAAGTGAGAAGTTTGAAATTGGATTAATTATGGAATTTTTAATTCTGTATCGAGCATGTGTGTCCGTTTGGTGGAAAAAAACCTTCCACGCGTCACTTTTTTTTTTTTTGCAACGAATGGTACCTATTCGATACCTACTGATCTTTCTTACGAGGTAAGTTTTCGGTCATTCAGTAACCGATATTGATATTTTTTTTCATCAAAGCATTGGACCCTTCAGAAAAAAATTCGTGTCCTAAGGGAATTTTAAATTTTTCGTGATTGTCTGATAATTGAATAAATTCGTGGAAAATTGAATTGCCAGTCATAACCTCGAAAACCCTCATTTTTTGTCACATTTAACTCTTTAGAAGCTTCTCACATATATCAAAAATAGCATTCAAAAGAGGATAGTATTTAGAATATTTGCACATTTTGAGATTAATTCTAGCAGCCTAATCGCACATGTCAGAGTTCTGAAGAAAGCTACTTTTTTTCTCATTCATGTTAAAAGTGGCCGCCAAAACACGATGGTTCAATTGAAATGTAACTTGGAAAAAAAATTTCATGAGCTGTTGATGCAAAATCACAGAATTCAAGATTTTAGGTCATTTTTGAATAAAAGTATAATTTTTTTTCAAAAAATTGGGTTGGAAGGTGGATAGAAGGGACATTGAGAGGGTTTTCTCAAAAACTTTACATACGACGTGCCATCCGCCAGTTTTGATTTTTTGATATTTTTAACATGTTTTAAGTACACTAATCGAGGCTTTGAGAGGTCGAGTTGAAAAAAATGTTTAATTTTTAGAACTCGACATTAAACTAATAACAGCTAATGCTACTCTACTTACTTCTGATTTTTTTAAATTTTGAATTTCAATTAAAATTTGAAGGTCTTTGTGCTTCCCTCAACCAAAAGTGAAATATCGTTTTAGCGAGAATAGTTTGTTAAAAAGAACATACATTAGTAAAAATTTAATTTTTTTGTTAAATGGTTATAATTTATTTTTACACCTGTTATGAAAAGTTGAACTTGTGCCAGACAGTTTGGTTTGAGCAGTTTAAGATTTTTATGACTGAATTTCAATCTACTCCTCTTTTCTTTAGAGCCACATAAACAGATTATTAAATGTTCAACAGGTCTTGAAATACGAGCTACATATTATTGAACAGTTTGCAAGATACTCAATTCACCGCAAATAATACGCTGTGTATTTACGGCAAACTGAGTATGCAATTTTATTAACACGGTATTATTATTAATATGTCTTTAAACCTATTCCATATAAACAGGAACCAAAATCGATTTAACTCAAATTTTTTTACAAGTTTTTTTTGGTGGTTTGCTAGAATTTCCGTGCTGACCGTTCATGGAGTGGAGGTGGGAAAGGGCAAGCTTTCTCATTTTCACACACTTGTGATTAATTTCCGGATTTGTCAAACTTTGAAGGCTGATATCTCAAGACTCGTTAAACTTGTAGAAAATCTGTTCGCGAAATTTTAAAGAGAATATATTATGAGAGATTCAAAATCAATTGATTAAAATTTGAAAAACTTTTTGAATTCTCCGAGTAAAAAAAAAGTTCAACTTTTCCAGGTAGGTAGGTATTTACAAAAAATTAAAGCCAATTATGTACATACGTGATGAATTAATTTTCAAAATAGGATCTCTACATCGGTCGCTTGTGAGCACAAAGCTCCCCCTCTTTTGATACAAACTCAAAAAAAAATCAGTGCTCAAGTAATGAATTTGAATGGCGATGATTTTGAATACCTGTTGGGTTATTTCTCCATTCGATCCTTTTTAAACTCCTTCCCTCTCTCTCACTAGTGCAAATGTTCTAAGCGTGATCAAATTGATTTCAAATAGGTATCTATTTTTTTTTTTTGCATCCGTCTATCCATCCATCCAAAAGCTTCCTATAATGAGGGAAAATCGAAAAATCAGAATGAATAAGTAGGTATGCCTATTTATGGTGCAATCAGCTGATTCTTATACTCATTTAAGATAGCGAAGTAACGTATCTATTTATTTTCCAAATTAGCCCCTCGTATCCTCCACTCGCTTTTCCGAAAATAGGATGAGTTGGCGAGACAATTGGATAGGTATATACATAGGATAATTTTTCTGACAAGGGAGCCGAAATCTTTGAGAACGGAACTTGGATGTAAATTGAAGAGGATCTTGAATCTCTCCTCTCCCTCTATTTCTCAATTTTCAATTTTTGAAGTTGATTTTTCGATACCTCTCCTCCCTATATGAATTTCAGCAGCTCAAACTTTTGCCACAGGGTGTGTGTTTGATTCCGGCCAAAAAACGAATATTACCTACAACACTATGCCCTAAAAATTCGTCTAAAATCAAAAAATCAACTTCCGTAGCGCTGAAAATTGCGAGATGGAATTTTTTAAGGTTGAAACTCTTCTAATTTACATACTTATCCAAGTGTTTTTCGAATCGGAGAGGTTCCAGAATCAAGGGATTTCCTTATGAGCAATCTCCCTGAAAATACGTAAAACTATTCTGTGTGGGTATCAATTTTTTAGTCATTTTTGTAATTACAAAAAAAAACACAAAAATTTGATATGGTACAATTTTTGGATATTTTTCTCGATTTTTTGAAATTTCCTCTAAATGGCCTGTAAATTGACTCAATGCGTTTAAAAATACTTTCCTAGCTTCAGAAATGATATCTTTCCATATTTTAATATACTTGTAATTAATGCGAAATATTTGAAAAGAAAATATTATTTTCAATACATCGAATTTACCCAAAAATAAGCGATTTGCGAATTTTTAATCGTTCGGTAGGACTCTAAAAGCGGTCTTGGATTTTGATGGCAATAGTCTAGGTCGACGAAGAATCTCAAATAGGAACTATCTTTTGGAATTGAATCGTTTTTCCTAAAACAGGCAGGATAGGAAATGGAGAAGTAAAAAACATTTTTTCGAAAATTCTCCGTCTTGGAGAGCCTTTAGGGGCAGATTCGGAGCTAAAAAATTTTCCAACTTTCTACTCAAAATTAAGATTCTTACTGAATTTGGTGAAAATCCTCCAGCATATTTTTTTTTCACGATCCACCCAAACTTATACATACTACATAATTGTTGCCTTTGGTAAACAGATAAGAGGATACCGATCAGGTGCAGTAAGTTTAAAAACTTATATATTTTCTGATTTTGTTCCAGCATCTATTTGGTCATTTCTGGGTTATTCTCAGCAATTCATTTGTTTGACATTTAAAATGTTGTTGACGTACATTTGTGTAGGTCTAAGTACCTAGTTACTTAATTTATCTGATATTACATACAACACAACGTTGATTATCATGCCCAGGACGAAGGCTGCAGTGTATATTCTCATATCTAATACAACCATGTAGCAGGTACCTCTACCTACTCGTAAGTATGTACTTTTCACTCGACGATACCACATTCATGAAACCCAAATCCAAACCACACGACACGCCACACGACTCTAAAATAATATTTATTTCATATTCGCATCAACTTTAAAGATACTTATACAATATAACTCTGCTTTTGTCATTAAAAATACCTATCCCTTTTGGGTACACGAGCTTAAATGCGCAATGTAATCCAAAGTCGAAAAGATAAAAGAAAAACACTCTAGCTATCGCTAACCTATTATGAACTAAGTAAATAACATTTAAACAAGCCTGGACTGTCTGCTGGTTGCTGGTTTACGTAGCATGCTAAATTTTACGAATAATTCTTACACGAGAGTATATATCTACGCGAACGGTTGCGAATTCCTGTGCTCATTTTTAACATAGAATTAATTTTCTCTTTGCCTTTTCCTGCGTTTGTTATGTATTTTAAATTGGTCGTTGTGGCATCGTATACAACGACAACGATTCTCGTCGTACTCGTATTATATAACATAGAGTCAGAATCGTCCTATCATCACTGCTGGATGCTGCAAACATTTCGGACTCGACTCTGCAACTCGCATGTAACCCCGAATGAAGTCGACGAAAGAGTAAAAATTTATACGCCTAGGATTTTTGTCCCTTTAGTCTTTATTAGTTTCGTATTCATAATAAAATACATCCGTTTCTTTACTCTAACCTAAAGCTCTATCCTATAAATTAAATACGCTCGCGTTAACCGAAGACCTTACATATGCAAGTGGTAGCTACCTACATCACCATCCTATATACAGAGCCACATTCACCCCTAATATTATCAAAACAACTACCACCAAGATATGATTAATTATATTTAAGTGAATTCCATACATTACGCGAATTAATTGCTTTATGCATAAGAAAAATATACATTAACATCGCGAATTATTCTTCCAAGTTGTTTTTTTTTTTTTGCTTTGAAATGTCAGGGAAAAAATTCAAAAATAGAAAAATTACTCGCGAGTAAAAATCGTAGCAATTTTCCAGCTCGAAATTCCCACAAAAATACTCGTACTTTGAATATTAATACATTAACTAAAGATATATACCTACTGTACTTTGTAAAAACGAAGAAAAAAAAATCATTCACTCCAAATTTGTGTATTCAACTAATGACTTACGCAAGAAATTCAATTAAGTTTAATTCTATTTATCAAAAAATGTTACTAAGCAGATCATTTAAATTCATGTCGTTTAGTGTCGAAAAAAAACACATAGTCGAGCAACGTTTTGTAATCGGTATCGTAAAATGACCGTTTTTTTAGGGCACGAAATGAAACCCCGTTTTAATTATTGTAACCGATGTTGGTTGAAACAATCTTTTAATTTTTCTTTTTCATCTTTTTGCCCCTCTACTTTGGTATACATAGCTCTGCTGTGCCGGCTCATTCAGCAAGGAAAAAAATAATTAATTTTTTTCCAAATCAGATATCCTACCTGGTATTCAAAATTTGTTTTAAATTCGAGAAAATTATTAAAAAATGCAAATTAATTTTTTTTTTACTTCATTAGTAGATGAAAAATATTTTCATATAGCCCGCAAGTCGGCTCGTACCTACACAAAATGAAACCGCGAATTATCTGTTTCCAGTATCTTAGCCGGCGGTTGAAAAAAGTCACCCTGTTAATTGATCTGAAATTTGAGTACTTTTTACCCTTCGAAATGGACTCGGAATTTTGAAATTGGGTACACAAATCGAGTTAAAATGTAAACGGAATGGGCATTTTTTTTCTCGCAAAGCACCTTTTTTATTTTCATTATTCGTCGGATGACAAAATTCACTGCCTCGTGCACAATAAACAAATAATTTTTCGGCGGATTTTCTCATATAACTTCATTCACGATGTACACCACTGTCGAGAATTTTATATGAACTCGACGACGGGTTAGCAAAAATAAAAAAAAGTCTACCGTTATTTTTTAATAAATGTATATATATTTAGGTAAAAAAAAAAAAAAAAACCAAAAGGAAAAGAAAAAGGTAAAATGAGATATAAAACGAAGATAGGCGACAAAGTGGTATCAGCGTACCTTGTGAAATTTTTATATCTTTTTTTTCCTTGTCCCAAGAAAATGGTAAGTTTTTAAGAGTTTCTCAGTTGAAAATTTTTCTCTCACTAAAGCGTGATAAAAAACGTGAAAATAACCTAAAAACATTTAACTGGACTTTATTCGCTTGTTCACGGTGTGTTCTTTTTCTAATAAAAATTTCAACCATCATGTTGAGTCAAATTTATGGACAAAATTTATTATTTGATTTTGCGGTGTGGCAAATGCCCGCCATAGTACTTTAAAACAGATTACGATTGTTTTACAAAAATAGTATAAATGTTGCAACGAAATTCTTTATCAGAGCGGGGCTTTTTTATTTACGAGTTGTATTTCAATTTATCAGGTCAGTATTTGCCATTTCCTGTTTGTTGTTTTTTTTTTTAGTATTTTAATACCACCAAAAGTGATATATATCCGGGTAATGTTCGATTTTTCGCTGCTTTATTAAAAATTCACGTGAAAATTTTACGTCATATGAACGTATCAATATATCATCGAACGACTAGCCCGATGTTTTAAGCTTTATCAAAAATTAAAAAACCAATGGAAAATACGAGTTTTATGGGGTTTTCGATGTTTTTTTTTTACTGCTTCGACTATATCTTAATGTTTGCCAACTTTATTATGGTTTGAAATTTTTAACAAGTTTTGTACGGTTTAATAAATCTATCTGAGGTGAAATTCAACTCGCAATTTGGCTGTCAATCGAGCTATTTTCGTAAATGATACGAAGATTTTATTAGACGTGTGGTGGGATGCTTTGGTTTAGGCGAATGCGAATTGCGTTTTGAGTGAATTTTATTGAATTGGTTATGGTAGAGGAAAGTACCATGAATTTTATATGATCGTATGGTAAAGACAGTTTTTTTGATAGGCATTATTGCTTCTATATGATGCATTTTGGACTCAAACCTGTCTTCCAATTTAAGGCTAAAAATGAAAAAAAAAAGATTGATGCATAAACTCGGGTTTTGTTGAGTTTTTTTTACCCCTTAATAAACATTACAATTTGTACAAAGTGAACATTGAGGAATAATTTTGACCTCACAAAAAACTGAACATCGATAGTTCAGTCACTGTTTGTCCTTCAAGATCCAGCAGTCTTCAGATTATTTAAAATGTGGAAATTAAATGGGCAAAAATTCCAGCAGAAAATGATTTCAATTGATTAGATCTGATCAGTTCCCGAAATTTCCTGGATTCCATTTGATTTAATCAGATCTGGGTGGATCAATGTTTCAGGCGGGTTAAAATAGATTTGAGTGACCTGACTGATCAGATCAGATCAGAGCTAGTCAGATCCAGACATTTGTTGGATCCAATTATAAGATCCGATATGTTCCAAGCAGGATTGAAATAGGTAGGTACCTATTTATTTTGATGAACGAGTACAAATCAAAATTATTCCTGAATTGAGTTTGCTAATTTCTGTAGTTTCAAATGTTTTCAGGGGAATAAAAAAAGATCTCGATTCCATAGGCTCTGAGGAAATCAATCTGTAAGATTTACTTCTCTACAACGAACGTCTGGTTTCGCAACAATCAATAGAAAATCATTTTAAAATCTTGAAGTTGATAATTCTGAAAAATTGATCAAATGTAATCAATTAATCAACATTGAATGAAATTTTGCAAAAATTACTAAAATATTTCAAAAACTGAAATTCACTAAAAAATTGATGAAATTTCAATAAAATTTAACAAACGTTTTCAAAATGAAAAAAAACCACCCAAATCAATTGAAATCTCTTAAAAGTCCAGAAATGAGGTATTTCATCAACTACAGTAACTACCTACTCAATGCTCACAGAAAAATCAACATCACTGATAAAAGTGATATGGAACACTGATCTTTGGTTCATACATTATTTTGACATTTCAAATCAATTGGTGTTGGTTTTGAGTTCTATTAAATTTTCCAGCAGATTTTTATGTTTTCCTGTGATAAGAAGATACTGAATTTTGTTTTGGTTCATCTTATCACAATTTTTCTGAAACTGGAAAATTTAAAAATTTGCTGGAGAAGGTTCTAAAAAGGTTCAAGACTATTACAAAGCCATTTGAAAAATCATAAAATAAGATATCTTAAAACAGATAAGAGATCTTAATTTTATTAAATTTTTACAAAAAATTGACCATTATATAAATTTTGGAAAAATTTGCCAAAAATATAAAAATGTAATTCAATGCTTGAAATTTGGCTTTGGTGGTGTATTTTTGAAAGCCATTTTAATACCTATTGTAACAAAAGATTATGCAGCATTTTCTACCACTTATGTGGGAGAAATTCGTTCTGTGTTTAGTCAATGTACTGTACTAACTCGTAGTTACAAATACACAACATCTACAGTTTTAGTTCTCTTTTAACCATCAAGTTTAGATAGAAACACATAAGAAACCAGTCTTTATACAACTCCCTATGTGTGCATAGGTATCTGTGTTCCAGAGAATAGATAGGCAAGTACTTACCTACCCGTATTCTAAGTATTATTAACATAAGACATGATCAATCAATCTGTTTGAGTATATCTGTTCCAGTATTCTGTAAATATGTGTTTCAGCATGTGTTCCTGTGATCATGTGATCCATTTTGTAATGCTACAGTTCCTGTTATACAGATACGTTCCATAATGATGTACTCGGGCATCGGGGCCAGCAGCAATTGTACATAAGACTGTGAGTCTGCATTTCAATTCTCATCTAATGAGTATCACTGATGGACCTTCTCTCATCCATTTGTTGATCCCTCCGGATGTGATGTGTATTTACACTCCTTTTATTACAACATTCTGTGTTCTCCATTTTTCAATATTTTACTGGTTTTTATAACTAGAGTAGATTATTCCAAGTGTCGTCGTTGTCGTGGTTCCTTGTCCTTTACAGGACATTGGAAATCTCATTTTTGTGGTACCCTAACAGGGTGAGGCGAATGCCTATGCCACTGCGATTATTCTAGGGAATCGACGTTTTTTTGAGCATTTATGTAGTAGTTTCCCGTTGCTTTCTACACTATCTACAAGGTAGCTCATACATCACTAACCGGGTTTTTACAACTCTGAGTTCCGTAATCACCGCTACCTATAGTTGCTCAACCAGTTACAGCTTTTTGATACCAGCAACAGATTGCGTGCATTTCTGTTGCCTCTGCTGTTCTGGTGCTCGGAGCTTAACATGTAATAGATGTTAAATGCACTACAATGTATACATTACACATTAACACCTACCTCTCTAGCGGGATTTGAACCCACAACCTCTTGTTCAGAAAGCCGTGGCTCAACCCACTACGCCACCGAGTGTAATTCCAAGTGTACGTGTGATATTTACAAACAAACAGGGCATAAAAGAATAATCAAAGGCATTTTTATTATTAAGGTATTTGTAATATGTGCATGTTATGTATTCCATAATTGTTTATTTGTAACGTAACCGAAAAACAAGTACTGAGGTGGTCAGTCACCGCCCACTTGGTACTTGTAAAGCTCATAGAAGCTAGGTAGTACAGCTCACTATGTTGAAGGAGTAGGTATGTGATGTGAGTAAATGTAATACTTGATGCACAGTGTGCAAAATATGTCATTACTAGGGCTCGGCATAATATGGAAATGCATATTTTGCAGGTGAACTCGGATTCTAAAAGTAATGGAAGCATTTTACGTTTCAGGAAAATCCCTGCATTTTGAGCCCAACTTCATTTTACATATTTTACATATTTTGGGAAAAAACGCACTTTTTTACATATTTCGAGCATTTTTCACACATTTTTCACACATATTTTCACATATTTTGCCAATTTGAGAAAAATTGCTCAAAAAACGGTGACTTAACGTTTTTACTATGTAATCTTGTAAAAAATCGTATTGAAAAAAAAATTAAAAATAAAAAAAATAAAAAAATTGAAAATGTTTTCTCTACGAATTTGAACTTTTGTTGTTTTTTTCATTTTTCTTTGGTGTTTCTGCTCGGAGTAAAATTTGGACAACAATTTTGAACGCGGTTTTCGAACAGCTACGAAATGACACCCATATTAAAGTTACATATTTTTTACATATTTTAACAAAAAACGCATATTTTGGCCATATTTGGGGTAAAAAAGGTCGCATATTTAATGCATATTTCGGCCTTTTTACTCACATATAATGCCGAGCCCTAGTCATTACAATACCTATATTTTAAAAAAACGCATTATTGATGTAATTTTTTTTGAATAGGTAGGTACATCAAGTTGATTTTTGTCATAAAGTAACTTTTTCCATTCAAAAATACTTAGCCTATTTATAATAAACACAAATTTATGAATAACCATGAACTTTATTCTTCACTGTCCCCTGAGTAGAAATCTAGAACGACCTCTTTTTACATTCGTTAAATTTTTGCCAAAAAATTTACAAAATTATATCATATCCTTATTATTTTATAATCTTAGAAAAATCGTAAAAAATTGTTCAGCAGAGTTCAAAACGAGTCGAAAAAGTGCCAAACTCTTTTAAAAAGAATTTTGAGACGATTGTAGTAAGTCTGTTTTAACTTTCTTCAAAATAAGTCAAATTGACTGAAGAGTTGCTTCATTTTCAAAAAAAAGTTTGCCAAACCCTGCCTCTATTTCCTTACCAAGTTTCCAACCAACTTACTGAAATAAAACCTCTGAAAAATACATTTTTTGAGATATCACTCTCAGAGCGCAGATACGAAAATCCCCTTGTACGCTCAAAAATCACCATTCGATAGCATTAAACGAGAAATGGCACAAAAATCACAATCCACGAGTCAAGGACAGATCACCACATTTGCTGGGCCAAGACCTTTCTTGATAATTTCTCAATCAACGATTCGCTGCGCATAAGTAATTCTTTCCCCTCCCGTTTACCCCCATGGAACGAATATTATTTTCGAGGACTAACGAGAAGTTATTTCCTTTACCTTCACCTCTCACACAATAACCTCAATAATAAGTGTAATTTTCTCAGCATAAATTCTACTTTCGCCTTCGTTTTCGCATTCTCCGAGCACTTGAAAAAACACGAAAACTGAATTAAAAATTTTAATCAATATTTCATAAATCGAGTAATTAAAATTAATTTTTTTTCTCGAGTTATTTTTAAAGGAAACGCCTCGCCTAAAGAGAAAAAAAAGGAACACTGAAATTGAAAAATTTTCAAGTTTATTGAATTCACGAATTCTTGATAATTTTTCTCTTTTTTTTCTGCAGAATTCCGCTGTTAATTCGTCGTCTCTTAATTATAAAAGAAATGAATCGTGAAAATGAAATGTACTTTTATACTAATTTTCATTATAATGATAGAGTAAATATAAGAAAATATTATTTTTCACGAAATGAAAAAAAAAAAAGAGTCGTAATTCCAGGGCACAAAGACAAGGTGAATTATTCAGTATTCGGAGTTTCCTTTTGGAATAAAAATTCTTCTCTCCTGCTAACCTTCATCGTCGTTACTTTATTTTATTTTTTCAACAATACAAATAGAGAAGGCCTTTTTAAGAAGGTTTATCAACGTAAATCTTTTTGCTATACAGTGAAACGACCATAGCATGGAAGAGAAAGAGAAAAAAAAACCAAAACGCTAGTTTCGTTTTAATGAAAAGAAAGAGAGTAGATGTAGTAGTAGATGGAGAAACGTGATACAGTCCGGATAAAAATTTATAATAATTGCGGTCGCTTGCAGCGTTTATTGGCGTTTTGCTAATTATCGAGTTAGCCGAGTTTCTTTAAAAGGTACATGAATGGTACTCGGGCGTTAAGAAGGATTAGGAAATATTAAAATACTCGGCTTAATGAAAAAGAAAAGTAAAATAGAAGGAAAAATAACTATGGTAAAAATAAGCAACAATTCATGCATAATACGTATACAAATAACGGCGACTCTGCGCGCAATATCAGCTTTTCAATGAGATTTAACAAACTTTCGCAATTAAGCTTCAAAGTTAAGTTGCTAGCATAATCAAAAACAGACTTGAAAAAGCGACGATTTTTTTCTTTTACAAACATCGGAACATTTTGAAAATACTCGTACTGTGTTTAATTTCTGGTCGATAAGTAAGTATAACTGTTGAATTTTTGTTCTACTATATCGTAGCCGAAGCGAATGTGGAGGCGAATTTTCCAGTAGGAGGGATTTTTTTCCTCCACGGCGACTTTCTCGGTGTACATTCTGATTCGACGGTGAGTTCAAATGGTAGCAGGATTATGTACGCTCGAATGTGATACTAATCCTGTCGTAAAAAATTGTTCAAATTTAATCCTGCGCGAAATGATTCATACGCATTTTCCGCAAAAACTAGCTGAAACTTTTACACGCTCGCAAATGCGGAAAAGGCCCTTTTTTTTCAAGAGCCCTACCGTCGCGTAGAATGCTTGATGAAGCTCTAATTGTTTAGTTATTTTCAACATTTGCTCGTTTTACCTACGACATGATATTTCTGTATTCGACTGTTGCTCGAATAATGTCACTTCAAAAGTTATCCGAGGTAATGCCGAGAAAAAGAAGTGCCCTTTTACCAAAGTCCCCTCGGGCTGAATATCACCATTTTCACTATCTACGTATATACCAACTTTTACGAAACGGTTCTTTTGGGAAAAGTATACGTACTACATGGAAAATTGACAATGGCAACAGATACCATTTTTAAGAAATGAAAACAATACAGAACTTTTGTAAATATCGAAATTTCCGCCGAAATGAAATAAAAATCGTATCGTATTTCCATTTTATAATGAAAATCTTACTCGTGGGAAAATAATGCTGTATGTACTCCGCTGACCGCATTCTTTTGTAAAATAGCTATCTACTCGGATAATTTGATATTTCCGTATTTCGCGTGTAAATATTTTAAATCTCGAGTCGCAAATTTTTTCTCAATATTTCGTTTTTAGCCTATAAATTTCCTTATTGGGATTAAATAGTACGTATAGGGCGGTATTGGCGAGGATTATTTGCGCGAATACCGGCTGAAAATATAGAAATATTTGGTAATATGGGATTTAAGTAAAGTGAAGCCTGTTTCAATTTTGAATCACGCTTGTGACGAGTATTAAATTTCCATAAAGTTTTTGATCTTTTTAGCTCGTGTAACCGTATGAAAAATATATTTAGGAATTCTTTTTTCTTCACCTTCGCGCGAGGAGTTTCTCATACTTTCTTACATTTTTAAAATAGAAAAAAATATATAGAAAAATTCGCGTGAAAATTAAGCTCGTCATTTATCATAAATTTTATTACTTGGTTGGCGTGTGAAAGAAAAAAAAAGAAGGAACCTACCTGTCGTGACTTTCCTTATTTTAATCCTTAACCGTGGCTTTTTTTTTTTAGCTTGTTGATAACGTTAGACTAATTAAAAATGACAACCTTTCGACTACACAATAACCATAATGTTGCTTACTTTTCAAACAGAAATCGTTAAAATTTCAACGATAGCTGAATCCTTTGCATAAAAAATTCCTTGCTTTCAAGCTCGACTCGTCAAACGTAGTGGGCGAAGATTCGTTCAGGTCTGGGCGGAAATTCGCGTTAATTGATGAAATTTAAGAGGGCTTCAGGTGAATTTCATTCTTGTTTTACAACGTTATTAACGCCGTTTTGTGGCTGAGTGCTTTTTTGTTAATATTTTTGACGTGTTTGCGGTGTAGCTGGGTAGGTAGGTACTTGGAGGTTTACCTATAGATAGTGGCGCGGTGTTAGCTTACGATATGGTCTTTTCGAAAGAGATTTTTTCCATGTTCGAAGTACTCGTAACGAGTAGTATAGTGGAGAAGAAAAAACTTTAGAGGTGACGATTGCACTCCTGAGAATATTCGTGAAAGGTTGTCATAGGATATATTTCGAAAAGAGAGATTTTCTGTGTCGAAAGTATTAACCAAGTTCAGATAACCTCTGGAGGAATTTGAATCCATGAAGCGAGGAAATTGATATTTATGTTTTCACTAGGGCAAAAATTCAAGCTTTTTCGATGGATTTTTCGATGAATTAAGATGGGCGTAATAAGTGAGTAAACTTGGAAATGTGCTAAGAAAACAAATCAGCTGAGAGTTCAGATTGGATGCGGATTTTACGAGTTGAAAAAATTATCTACTCAAGAAGGTTTGGAATTTTCCGAAAGAAATTAATCATGTTAATGATTGTATGTGGAAGAATTTTGCTGTCCTTTGATATTTTCACATTTTTTTTTTTTTTTTTCGCAATCTTCTCTTAAAAAGTTAGGTAAGTACCCTACAGATGATTATGAAGAATTGACGTATCCGAGAGGGGATCTGTGGAGTGCAGCACTCAAAAAAATGTCAACTACCCATCCAAAGAGGCCACACAAAATTTAAAATTTTCCAAAAGCAGAAAGCTCCAGGGTTTCGCTCAAACTCACCACCAATGAATTTAAAAGGTCCAAAATGAGATGCAAAATCAAACACCACCTTCCAACTTCCATTCTCAATTGGATCAATGTTCATATTCTTCTACAGCCAAACTCAAATTCTAAAAATTTTCAAAAATTAGAAGAAATTTTGCATCTTGTCCTTTTGTTTTGATAATCTTTATTTTTTGAAAATTATGGGCTTAAAAATTTATTGAAAATGATTACAATGTCCAAATTTTTACCCAATTTTACATTTAGCGCAAATTCCAAGTTAACTAACAGAAAAATTTTGAATTGTTTTTTTTTTACGTTTGTAGGTAAAAAAGTTCCTGATAGAACTTTCTCTATAGTTTTTAGAAATTCGCCAATAATATGAAAACCAACTCCTGAATTTGGGCAGCTCAAATTTTATCTACTCTGTGAGTGGGGATGACGTGCTGTTTCAATGAGCCCAAATTTCCAGTTGATCGTAGTCAACAGGTTGTGGTTTACCTTGCTTCAAAAAATTATGATTCAAAAGAAAGTTGAAAAATCGCTTTCAAAAACAGTTTTTTTGGGGTTTTTTAAATTTACAAAAATTTGATGCAGAGGTCCAAAAATGAACTTTAGAATCTGAAATGTTGGTTACGAGGGTTTTAAAACATGTTCTTTTGATCTACCTTGGTTTTGTTCAAATCGGAGAGTGCGAGTTTGAAAAAGGTCCCTTGAGAGACACTAATCTGTTGAAATAAATTAACAAATTTGTGTCAACATTGTATCTCGATAATAAGACAAATTACTGTAATTACAACGAAATAAATGATTACAATGTTGACACAAATTGGTTAATTTATTTCAACACTTTTCCTAATTTGAGAAGTATCGAGCAACAGGGCCAAACCTAAGAACACGTGGCCCACAGAGATATCCCATTTTAGCACCCCTGATTTTTGGCTCCTCAATCGGCCAAACTTTTTTCTCCCATTTTTTAAAGTGCATGACACTGAGCCAGGGATGCTGCTGATACTGAATATCACGATAATCAATTCGGAGTCAACGAACATGTGTTGCACTCTGGCGGTGAAATGCATGAAATACATGTTATCATGTTGAAAGGGGGATATTTCCATACTCACGCACGCTTACACACGCGCACACACGACTTGTCGAGATGCGAATGAATGCGATTCTCTGCAAAAAGTCCCCCTTTCAGCAAGTCGATGGTGGCGCCGCCACGAGATGTTAACGCCGAATTGATTGATTGAAATTGAATAAATGAGCTATCACGATTATCATGATATCGCGATACTAACAACTTGCGATCTTTTCCTCTAGAATCGCTAAAGTGAATGCAAAAAATCGGACACTGCGCATGTCAAAACTGTGGGTGGAGTTAACTTCCAAAAATCAACACCTCCCTCCAGTTTTTAGCGTAATTTTATTGTTGCACACTAGCGATCCTTACAGATAAGATTGCAAATTGTTGGTATCGTGATATCAGGATAATTGCGATAATAGAGGAAAGTTAATCGATTTACAATCAATAGTATCGATGGCACTGAGCATAAAAATTCATTCAGAAATTTTTTAAGCGGCCCAGTTTTTACCTCATTGGCCAAAATATGTCGTGGCCCACCAAGATTTTTTCCGTAACTCAGTGGGTAGGTCCGGGCCTGTCGAGCAATGATCTAGACAATCAATAATATCAATCCAGTTGGTTCTCGCAAGATTGACAATCTAGGATTTGTCAAAGGCTTCGTTAGTATATCAGCCAATTGCTGCTCAGTTTGAATAATATGCGATGAACCTCAATCATGTTTACTCAAATTTGGTCATGGATGAAGAAGTACTTCTTCTGTATATGCTTTGTTCTGCTATGGAATATGACATTCACTGCAATCTGAATTCTGAATGGCGTTTTCATTATCCACCAATAACACAGGAACATCAGATAGATTGATCAATTCTCAAAATAATCTCGAAATCCAGATGGTTTCCTTCGATGCTTTGTTAGTGGCAATCAATTCGGCTTCGCAACTCGAGTCAGCTACTAACTGCTGTCGTTTACTGATCCAGGAAATCACCGCATCAGCATATTTAATCAAAACGCCAGTTGTTGATCAAGATGTTGTAGTAGGACAGCTGGCAAAATCTGAGTCGCTATAACAAGTATAACATTCTAGTTGTTTGACAGTTGGATCGCATTCATAAATAAACCAACTTGAAGTTCACCATACTGTTCAAGTAACAAATCACGTCTTTCAAACAGGTAGAGTTCGTGTTAAATACATCTTTTGATTTCAAAGTGTGCATCGTATTTTATTATAATAAACTTTCATAAAAAACTTTACCCCATTGACTTTCAATTTTTCAATACACCAGTACCGGTCTACGCACCCTTTAAAATAGATTGATTTTATTCTCGGAAACATTTACCTGAACTAATAAAAAATAGAGAGAAAAAAATCATATCTAATATATTCCTCCAGGGGCAGACACTACGCTATTAGTTCGTTCAAATCATTGCTTGCTTCGAAAATGTGCTCTAATGTTTCCAGGTAGACTCTTAATTCGTTCTATACGAGTATTTGCTTTCTCCATGAGAAATTATTTTTCACGTGGGTTCGTTTCAGGAATACAAACCCGTGTTGCGAATGTGTTTTCTGCCAAGTGCACCTTGAGCGAAAAAAATTTATGATAATTTGGAGGGAGGTACTTACTTGCTTACCTATATTTTGTAATATATGTTGATGAAATGAAACGGAGTTTCGAATTTCATTCTACAATACCAAAAAATGAGTGAAAAAAGAAAACTGGCGTGATGTTAAAAATCGATTTTATTTTATAATTTTTTCAACGTCAAATTTTCTTTTCCAATAAACATGGTTGGTGTAAAATTACATTTTTTGTAGATATATAGGCAACGAAATTTTTTCTGTGGTGAGCAAATAAAATAGGTGGGTACCTATTCATACAGGCAGAAATTTTAATATGCAAATGTCCTGAATTCACGAAAGCATCAAAGGAAAATGCAACGATGCTTATTCGATGATCATGATTTTTTTTTATAAAGAAATTGAAAATTTTCTACTTGTTATTTAGAAATGCGAATTTGATAGGTACTTACATCTTTATGGAAATTGACGTGAATAGTTTTTTTCACGCAAGATGCCATTACCATAGAAATTAACGAAGAGCGGGAAAGTAGTAAGTATAAATTTCTTTCAGTCTAGAACGTTGGATGGAAAAAGTTCTTTGTAAAAGTGTGCGTATGTAGTCAAATTCGGTTCATAATTTAGCTTCAATTTGAATGGTACATTTAGAAGTACCTACAGATTGAACATTTTCTATTAGAGTAGATTTTGAAAGCTTACCTATAAAGTATGTTTTATTGTCCTTTAAGGTATAAAAGGGGACCTTATTCATATTGTGGATTCGCGTGGGCTGAGATCTAACATATTCGAGGCTCAGTTATTGTGATGGCATTGGTTGAATGACCTGTGCTGCCTCTGTCAAAAAGACGTGGTGGGAAAAATTTGCTTCTCTGACATCGCCTATTCTTCTTTTCGTCGGATTCAAGTTCATTGAATATATTAACATATGTCTACATACGTTGAAAAGAAATATGTGAGAAGGTACTAGTATTTGAAAAATATCACAATGTAAAAAATTTTCACTTTCGAAGACTCTAAATTTGGAAACATCGAATCCCAGCTCAGTTTTACATCTATACTAAGTAGGTATTCTCTGTTTCGGCTGTATTTAAGATCATAATGGAAACCGAAACCAAATAATATTTACATGACATTCATACATAGGTAGGTACCTCAAAAAAGAAATTAATTTTCGATTCTACTCGTATTTATATGTAATTGCAAAAATTTTCCATCACATAAAAATAAATAAGAAATCTTACAGTATAACCTTTCACGACCTTTCACAAGGAAAAGTCAAGAAGTGCACGCCGTTGATCCAAACGATACTTTGCCAACGTGGTGTACTCGAAGGGGCAACGTTCACTTGATATTCGATATTTCTAAAACGTGCCCATTCTGAAAATTGAAAGCTCCGTGTGGCCAGCCCCGACCATGTGGGGGTGGGGGTCGAAAATAGTGCCAATCGTTTGTGCTTCGTTTGTGCACGTTTGTGCACTAATTACTTTCGTTTGTGCTCACCCCCTTCATGGCGTATTTGAAGGGAGCCTTGGTCGGGGCTGGGGACACGCAGCCCCGACCATGAGGGGGAGGGGGTCGAAAATAGTGCCAATCGTTTGTGCTTCGTTTGTGCACGTTTGTGCACCAATTGGTTTCGTTTGTGCTCGCTCCCCTACAAAGTTGAAATGGTCGGGGCTGGGGACATGCTAATAGGGGGAGCCCATAGGAAGGGCTTTAGAGGAATGAAAACCATACACATCGTTTGTGCTTTTGATGCTGAGGATTGTGCACTCATCAAATTGACCCATTGCGTTCGTTTTGTTATACTTGTAATTAAAAGCGTAATTATTCTTGGTCGGGGCTGGGGACACGCAGCCCCGACCATGAGGGGGAGAGGGTCGAAAATAGTGCCAATCGTTTGTGCTTCGTTTGTGCACGTTTGTGCACCAATTGGTTTGGTTTGTGCTCACTCCCCTACAAAGTTGAAATGGAAGGGGGCTGGAGACACGGGGGTGAAATGGGAATTTTGAGAAAAATAACTATCAATGAGTAGGGTATCGTTTCCATATGATTCGATACCGCTGAGCACGAATATGACCTCAGATTTTCGGCTACACTCACCTAGTCCTCTCCAGAGCCCCTAAGCCCTCCTCAATTTTCACAATTTTCGAAATAAAGTTATTTTGATGACATTGGTGTCGTTTTAATATGATTCGATACCGCCGATCACGAATATGACTTCAGATTTTCTGCTACAATCACCTAGTCCTCTCCAGAGCCCCTCAGCCTCCCTCAATTTTCACGATTTTTAAAATAGTTATTTTGATGCTGTTGGTTTCAGAAGACAAAATTTTCAAACCACTAATTAACTCAATTGAAGCTACATATTTGGAAGTTTCTAGCTACTCAGTAAATGAGTAGAATCAAAAAACTGTTCTTGGATTTTGATGGCAATTGCCCAGGTTGGACAGAAAACATGAAAATACAATCGGGTCATTTTATCCAAAAACAGGTTGGGTGGGTGGGGACCGATGCAAAAAAATCAGGATAGGGTATTAAAAATAAGTTTTGAGGAGGGACTTTTTGCTCGTAATGAAGGATTGCATTGAATTTGGTTTAAGTATATCGTTCCACGAATTTTTTTCTTTGGAAGATTGTTTTTTTTCTATTTTTGTACAATTTGCAAAGTGATCAAAAATTTACTTCTGTACTGATCTCCTGGAATACCTAAGCATGTATTTTATTAAACACATACCTAGGTATTCATATTCGTGCTCAGCGGTATCGAATCATATGGAAACGATACCCTACTCATTGATAGTTATTTTTCTCAAAATTCCCATTTCACCCCCGTGTCTCCAGCCCCCTTCCATTTCAACTTTGTAGGGGAGTGAGCACAAACCAAACCAATTGGTGCACAAACGTGCACAAACGAAGCACAAACGATTGACACTAATTTCAACCCCCTCCCTCTCATGGTCGGGGCTGCGTGTCCCCAGCCCCGACCAAGGCTCCCTTCAAATACGCCATGAAGGGGGTGAGCACAAACGAAAGTAATTAGTGCACAAACGTGCACAAACGAAGCACAAACGATTGGCACTATTTTCGACCCCCACCCCCACATGGTCGGGGCTGGCCACACGGAGCCAAAATAGAAGGAGCAGGTTCCTAAATTTGTAAAATTTTACATTCTTGACCACAATTTCAACTTTTTGAGACGACCAAAAAAGGTTCTTCAACAAAATATCCTATCTCTAAAATCAAAAGTGATACAAGCAGTTAAATTTTTTGAAAAAATAAAAAAATTCAAAATTTTTAAAAAGTTGAAATCTGTTAACTTTGAAGATGAATTCATGCATAACTTTTAAAGTCGAGTAAAAATGTAATTTTGAGGAATTGTCCATCTTCGAAATACTCGTAGAAGGGGCTAAAGGCGGTAGAGGCAATAAAATTATTCAAATTTTGAAAAGCTGAACCAGAAACTATGGTCAATAATTTGGTTTTTGGAAGTTGACAAACTCTCGCTCCCCCAATTTTCGAATTGGCACGTTTCAGACAAATCAAGGATATAAAGTGTAGGACTGTGTAGGTACTGGTACACCTTCGAGTACTCTGTGTAGGCAAAGTATCATTCGGATCGGCAAGGGGGCACTTATGAACCTTCCCTAAATGAATATTATTCAGCTGTGGTAGGTACGTAATAATATTCCACTAAATAGAACTGTAGCCGTACACGTGACAGGTTGAACATTCACTCATAGTTTATAAAAAATTACATAAGTTAATTTTCATAACATCGACACCCCCGTGTGAAAATATACGAAGGAAAACTTTTTTCGCCAACGTTGAAAAATTATTGAAAAAATAATGATTGGCATTCATCCCCTAATGTTGGGCGAGGAGCTGTCACACGGACATTTTTCATCTAGGAGATTTCACTGCAATTGGCATTGAGCAAAAAGGTATTTGCAGGGTGTTGAAAAAAATTTCGCCAAATCTTTAATACAAGTACGTAGCTGTAAATACGCGACCACTCCGACCAGATTAATACCGTTGGTTTTTATATTTTAGTACGTATTTTTTTTCTACGTTATTCGAATGTGGCGAAAAACCATGAATAATTATAATCATAAGAATAAAGGTAAAATTTACACTCAAGCGAAATGTAAATAAAGAATTAAAAAGCGAGAGCATTATGCCGTCACTAATTTTTTAAAATCTTTTTTCTTTCAAGAAAAACCTTACGCCTAGGATATTTTACTGCGAAAGGTTGCACCAGTATCTCACGACAATGAGTATAAATTTTCCAACGCTATTTATTTTATTTCGCGAATTAACGGCTATTTAAATATTTACAAGTAAATGACTCCTCATAGAAATGAACATTTAGCCGAAGACTGTATAGGTACCTAGTACTTACTTCTAAGGGAAGGCGTACATAAATATTTTAACCAATTTGGGAGATCATCGTTGAGTGTAGTTTTATGGTGATTTGTCGCGGGATTAAATGGACCAAGATGAGGTGATTAAAATTTTACTGCGGGAGTAGTTTTTGGCCCAAAGTTTCTGAAAGAAGTAAAGTGAAAAGTTAAGGTACCTTACCTATTCGCGTTGAACGAATTGACACGATGGAAACGGTGGCTACAGGTTGATGAGATTGGGCTGAAATTTATTCGTCAAAATTTCATCAAATCAACTCGTGGGGTTTTCTCAAAACTTCTCGCGCAATGGAAAATTGTTTGCAACTCCCCCCCCCCCAAAAAAAAACCAATGAGTAATATTTTTATTTCAATGTTAGCTACATTTTCAGATACCTATTCAAAACAGAACAAATGTTCCGAGAATTTTGATGAAATTGAAATGAAATTCAATTTATTGAAACATATTGTGTAGTTGCATTGAACAAGACCAAGATCAAAATAACACGACCTGACAGCCCCGTAACCAAATTTCAGACGACAAAGTCCTTTCTTAGAATTTTCGATGAATTTTTTATTTGAAAAAATTCAAAAAACTGTCATCAGGACGTATAATTTTTCAACTTTTTCGTTGATTTTTTTCTTTCTCAAACAAAACTTGAACCTATTGACCCAGGGGTGCGGTGGCGGTGTATTCTTGACGAGCGATTCGTCGTTGGCAATTTGGGGGGGGGCGATTTTTTTTAAAACTATAAATAATTATTTTCTTACTAAAAAATGTAGTTCTCAGAATTTTTACTTATAATCATTTGATATATTAACACTTGAGCCAAATAAGTATGTAAGGCTCTCTAATCAAAATGAGACCTCCATTTATCTGAACGGACCCCCCCCCCAACTTTTTTTGAATTATAAATGTAATAGCTTCGCTTTCAAAAAAAAAAACCTTCAACTTCAACACTTGGAACTTTTCCTTAAAACTATTGGATTTACTTGATATTTGTGCCAAAATGGTAAGCCCCCGCCCCAACTAGAATGAGATCCCCCCAATCGGAATAGAACCCCCAATCCTCAATTTTTTTACATACTTACATGAATGTTTTTCAATCTCAAATTTTATTAGTACTTTTCCTATACAAATCAAAGATCAAAAAATGAAATAAAGAATAAAATACTTACCTAAAAACACAGAAGTAAGTATATAATTATTTTTTTTAACAAGATACGCGAATTAGCCTTAGATTTAATTGCCAGCTGTTTGATCATTTCTTGGTTAAAAATCCCCATCGTTTTCCAAACTTAAAATCATCATGCAAACAGAGCCAATTATCGAGCATGGTAGATTCCAGTCAGTTTTTGATGATATTTTCTCTGGTGTAGCCAAGGGGTGGTGAAGGAGGCCATCACGTCCCCCCTCGCAATAGTTTAAAATGAAACATGAAAAATGGACGTTTTTTTTTGTTTTTGGAACCCATGTTTTCGAAAAATTTCCGCTCTCGTTTCGCTCGAGCAATGATATTTCACCTTCATTTTCATAAAATCATCACGTATCACAAAAGATTAAAAAAAAATTACCTCTAGTTTCGATTTTTCATGCCTAAAAATCTAGTTTTGCCCTTTCCTTTTGTGTGTGTGTGTGTGTGTGTGTGTGTGTGTGGGGGGGGGTCTGTAGATTGGGGGCCGTCCAAGTGCACCAGGGGGGCGCAACATGGGCTAATGGGCCTAGTCCAAATCCAGGAAGGAAGAAAAAACATCATCAGCTAAAATTTCAGATGCTAAAGCGCATTTTTTGATTTTTTTTTGGCGAAGTTTTGAAAATCAAATTTGGGTTGAAAATATTATGGAAAAATTAAAATTTCACCAAATTGACTTTTTGAACCAGCTCTTTAATTGTTTTGGAGCCTCTGAAAGATTTTTGAAAGTTGGGATTTTCTAAAATGATAACTAGGTACTCGTACATTAAGTAAGTACTAGACAACTATTCTTTTTTATTGAAGTTGAAAACCCCTAAAAAAAGAATTAGTTGAGTAGTCTGGAAAAAGTGAGTAATTTACACGAACTTCTAATGCATGTTTTATGATTCAATGTAGTTTCTTATTCTTTTAAATTCACCTTACTCCTTACCTTCGATTCATTTGTTGAATAATTTGAACTTTTGAAAATAGGTAGTTAATTTTCTTACAACTTCTTCAATAGGGGAAAGTCCCCTAAAAGTGCGCAGTCTCCTAATAGTGCGCAGCGCCATATCTCGCGATTGGCACCACTGAAAAATTCGTGAGGTAGCTCATTTGAAAGAGCGTGTTGTGACGATTATTTTGATGTATCATACAAGCCATTTGGCTAAATTTTACGCGTGCAAAGTCAAAAAATGTGAATTTTCAATTTCTGATGTAATTTTTTTTTGTGAAAAGTTAACAACTTGTATTGCTCTCGTTGAATTGCAAAAATTTATGAGATAACTTATATTATATCATTTTGTAGGGAATTTTATCCTCTTTAATATTGTTGTAAACGTTTGAAAATTCATCCTTTCGTTTTCTTGAAAATAATTTTTAAAGAAATAGAGGATATTTTTGAACCATGGATTCCCAATAGTGCGCATCCTAGAAAATCTGTAAACACGCTTGTGTTTTTCACTACCTGACTTTTGTTTTGATAGAATGGAGTGTTAAATACCTGTAAAAGGCTAAAGGGTGTTAGTTTTCAGTGAAGAAACATTCCTAAGAGTGAAAGAATACTTCAACAATGGGCTTTCTATGCAGAAATAAGCTCACACATAACCCCTACTCATAGTAAAACATATTTTCGCAATTTTCGTCAAGTACTCATGTTTTTTATATCTGTTCTCAGTGTTCTCGTGATAATGAAACGTATTATTGCGATTTTTGTCAAGAATTAATTTTTTTGTAGTAAATTTACACATCGCGCACTATTAGGAACCCTACTGCGCACTTTGAAGGAGCCCATGGCTCCTAATAGTGCGCATTTGACATTTTTTACTCAAGGTAGGATTTCTCAGTCAGTTATCAATGAAAAATTTTGAAACTCTGGAATTATGTAGCTGAATGATACAGCTACAACATATCAAAAAATCACGATCCTAGGTAACTTTGCGGCGGAATGACAGGGATTTTGGTACTAAGTGCGCACTATTGGGAGACTTTCCCCTACCTACATAAATTCCATAAGGAAATTCCCAAGTAGGCGGAAATAAAATTCGTCGACGACGAGTAAAATTTTAAAATCATAATTACTCGGGGAATTCGAGAAGCTCATTATTGACTCATGATCAGCACCATTTATAGCCAGAAGGATAGAAACCCACGTAGAAAAAGTACACTGGTGTCTATTGGAAAATCAGCAGTGTTTCTTAGTAAGGAATTGCCACTAGTGATTTACTTCTCCTACTCAAAATTATGAGTGATGAATTACTGCTGATTTCTCAGTAGAGTAGCACTACTGATCCACCTACACAAATCAATGGTATTTCACCACTGTCTAGTATGTGTGTAGTAAATCACCACTGGCAATTCCTTACTAGGAAACACTACTCATTTCCAAGTGTGTGTCAGAAGTGTTTCACTACATGCTATCAGTATCAGTGGGGTGCAATAATTTTCAAAAATCAAAAAAATAGGGTTGGGGAATTTTATTTTGAATTTCCCTATCATCGTTGTGATGCTCACATCATGTATGATTTTTCCTGCCTATAACATTTTTAGAAAATTCCTACACCTATACCTCGCGGGGATTCGAACCAGGGACCTACGGATGTCTGACTATACAGCCCTAACCACCTGACTACTACAGCACTACAATAGATAGGGCATTTAAAGAATATATTTGTTTGCAAACACTCAATTTCAACAGTTCGTGAATTTGAACGTTGAAACTTGAAACTATGAATAATTGGTGAAGTTCTTAAGAGTGTCGATTTCATTTTTGAAAACTATTTGATCCCAAACCCAAAATGAGCTCCAAAGAGGGGGGGGGGGCATAAAATTGCAAATTTTTAGAAGAAGTGCGCTGTTGATGTCAAAATTTGAAATTTCAATGGCACTGAATTAATTTTTGAAGACCATTTAACCCCAAACCCCAAAATGGGCTCCAGAAGGGGGTATACAAAAGTACAAAAACAAAATATGGGTATCAAAATCTCAAATTTATGGGTTCAGAATTCATTTTTTAAGACAATTTGACCTCAAACCCCAAAATGGGCACCAATGGGGGAGGTACAAAATTGTAAACTTTTTAAAGAAGTACATTATTGATATCAAAATTTGAGTTTTCAATGGCACAGAATCCATTTTTGAAGACCATTCTACCCCAAATCCCAAAATGGGCTTCAAAAGGGGAGGTACAAAACCAAAAAATTTAAAAATTTTGAAAAAGTATGTTATTGATATCAAAATTTGAGTTTTCAATGGCCCAGAATCAATTTTTGAAGACCATTCAATCCCAAACCCGAAAATGGGCTCCAAAGCTGGGGAGGTACAAAAATGAAAATTTTCCAAAAAAAAGTGCAATATTGGTGTGAATTGAAAATTTGAATTTTCAATGGTGCAGATCAGACTTAATTTTTGAAAATTATTTGATTGTAAACCCCAAAACGATATCCACAGCGGAAATTCAAAACCAAAAATTAAATTTTCTCATATATTTGGACACAGAATTCATTTTTGAGAATGATTTGATCCTAACTTCCCAAAATGGACTTCAAAGGGGAGGTACAAAGTCGAAAATTTTTCAAAAAGATACAAAAATAGTACAATATTGGTATTAAAATCGGGATTTTCAATGCCCAGAAATGATGTTTGAAGATAATGTGACCCCAAAACCCAAAATGAGCCTCAAAAAGGTGTAAAATTGCAAATCTTCTCAAAAAAAAGTACAATATTGGTATCAAATCTGGATTTTCAATGGCATAGAATTTTTTGTTGAAGATCATTAGACCCTAAATTTGAATCTGCAGTCCTTCATGTTCAAAATCGTAGATATACATACATAATCTGATATCTGCATAGCATTCTTCAAAACTTTTGAATTTTTTTCCTCTTCTCCCACCCTAATTGGAGGATTTTTAGTTAACAGGGCAATTGGTTGATGACATTACTGGTAAGGTGTACATTTACTAGTAAAATAACTATTAGACCATCACTATTCAGTAGGCAAATATGTCTGCGGAGTGGTGCATTGTGCGGTGAATAATTATTGATGTGTAGTATAAAACTACAAGACATCTACTGAGTTGTAGTAAGTAACTACTGAGCCATACTACTCTGTAGGTGAACACCATTGTTGTGTGGTGCATTGAATGGTGCATTGTGTGGTAAATAATTATTGATGTGTAGTAAAAAACTACAACACATCTACTGAGTTGTAGTAAGTAACTACTGAGCCATACTACTCTGTAGGTGAACACTATTGTTGAGTGGTACATTGAATGGTGAAATATTACCAATGTGTAGTTAAAAACTACTAATCTACCACTGAGATGTAGTAAATAACTACTGAACCACTACTACTGAATAGGTAAACACCACTGTTGAGTGGTGTATTGAATGGTGAAGTATAATTGAGTAGTAGTTAGAAACTACTACTCTACTACTAAGCTATAGTAAATTACTGCAGAAGTCATACTGCCCTGTAGTGTAACACTACTGTCCAGTAATGAATCAAGTACTGAAAGCACTACTGATGTGGTGTGAATTACTACTTAGCACTACTGTTAAGTAGTGAATTACCACTGCCCCCTGTAAGTTTTTTCTACGTGGGAAAGCCTAACCCCACTTCGACGTTGTAAGAAAAAAATCATTTAAAAGTATTATTTCATCATGAATTTTACATTTTGTCTTTCATCGTCGAACGAAGAGTTTACCAGGTGCTCAAGTCGGTAGCTAAACTACAGTATAGCCGGATAAAAAAATCCTTTACGATGAAAGCTAAAAATTTATCATAATCTAGCGTGTATTAAGAAAAAAAATACTGCATTATAAAAATTCATTTCGATGAAAAATATTTTCTTTTTTTTTTTATAAAAATCTCGGAATTTAGTATAGCTTTGGGTAGCTATACGATACGTGAAGAAAAAAAGCCCGAGTTGAAATTATAAAGAGATAAAAAAATCAACTTAAAATACTCCTTTTTTTCTACTCCACTCGCTTGCCATCAGGTGTTTGTAAAAACGTGCTTATATATTAAAGGTACACCGTGGCGAATAGTTTGTGTGAATTTTTAAGCACTTAACAACGTAAAACTGTATCGTAAATTTAACAAATATGCCAGTTAAAAATTATGTAAGAGGTCATAAAGCACATTATGCTGACCGTCTTTTTACTTTATTTATTCACCGTGCAGCTTCTTTCATTTCTCTTCCTTTTTTTTTTACACTGTGCGATTTTAAATTAAGTTTATACGAAAACCGAAACACAAACGTTGAAAAATTTCGTATTATTCATCGATTAATTAGATTTTTTGAATACGATTAGGTATTATATTTTTCTTAGAATTAATCGCACCTCGGTGTTTTTTTTCTAAATACGAGTAGGTACCTAGAAAAGGTTAAAAAAATTTGAAAATATTTTTTCAAGCGTAAGTACCTACCCACCTACAACTTATGTTATACATATATTTTGTCATGACACACAACACCTGAAACATTTTAAATATTAAAAGGGCTGCGACCAAAATAAATGTGACATTCTGTTTTCATTACTCATTTTTGTACCCCCTTGTCACCTTTACTCTCTATCAATTAACTTTTCAAAAAGCGTTCCACGTTGGCGGATTTTGACGAACCAAAGAGGTACATATACAGACCGAAAGACCCGAAACCATATAAGTTACCTATCCAAACTTTGGATAGGAATTCTGTATAGGTAGTATTCCTGTATGAATACCAAATTTTACACAAATATCTTCCGTAGAGATTAGCTATAGGTACTCGTATATAATACCAAGTTGATACCTAGTTTTCATCAACTAAATTGAATATTCGTAAATTTTATGAAAAAAATGAATGTTAAATAGTTTTCTCCCATTTGTAAAATTCCTTTGCGTTTTAGTAGGCTATTTACAACTTTGATGTTATTTTACATCCATGTGCTAAAGAATGGATGAATTTTGTATACGAAAAAGAATCATGCAGGTATTCGAGGCTCGAATATGTTAATATTTTAATAACAACATTCCTCATTGTTTATTGCTTCCCGAATTTTATTCGTATCTTCTCTAATTATCACATAGGTAAGTTTATGACCGTTGAGTAGGCTTAATAATTTTACTATAATTAATTAAAATATAGAAGCAAAACAAGGGGAGAATTTGGATAAAATGCAGCTGAGTTGAGGAGAGAGGAGAAAAACCAAACCTATAGAATATTCAATCTTTCATAATATGGTTCCGGTTCAGAGAGAAAAGGATCCAAAAGACAACGTCGAAACTTTCTACTGATACTTCCAGGTAGGTATCTTTCTTCATTGTTTATTTTTATGCACGTGTTATCATTTCCTCCTCTCGTATCGAAAATGCCATTTGAAAAAACGACCAACCAAACCACGATATTGCAAAAGCTAATTAAGACACGTAACGAGATTTGAAGCTTTACAACAACTTGAGAAAAGCTACATGTGCATCGTGAAATTTAATTTCAACTAGTATGCTCTCGATGCTTCGACGAATCTTGCAACTTTCAGTTCAGCTAAGTTACGTTACATGATTATTAGTTTTAAAATAATAGAAAAGTTTTGTCATGCAAGTGCCATACTTACCTAACCTGAGGTAGATACCTACATTTTATTTATTAATTTTTTATCTGGTAGTACTAGATGACTATATACGTCATATGGGAATAATTTTATCGAAAAGTTTGTTACCATCACAAGAACGATGTGAAATTATTTATTTCTCGTGTAGCTATAGACGTACGTAGAAACCCTCTTTTATTAATGGCAGTTTCGAAATTCTCCATGAAGTTTCTATACCTACATGTATAGGTAAATTTCTACTTGACTTTTAAACATATTAGCGATAAATTTCGAAATCAAGTTTGAAAACATCTATTCTCACAAGCATCTGGTCAATGGAAATGGGGAAAAAATATTCAAAAAATGAAAATATAAATACGTACGAAAAAGTAAAACAGTGAGAAATTTTTTTTGAAAAAATAGCACGAGAATTCACTTGCGAAGGTTTTTCATAAAAAATATATTCATTTGAAAAATTAAAATCGAGAAACGAATCTAAAAGCTGTTTCTTAAATAGTAAATAGGTAGCTGTGGAAAAAAACAATTATAAATAAATTTTATAGCCACATCAAACTATATCAACCACCTGAGCATAATTATCTCAAATTCAAAAAATACTCGGCGAAAAAATTAAGATAAAATGAAATAAAAACTCACCCAAATTCCAAAATAAAATTCGCCAACACAAATCGAACGAAAAAAAAATAGTTGAAAAAATAAATAAAAATACGCGATGTAAATTACGTAACGACGATATAAGTGAAATAGAAACACCACTCCGTTACACGTATTACAAGGAAATAACATCACTCAATTGATGCTTTTTAGTTAAACAACTTGCCATTTGAAAAAGCTCGATTTTTACCGAACTCGTACGAGTTTTTACGAGCGAGTCTCGTTGAAATTAAATTAAAATGCCTTTCATGAATCGTTGATTGACTTGTGTATTTATTTATTTATATTATTTTGTTGTTTTGTTCGCAACTTACATTTTATTCCTTTCTTTTTTTCTAGCTATAAGTATTGATGACACCAAACAACAAACTTTTTTTCCTTTTGTACAAGTTTTAATGGTTAATTTTGACTCTTGGTGAGTGCATTTTTCACACTAAATTGAAATACGAATGGATGCAATTACTATAGCTTGTACCTTATCCTTGATGAGATCGTTTCGAATGTTCAAGTCAGCTTGTAGGCACTACAGTATTTTGGTAGGTACCTACCTACATACAATGTTTTTGTTCTTGTTTTTTGAATTCGTAAGGTTATGGTTTGTTATCAGGTACCTAGTACCTACCTAGTTTATCAGCATTATTTCGGCAAACTTGAAACCGTATTTTTATCAACACCAAACAAATTTTTAATTAGATATATATTTTCATAATTTTAATGAATGAATGGTATTGTTTATTCAAGGACGCTAAAGCATCTAGGCGTTTTTGCTATCGCAGTACATTTAGGTACAATTGTTTTTACATAGAAAAATGGTGACTTATACAAAAATAAAATAGATAGATGGGTAATAAATTGATTTTAAATTACCTGTCTGTGGTTTTACCTGGAAATATTTTCATGCCGAATGAAAAAAATTAGACTCGTAAAAAAATATGGGATTGGGATTCTTATTCTTTGAAATGATTCTCGAGCTTGTTCATTTTCAGAAGCTTTACCTACCTACTTCTATTCAGAAAATTACAATGTGTGATTTCAAAATTCAAAAATTTGGATCACAATTTGTAAAACTTGGTAGTTTTATTGAAAAGGACTGGCAAAACAATTTTTTCGTGTGCCACAAAACCAAGGGGACCCTTACAATTTGTCAAGCTCGATTGAACCGAAATTCAGCTCAATAAAACCACATGTCACTCCGACCTCGGGACTAAATTTTGAGCGGCCAAAGTTGATTTTCTGAAGCTAATATTGACTTCCATAGAAACCGAATCCCATCATTTGCAGCCATTCTGGAACCTCCAGCACGATCTTCGATTTTTCCAGGATTTTTGAATTCTTCAGAAATTACGAAAATTAACGTGGGCTGCTAAAAATCAAGTTCCGGTTTATTTTCGACCCAGTTAACAAGGTAAACTTCGATTAGGGTAATTTCCAGGTGCGTTTTCTATTCTGGATGAATCTAAAATTGCGCTGGGGACTCCAGAATGGCTGAAAATGGTTGAATTTATTTGGTTCGAGAGGAGCCTTTATTTGCTTCAGAACTGATTTTTATAATTTCCAATGATAAAGTGCATTGAACAAAGGTAAGACTTAAATTTCAGAAAATCCTCATTTTTTAATTTTTTAAAAATTCTCCAATCAGCAATTAAATTGGTATTGAGTTAGAATGTCGAAATTTGCTATCTACACGTCCCATTTTTGACCCTTAAATCAATTAGTAGCAGTTTCCAGCTGTTTTTATTGAGTGATTCTGAAGCCTCTAGAAAATTATTGACAGTTACTTTCCTCCCAAAATTCTACTTGCCCAATTATAAGCTGAAAACCTACCAGAAATTTGATTTGCGCAGCATTTTCACCTCACGAAGTCACGAATCAACTGTGTAGGCAATTTTGAGACAATTCGAAGAATTTTTCAATTTGTTTGCTGTTGGATCACAGGATAAAAATACGATACCGAACAGACAGAAACCAATTTTGAAAAAATGATGGAAAATATTACAAAAATCTAAAACTGGCATCCAAGAAATAACTCGAGTTGACTATTCACATGTGAAAGTTCAAATCAAACAACACATGTTGAACATACCTCGACTATACTCGAATAACTGAAAAAGTACAAAAGTGGGCAAAATGACAATATAAAATATGTAAATGCGGCCATTCAACTAATTTGAACCATAGGCTAAGAGCCGCAGCGAAATCGATTGAAAGAAAATTTTATTCATTTTTTTCCTTCTGCTGCTGCTTGCTGCTTCTTTGTGTTTATTTACTTATTACCTACTTTATTTATTATACTTCTTATTTCCACTTTTTATATAACTGTGCATATTTTCTCGATGTGGAATTTAATCAGAAACCGCGCCGTTTATTTTGAATAAATTTCCAGCCTCCATATGTTTTTTTCTCGGTATAGAAAAGATGGAATTTTCGTGCGCGGAATTAAGTGATTTTAAAAAAATGTTTATTTTCTTTTAATATCAAAAACAGGCTTACGGAAAAACTTTTCTTTATCTGTCTTTAAAACATACTACGTTTTTTTTTTCTCAAAATTTAAATACACAAGCAACTTAAGCTTATAGGCCTACCGAAGTTTTATACACTTTCTACTTTGAAAATGATCTGAGTTTACATTAGCGTGTATTGTACATATTTTGAAAAAATTCTACATTTAGGTACAATTTTAAAATTAGGAAATATTTCATTTAGCATAAGTACTTAGTTTTAATGAAATGTTTGCACAGGTAGGTAAGCGATTTTCATTGTTTATAATTTTCAGACTAAAAATTCAATTTTTTGTTCAACAGACTTTTAGAATTTCAATCGACCAAACCAATTTTTTTCCAAGTTTTAAAAATGAAAAAAAAAGTAGAGGGTAACTAAAAAATTGATTGCAAAAGACTGGCAGAAATTTCAATCGACATCCTCCCCTCAGTATCTGGGCGAGTTTCAAAATTTTCAAATTAAAAATACTTAATAGATGATGTTTAGATAAATTCGATCATTTTTCAATAAATTTTAATTAGGTGACGAGGGAAGAAATTGAATTATAACAAAAAAAATAAAAAATTTTAAGATTGCCATGATTAGATTTCTATTTTTCATGAATTTAAAATTAAAGAGTAGTTATACCTACTTACCTACTTATAATCAGAATATTGTTTTGCAAGTTTGATACCAATAACATCAACACAACACTTGGTAGATAGCAAAAGTTGAGTGCGAAGATTTACCAACATCGAAAGTTGATTTGTTAATTAAAATACTCGTTAGTAAGCATTTTATTTAATGCCATACATTATGCTCTGAAGCCGTTTAGGAAAAGCATCTGCGTAGCATAATTAACGTATATTATAAAAAGTTTCGTAAATTCAAACTTTTCTTTTATGTGATATCGTGCAAATAAAATATTTTACAAGTTTTCAAAATTTCTTTTTAATGCTTTGCAGATGTGAAAAGAAAATCATTAACTGAATACTAAAAAAAAAGTGAATTAAAAGCGTATGTACCTAACTCTTACGTTTAGCTTTTTGAAACACTGGTGCGTATTTTTCTTCGGTGCGAAAATATAAACAAACTAAACTATAATACCTATCGCATGATTTTAATCGCACCACTTATTTTTTTGTCGATACCTACCTTCCCCCTGAAAAAAAAGGCAGGTAAAATAAGTATGTATGGGTACCTATACCTCAAAGTGGAAATCTTGTTTGTACAGTTGAATTCTTTGCTGTTTATTTTCATTTGAATATTCATCAATTAAACTTATTATAACTCGAAGTAAGTAAAGTTAAACTTTGTATCTTCATCTTCACTCAGCTTTCTTAGTTTCATGTGGGAAACAAACGTAATTTTTTACACGTCTAGTTCTATTGTACCTAGTACAGTAGGTAAACAAACACATAGGTTCAAAGAAGATGTAAGATGTTATTCCCATGTCTTTCGAGAGATTACATGTGATTTAATTAATCAATTAAAAGCTTAGATAAATTCTAAGTGAAGTATAGTTGTATGAAAATTGAGGAAATTATAACTTTGAAATGTTTGTAATTCAAAATGGAGTTTGTTAGTGAAAGTTCGTTAAGCCGAATATCAGATGACGTATAGTTATACACGAGCCAGACATAAAGTATCAGTTGTTAGTTTCGCATATCTCATTTATCAAATGGTGCACAGAATTATTAGTGGTTACAAATTCTAAATGCCTAATTTTCCCCATTATCATCTCAAATTATCTTTGTAGGTACATGAAAGGTATCGAGAATAACCTTTATAAAATGTGAATCGCCAGAATTGAGCTGGAATTTGTTACATTACCGATGTAACAGGCTACGGGGGGGGGGGAGGTAGGGAGACCTGTGTTGGCGAATTATCGAATCTACAGTATAAGCTTCATGAAATAACTATCGTTTCTGCGAATGGTTTCATATGTTCGCGATTTTCTATCGTGGTTTTGATAATTTTTCAGTGGGAATTTATTGCATTGTCTAGAATTTAAGGATTTTATCGAATGGTGGGTAAATCAGATCACGTCAACACGACTGGAACAATCGGAATTTTTTCAAATTTCAAGCAAGCATTTAGAGATAGAGCAATCACTCGAAAGTCAAAATTAGGAAAGTTCTGAATACCGACCACAATTTTGTAAAATAATTCACGAAAAGGGAATATTAATACGCTGCCAAAAGTTATTTTTAATCGAATAATTTTTATGGTAAATAAGTGAGGTATTCTTTCAGTTCATAAATTTTTCATCGATTTACTTACCTTTTACCTAGACCGAGAAAAGTTGAAATTTTCTATTTAATTATCTGCCAACTTGGAAATATTAGAACGCTTTTGCAAAATACTTTGGTAAGTAAACAGTCAGAAGAGGCTCTGCCCTTTCTAGTGAAGTTTTAATGAATTTACCGGAAAAGATGCTTTTTAGTCTAATTAAATTTTTAAAACTTTAAATGGAGGTAGTTGATGAGTAGATAAATACCTGCACAGTTGTATCTTCTTTTTTTTCTCAAGAATATGGCCGAAGAATAAATTTACTATATTACAAAGTTTGTAAATCATGGAAATGTTCAACGATGAAATGTTTCCAAGTGGTAGGCAGGCGTTCTAATTTTTTTTGTAAAAAAAAAAACAGTTACGTTGCTTTAACAATATAGCCAATTGCAATACAAAGTACTTCACATTTTTCTCATTGTAAAATAGGAAGGATGAAATAAAGATTAAATTACATGAATAATCACAATCATCAATGAGTATAGGTACTGATTTTTATTACCTGTGGATATTTTATCGTTTTCCGGCTTTCTTCGTAGGTATAAAATTTTTAACAATAAACGATCCTCCATAAAATCCCACCATTACTAACAGTAAGCTGAGGGTCGTGTCATGTAATTAGTTTTCTCTCCAAAACTTCATAATTTGAAAAAAAAAATTAAATATCCAAAAATAGACGTACCAGTAGGTATTGACAAAAAAATTCTAGTTTATAAATTAAAATACCTCGCTGATATTAAAATCTCTTGCTGTTTTCATTATAGTTTACTTACCGTTCTGAAACCTACAAGAAATAATTTTGAACTATGATGGCGATGTCTGATGAGTGATGGGTAAATAAATATTGCAAACTCGCAAAGAATGAAAAAATTATTGGTACTGCTACTGCTTGTTCAAATATTCAGGTTAGGAGGAGAAAAAAACGTTGACAGCAGTTCTTACATTTTTTTTTTACAGCAAATGAGTGGGGAATTAAAAATATTGATCCAAAATATAATACTACATAATGATAATCTGAGCTTTAATTCGCAGGAGAAGAGAATAATTTGAGGAAAATAGCTTTGTTTTAATGCTTGCTTTGCCTTGATTCAGTGAGTTCATGAGTTGATTCGTTAATTCTGATTCTTCGGTTTAATTTTAAATATTTTAAAATTGTTTTTTTCTTTCTACAGAATGCAGATTGATGATTTTACAGGACGCCTTGTTTTTTATTTTATTTTATCCATTTTCAAATGAGTCATGAATCCCTCAAAAACTCATTTCAAAGTTCAAATACCTCAATAATAATTTATAATTTTTTATTTATAATTATTTAAAAAAAATAAAAATTCAAAGCGCACTTGGATTTCATGCTTGCTTTTCCGAAAACTGTAAAAGTTTTGTTAGTGAACTTTGATGCGTCAACTTTATCCGTTCAATATTCAAAAATCTGTTTAATTCTAATATGAAAAAATTTTCGCAATATAGAACATTTAAAACAAGAATGTAACATTCGTCGTTACCTTGTTTTATAAAAAATTGGAATAATTGGATGATTCTGTCTTTTCAACGCCAGCACAATTTAATATCGAACACATCGAACGGTAACACTGTAATAATAATCGATTGTTTGTTTGTTTGTTTGTACTAAGCCAAAAAAATTGATTTGATAATAATTTTTTGAAAATTTTTTAAAAGTTCTCACAATTTTTGTATTTTTGTAATTTTGTTACATTTATCTTTAATAAATAATCAAATCAATTAAATGAGAATAGAATCTAATACTTTGTTCAAACTATTCTTCGTTGATTTAAATGAAAGTTAAAATCAAAAGTAAGTAGTTATTCATTTTTTACCATAGGTAGTAAGACAACCATCTCAATCCTTTTATCATCGGAGCTAACAAAATACTAATAATTATGTAATTTTTCTAGGCTGGTTGGGTGTCGCTACATGGCGATGGGTTGCTAATGATGATACATGTGGTATATGTCGATTAGCTTTCGAAAACTGCTGTCCAGACTGTAAATTACCCGGTGACGATTGTCCATTAGGTGAGACTGATTTCAAACAAGAACTGTTATCTACACTAACTAGCGGTGTTTTAAACCTGAATTGTTTTCAGTTTGGGGCCAGTGTTCGCATTGTTATCATATGCACTGTATTATGAAATGGTTAAATTCGCAGCAAGTTCGTCAACTATGTCCTATGTGTCGTCAAGAGTGGAAGTTTAAAGAATAAACAAAAGGTTCGTATAGCTTTACATGTATTTTCCAGTATCATCATCGTCGTATTTCCTACATCACGGATGATTTTGTACCATCGTTAACGAATCTCTGCGCCGATTTTTTTCCTCGACGGATTATTTACCTTCTCATGATATGATCGAGCGTTAAAATATCAACTGAACGATAACCAAGTAAGATGTAACCGAGTAGTAGTGATTGACCTGCTCCTATCTTACTTCATCGCACGTCCAACTACGTAGTATTTTTCAATAGGAAGACTAAATAAAAATAATCTATTGGACGCTGGAACATTTTACGCCGTCTATTTTTATACACGTTCCTTTGTTATCCGGACCGAGGCTCGTGAAAAATAATATAACGGAATTCGTAAATATTGCCGCGCACGAAGACGCTAGATAAATCAGTAGATGGCGAAACGATCGGTCACGAACAACGGCGAATAATAGAACGACGATACGAAGAAAGAAGATATAAATTGATAAGCAGATTGCGAAAACTTGATTCGTATCAAATCGTGTTAGTAAACGCGAAGTACTGATCGAACTTCATGTTCGAAAAATAGGCCATTATTGCGGCCTCTCTTCTGTTTTGTATTACGTACATTTTGATATTACTATTTTTAAAAGGCGTCTTTTATTCCGTCTCATCATGTCACCATTACGTTGAAGAAAAATTGTCGTATATTACATACGTATTTTGAGTCGATGACGTTCGGTTTCAGACAATCGAGTTTAATTAACCTAGTGAAGATATTTTCAAGTAGAAAATCTCAATACTTGAACTTGAAATGCAAACTTGCCGAAGTGAAGATTTAATTTTCCCATTTATACGCTGAAGAATTTAACGTTCTATTCGAAGTTACATCTCGTATTGTTTATAAATTAAAACGTAGCTATATTGGATATAAATTAGCGTACATTTTCTCGAAGGTTGCTTGAAAAAATGCATCCCGACCTTGAATTATTATTTTGTGTCATCTGAGTAAATATTATTGACGTCTGTGGTGTGGCTTTAATGAGAGGCGTTATTCTAATCTACGCTATTTTAAGTTTGCGTACGATTTTTATGATTTTATAATTATCTCCATCCTCGACTTTCCGCATCACTGATGATAAAATAATGTTTAACCTGGAGTCGTGCATTCTGAGGCCTACGTTCAACTTTTTTTTTTGTGGTGTAACATTGATTGGGAAACGTGTACCTACACGTTTGGTCGAGACCCGGGACCAGAGAGTATGGTAGATTCACCTAGAGTATAGAATAGAAATAATATCGTTCACCGGCGAATTATTAATTTACGTTTTACGCTATTTTTCACACCCGCATCATTTTAGGTAACGAGTCGGCTCGCGTTTGTGTTTAGAAGGTGTGTATAGATGAGTCAACGACCTACCGTTTATCATTTATCATTCTTTGTAATGAGTTTGTAGTTTTCGCCGCGTCGCCTTTCGCGGCCAGCAAAATTCTCCAAATGACTGGAAAATTCTTCGGGTTTCGTTTATCGATTTTACCCAATATATGAATTATCGAACTCGACTCGACTCCGTTTTGAGAAACGTGATAGGTGAATGACGTCTGAACAACGTGTTAAATGGATTATTAGTAATATGATTACGTGTAGGCCATTGAATCAGTGGAGTGGATAATTTTAGAAGCTGAATTCTCTATTGTGGAATGTGTATAATAATATAATTAGATCATTACACTTCGTGTGCAAAATACATGTAAAAAGAGAACTAGAGATGAAAAAGTTACAAATGAATTAGGGCTGAAAATCCCCTAAATAATTTCAAGTTATTTTTAGTTTCATCTGTTGACGCATATGAGACACCTCTTAAGTATCATCATGTCTTATGAAAATGGCAAGCTGAACCTTTTCTCTTCATACTTTTAGATCTACATACATTACAGTGTACATACGAAACCATTTCCGAACAAAAATGTCACTTTGGCACTCTCCCTTCGTAAAAAACCAACTCGAAAGGAAGTGATTTGATTACAGTTTTTCATCGATTAGGTACTTATTCCTTTTAAAAAACATTGGAATTAATTTTTTCGTTGAGTTTTGAAAGCCAAATCAGAAATTAGGGCTTGAGGGAAAGTATATCATTAGTTCTCCTCTTCTATGTTTGCGAGCCTACATTTGAAATTGCAGAAGCCGTTTCTTCAACCCATAAGTACCTCTAAAAATAAATTTTCATATTCAGCTCAATTATTTTTTGGAGTTGATACCACCAGTATGATTCCTATGCCAGTCGATTTAAATTTTCGGTGAAAAACCTCAAAAATGTTGTCGGAATTTCAGAATACGATTTCGATACCTGTCCCAACTATTCAAATTTTTCTCTAGTTTTCGTTCATTTTCGTTCAAGGGGGGGGGGGGGGAGAAGCAAAAACATGAGAGCGATTTGTACCTTCATGTCGCATTTTCAAAATTTACAATCTTAGCGAATGATTACCTGCATATAGTTTCAAAAATCAAAATTTCATATTCTTACCTCGATGTTGGACTTCTTTTTGGCAGGTAAATTGTACAAGATTCGAAAATCCCATTAATTTTTTAAAATTTTTAAATAGATTTTTAGACCTTCAAAATCGATTTTGAGATTATAAAAATGACTCTCGAGTCGCTGGTTATGTGGGGTTGGAATTTTGAGACTAAAACCCCGAGCAAGTGATGCAAATTTATAAGTCATGTGTATTTCTGTCTTCGATTCTAATAAACATGAGCCATTTTTAATTCTGAAGGTGTCGTGAAATAATCAAAAAAGTGTGGTTTGACTTCATTTTCTGCTCTAGAAATGACCACTTTCAATAAAATTTTGTTGTCAGTTCGCTAAATACGAATGCAAGAGTTATCAGATAATTTTCTAGGTACAAAAATTAATTCTTCAATTTTTTTTGTACCTAAATAGTTGCGTATTTTCATTTTCAGTTTTTTTTTGAGCCTGCGAAGTTTTTTATTTTTTTGCCCAACTCGTCTTCAAATCTTGGATTTGCATTCAGTGAATTTAACTGTTCTGAAATGCCCTGGTATTGCAATTATTATTCTAAATTCTCCCACAAATGCTCTCTTTTGTTAATCGTGTATTTTTCGAAGGGTTGAAATAAGCGAGGAAATTTTTAAAGATATTTCCAAATTTTGAGAATACGTTTTTGAGAGAGACTGAGGTAAAATTTGAGAAATGTTGTCATGCATTTTAATTTGGAGATTTTATTTGACATCTGTCTACCCTTAAGACAAATGAGAGAAAAGATTGTATCCTGAAGCTCGTTTGAAATTGACCTGGAGACAATTTTTCAAAATTATAAAATTACTGAATGTCCTTTAAGGTGGGTAGTTTTTCGATTTTCTTCGAAATTTGATGGAGCCCAGCAAAAAATCATGGCCAAATAACCTCAAAAATACGTTGAAAAAATTTGTTCAGGTCCCATGTTCGAGCAGTCCGGTTCGAGTCCAAAGAAATGATCTGTTGTTGTTCACTGTTTCCTACAAATGGGAATCAATTATTCAATTCCAATTTCATCGTCTTACGAAGATAGTTACTAAATTATCATAAAAAGTTTATTTAGAGAAATCCTGAATTTGACAAGAATAAACTTTGAGCTTTCTATGTCCCAAAAGTAATGATTATGCAAGTTCTAAATACATCAAAAGACCACAAGATCTATTTTTACTTTTTTTTATTTTTATTTTTTTCAAATCAAACTACATAATATGAATTCAACCCAGTGGGAAAGGTTAAACCTAGACCTACAAATACCCCCTCCCCCATCTTGTTGAGGTCATTTAGCCATAGCTTTTTTGATAGGCTTCATAAAATTTTTAAAAAGTTGGAAAACAAACCCACTTTCATTATTAGGTAATTTCTCAATCATTTGAGTTCAAATTTCAAGAATTCTGTTATCTTTTCACATCCCACTATAAACGAAACATCTAATAAATCTTCATCCTAATTGAAATAATTTTCAAGTCGTATCCTATATCTTCCTTCAATATCCTCTTTGTCCACTTTCTGATAGCGAATACTTTCGTGTACCTTGATAACTAAACCATCGCACGTTCAAATAATTAATATAGGTATAGGAGAAATCTCACCCACGTATCTTCTATCATGCCAGTATTCGTGTCGATTTACCTTAGTGTGGTGATTTGATATATCACATAGTCTACGAAATGCTGCTTTACCCTCTCGTACATATGAATAAAATATCGACGATTACGTCAAAACCTTCGATATTCATTTGAAAATTGCCTATCGTTCGCGACTCTAAATGCAAACAAAGTAGCATAGATAGTCTCATTTGAGAGTACTACTCGTCGTAGAACGAAATGAAATCATTTTCATTTGTTTGCAGTTTGTCTTGTATACTTGTCATATGCACAATAAATCCATTATTTATATCGCCACGTACCACGTACGTACCTAATCAACATAGTAAACAGCTAATTATATGATTTGTTCGAGCTGTTGTAATGCTGAAAAAAAACCAGGAGTAATTTTATCGTATACAAGACCTACCTACATCTACATACGAAATTACATATTTATTATGGTAAGATTTACGAAAAAAAAATATGAGAGGAACATGCGGTATATTGTGCGAGATTTGGCATTTTATTAATAATTTGTAGATACCATGACAATACATCATTACGTATATAGAAGCACGAATCTGTCAGTGCATATGAAATAGTTTAGGGGCGTCAGCTTATACTTTATACTTAGTTAGTATGCGTAGTATATTTATGCATAGCTCGCGCATATGTATCATATCCTTGGGGTGGTTCGATGTAGTATGTGTATTTTTAGGTCAGCGGCATATCGGGCTGTTGAGACCGACGGGTGTAATTTTGAGGGAAAAAACGAAAGGGAAAAAAAATTAATCGCCGAGCGTGAGTTTGGCAACATAGTAAGATGTAGTGTGCTGGTAAACGAACCGAATCCAATGGTCTTGTCGCGTCTTCGAAGAATTTATGAAATAGTGGAAAAAAGTACCAGCACCAGGGTGCAGTAGACTGGAAAGGAAAGGAAAGGAACGTAAATAAAAGAATGAAGTAAAGAAGAAGAAAAAAAAGGGACTGTTGTGTATAGGATGAGAATTCATCTTCCCATGAAGAGTGGCGAAGAAGGTAACCCGCGCGGAATATTCATTAATGGGAAGCGAACTAGAATAACTTTGAATAAACGCGACGCTGCTCAGAGCTCGGCTCGGGCTCGCGAACAAATCATAAACAAAAGGAAATAATAATTTTATGTTAGGAATTTGAATGCGCGAGAATGAGTTTGGTGAATGATATACATAAGAAAAGTAAGACAGACGCGATGCAATGAAAAAGAAAAGTAATTCGACGGAATTTATGAAATTTCTTCTTTCGACCGTAATCTAGGTGAACACTGGTACTCTAATTACAGTGCCAATTCAACTAAATAATACATACGAGTGTTGTGGAAGTCGGTCCTCTTGTACACATCAATGGGAGTTATTTGATTTTAAATTGAGTCTTGGACGATGTAGGTACGAATTTGGTCAGTACCCCCTACGTGTGTTGTGTTAGATTAATGAGATAAAATCGCTCGTGTATTGTCCGGTCCGGTCGCCGATAATGACTTTGCTGGTTGGTTGAATTGAAATACTTTGGATGTACTAAAAATGAATCTGAGACTTTTTGCAACGCACTGTATGTTTCACAAATCTTCAAAGCAGAAGCAATAAGTTTTGAGTGATTGATGATGACGATGTGATTACAATAGTTTTGGGCTTCTTACTCGTATTCTAGATGCTTCCTATACCTTATCTGTATTAAGTATCAATGGGCAATAAATATTGCCAAATCAGTATATCTAACTACCTACTGCATGCTCTATGAATAATTCAAACAAATTGGCTTAGGTAATTTTTTATGATAAAACTAGTTCGATGAATCGTTGTCGGTGAGCAAAAATTTTAGAAGAAATTGTGATAACGAAAAACAATTTCAAATAATAATTGCATGTTTTTAGAATAGGTACAAAAAATTGTCCAATATTACCTACTGTTGAGGAGTTGATGCTCTAGGGCATTTCAGTCACATATTCTGCAGAGTTTCCATGCTTGAAGAGTGAGTGTTTTTTGCTATATCTGAGGGTTTTTGACTTGACTGAAATTATTTTAGTAATTTACCCATGTTTTAATTTTTCTAGAAAGTATAGGTACTTTTTCCTAATCTTTCAACTTTTTTCCAGCCATTAATTTAGATTCTGTTCTTTCCGTTATTTTTCATTTCTCACTCATTGTGTCACAACATCAATTATTATCTTCTTCTTTTTTTCTGAATTTTCATGAATTTGTGTAATATTTTTAACGTATTGATTTCTGTAAAAAAAAAAAATTGTTTCAACGACATATTTGGGGGAAAAAATCTTTCAACAATTTTTATCATTAGGAGGAAAATGCGTAAATGTTATCGTGTGTTTATGATTTCATATTATGCAGTTTTTTATGGGGAAGTAAAAAGTTCATATAAATTTCAACGTGATGTTTCAATAAGAAATCTCAACGTTGTAATATGTTATTACTTCTCTGGTATTTAGCAGAAAGGCATCCATTCATGAAATTATAATTATTCATTTCTCATGATCGAGAAACTGTGAATTATTGTGCATTATTTCCATCGTAATACAATTACATTTCCTGTAGAAAATGCATATAAGAAGCATCGAATGTTTTTACTTTGGATGCCATTTTCCAAACATGAAAGACTTGTTCATTCTAAAGTCAATTTCTCCAATTTTGTTCATTTTTTCTACGAGTTTTTCCCCATATTATTCATTAGGGTGGATCGCAAAAGAATACATGTCGAAAGATTTTGACCAAATTAAGTCTACACCTTCATTTTGAGTTGAAAGTCACTCAAAAATAACTTCAACTCGGAAGGTACCTCTTGAGGGAAGATATATGGATTCTCAAAGGGAGGATTTACGAAAAAATCGTGTTTTTTCACTCTAGCCCCAACTCAACTGGTTTTCAAATAATTGCATTTGAGTCTCCATCGACGTGGGTCATCGCCATCAAAATCCAAGACTAATTTTAGGGTTCTGCTGAGTGCTGAGCGGTTGAAAATTTTCAGATCTTTTATTCTTGGAAAATTTCAAATTTTGAAAATATTTTCGTTTTGAATATTGGGCGTAAATTAGGCCAAAAAATCGAAAAATATGATTCTTAAAATTTCAGGAATATTTTGGAATGCAGTAGGTATGGCCAATTTTTTGGTCAACATTGTCAATTTCAAAACCTCGAAAAAATCGTCAATTTCTTGCAAAACTTCCAAAACCGTGAAAAAATCTGCTTGATGAGTTTCAAGAAAAGTAGGTGGTGCATTGAAAAAATGAATTAGCTAAGTGATTAAAATTTGAGAAACACAAATTGGAATACTCAGTGTGAAAGCTCGACACTAACGTTGGCGAGTTTCGAAAACAATGGAAACACTTTTTTCCTCTTTGTAAAAAAAAAAACTAGTTTTCAAAATGAAATATCATACTTTTTTGAGGAGCTCGCGGACTGGCATTTTTGACAAAAATTGAAAAGAATCCTTCTAAACCTTCCCCTGCTATTAGTAGTCATCATCAAAATGCCAAAAAATTAAGAAGAACTGGTACTTTTTTTGTATCTTTTTTTTGTATCAAGTCTTCTAAGGTGCTGACTGCTGAGTCATTTCGTTCTGAAAAGTTTAACCTCATCAATCTCATCATTTTCATTCAATGCTATTCAAGTAGTCATTATACTTTTTGTTAACAGACTTCTTGAAACATACTGTACTCCAATTTCACGAATATAGTTCGTAATAAGAGAACCCTTTCCAAAGATTGAGTTATCAATGTACCTATTCGCACAGCACCATAGCGTTGAATTGATTAATCAAAAATACTGTGAAGTTGACTGGGTCATCAGGGCATTCCACTGATGAGTATATTTCGGTAGAAGATGATGATCTGCTGGTAATTACCCGTGTACAATTACCTCTGATGATGGCAAAAATGTAGTTAACGGGTTCTAATGCAGCGATGGGTCCTGCTGTATGGCAAATTGCGTTAATTGCATTTAGATGGCCAAACTATGTAGTTGACTTCTACAGTAGATCTAGATAGCACCCTAGGACTAGGTATTTATACGAAACGACACGGTGACGTGCATTTGCTTGCATATTACGTGAATTTGGTCTATGTAATTTGTCGACGACGACGATCAGTAAATTGCGCTGTGTATCGATATCCGTAACCGATGAGAATATTTCTTTGAGCTGAAACCTTGCCTTGTGTCGAAGTAATTTATTAGACCAGGGAGAAGGTAGATAGGTACCTATAGGTCTGGTACGAAGGAGAAAAAAAAGAAGGTGATTTCTCGCTATCCTCCCGAAGCAGAACCCAAATATGTGCTCGTGATTTCATTAACAATCGTGAACGCCCGCAGTGATGTGAATTTTTGCTGCAGTATGTAACATTTAGACGGTATTGCGACATAGGCATCGTATACGAGTATGTACTCTGTACATATGTCCTATGCACGTCTACGTAGGTATTAAAATGGTGAAAGAGACAGAAAGGTTGTAATTTAAAAATGTCGCATTGGAGTGTGTGAAGTATAGTCTCGAGATGTGCTGTAGAGTGTTGATTTGATGCTGATGGTAGCGTACATATATCTATAGTAAGTATGTGTTGAGTGTAGTGAGGTAAACACGTGTCATTGACAGAATCATACGATGCGGTGGTGTCGAAAAAAGATGATCGTTTAATTGAAGTATAAACGCGAAGTACTCGTATAGTGAATTAATTCTGAAAGGAATTTCTATTGTTGACCGGAACGACGAAAGGGAGATGTGTATTAGTCATAAGGATATTTTTATGTGAGATGTGGAAATGTGTACGTCTCGTCTTCGTAAGACGTATCTTAGGTTGAAAAAAATAAGCACACATATTACGTATGGGCTAATGGGTTTGAATGTATGTAGTATCTGGTCACGGGTATAATTTTGAATTTTCTCGTTCATTGCAATATTTTGAGATAGAAACTTTCAAGTAATCTTTTGATTATTGCTTACTTATTTGTAAATTGAAGTCTGGAAGTTGAAAAATTGACCTGACAAGAAAACATTTTGAACTGGCGCTTTCCGATTTAAACGAAACCAAGCTGGATCAAAAGAGGTGTCCTGAAACCCCTCGTAATCAAAATTTTAGTTGCCGGAATTAGTTTTTGGATTTTTGCCAAATTTTTGAAAATGTTCAAAAATTTATAGGCTAAAAAGCTGTTTTCAATGAAAATTTTTTAGCATTTTCAATTGAAATGTTACAAAGCGGAGCGGTTTTTTTTGTTCCAATTCGAAAACAATCTCAATTACACGATTTTAGAGCCTCCAACGAATTTTCAATTTTCTCCAGAATTTCAAATTTGCTCCGGATAATCCAAATTGCTCTAAAAGATTCTGTTTTCAAGTTGGGTGGTTATGTAGACACATCAGTCGATATCTCGACGAAAAAACCACTCGTGATTTATCGTTTTTGAAAATTTGATTTTTTCTTTCATTTTTTCTGAAATTACTCGTAACAAATTATTGGGCAAAAATTTATTTTTGAATAAGGGCTCCTAGAACTTAGCGTTAACAGCCTTACAACAATCAAAAAAGTACCCAATTAGCACCGATCAAGGTAATAGGTGCTGAAGTTCATTTGTAGCCCTTTCAGAGCAGTTTTTAATTACTGAAGAAAATTGAAAACTCATTGAAAGCTACAGAATGACGTAAAACTTGAGTTTTCGGAATGAAAGGATTGGAATTAAGTAATTATTCAGTTTGTTTAGTTTGTTAAAAAATTATTGAAAATGTTGGAAAATCGTCATAAGAATATACGTACCTACTTAGTCGATTTTTAAATTTTTTTAAAAAATTCGGTCAAAATACAAAACAAAATTTTACCAGCTAAAATTTTTGTAATGAGGGTTTTGGTAGTTTTGGTATAATGCTCTTTTGATATAGCTTGATTTCGTTCAAATCGGAATGTAATTATCACTTCAAAACGTTCCTTTTATCATCAGCCAAAATTTTAGATGCATAAAATTTTCGATTTTTGTTGAATTTTTGAAAATCAAATTTTGGCCAAAAATTGAGTAAAAATCAAAATATTACCAAATTGTCCCAGAAATCTGAAATTTGGCTCTATTTTCGACTAACCCCCCCCCCCATTAATCTGTAACAGTTTCGACCTGCTCTGAACAGGACTGGAGCCTTTAGCAGATTTTTGAAATGTTTATCTACACAAAATTATACTCAATGGTTTTTTAAAAATCTGCTAGAGGCTCCATGACTACTCTAAACGATTCAAATCAGTTTTAAATCAATTCAGGGAGGATCGATAATTAGATGATTTACAAGGCCTTTTTGCGAGGACGCTCGGGGGCAAGCAATATCGCCAACATAAATTTTGAAAATATCGAAAAAATGCCATAAAAATTGATTAAGTGAAAAAATTTGGGAAAAAATGAAAGCGTGTTCCACCCCAAAAAAGTGACAAAAAAAGGCCTCTACAATGTATGGCAAATTTTAGATTTCTCGTTCAATTTAGTAAACATTTTTTTTCTCTATTTTTGGCAAAATTTTAGTTTTAAGAATTCAACAAAAATTATTTGATTTTCTTACTTTCCCTCCTTTTGTTTTGAAATTTACAAATTTGGTCAAAAATTTACTTCTGAACTCACAATCCTGGAATTTCGATGTAACCCTTTTTATGTGGTCGAGGGGGAAAGGGGTGTTCAATAATTTAAAATTTCTGGCGAAAATTGAGAAATCTTGGCGGCAGCAGAATGGTCCAAAACTACTAGTTTTTGAAGTTTGGTAATAACTGAATGGAAGAAATTATTCGCATTGATTCACTTTGCTCAGAAAAAATTGTATTTCATTAAAAAAAATAGAAAAATTGTCCTTGAAACAACTTTTTGAATTTTTTAAATGTTGAAAAATCCTCTGAAAATCCGATGAATTTCAGCACCTGAAATTTTGGTTACGAAAGTTTTAGTATAAATGCTCATTCAGAATGTGAGCTCAAAAGGTTTCCTTGCTAGTACAATAATGATAAGTACTGTGTTTTTTCTCAACTCGTAATTTTTTTGTGACAAACTTTTCAGAAATTTCAAGTTTAGGCTACAGCAATTTTTTTTTTTTGAGTAGGACTACAAAAAAATTCTACGTAAGCTGAGGAGTCCAACTTGAACCCTTAAAACTGGGTATTTTTGAACTCGAATCTGCTGAAATTAGATTTCTGCTCTTACATTTTTTTTCAACTATTAGAAGTGTTTTCTATTTTATTGGAATGGGATGACAAAGGGAGTCGAAACCTTAAAATAAAATTGATTCTGATGGTTGTTTTCTAGAAAGGGAAAAAACTTGAATCAACTGAACCTTTAGCCATACCCTGTTAAAATGTAGCAGCATGATGGCTGGTATCTTGTCTTCCAAATCTTGCGTTTAAAACTTCAAAATAGTACGTATTTTATGTATGTACCTAGTCCAGCTACACATACTTCACTAGTATTCCCTCGATTCTCCTGCATATGCTCTGGGAAAAATAAAGACGACGTATACGCAGAACGGTGTCCCGTTGTCTATACACAACAGAACAGCGGAGAATCGTAGCGCAGCGGTAAGTGGAGGTGGACATAATCGGTTTCGGGAAGAATCGCCTCGACTCTTTATTCACCGCAGCACATTTGTGGTACGATACAACGATAGTAGCGATTTTGTCGCGATTTCGAGCTCACGAATGTTCGCGCGGTGTAAGTGCGTGGCTAAGTTGCGAGTCTCGAATAAGTATTACAACACGACGAACGAAGATTCGCGACGAGTTTTTCTTTTTCGTACGTAGTACGTTGCTCGTATTTTCCACATGAATGGGAAAATGGCCTAGCGATGATTTTCCAATCGAGACGTACTCGAATGTAACCGTATTAAGAAAATTCTATCTTCGTGTTAATTTTTCTTCTCTGCTTTTTTTTTCATTTCTCTCTCTCTCGGTATCGTTATACTTACTTACGCGAATTTAATGGTTTAATTATGACGACTAATGTGCTATAGTGTGTCGAAGTATATACCTCTAGTAATTCGAGTTAAATGGTAATTTTGTCATCGTGGTGTGGTGAGAGTGTGTAAAATGTGATACCTTTATATACCTATCCATCGAAATATTTCGCTGCCTGATTTGTGGTATTCGAAGTGCTATTTTTTAAACGACTGGTAAATACGTATTCAGGTAATTATTTTACCTATATAAACAGACTAAGTCACCGCATTTAAACTATACCTAGGTACGCCGAATAAATAGAACAAATGAAAAGATTTGTGGGTTAGGTATTTGAGGTTTTAGTTTATGGGCAATGTAGGATCTGGTACTGGTTTTTAACACAGATATCTGTATTTTTTTTCTGCTCTCCGAGAAGATTTGCGAACTTTCTCACCGTATAAGTACGTACTGTAGACAAGAGGATTACTTCCGTCAAAAGAATTCTGAATTTACGTAACACTCGTATGTAATAGTACCTACCTTAGGATTCGCTGCTATGTGTATTTTCACCTCGTATGACCTTTCCAATGATCTATATTACAAGGCAGGACTCTCTAATGCGATAATTTTTCCTAACTCTGTTATTATACTACATGTACCGAGTCGACTTTGTTGAAATGTACTCAACTTTGATCTTATTAATGTCGTTCGGTATTATGGTAATTCCCAACGACCAACGTGTTATTTATATCCAAGTACTGTGTATTGTCTTCCTGCTTCTATCTCAGCCCATGTCCATGTATTCGTATAGGAATGTGGTGTGTATATTTACGTATTGAAAATTAAATGCGAATTTGACGATGCGAGTAGGTGCCCGGATCCGAGCATTGGATCAAGAAAGCTGACCTCTTGACTTGACCAAGGACGTTAGTTGACCGTTAAGGAAGTAGATTAAAATTATGGTTTTGGGTTGAAACTGGCGAAATAATTTGTAATTTTTTCTAAATTTTTAGGAAGAGGCGTTATTATGGACACTATGGACTGGTTATAAAATAGGTCGAAACAAGGTTTAGCTGCGTAAGGTCGTTAATAGCGTTTTTTATTGTTTATGCTTATCAAAGAATAGGGTTTTTAAAGTACCTAATTGAACTTGAAGGAAAAGGATTCGAGTAATGGGTTGCTACCGTGTTGAACGTTCATTTGTATGGAATGTTTTTCAAGGGCTAAAAATAATGATAATGGGAGATTATTCGAACGATTGCTGAGGAATATGTATTGGTGTTTTGAAGTAAACTGGTCTCGGATTGATTTTTTTTTTAATTGAAAAAATACTGTAATTTTGTAGATTGGTAGTGCTAGAGGAGACAAAAAAAGAAATGATTGAATGATACACATTTTCTTATGTAATCAGGGGTGCAGTTTACTACACAAGTGTATAAAATAAAGATAATCTCTTCCCTTTCGTTAAAATATAAAAAACAATTCCGTTCAAGTCTATTTCACTTGTCGTAAAAAAATTGGCAAAAATTGAATAAACCAACAAAGTTGGCTAGAATTGATCAAATCTTAAATTTGAGTTGGCATTATATCATTTTATATCCCCCCTCTCCCCCCTCTTCATCATTTTTCTTCCATGCTCATAAAGAGATACTGCACGATTTGTAGCGGTCTCTTAAATGAAAAATTTCGAAAGTTTGGACATATTTTTTTTTCTGTATTCGATTGAGGAAGCAGTTGCTCTTAAAATTCGAAACAGAAATGTGGGACTTTTCCTCACTTGGAATTTCTTTTTTAAAATAATTATCGAAAATCAGAAAATCCGAATGTTTCTTTTTACGTGCTGATTTTTCAACCTGAACTTTAAATATTTTGAAAATTTTACGTGTCTGCCCTTTAATTCTCTAAGAAAAGGGAGAGGGGTGAGTTTTTGAGTTCTACTTCAGTAAGTTCAATGTATAGATTTTCATCCTATCTTTGAACCTTGTTTTCATTTACGATGTCCAGTTTTTTTTTTAAAAACATGTCTTATCTTTTTTGAAGAGTAATATCAAATCATAGCGTATGAGCTTCCTGTTTCATCTTATTTTACTGGTATCGTTCATTGTTATGTCCGATGTGATGTTCTTTTCATAGGTCTCATTTCAACGAAACTGATTCATATTTTGTCATGTTTTTTTCTGTGACTCAAACATTAACAATACGATAATTTGTTGCATGAAATTTCACTTTGTAGGTTTTCAGCTGAAAATTATAATACGAACTATAATTTTTCACTGTAGAAAAATCGCGAACGCTGCGTAATAATTGAGGACAGGAGGAAGGGAGACACTCGTGAAGAAAATTCCGAAAAGATACGAATTACATTTCCTTTTCCACCTTAGTGCAAACCTTGGTTATTGAATTTCATGAATAAATTATACTATTACCTAGTATACCTATTACCTACCTATAGATTCCCGCGGCGAAAATCAAGATAATATCGAGGTGTATTTCGCATTAGATTTTTGCCCAGTTCTTCCCCACCGTTCGATTTTCAACTGTAGTATTTGTCGAGCTGTCGAACGTAAATCATTTTTAAATTAAAGGGGTTTCACTGACAACGAAACGTGAAAAAAATTTTAAAATTGAGGATTGAAGTTCCTATTAATGGTGTAACTGTTTATTCCACCCATAACCTATTTTCTGATACGAAGCGAATTTGAAGAGTAGAGTTGGATTTTGGCTGAGGAAATTTGTTTCGAATAATGAAAAAAGAAATGCTGGTTTATCACATTTCAACTTTGGTTCATGTCACCAGTTGAATAGCCAAAAAAAAGTTTATATGGTTCTCTGAAGATTCTTAGTATTATATTTTGGGAGAAATTGGTTCAACCCCCCCCCCCCAAAACCGCTTATTTCTATGTTTTGTGTAGAATTTTCATCCAACTGAGAAGGACAATTTTCTCTACCTTTATTCCACTGGGTGAAGGAAAATTTCAAGACTACATTTTTTTATGAATCAGAATTTTTATGCTCACTAAAATGGCCATGTGAAAAATCAAGATTTTACCAAACAAAATGAAAAAAATTGATCAAAAGTTTTGAACTCAAAAATCCTTGCTTACGTACCTCCAAAAATCGAACTTGAAAATTGAAAAAATTCTCCAGTTGTTTGTTTGACAAGTGAATATTTTTCATCCTGAATTTTAAAAATTTTAAAATTGCAAACCCACAAAATTAAGGTGACTGTGGTGTGAGTGGAGACAAGTGTAGGTGGGGGAGATTACTTTTTTGAAAAATTTAGAGTTGGTGGAGATTGTAGATTTATGAAGTCTCGCGTAGAAACAGAAAGCAATACAAAAGTTTATTGAAAGGTATCAATGTTTGTTATTGAAAAAATCTGTATTTCGTCATTTCTATTTTTTCCCTCTTCCTCCATCTCTTCTTCTATTTTTAAGCAACTTTAACCAGTTATTCGTGTAGTAAATGCTTCTGTTGATTTGATTATTCCTTTGCTTATCTATCTTTTTCTTTTAAATTGAGTATTTTACCAATTAATCTAATTAATCGCTGTAAAATATATGGATGAAACCTCAAATGAATATTTCGTATCATATAAGTCGTTAAATAGAAGTCGGTGTACATGCAGTTTGGAATTGTTTTATCTGAAACATTTTTTTTTGAGTTTATTTTTATTAAAGAAATTTTTCAAAAGTAGGTACCTGCTTGGAGTTCATTGTTGAGTTCGGAGGGCTTGGGTAAAAAAAAAATCGAAATTCGAGATCCACTTCATCAAAAGCATATGTCGCATAATTTTTAATTTTTTTTCAAGATGCATTTGACCAAAGAGGAAAGTAGATCAGCACCTTTTCAAAGTACCAAAATCCCGAATTTAAAATAAGTAGATGTATTTAAAAATTAAACTTTCATAAAAAAGTTTAATTTTGAATTTTCTTCAAAACTGCACAAACAAGTTTGGCCTAAAATCGATCAATTTTATTTTATGTACTTCCAAAGTTGGTTATTGAAAAAAAATTGGAGCTGTACAAGAACAATGCAACTCCCCTCATTGTTCTCAAACACGTCAGAGGTGAATTAACTACTTTAGGGTACCCAGCAACAGCTTATATTGTATATTCTCTGAAAACTTCATCACCCAAATTCATTTATTTTGTTCGTCTCCTTGTTCCAATTATTCTGGAATAATGGCCTTTTATCGTCCAGTTTCCCCTTAATAAATCTTGTAAAAGCGGATTACAATTGGGGGAAAAATCTAAAATAAAAAAAGACTATCGGAAATAAACCAGCTGGCATTTGCATTTGGAAAGCATCATCTCTCTCTCTCTCTTTTTCTTTCTATTTATCTTTAGTATATCTTATACGAGTAGGTACATTAGCTATAAGTATGTTTACAGCACACGAGTATCTATACTCGTACCTACTACAGTCGGAAAGGTGCTTTATAATATCGCATATTTTTATCCGCAACCTCGCGACATCTTAATTTGGCCGACAATGAAAATAACGTAGCTCGGATCATATAATGCTAAGCGCCTCGTACGTCTACTACGACAGCAATCACGTCTTAATATAAAAATGCTCATTAAATGAGCCCAAGTCGTGAATGATAAATACGTAAATTGTCACGTTTTCCAATTGCACCACAGCACTAACGAAAAGGATCTCATTTGTGTATATTCGAGTTATAATAAGGTTAACTAAAAAAAAAACCTCTACGCGGTATGGTGACCTTTTGAAAACATCTCGAGCCGATAACAATCGTTAAATTACAAAATAGATAAAAAGAAGTAATGCTTTTCGAGAGGAGGAGAAACGGGGATAAAAACCTAACAATTAGCAGTTGTTCTTTGCTGGCTAGCTACAGGCATACCACAGACGCCTTGTCCATTCTGCAGTAATCATGACTACATGGTCGATATCCGTGACAGGCGTAATTCTATGATCAAGTTCAATGACTGCGATTATGACTTATGGAATGATGAACCTTCTCGAGTCGAGTTTTGTATGGTTTTATTTGTCCATCGCGAAGGAAATCAAAAATAAACCGAGTGCGATGAATTTTCCCAACATAAAGAGGCGCGTCTTTTTAATAAAATATTCAACTCGCGAGTACCTTTTGCTGGAAAAAAATCAATACCGGTATTGATAATTATATGGTCGTTACGAGGTACATATTAATGCTAATTTTATTTATGTATAAGGAAATTCAATCGATTCAAATACAAGAAATCGTTTTCTACGTGTATCGGTCAATAATATTGCACGTGTATGTCGAGTAGACTATTTTTAATGTAAACATTTACAAGGTGTCCTATATTAAGCATCAGCCACGCTATGAACTAACAGTCGAAAAAATTGTAGAAATCGAATTTTTCCTAATCGTTAGATTGAAGTTTACAAAAGTTATCAGTAATTTTTACTTTTTATCCCTCCAGTGATTTTCTGTTGATATTTTTCCAAATTAAGCATCCTCAAATTTTTAACCTCATTTATTGAATTTTTACAAAAATTTGCCCAATTTATTAGGTACCTACTCTTTGCACTAAAATTGGTGAATTTTTGTTCATTTGTGAAATTTTAAAAATCTAAGTAGGTATACCCCCCTTCTAAATTTTTGAGCTAAAATGTTCGAGTTCGAATAAACTTGTATTTTCAAACATTCCAATTCAATAGACTTACGCGTATAAAAATTCAATTAATTTCACTCGTAATTCGTCTGTAAACGTCCACTGTTTTATGTATTTCGGCATTCTCATGTATATCGAGATACAGTTATTTTATACGTAGTAAAAGTATATTAAATTCGTAATTTCACGACTTATTAATTTGACGGCTTATTTGTTTTTTACCTTTCATTAAATATTTTCCAATTTAATTTCTTTTTAACGTTATGATGACGACGACCCGGATGAAGTATAGGTACATAAACTTAGTATATTTTATCGTTTTTTATGATATTTTTAATTTCATTTTTTTGTACATATGGCGAGTGGACTGGCCATATTTTCAACCACTTTTGAAATTTTTGCCCAAACTCACTAAAAAACCAGATCAACGCGTGCGATATTTTTCAATTCGCAGTCAAGACGACTGACGAGAGACGGTAGGACATGCGAAGAGCAACCAGCAGAGAGCGAATAGGTGGTCCGCGAACCCATGATGTTAATTTGTAAATCTTATAATTAATCTTCAATGAACTCGGTGGTGGTGCTCTTTGAAATTCTTTCAAAACATCCGTTAACACTTCGAAAAGCGTTACGCCGATGATGTAATTACGGGCATTAATTTCGTTGTTTGCCCGCTGCCTTCGACGCTGCTGCCGCTCGCTGGATTAATTATAAAACTTGCACGTAAAATGAAACCGGGGTACTGCGTGAAATATATACGTCAATGTGAGTAGTAATACCGAGGTGTGGATAGTAGGAACCTCTACCTACCTTTTTTCACTCTTTACACGATCCAAGTACATGTTTGTACTTACGATAGTAGGTACGTACTTGTATTCCAGTTTTTTGAGTTGAAAAGGATGCGGCGTTGTTGGTATTTAATTCATGAACCAATGGCTCGTGAACTGGTTTAGTCGTCGACCAAGTTCAACACGACTGCATTTTGAAATTTGTGTTGATTTTTTGCGCAGTTAATCCAGCTGCATCGAGGTGAATGCGATGGTGAGAAAAAACTAGGTGAAGAAAGGTGTCGAGAATTGCATTTTGTCTTCAGGTTTGTGGTAGCGTTATTTTGTCCCTAAGCTAATACACGATGGTTCGTATTTGCTTCAATGTTCCAGTTATTTATTATTTTGATTGGTCATTTTCGAAGTTCTTGATCGAAAATAACGGCACAATCGCGTCAGTGGATTAACTTTCCCTTTCTCCCCATCCTCCTTCGGTCCAAATCCTCAAAATGTTTCCATATACTTGAAAAAAAAACAACAAATGACAGGTTTTTCAGAAACTGAACAATACCTCTAAAAATTTCTGTTGTTCGAACACTTTTTCAAAAAAATTTCCATATAACGAGATAATCGCAAAAAACACCGTAGCGTGATGAATTTCACGCTCTCCAGCGCGCGAAGTATGCATCTCATGGCGTGCGAGTTTTACAGTAATGTTGAATGGGGACATTTCCAACATTTGAAAGAGGGGATATTACTGCGGAAAAATACGTACTCGTGTCATAGTAGAATTTCTCGACAAGTGAAGCGATTTTTTCAAAACAATTTGTAAGATTTTACCTTTTACTTTATTCTCCTTTTTTTTTTTGGAAAAAGAAGTGAGAGGGGTGACGAAAAATAATGCGAAATTTTTTAGGGGAAAACATTTTTAAAATACGAATTTACCTAAAAACAAGCAATTTGCAAATTTTTGACCGTTCAGTAGAACTCTAAAGGTGGTCTTGGATTTTGATGGAAAGGGCCTAGTTCTACGCAGAATCTCAAATACTGTCTTTTGGAACTACAAGAAAATTTTTCCTGAAGCAGTTGCACTTTGAGTAGGAGCCGAAGCGAAAAAACCACGATTTTTTTGAAAATGCATCCTATTTGGGGATCTATTATCTCCTTTCCCGGGGGCACTTTGCTTGGATGGCCATGGAGAAAGGTTTTCTATAAACGGGGCTTCTTAAAAAAATTCTGACTCAAAGATTGAAATTGAAAAAAAATACTTTAATCAATTAAGTAATTTTTTCTTATTTTTTTTTATTTTGTGAACCTCTACATATATACAAAGAGGGATAACTGCCAACATTTTTTGGAAGGACTGAGAACGTTTTTTTTCGTAGAAAGAGATTGTAAAAGGCTCTAGACCAGAAATGGAAAATTTTAAAAACATTTTTGCACATTTCAATTTTTCCCAACATGAGGGCTTTTAAGTATACACAAGAAAACCAATATTGTTTGGGGGACTGAGTGAAAGTTTTTTTTTTGGAAACGAAGGTCCTATTCTGTGCATAAATAAATAAAAAAATTTCACTTGAACTTCAATTTTTAATAGGTATTGAAAAAAATTGAAAAACTGTCCAAAATTTGAGAAAAAAAGTCCCAACAATTTTTTTAACAAGACCTTATGAAATGCATAATATTCAAAAGGGGTGGGGAGAGGAGTATGATGAAAATTTAAAATATAGAATTGAGGGGTGAAGGGGATGTGGGTCTTTCATTATCAGTTATCAACGATCTAAAAAATTGAAAAAATACACTCAAATTTGAAAATGATTGAAGTTTTTAGGTAATGAATTTGTGTGAACTAAAAAAATTGTTTTTTTTTCTATAAAAATTCCATTGAAGTAGAATTTTAAAAAAAGAGAGAGAGCGATAAAATCCAAAAATATGGTTTACTCTGTACCTCAAAAAGATTTTTAGTTCGATAAATCTATCAGAGAAACAAGATGGTGAGAGGGGGGAGGAAGAGGGTAACTTCGTCAGCACAATCAATTTTTGATGATCCAAAAAATCGAAAAAATCTATTCTTAATTACACGAAAAACTTTCAAAATTTTCGATAGGTCTCTTGTAATAAAAATTCTTAGATATTTCGTCGAACGTTTGTCATTCGGGGAAATGATGATAAACATGTAAAGATCTATTTCTGGTACAGAAAATCTTAACCCTTCCCTCGTTATACATTCTTGAAATGGGAGTCATGGTGAAGAAAAATACAATAAAAACATCCATAACACCCCATCAGTACCCCACACGAAATAGAAACAACCTTACAGTAAATTACTTCAAAACAACAACTTTACAATCCAACATTGACACCATGGCAGCAAAAATCTTCAATGCTTTACCCCCTGCCCTAAAAACCATCAATTCTACAAAAACATTAAAAAAATATCTGAAAGCATGGCTAGAGACAAAAGCTTTCTACACAGTGCAGGAATTTCTTGAACTTTGTTAACACTAAGGTTATAAGTTTAAGATGCATATGTGTACCTACCCACATTAACTTGTACAACGCCGAAAGGTGACAACGTACGCAATAAATAAATTGAAATTGAAATTGATTTTTTTGAATTTTTTGCCAAAAATGTTGCAAAAACTACCCGAGTATGAATTATTAATAAAGAATAAGTTATTATTATTAAATTTATCACGTTTCGTAACAAATTTGTTCAAGGTGAAAAGAGTTGATTTTTCCAGCTCAAGCTTTACTCAAATTTCAAAATATGGCACAAATCCTCCAAATGTGGGCCAATTGTTGCAAAAATTTGCATTTCGACTCCCCAGAACATACCTTTCAAGAAAATCAAAAAAACAAAAAAAAATTTCAATTTTTACTGTAGTTGCTCTATTTTTTTGACCTCAGATTTAGGGTCAAGAGAATCGTTCGCGAACGTTTGAACCCCCACTGTCGGATTCAGCACCTCAAGTACTACTAATATCTAGCACTATAAAAAAGATATCGATTTTTTGGACACGAAGCTGGTTTTCTCATGACAGATCACCTTTGAGAAAATTACTGGTGACTCTTTGGTGACAGATTCACCAATATGTCACCAAGTCAAAAATCAATTACGTTTGGTTATTGCTTGGTGAAGCCGCCACCAAAAGTGATTACTTCACCGAAGGTACGCCAGATGTAGTCTGTAGATCGATCCTCGTCTAATAAAAATAAATCTAGGAAAGTTCTCGTAGTAATTTTGACTTTTGATTTCCTCATTTTCATTTCATCAGGCACTTTTGACCAATCCCTTATCAAAATATCTCTTGAGCAAATGATTATCTTTGATCAGCTCATTGGAATAAATTTTCATTTAGGTACTCGACTTCGTTCAAATCCAATTAAATTTCCATTGAAAAAGTTGAAAAACGATATTAAAAGATGATTCCAGTTCTAAGGTAAACAAATACAATCGATCGGACTCCATCAATAAATCTGGTTCATTTCACCACGTTCGTTTATAACACATTAACCGAGACCTGAAATCGTTCGAGCAGTTTGCCAATTTATCAATTATGAAGAAGAGAAAAAATATTATTTTCGCAATTTGCGCATATTGCACGGTTTACATTACACGAATGTATGGGATGGCGGCCAGTAACGGTTTTCTGACACTTATTTATTCGCCCGCGCCATCTGTAGGTTGCGCCCTCTTTTCTCATATGAAATATTTACCCATATCGGTTAACGTATAAACCGATGTCAGGTTTTCCGTCATTCGCCAGATCCACCATCGTCGTCGATTATGTGAAGGCAAAAGTGTAACATTTCCGCAAAATTGCTCCCCTTCCCCCAAACACCGGCGCGGATAAAATCTAGGTGAAATAGATGAGAAAAAATTTACTTATAGTATTTTTTCGGAATCGGATAAAAATCTAATTACAACGTTGACCAGACGCGAAGATCACGAATTACCTAGTTTTATACGTACGACGATGAAAAATAAACTGTTGGATTAATGTAGATGAGACGAACGCAATAATGGTAGTAATTTGTCGTAACTATACCCCTTTTGTGGAAATTTTATCGTTATCGGTACCGTTATATTTATTAGGCTTTGCATATACTTACCTACTGCACTCACTAGGCTAATATTACGTACTCATTTTATTCGTATACCTATACATATTTTACGTTCGCACGAAAGTATACCTATATTTACCTACTTGCCCTGTGTACATTAGATTTTACCTAGTTTTTATTCCATTGTCTGACGTTGGTCGTCGGTCGTCGAATTCTTATCTTGATGCGAACGCAGAAGAGATGAGGAGATTCGCGATTCGAGGCGAGCAATCTGGTGGTCACAAGATAATCAACCGCGAGCTCCATCTTATGTAATTAAAACACGATGAGGCGAGCTGCACAGAAGCACAAATGGTATTTTTCGTTAGCTTATTATTTCGAATGTCGAACATATTTCGTATGAAATTTTGCGCTTCTCGTAGTACCTACGTATTGTATAATAATCGAGGCCAAATCATGACGGTAGAGTTTGTCTCGCGTGAAAGGTGGTATCTGTGGAAGAATAAAAAAAAATGGAAAAAAAACTACCAGAGAGAGGCTGATTCGGTGTGATGCGGTGAAACTGCAGTGCGTAAAATTAAACTCTCCTTCGGTGTAAATACTTTTTAGCGTCCGAAATTCGATGCGAGTAGGTATAATTCGTACTCGCGTATTTTTATTTTTTTTTTACCAACAAATTAATAGGTCAAGGTTTTGAAGATGTTAAATATTATTTATGTCAGTAACGTTACGAGAATACGAGATGTCGAGTGTCGATATTTGATCAATGAGTGTAAGACAAGGCAGGGTGAGGTGATTTTATTAAGTTCCGCGTTCGCTTATACAGTGCGTCTCGAAACTCCTTACCGATGTTGATGACTGCTGGTTGAAAGGTTTCGATAGGTTATTCTAAAATCAATGGTCAAAATGGGAGGTTTGAGTAAAGGTTGCCTGCATGATCGAAAAACATGTGTGTTTTTTTTTCATCTCATACCCCCCTCACGCCAGCAAAACAATCATGCATCCTGAAATATTTTAGCTCGATCAATATTTCGTTTTTAATCAAAGCAATGCATTTTTTTTTTCATTTGGAAAAGAAAAAAGAAAAAGGTCATTATGCTATAAAAATTTTATCAATGTAGCTGATTCTAATTCGATAGATTTTTTTAATTGATCGAATCTCGACTTTCTTATTTTTTACTGCTCTGGAAACGAACCATTAAATTATAATATTACTTCGTACAGTTCATTTAATGTTCCAATAAAAAATCATAAGTGAATAACATTTTTTATTAAAATTAAGGTTTTAATGAATAATAACGTAAACTTTATGTTAAAAGAATTGAAGTAATTTGTGAATACCATGAAAATTGAAAACTTGATTAAAAATGAAAGTGCGGATAACTTTACGACTGTTTGTTGAAATATACCTAGTAATCGAAGATTATTTCTTATCACGACTTGATCGAATCAAAAATAAAGTCAATTCTTCCAATTCGCTCATTTTAAAAAAAATTTTTTTTGACGAATCCTTCTCGATGATCTAGTAAAATAACCGTTATAATTTTGACCGTAACCCTTCAATAGGTTGAAATGAACCTTTGTAACTTTCACGCATTACCGATTGGTGAATAGTTAAATTTTGAAGATTCATATCTCTAGACTAGTTGAATTTGAAGCAAATGTATTTGTGAGGTTTTAAAAAGAATAGATGAAAAATCCGAATTTATTTAAAATTTTAATTTTCATGACACGTACAAAAGTCAAAAACTGTCATTTGAAAATTCCCCAAAAAATAGAGTGAATACCTTCCCCTCACCCTCTTTCAACATACGTTGCTAATTTTCAAAATGCGATCTCGCTACTTCTGACAAAAGACGTATCCCAACCATAGCCAAAATTTTTGAGCCAGACAAGAAGGAATCGAAAGAAGACCTTCAAATTCACTATCAACGAGAATTTCAGGTGTCCAAATTCATTTGTTGATTTATGGTGAATTTCTAAAAATTCAAATTCGGCCCATTTCTCACGAAAAAAACTAAAATTTGATCAAATTGATGGTGAAGGTTGAAATTTGGGTTTATAGTCTATTTTCGACCTCCAGAGTCCATTGGCGAGGGTTTCGAACCGTTCTAGAGCCTCCGGTGGATTTACGGATTCTTCAGTTTTCGAAAAAATGCTGTGAAAATGAAATGGCCCATTTCTCACGAAAAAATATTAAAATTTGATCAAATTGACGGTGAAGGTTGAAATTTGGTCTATACTCTATTTGCGACCTCCCGAGTCGATTGGCGACGGTTTCGGACCGTTCTGGAGCCTCCAGTGGATTTGAGGATTTTTCAGTTTTCGAAAAAATGCCTTGAAAAATATGAAATTCAGCAATAAGCACTTCTAAATTCGAATTTACCATATTTGTGATCCTTTCGATCAATGGAAGTAGATACATATTTTCAAAATATTTTTGTGCCGATTTGAATCCAAATTTTCCTCAGTCTTATGATCATTTTTGCAAAAAAATAAAAGTGCATCGTTTGCAAACGACTAACGAAAAAAATGTAACTTCGATGGCACCACATTTTCAGCCTTTCGAGTCGATTGGTGATGGTTTCGAACTGTTGTGGAGCCTCTTTTTATTTTTTTTTAAAATAATTATCACTGGAGAAAATTTTAAATTTGAACTTGCACAAAAATAATTTGAAATCATGTGTCTAAATGGATCAAAAGGGATACAAATATTTCATTTTCATCTTTCTTACTTACAGTGTTTTTTTTTCGAAAACTGAATAATCTAAAAATTGGCTAGAGGCCTCAGAACAGTTCGAAACCATCACCAATCGATTTTGGAAGTTGAAAATAGGGTGCATACCAAATTTCAGTTTTCTATATCAATTCGATCAGATTTTGATTTTTTTCATGAGAAATGAGCCAATTTTGGGTTCTTAAAAATTTCCCAAGAATCGAAGAACGAATTTCAGAACTTAAATTTTCGCTGGTGGTGTATTTTAGGGCCCTTTTTCGATATCCCTGGATCCATTCAAAATTGTTTGTGCTGGTTGAGATACTTCTCTTGCAAGGGGCATAAGAGTCTGGAATTAAATCTAATATACGAAGTATCCTGATGATTGTTAGGTTAGGTTAGGTGTTATCTTTTGAAAACTTTGTTCGTACGTAAATCTTTCGAACCAAAAATATAGGTAAATTTAAAAGCTATACTGACGATGGCGCCAGATACGACTTATGGATCACACTGTACCAATGTGCGTACATAGAGCGGCATTTGTATCTGGTTATTAGGTTCGCTAGTGCATGTAAAAATATCATGGGTGAAACAGGTTGTGGTGCGGATCGAACAACAATGCGGTACAGCGAGAAAGCGATATTGCGGGGGTCTGGGGCATAAGGAGAGTCGATATGATGTATCAAATGATGTATTTTATATTTCGCACAAACTTACAGTACAACTACACAACAAGGTATGGTGCACTAACGGTTCGAGCGTATTATTTTTTATTTATACAACGTATGCGTATAATATACGTATCACGGTTTACATTCTCGATGAGCGATGTACCGAGCACTGAGCAGCGTGCACCGATAGAATATTACCTATGGTAATTTATCGTATTTGGCCGACTCTCGCGAAGAAGCTTTAAGCTGATCGCTGTATTTGCTTCGGCTTCGGCCTTCGTGGATGTTAGGGCAAGTGCTTAATGAGCCGTGTAAATAGTTCGATTTGCATTGTGCTGTGTAGGTAGGTTTGTCTACCTATGTAGTTGGTTTGTTGTTGTTGTTGTTGTCGTTGTTCTGTATCTGGATTTACCGGAGCTGGATCTGCATAATATAGAAGTATCATTGTTCCTGAATTGAAATTTTACAGACCTTGGGCAAATTTTTTGTTACTGAGAGGATCAGTGAAGTGGTACGATTTATGGGTCGAATTGGTTTCATGTTGCTTGGTCAAGTTCAATACGTGTTGCAAGTTGAATTCGGTGCCAAACGAGTGGGAGAGTTGTGGTATTAGGAAGGCGTGAATGGCCAATTAGATTTATAGATTTGTCGAGTGGAAAGTTGCACTGCATGGTGTCTTGTTCATATCGTTCTAATTTTAATTTTTTTCCTTTTTTTTTACCGAGAATACGGATTAATGAAATTGAAAATTTTTTCTAGCAAATTTCAATTATTTGCCTGGGAAGAGGATGCAGGAGGTGGTGAGAAGGGGTTCAAACATAATGTAATGTGTTTTCTGCTGAGAAGATTATTTGAGAAAATCACGAACTTATGTACATACTCGTACATATTAGAGAAATGTACCATGAGGAATTACGCGACAATACTAACGAGCATATTTAAAAGTCTCGTAACTTTATGGCTATTGGCTCACGACTCATCGGAAGAGTTGTGTATTTATATTATTTTTGTGTAACTCGACTATTTTTATTTTTATCCGTATTGGGAAGAATTTCTGCGCAAACACGAGATACTTATTTGTGTTGGTGTTTTAATACTCTCGTGTGGTATTTCATAACATGTGTATTTTTTTCTGCGCTTCTCTTGCCTGTGTTTGGTATTTTGAAACTTTGATATGAATGTTCGCAGTATTGTGACCTGCGGGAAGTTCAAGATACTCGTTTTCTTTTTGTTTACTTTTTTTCTTCGCATATTGGTATTTTTTTATTTGAAATACTTACCTGTATGCGTTTACTTTTCTCATATTTTTTCTCCATTGGAAAGAATGCACATGGGTAGTACTGTGTGAATGTAAAGTCTTGGAAAATTGATTATTTTTGATTGCATGAAATTTTCCTGATTGTCCTTAAATATTTAGCAGAAAATCAGATGAAAAAACATAAATTAAAAGTTTATTTTTCAGAAATGAACTTTTTAAAGTTTTCCCCCATGTTACTGCAATTTTGTTTAGGTTTTCTTAAAATTGAAAATGTTCATTTATTTGCTAGGAAAAAAATGAAAATATGATTGCACTTGGTATAAAAGCATTCTCGATGACAGGCGAGTAAACTGTTTTCGTAACCATTTCTCTCCAATTTTTCAAAAACTTTTCGCCCTCACTTCAAGCAGGCTGAATTGTTGTTTTAAAAAAAAAGTCTTGAAAATGTCAAGTTTTTAAAAAATATAAATTTTTTAAATTTATATATCAATGAGTGACTTGGTTTTACTTTTTAAATTGTAAATTTTCCACAGCTTTTTCACTCGCTTTATTTAAGCTAATTTAAATTCTAATGTTCAAATTTTTGAATAGTTTTGAAATGAAACAATTGACCCCTCAGGAATTGAATCAATCAAATCGATCAATCATGATCGTTAAATTCTGATTTTTAACATTGAAACGACAGTTTTAAAAGTTTAAAATCATTTGTCATTTTGGATCCTGACTCCCCTCTCCACCAACAAAAAATTAAAAATTGAAATTTTCAAAATTTACCAAAATTTACCAAAATTGAAGAAATGAAATTTAACCCCACCCCTGAATTTAGCATTGTGATGAAGCTTCATGGCAATCCCAAATTTTTTAGGCACTAAGGTGCCTAAAATTTTGTTTAGATGCTAAAAATATATTTTCTAGACGCTATTTCTTCAACATTTTACGTTTGTCGAAATCCAGAAATGAAAAGGCAATGGTCAAAAATCACTCTTCATGATCTTTTGAATTTCAGGTGGCGGCTTCATTTTGTTGAATTCTATTGTTTTTATTTATTTTTTTCTTCAAAAATACCAAGAAGAAAAAAAGTTAATTTCTTGGTATGCATTTAAGTTGAACAAAGAACAAGTAAATGAATGGTTTGGAGGAGAAGTGCGTCAATTTTTATTCAACTTGGGTACGTGAAAACGTCGCGCTTGTGAAAACCAAACCACTGAACCAATCTAGAAAATCTACTCAGACCACCTTTCTTCATCTCTTTAGTAATCTTGAAATAATTTTAACAAACAAAAGTGTACTTTTATAACCTAGAGTTTTATTTTCTGATGAGAATTATTTTTCTTTTTGAAAAATTATTAATAGCTAATGACAATGAGAATCACTCAGTGGTAATTGCCAGAGCAATCCTGATGCTAATTTTACCTTCAATTTAACAGATACTTACACCTACTTTGTACTTGTGATTTTCTGAAGATATCATCGATCCAGAAATTATGAAAAGGAATATCTGGAAAAATGATGAAATTTTACCAAACTTTAATTTTAATAGGTAATTCAAAAATTACTACAGCTCTAGTCTCTCCTCTTTCAAGCGATTTGAAATTACATCAAGTGTTGAATGCTTTTTTTGCATTTAATTGGTAAAAATCTTATGCAGTGAAGTTCTGAAGAATAAAATTGAATGCCATGAAAAGTGATAAGATTTCTGGTGGCTATTGAAAAAAATTGATCAAATCATTCAAAAATAGTTACCTAGTTTATTTGAATTTTTTTCGAAAGATGAGGAAATTTTTTCGGAATAGAAGAGGGTTGAGGCAATAAATTGGGTAACAGAATGATCATGGAAATCTGAAATTTATGAAAAAACTTTAGAAACCAAATAAATGTTTGAAACTATAGCTTCAAAATTAGAAATTTTTTAGATTTTGATTTGAAAAAAAAATACTTACCAAGTTTTTGGATTTTAGAACTTTTTATAATTTTTCAAAATGTTAGATGACATTATGAAATAAAAAACTGCCTTGAACAGGGTGTCTGTCTGGAGTTCTTTTCCTGATTTTGTTCTGATTTTTACTCGTGTGCCTTGGTATTCTATTTTAGCTTAATTTTTTGCCAGAATTTCCCATGTTTCAATTTTGTTTTCGATTTTCTAATTGAACCTTTTCATTTTTCTTTTTTTCCTTGCGTGATGAAAAATTGAAGAAGGAAAATATGTAGATTATTTCTTGTTGTGAATAACCTTTCTATTATTTTGAAACTTCAGCTTCTACTGAATGTTCTTTCCGCCCCCTCCCCATTCACTCTTCAGGGTGTCCACACGTCTGAAAAACCTGGAAAAGTCAAGGAATTTCAGAAATTTCGAGCAATTTTCCCTCAAAAATCAGAGAACTTTTTGAAAGTGTTCATCTGTAATTTTGTAATAATTCTAGTAGTTTTGTTGTATTTATTTTAGAAAAAATTTCCCTCGTGTCGCTCGGGTAATTTCGTGCTTGGATCCAAACGTATTGAGAAACGTGATTTTTTTCTAATGCAAAGGAGGGGTAATTTTAAAAATACGGTGTTTTTATTTTGAAAAAAAAGTCTGGAAAAATGTAAAAATTGGTCTGGAAAACCTGGAGAAGTCAGGGAAAATCATTTCCAGAAATGAGTAGACAACCCTGCTCTTTTTCTCTTCCTTTTTCCCTTCATAATTTGAGCTCATTTCATGTCGAAATATTTCAATACCTTCACAAAACCAGAAATAATTTAACCGTTTTGGATTTTCTCGTCACCTTGTATGTACTTATACCAAAATCGAAAAATCTCAAACGATGTTGATTCTCGTAGCCTAAGCCTCAGGCTGTTGGTGTATTTACACAGTACGTACTTCTACTTATACGATGAAACGATATGGTTTTCTTTTTACTCGTGAGGAAACGTACACAGAGATACACCCGGAAGTAAAGGTGTACGTGTAATTTTGCGGTTCATTGAAAAGATACGATGCAGTGCGGCGCGCCGGGGGAGCCGTACCTAGTCTTATATTTAACTCGGCATAAAATCGAAAAAATTATAACGAATCTAGTTGTGGCCCGGACTGGGTAATAAATACAACCAAGAACTGGTTCTTGTCGATTGCGGCGATACTTCATATTTAGGCTATGAGATAATTCTCGTTAAGTCTATTTTTATTTGTTCTATTTATTCGGTTACCTTTACTTACGTATATTTTTTGCGTATGAAAGTTCTGGTTGCGAAACTGTGAGCTGCTGTGAACTATAGTCGACTGTAGCCTGAAGAGTTGCTGAAACAGGGAAGGAAAGAGGAGAGTAGTTGTCATCGTTTAAGAACGTCGTCTAAACAACTTACGTAGGATAGATATTTAGCAACATTGATTAGTCATTGATTTTAATTGAGAGTAAAAATCTCGATATGCGAGTTAAAGGTGAAGGTTACTAAGGTTAAGGTTCTACGGGAAATAAAAAACGTTATAAAGCGAACCCATGTCTGTTTCGGTGAGGTTGTTGTTGTGGTTTTGCCACAGGAAGGAAGCTGAATGAGAGAGTGATAACAGTTTCGCAATCTGCACTATCATGTTTCTCAGATACCGAAATACTCGTAAATTTGATTGGGTGCGACTTGAATTCGATCTATGTTTATTACAGATTTACCGCACATACTACAAGTACATCAGGTGAACCCATTCATCGTGTACGATGGGTACTGAAAAAGATAAGATACGCTCTGTGAAGAGCAACAGACCGCCACCTATACCGCCCAGACCTCAGCATTTAATACCGGTCAAAGCGATCTCAAAGTATTCGTCTATGCCGGATATTCTTAACGGTTGGAAGAAAGATACGAATCCGGATTTATTGAAAATAAACGGTAGCGCAGGAGGCGACGCTTCGACCATGCATAATGGTACGAAAAAAAGCAGCCTATTCAGTATATCTCGCGAATACCGCGTTAAAAACGCAGTCGTAGATAACACAGTGGCCGCTGCTGGCACCTTGAAAACCTATACTTACAATGGTAACGGCGATTGTAATTACGATTATAAAACGACGAAGACGGCGACATCGACACCCGAGAAAGCGGTGACCATTGCGGCTGCCAACGCTGCCCCTTCTATCGTTAATGGAAAAACGCCGTCGAAAAAGTTCAGCTGTATACCATCCAGAAGTAATTCGAAAAAGAAAAAGAATATATTATCGTCAATTAACGTTTGTACCAATGGCAATGCTACTAATACGAGTAATGGTCGCGCGACCAAAAATCACAACAGTCGTAGCGGCCACTCTAACAGCGGCGCAGAGATCAGCCAGACGAGCTGGTACGTCGAGGATGTAGGAAATACGATGGTGCAATTATCCAAGTGCGAAATTACCCTAAATTCCGATAATAATAATTGCAGATATAAAGAACAAACGCACCAGCACCACCAGCAACAACAAGTGGCTCCAGCGACGAATACCGTTAACAATAGTAATAATAATAATTGTAATAATTTTACAACCAACAGGCAGCCTCGTTATAGGCGATTTCATTCGCCGATGACGTCCTCCTCGTCGTTGAGCGGACTGCCGCCGTTACCAAAAAGTCTTAGCGATGCTAGTCTACTGTGGGAGTCGGCCGGTGAGTACCTACATTTTGTTTTTTTATTTTTATTTAGTTATAATTTTAGTCTATTTTTTTATAAGAATGGAAATTGGCCTTTTCTAGAAAATTTTCATCATTTTCACAGGTTCCATGTAGTTCTAGGGTAAGGTCTCCCCCTCCCCTCATCATCAAATGTAAGATTTTCTACGGGAAACGCGGGTTTACCAAATTGCCTATTTCGATGCCTGTTTGAAAAAATCCAGTCTGTGTAAAAAGATCGATTATCTGGCATATTTTTCGTGTTTGTCGCTCTTTCTGAATTTGAAATTTCCAAAACTGAATTTTGAAGAAGAATTTGGAGGAAAAACAAATTTTTAGAATATTTTCGAAAAATGGCCAAACTTTGCAATAGAAGCTCTTTTCAAGGTGGAAAATTGCAAATACCCAAAACCTAATGAAAAGTGAACGTAAATCAAAATCGTCGAAAACTCTATTCTAGACCAATCATTATATTAAAAATATGTGTATATAGAACCAAGATTTTTCATCGCCATTTTAAAAATTCAAAAATCTGTGAAATAGCGAGCACGAAATTGGATATTTGAATATACACCCTAGAGTTAATAAAATCACAGGATTTTGACAAAAAATTGGCGAGAAAGTTAACTTTGACTGGGAGATTACTCAGCAAAATATTTTGAACTTCAGTCGTACCTACTGAGGGGTACTCAAAAAAATCATTTCAGAAGAAACGTAGTTATTTTGAATTTCTGAGTACTCCTCCCCCTAAACAGGTGCAATTTTATCAAATAAAGTTGGAAAGCCGAAATTGATTCTGCAAACTAATTTCAATACGCTACGAAGTCAACTGCCGGTGGATTTCGAGTCGTTTTGGAGCCTCTACTGACTTTTTGATAATTACTGGAGTCTCCAGTAGATTTTTGAAACTTGAAATTTCTTCAAAATTTCATCAAATGGAGATGGAAGATGGAAAACCGAAATTTACTCTGCACTCCAATTTTAACATCCTCTGAAGGCGACTTCAGGCGGGTTCAAGTCATTTTGAAGCCTCCAGCAACTTTTTGAAAAGTTTCATGACGTTTTTAGGAAAATTGAAATTTCCCACAAGTAGCTGGAAGCTTCAAAACCACTTGAAACAATCATGCAGTCGACTTCATATTGTATTGAAATTAGTTTGCGGAGTAAATTTCTGCTTGCTAACTCCATTTGATGAAATTCTGTGGGAATTTCGAGTTTTGAGAATCTGTTGGAGGCTCCAGAATTGCTCAAAACGGTCTGAAACATTTTCCAATCGATTTGGCAGGTCGAAAATAGGATATATCCCAAATTTCAGCTTTCTAGGTTAATTTGATAAAATTTTGATTTTTTCCTACATTTTTGGCCAAAATTTGATTATTAAAAATTCACCAAAAATCGAAAAAAGCACTTAAACACTTGAAATTTTGACAGGTGATGAATTTTTGCCTGCTCTTTTGATCTACCTTTGTACGGTTTAAAAAATTTCGTGCAAGTCCTACGTTGGAACGCAAAATCTGCGATTTTGGCTGACCTGTCATTCAAAATGGTTGCCATTTTGTAAGTGGGGTCACTTTTTTTCTTAGGACAACGGCTAGAAATGTTCCTTAGGACTCCCCATTCAAGAAAAATGCTGTACCAGTGGATCGGTGTTGGGGGGGGGTGCAATAGATCCTTATGCGGGCCCCCCGACCACTGTCTAATGGTTGAAAAGTGTCATGAAATTGAATAAGAATTGTAATTTTCAAATTTCTTATGGGGGGGACTAAAACCGCCAACCGGTATAGGATTTCAAATTCAGTGGATCAAGAGGTTTAGAACCTCAAATCGCACTTTTTAGAGGGGTAACCAGGGTTCCAGTACCCCTCCCCAGCAAAAACCGTGTTTTTTCTCAAAAATTACTCTACTTTGAGGACCCTGCCTCAAGCCTCTGTTTCACTGATTTTCTGGATGATCTCCCACTCAAAATAAACTTCCTCGTCAATTTTGATCAAAATTCACAAAGGGTTCAAAACTTGCACATTTTATAAGATTCTCGAATGAGTTCAAAACACGTACACCACACTCCCATTTTCGGTCTTTCTCTTTCTTCAAATGATTTTCGAGAATCCAAATCAATTGAAAATTGAGTCATTAGAGAGCTCAACCAGGTTATTTTTTTCGAAGTTTTGTCACAAAATTTCAAGAATAGGTAATTGCAAAAGAAGTGCAAATTTTGTCAAGTAACCATAAAAGAAACGAATTGATTTTAAATAATTGGGAATTTTTGAACATTTTTTCCCGGACGAACAATGTTGTTTTACTTTTTGAACCATCAATTTTTTAAAGCTTTTACCCTCGTTTTACTTGTTTCACTTGGGCTGATTTGAATTTTGTTGCCCACATTTTTTTAATTCTGGAAATTCAATATAACCAAGTCAATGGAAGAATTCAATTTTTTTGTATAAAACCATCATTTCTGAAAATGTGAAATTATTCGGGATTTTTGAATCTGACTCTCCCTTTCCCTTCAAAAAATTGTTTTGAATCTTTCTTGTATTTGGTCTTGAATGACATAAGAAAAAATTGTGAGAAAAAAGCGAATAATATTTGGAACGAAATTTTGTTTTTGTATTACCTACAAGTAAAGAACATCATAAAAGAAAACCCCAAACAAAACTAAAAAAACGTCCACGTAGTTGAGAAAATTTCAAGTGTTGAACACCAAAAGTTATGCACTGTATAAAATCTCCAGACGAAAGCTAAAAGCTCAAATAATTTTTTAGTTCTCAACAATTTGCCAAAAAAAAAAGAAAAACTTGTATGAAAATTTATGAGTTGGTTTTAAAATTAAAAGGTGTCTAATAGTCATGAAAGTCATGAAAATGTCATGAGTCATGAATTTTGCTTGAAATACTCTTGAAAATTTAGTAAAAAGCGCATAAAATAAAAAAATAAAAAATTTGTTCGAAAAACCTGAAATATTGACTTGCTTACAAATTTAAAAAAATTTCTCAAGTTATTTAATTTGTTTTTCTTATTTTTTTGGGAGGGGGGGTAGATTCATGTGGTATAAAATATGTGAAAAATAAGTCATGAAAAAGTCATGATTTTTTGTCTGAGAGCTTCGTTAGATACCCCGAATTAATTTCAGTTGTAACTCCTAACTCTAGTGAAGGAGAGGGGTGAGCATGGGAAATGTCATTTTTAGTGTTTTTTCTGCTGGAAAAATTGAGAAAATTTTCAGGAAGGCAATTATTTTTTCCAGTGATGTAAGTATGTTTTTCCCCGTTTTTTCGCATTTCAGATTAATTTTCGAGAGGAAATTCGAAACTTTGTTTTTGAGGAATGTTGAATGGTACTTACTTTCGTTTTTCTTTTGATATGAAATAAACTTTATAGAGTCATTTTAGTGTACTGTGTAGCTGCTCCTTTCTTCCTGATAAAAATAAAAACTATAATTCAGATGAATTTGAATAACGTTATTACCTACCTATTTCTTCCATATAAAAATACATGAAAAATTGAAAAATCCAGCCATATTCACGTGAATTCATTTTGGTAACTCTTCACCATAATTTCACTCTCTATTTTAATAATCCCCAAAGCATAATACACACGTATGCTATTTCATGGATAATGCGCTCGTAACGTATAGCCTGTAACGTCGGTGAAGTCAAAAAAGCCCCCATAAATAAAGGTCATTCAAAGAGCCATAACGTGGTTACTGAAATGAGAAATTACCGTATTTGAATACGTTCCAAAAAAGATAAAGGAAAAAAAATAATAATTTTAATTCTTTTTAAATGTTATCGTCGATGCGACACGTGTCGGTATTTTGTTAACATACTCCCATACTTAGTATCTATACAATCTCAAGCCTCACGTACGAGAAAGAAATAATCAAAAAATAGCAATCTTTTTCTGGGCTCTTGACGTGAATCTGCAACTGCAATATGGTGCTATGTGGGGTGCTGTTAGTGGAGAAAAAAGTGAATAGAATTTTTCGATACCATCTGCTACGAGATAGAAGTGAATCTGATGTAGATGTAAGCATCCCATATCTATGTATGTACTTATGCATACGCAATATGCAAACGAAAAAAAAAAAAGAAAAAGAAAATGAGAGCATCTGCTGTAATAAGTGAGAGGCGCTTCGAGAAGGTGTTGCCGCGTGTGTTCGAATAAATAAATCAATTTTTATCGCGGCAGGTACGCGATTTTTTAAAGAGCATCTATAATCGTAAGATTTATCGGTCGCAATTAAATCTTAAACCATTAGCAATTGGAAATACTCTTCGTTGTCTCGATATTGCCACAGACGCCGAAGTATGTACCATCACGCCTGCACAGCTGGCGTATGTATTAATCGCGTGTACTGAGTGTAGCCAACCATTATTCGTATATACGAGTATGTGCAAAGATGAAAAAAAATCATCATTATTTGCATTCCGGGTAAATGGGTTCGTGACATTGATTGCTGAATGCTGATGTAAATTAATCGTTCTGATTAAAAATAAACTTGCGAGCTTTCATTTTTTTTTTCGTTTGCTTTGGTATTGTTGTTTCACGAATTTGACTTGCTTGGCCGATTTTTTCATATGAGATGGAAAGTCATTTTTGATGGAGAGGGAAAGTGCAGCATAGGGCAAAATATTAGTATCTCTAAATCAGTTGTTTATGTGTTTCTGCTTCAAATTTTGTTTACCTATGAGAAAATTTCCAAAAATTTAGATTCTGTAAAATTTAGAAATTTGGTTCCCTGAAAAATTAAAAAAATTAAAATTGATGACTTTGAATCTTCAACGAGTAGTCCTTTTTTCAAAATGTTATTTCTCAAATTGGATTAGTCTTTTTTGAAATAATTTTTGTCTTGAATTTTCCTTCCAGAGCTGGCAGATGATTTTCAATTCTCTTTAAAAATTTCAAATTGCTCTGAAATGGACTTGATATGAACTCAAGTTCTGGTTGATGCTTATTAGAAAACCCTCTCGACCTTGCAAAGTTATCTTTGCAAAATTCCAAGTTTCTCATGTTTCAATTTCAATTTCATCTCGAAGAAAAAAATCAAAACTTTGTAAACTAACTCCTCATGTCTTCGAAAAATTCCTTTCCACGTTGCCAATTTCATTCTGATTCCAACCACGTAATTCTGTGATTATTTTTCAATCTATTTATGTAGATCTACGTCGTATTGAAAAAATTCAATTTTTCGCAGTAATTTTTTATTACAATCTGCTTACATTTTCAATCTATTTATGTAGAACTACGTCGTACTGAAATAATTTCGTGTTTTTTTCTCAACTCTGCAGTGCAATAAGTTCAATATTCAATCGTATACATGCGTAGGATTTGGCAAAATTGCGTGCCGATCCGATCTCACTTTATTTATTTAAATTTGTTTACGAAAATTTTATAATTTACCTACACCTTATTGTCGTCCTACGTAAACGTTGGTTTTGTTTATAATTCGTATATTTACGAGTTCAAAATTCACCCAGCCAAGTAGGTGTCGAATTTTAATGTACGAATTACGAATATTTCGGAATATTCAACGAAAGTTTCTCTGTCTTAATTGCTTTCTCTGTTCAGCCCAACTGCCAAAAAAAAAGCAACAGTGGTTGGTGATAGATTTGCATATAGTACATTTATATGTATTTAGAATGTTGTTGTAGGTATCTGCATTGCTGGTACACATACTACATAATATCCTCATGTCCAGATACCTACACCAGCAGAGGGAGTACTCCCTGTAGTACTAATCTAGGAAACAGAGAGATAACGTGTACTTTTAACATATTATTATCTCGTATCGCGTATGTACATTACGTACTACATCGCAGTACTGTTAATTACACGATGTTTCCTGCCTATACTGCAGCATGATAGTAAAGTACAGTACCGACTACCGACTACCGAGTACGTTGCCATTTTATTGCTATGTACTATTTTCATAGTACGTAGACCTGGTGACCACCTTGGTACAAATTGCTGTCATTATTGTTCGTATTTATTTGTACGTTCGGTATAAGCAAAAGCATATTTCTAGTAATTGGTATTGCTTACTTGCTACTGACTGGGTAGGTAAAGAGGTAAAGTCTGTAATGCATGCCTTTTTAGCTTGATTTTCCTTAGAACAAAGGAAAAATAAGGCTTATATAGCCTATTATGATTCCGCATTGGGAGTTGGACCAATGACAAAATCCGTTTTGGAACCCTAGGAGTCTAAATCCATGAATATTTCGCATGTCTGATTAGGTACCTACTTATGTAAATTTTGAAAAAAAAATTTGCCGGAACATTAAATGATCTCAGTTGTGGGAATTCCGACAAAATTCTCTCAAATTCGGTATTTAGGTTTGGTGTGGCGTATGAATTGAGTAGTGTCAGTGAGGATGACCTCGGGTCAATATTTTCTGATGTTGAAAATTTTGAGAGGAGGTAGAGAGGTGTAAAAAATACCAAAACAGTTGAACTAAAAGCCAATCGATAGAAAATCAATCTAAAAATCAGCTTCCTATAGTATATAATTTGGAGGGGAGAAACCCATTTTTTTCGTGTTTTTTTAACCTTAAAAAATCTTGTGTCACATCTCCACCTTTCCAAATTTACATAGAAGGCTGAATGTCAGTGAATGTATATCTGGGGGTGACCTAGATGTACCTTTTGTGGGTTTTGACTTTTCAACCCCTCTCCATCTTTTTACAGCTTCAAAAAAATGGATTTTCGTGCCTATTTTAATAGTTTTTGATTTTGTGTCATCGCTGGAGCCTTCTCAAAGTGACGTTGGAGGCTTCTTACTTTTTCGATAAAAATTGCGAAAAAGTTCTGCTTTTTGCAAAAATTGCTGAAGAAGTTTTGCTTTTTCATTTGCGAAAAATTTTTCCTTTTTACCATGCTAAAAATCGGTACCTACTTTTTTTGCAAAAAATTCCAAAAAAATCAGATTTTTTCCAGAAATTGCACAAAAGTTTCGCATTCTCGAATAAGAATTGTCAAAAATACCTACCTTTTGCTTAAATTGTCAATGCCAAAAAATGTCACTTTCTTGCCAAAAACTGCGGAAAATTTTTACCTTTTTACCAAAAGTTTTGAAATGGCCTCGATTTTTAACAAAAAAAAAAGCCAAAAAGTTTCGTGATGCCAATAAGTAAAAGTCCTGCTTTCTGTCTTGCTTTTTTGCCAAAAATTGACAAAAATTTAAAAAATCTCGCTTTTTGCCAAAATTATTTTAAAAATTCACACTTTTTTACCTAAAATTACCAATAATGTAATAAAGTCATCATTTTTTTGCTAAAAATTTCTAAAAAGTTTCTTTGCCAAAATTATAAAACAGCCTCCCTTTTGCTAAAATTGTCAAATAAATCATATTTTCCACCAGAAATAGTAAAAAGCAGCGAAAAAGTGTCGCTTTTTTGTACCAAAAAGTGAAGGAAAAATCTCACTTTTTTGACAAAAATTGTCGAATATAGACCTGCTTTCAGCTGAAATTATTCAAGTCTGAATATTGAGATGAAGATGAAGATTTTAATTTTCATTATTAACATTATCAACTTTTTATTGCGAGTTTTTTTTATTTTCTTTTAAATTTTCAATTGATGTTTCAATTTTTTGAATTTTTACACGTCAAAATGTTTCGCTTACTTTTTGTAATTTTTTTGGTTCTTTATTTTTTTTAATTGTTTTGATTAAAAATACTTACTTACTTATTTCAGCTGTTTTGTGTTTTTTTTTTTTGAAAAAGAAATTGAGTGCGAGCCCGGGAAAAGTTATATAAAACCATTTTAAAGATCGTCTTGAGACCATCAGCTCAGACGAAAATGAATTTGTGGATGTGAATTCCTTGAAGAGAATAATTTTTGGGGGAAAGGCATCTCTCATCATTATCATCCCATCCCATCCCATCCCATCCCCTCTTCTCTATCTCTAATATGAACACCAAGTGTACTTGGACTAGTTTAAAAAGGTGGAATCAGAACAAAAATGATATCAAAAATTGAAATCTTTCGATTTTTAGAAAACTTGTGTTTTTTTTTTCAAATTCATCTAAGAGTGCTGTTGAATTTTTCATTGGTGTTTTTATTCTTCAATTCATTACCTAACATTAATTGAGAAAAAAATTGAATCAGTCATTCTCTTTTATTCAAGCAGGCATTTCTGCAAATAAGGATTTAAAATACTTCTCGTCGAAGATCTTAAGAAAATTGTGAAAACATGCTCCTTATTACGATTTGGTAATTTTTTAGGCACTGTAAAATTTTTTCCAAAGCAAAAAGCAAATCGTGAAAATCCCATCGATATTACACTAAATGGATACACAGCGTGTAGAGAGGCGGGTGGGAAATGCAGTGCTCGCGAAGTTCACAGGGGAAAGGTGAGGTTATTGAGGCGCATCCGTTCGGCGCAAATGATACCCATCGAAACGTTTTGCAAGGGGGAAGAGGCGATCAACTTCAAATTTACGCGGATCTATGCGGCCACCAAATTTGAATTCAAAATCAAAATTGACCAATCAGATACCATGCGCAGAAAAAAAACGCATCAATAACTAGATAAGCCCCTAAGCTTCGTCATTGTTCGTTGACGCGGGGTAAATGGACTTGCTGGGTATCCATGGAAAATCCTTGTTCGTTTCTATTCGGAATGGATCCAGAACGCCGATTTTTGAATATTATTTTGAAGATACTATTGAACAGTTTCAGTTCAATATTTTTCGAAATGTCAATTTCCCTTCACCCCTCTCCACCAAATAAAATTTCTAAATTATTCATCATCTGAAATAGTCCCCATTCCAATCTCCTCAATGGCTCGAGAATAACCACACTGAATAATTTCTACTATTCATAAAAATGGACCCCACCCCCTTCTGATATAGATTTATGAGTTTTATATTTTAATTTTTCCACCAATTTTCAGGATGAAGAAGTAGATCTTATAATTTTTTTCTAGTGTTCTTCGTCCTACGAAAAAGTCTCATCTTGATTAATTGATTATTATATGTACATACGTATCAATTTTTGTGCAATTAACTTACTCGATGAAATTACCCTGCTAATAATTTTTCCGCAATTCTTGTTCGCAGATAAGAAACTATCATCGTACTCGATAAATTTATCGTCGTCTAGCTCGAACGCTTCGTCTTGTTCGCGTTCCAGCGGCAGCAGCCATCATTCCAAAGTACCAGCGTCACCGTCGTCCAAAACCTCGACATCGTCATCAACGGGCACAGCCACTGGACAAACGCAAACTACGGCCAATGCCAGTGATGACCATAGCATGACGACGACGACGACATCCTCAGCTCAATCAGGGGATGCAGTTCCGCGTGACGATCAAAAACAGTCTCCGCCACCACCTCCTCCTCGAAAACCGACTTCTTTAGATATGAAATTAGCGATTTTAAGAAAAGAAATGGTAAATACTCGTATTTTTAAATACTTCAAGCTCGGCTTGGTTTCTTAATTAATAGTTGTACCTACTCGTAAGTGTCGCAGGTATTTTTTTCTCTCTGTTTTTTCACTCATGGCAGAGTAGGTACTGTTATCTCGGTCACGATCACGGCGAGTTTACCGGAAGGACCGCTCGATATTCATAAATCGCGTCGGTCGCGGCGACGACGACGACGAAATTTCCAAATTCCGTTATTCATTAAAAAAATTTTATATGTATCGTACGGCTCGACTGGCTTTTTTTTTCGTTTATAATAAGAACGATTTAATCTATAATTATTATATACGTTGTCTCGTCGACACGTTTGTTATTTTGTTATTATTATTTTTTTATTTATTACGTTGGAAATTACTTATTCTTAGTATTACAACGGAAAGACGACCTGGCCTGATGCGTTTCTTTAGTATGCATGCGAAAGAGAATTAAAAACAAGGGAACGAAATGAAAAAAGTAACCGAATACTTGGCTTGCGTAATGACTTGTAAGTGACAAGGCCAACGCGACGTGGTTTTGGAATTATGAGTACGATGTCGAGTACACGTACTCGTGTTCACCATGTGAGATTTATACTCGTACGTCGTCTATCGTCGCAGTAGAGTGAGTTGCGATATGATATTCTTTTTTACCTTTTTTGCCAGGTCTTCTCGTATTTTACTGTTGCGGTGTTGAATTCCAAATTATTCGAATTTCTTACAATTAGAAATGTTCTGTGTGAGGCTTTGAAGGCTTTGATTTGATGTACCTATCTGTTGGGTACTGCTTGAGTGTCCTTGTGATATAGGAAAAATAGATTCATTCGATGTTGATGAACATTAAAACATCACTTTCTTTGATAAATTCTTGATAATTTAGATTTTTGAAAACTTCGTTCTGTGTTTGGTGCGAGCCTATTGAAGATTTCATGCTATCTTTCTGTTTCTTTCGAAATGAAAATTTTCAAAAAGTGAAAAAATAACAACTATCGTAAGTTTGGAAGTTTGTCTGATTACAATGAATTTTTAAATAAAAATTGTTTTATTACAATATTCTGCACTTCTTCTTTTGAGGATGGTGGCTATCTTGTCGTTGCTGTATCTGTCTCAAAATACGTATTATAAAAAGATAAAAGACATGAATGTCAAAGAAAATGCTCAATGTGGAAAATGAAAATTGAAAGTTTATCTAAAAGTTTTTTATTTGTCCAAAATTCTGTCGATTTTTCATTTTTTTTTTTTTTTTTTAATAGTTCAACATTTTTTTTTTTTTTTCAGTGAAAAATTGTTTTCCAATGTTTTTAAATATTTTATTTTTTATACATTTTAATAAGTTGTCGAAGTCTCCCTTTCTGCCGAAAATGGAAAAAATCTCCTTTTGCCATAATTACTCGAAAATTTCGTTTATTGCTGAAAATTGTCGCTTTTTCGTGAAAAATTTCAAAGTCTCAATTTTTTCTCAACTTTTATTCCAAGTGTCAAGTACGCTAAGGTCTTTCCTTTTTGCCCAAAATCGCTATTTTTTATCTATATTTTCCGAAAATTCTTGCTTTTTTCTGAAATTTTGAGGTATTGATTTTTGTCTAAAATAGTCGTAAGTTTTTGCTTCTTCAAAAATTGACAAAACTGTTCGCTTTTTTGCAAGATAGCTAAAAAAAATGTTTACCGTAAAAATTTCCAAAGTCTCGATTTTTTGACAAGAATTTCGAAAAAGTGTTATTTTTTGGTTAAAATTGTCACAGTCTTACTTCTTTTTGCAAAATTGGTAAATAAATTTTTTTCCCCAAAAATTTCATGCTCTGTTTTTTTATTCGCGTTTTATTGTTGTTTTTTTGTTTACTTTTTAGTTACTTTTTCGAGTTTTTTTTGTTGTTTTTTTTTGGAAAAAATTAAATGCGAGCCCTGAATTTTTAAAAATATTTTTTATCCAGCATTCAATTTTTCAAAAAATTTTTGTTTGTGGATTTTTTGTAATTTTTTTTTGTGTTTTGCCTATTGTTGTTAGCTACTATTTTTCTCTGAATTTATTTGTTCTGATTATGTTATCTGTAAATTCAATTTAGTTCAAATTTCAATAAGAAGTTGGACAAAAATGAGAAAAAAAATACAAAGTTTTTTACGCTTTATTACTGAAAGAATTAGGTACCACATTCATTTTTGAAAAAATGTCACTCTGGCTACCGTTTGTTTCTTCTGTTCGACACCATTTGTTTCAAATTTGAATCATTGTGATAAGCTAGATGATGAATATTTTTTTAAAAAATTTTTTTAGTATTTATTAAATATAAGTTTGGCTTTCCCCCTCATCATCAGAAATTTTCCTTCTTTTTTTCCAAAGTCAGTACGTTGAATTTTTGCTTTTTAGATTTTTAACCATTTTCATTTCATTTGCGTTTTCTTTCTAGTTAGAATTTTTGATGTTTTTGTTTGTGTTATATCTGTTTTTTTTTTTTTTTTAGAATTTTTGGAGCCTTGCTGATCAAAAATTTTATCATTCTTACAATTTTGCATTGCTTTCTTAAAAACCTACTCACCAGTTTTTGAAATTTTTAATGTTTGTTAAATTAATAATCCATTTGGCTATTTTTTAAAAAAAAATAATGCAATATTCTAGCTTGTAAATTCATGTAAAAGAATTGTTGAAAAAAATGTTTGAAGTACATACTTTTTCAATATGATTTTTTAAAAAATTTACATGAACGCTACTTTTTGTGCTTTTATGTTTGTGGTTTATTTTTCCATTTTTTTTTTAAATTTTAAAATCGGAATTGCATTGCTCCAATGACAGAACATTTATTTAAAGAGAATTCGAATAGAAAAAAAGCCTCAGAAAATGTTTTCAATTCTCAGTTTTACTTTCAGTGATATTTCAAACTTGAAAAACGAGCACATGGAAAAATTTAATTTTCCTGTGCCATTGACATGTTTTTAATACCTCAGCCATGTAGACATTTAAGTTTATTGACTTCGATATTGATTTTTCATTTTAAAAAATTCTTATCCTTTTTAAATTTCAATTCTTATTTTTTTTCATGTTAATACACGTCGTTATCATAAAAACCATGATCTACCTAGCGCCTTTTTCATTACCAAAACAACATTAAGCCAATCAATGAAGTAGAAAAAATAAATCGATCCACGACTGACTCATCATTCAAACACTCGACGATTTATATTATTACGTACCTTATTGCTTTCGAGCAATGCAAATAATGTCGGGTATTTAATAGCATATTGTGTATTCAAATTATCCGCTAATATTCTGCTCGTATAATTCGTACGTGTTGTGTAAAAAATGACACTGTACATTTCAAGTCTTTCGTAGTGTACGCAGAGTGGGCGAGGCGCTATGGTATTGAAAGGTGAAAAAAATTTCATCTCCCAAAACTGCCATTATGTTGATTAACTGCCATTAATATGGAAACATTCTCTTTCAATCTACTTTTACTCCGACACTCGAGACATTAATGAGATCGAAAAAATTCTTATTCGGTTAATTTATCAAGCAAAAAAAAAAGACACGGAAGGTTGAATTTTGCACAAACGCGTATCCCTGAACTGAATTATCCAATATTGTTCATCCACATTCGAGTATTTTGTAATTAATCTTGATCGATGAGAAGAAAAAAAAAAAGTAGAATAATTAAAATTAGATACCTAGATTACTAGGTGAGGTACTATCTTTTACTACTGACTCATAGATCATTGATGTGTGGTTTTGTGTTGAACAACACGTATTATAAAATCGTTCTCAATTGCGTCACAGTTTATTTTAATTAACTCTTTTCGACAAATCGCGCTGTGTAATCTATTACAAAATTGTCACAGTCGATCTGCCTAGTGGTTTTTTCATTGCTAGAAAAAGAGGAGATTATTTTGATTAATTGAGATTTTTCATCTTGGGAATTGAGATTGGGATAAAAATAAGTTCGAGGAAGGAATGTCGCTGTCGGATCGATTATTAAGATCTCAAGATTAAATAACCTGAAAACTCAAGGAAAAGTTCCATTTGGTTGGGATTAGTTTCTCTATTTTTTCAGCTGGTATATTTTAGAACATAAATAATGCTAAAAATACATAGATACTTTGTAGACGTCTCGAGTATATCATCTGAATCCTAAAAAAGATCCTTACCAGGGCCTATGTTTACAAAATGCTCGACTCTACGGTTATAATTATACGCTCCAACACTCGTCAACATTTACCTTCGTATAAAATTCTAAAATACCAACGTATAATATAGGATAGTTTAACGACCGTTAATTAGTGGCATTTTTAAGTTAATTGCAATCGCTCAGAGGTACTCGTACACATTATGACTTTATAGATGAAAAGTACGGTACCATAACGACTCGTTGTTTTATTATTTCCTATTCCTCCCTCTCGATATTTATCAACAAGTTGTAAATATAAAAGCAATTCTTCCAAGAATGTTTACTTTTTGCTTTTCCACTCGCGAAGGATTATTAGGTATTAAAACACTTTTGCTTTTTATGTTACAGCATGATCTACGTCAAATGGATTTATCTCTGCTGTCTCAACTTTGGTCGTTGAACGAAGCCATTCACGAGTTCCGCCAAATGCAAGAATCCCTGTCGCCTCATACACCTTCGTCTCATTCATCCGATGAAGACGATTGCGAATGTTATTACTCGAACGTTGATCCTCAAGGGGTTATTAACCAGAGCCAAAATACCACTGGGTCGAATTCTTCTAGATCTAGTGTCAATACGTCCAGAACTAATATTAGAGAGGCGTGAATTTAATATTGTGTACTATAAATCATATCATCTCGTCTGTCGTTTTATAATTTTTCATTTTTTTTTTTGCGTATGCTGTACTGTATTTTGTAATTTTTAAGGCATACTCTTTCTCTCTTCGCGCATTTTGTTTTGTAGTTTGTAATTTCGTAATAAATTTAATCGAGTGCTTGTATGTGAGGTGTTTAATGTTTATGTATTGAAAGGAGCTAGGCTTCTTACTAGAGAACTGTAGGATTGAATAATCAAGGGGTTTCTTAGAATCGAATATGTAGTTAAAGAAAAAAAAATTGACAAAATGGAACGAAAATGAATTATTTTTTTTTCATCTTGAATAACCTGAATAAAGTTTTTAATTTTTATGAAAGAAAATTCTCGTGAATTGTTCGACTTTGGAGGCCAAAATGTGACTAATACTTATAAAATCTAACATAAAAACCTGTTCGCAAGTGATATTTTAGTAGGTGATTCATACTATTTGATCGTTCATTTGTAAAAGGAGATGCTCCATACCCATTTTTTTTTAGAAATTTTCAATGCTGTCATCCAGATTACCTTTGAATTGCTATCAAATTTCCAAACCTGAGTTCAACCTCTTTCAAGCGATTTATTGACTATTGTCGAAAATTTACAAAATTATCTAATTCTGTAACAAGCCATTTAGAAAAGAAGAAATACTCTCATCAGATTTTAATTGAAAATAAACTACGGAATTGAGGAGACGTAAATAATTTTATATGTACCTATGGAGACTATTCACAAATCGGGTTTTGAGTTTTTTTGCTTAATTAATATTTTGTACAATTTTTCGCTAGTCATGAGTGTTGAAATCGATTGTAATTTTACAAAACTTGTTTAAAATTTCAAAAAATATTAATGATGAAAATGTCATCTCATGAAAAGAAAAAAAATGACTCTTCCAAATTTTTCTCCTCGTTTTCATAAAGCCGAATTATGCAGGATTTTTGAGAAAAAATTATAATAATAATGAAAAATGATAAAAATATGAAATTGAAAAAAAAATCAATCATCACATCCTAGAAATTGTGAATGAAAAAAAAAAAGTCACGATGCTTGACGTTTGATTTAATGTTAACCTGGTGGGGGAGTTTAATGTTTGCTAATTTATTCAAAAATGAACATCATTACTGTAATTTTTTTCATAAAAAGGCAACTTCTTATTTTTTTTTCATTAACTACAAATTTTGATAAAACTCACTACGTACCTACCTATATTAGGTAGCTCATTACCCACTACAGATACAGCCTGGAAGTGCAGAGCGGCAACGTCACAAAAATCATACGATGTAGTCCTATACGGCTGCATTGTCTTATGGGATATTGCTCAAATTTCTTAGTTTTTCTTGAATAACTTTTGAATGGTTAATGCTACAGATTTGAATTAAAAACCAGTTTGTAGAGGAAAGAAAGTAGATCATTTTTCATTCTTCAAACACCTATGTGCTCGATCAAAATTTTGATTTATTTTAATTTAAATGTAAAAAAATTTCAACCTTGAAACTTTGAACTTTAATAAATCGAAAATTTGATCGAGCACATAGGTGTTTGAAACATGAAAAATGATCTACTCTTTCTCCTCTACAACCTCGTTTTTTCTCCAGAGCTCTAGCGCTTTTTGATCAAAAGTTGTGAAAGTTCAAAGCTTTGAGCTTTAGAAACTTTTGAACGGTAAATGCTAGCGCTTTCGGTAAAAAACCATTTGAAAGAGGATGAAATTCTGAACGTTTTGGTATATTAAAGTACCTATGTGTCCACTGAAAATTTTGCGTAATTTCAATTTAAAGTTGGCATTTTGAAAAATTTGTCCATAAAAATGTTTAAAAAATCGCCATTTCTGTACGAAACTCGAAGAAAAATATACCAATCGATAGGAAATTTCATCCTCTTCAATTTATGTTCTGACAAAAATTTTCCTAAACCCCTTCAGTTCCGAGAAAAATCCGAATTTCAACGTTACGCATCGATACTGCATAAGAACAATTGATAAAGCCGGACTAGATGCGCAACGTTGCCAGATTGTACTTCCAGGCTGTATCTGTAGTGGGTAATGGGTAGCTGCTCTGATCACAACAAATGAACTCAAACAAAAAAAAGTATGAAAATCCTAAATAGAAAAAAATTTATGAGAAAATGAGATAAATATTTTTTTTAAATTTAAAAACTTCAAAAAAATTGAAACAAATTTCTTACCTATTTACGTTGAAAGTAATTTAAGAAACAATCGAAAGAGTCACTTAAAAATATTGAAATGTCAAAACAATCATTGTACAAGTACTATCACTTGTTCACTAGTTCAATGGTGAATTCATTAAAAGCTTGCATCTGGCTGGCACCGGATCATGTTATAACAGAACAAAATTTAAGTGAAAGTAGGCCTATTATTTTTTTTTTAAATTTAAGTATGCATGAATTTAACATTTTTTACTTGAATTTACAAGTAAATAATGCAATTAATAATGATGAAAATGGGATTATGAAAACAATCATTGAAAATACGAATGTTATGATCCGCTAGGTTTTTGAAATAGATAACTAGGCAATTAAAAACTGGATACTTTACTATGAGAAATTTTGTTGAGTTTTTCACTTCAAATTGGCAAAAAAAAAAAGTATTGTAGTGAACCAGCTGGAAATCAAAATTGATATTCATTAGCCTATATCTCCTGCTGAAAACTCAGTGGAAGTAGGTTATGAATAAAAATACTTGTTAAAATGTTGCATTAAAAAAAAAGAACGTAGGGTACAACATTATTTTATTTAGAATTTTTATAAATTATTTCAATAATCATCACCAACTTCACTTTTCACTTTACTTTCTAGTTCTATGTACTTATTTCCCGAACAATGCAAATCGATGGGAAATTATGAACCCTAACCCATTTATAATTTCGTAATTCAGTCAATTAATAATTCATTTGTATCAATAAACGTTTCAGGTACCGAGTACAAAACACGCAATTGAATCCAAAATTTTCCAAAGTAGGTAAACTATCACGAAGGATTTAAATTTGTGAAAAAGTTTCTGCGATGCTTGGAAATGAATTCATGTCCCGCATGTCTATAAAATTGCATAGAGACTACTAAATTACACAAGTGTGTTATGTATCAATTCAAAGTAAACATAGGTAAGTAAAATGTAGGTGATGTGTTAGTGTTTGATTTCATTCCGTAGAGATTTTTTGTGCATAAAAATTTACAAACGTGAGTTAGGAACAGCTCATATCATTTTAATTATTTTTTGAATGATTCTAAAAATAAGCAATTACGTGTGCATTAGATCATCAATGAGTATGCGAGATGAATGAAGAGCCAAAGACATCGTTTTACGTGGTTAATATTTAATAAGATGACCAAAGCACGTTTGTTGATGTATTGGTTGCCAGATCATTTTATTTGAAGGAGCTTAATCTTTGAAGGATGATGATGATTGATGAATTATTGTTATATTCGCAGGTACGTTACGTTTTGTGCGATGAGCTACAATATTGCTTTTTTTTTTCTTTCTTGCAGTACCAAAAAAAAATTTAAGTTAAAAAAATGGATTGTTTATTCGAAGACAGAAACTAACGTGAAAGTGTTCCTAAAAAATTAGGAGGAAAAGTTGAAAATCGACTAAGGATTCTTAAAATGATACCGTTTATTATCCATTAATTTATCCATTAATTATATTAACAATGAAAAATATTTTTCTCAACTATCATAATAATAAAAAATAAATACAAATTAATAATCAATTTGCATACTTATTGCAAAAATTGATATTCAAAAAATGTTTTCTTTTCCAAATCATATTTCAAAGGAAAATTGAAAGATGACTCTTTTATTAATAATTTTGAAAGTTGACAGTAAAATGGATTTCAAACTGAAGAAGAAGTTATTTAAAAATAAATGTGATGAAGTATTGTAGGTACTTGCACATTATGAAAATAAGACATGGAAAAACAGACTTGTTATGAATTGTAAGTAGATGAAATGAAATCAAAGTAGGAATCAAATCAAAACCTCAATTTTCTTGTATGTACATATAATAACAATAATGAATGCACGTTTGTTGAGATATTGGTTGCCTAATCGTTTCATTTTAAGGAGCTCAATTTTTATGACTGATGCTTATGAATTGTTATTGCACATTTTTTTGATTTTAAAGGCCTAGCCTAAAAAAAACCTCTTGAGGTGTCCGCCTCCACAGGATCACAATTTTTGGAAAGATCATGATCTATAAGTCTCATTAACCAAAATATCAAGTGTCTTGATTTCTCGATTACTGGCAAGTTTTCAAAAAATCCAAATTATTATTTTTTCAGAGATTTGTGCTTTCAACAAAAAAAAAAAAAATGAAAAAATAAAAAATTGAAAAGACCTGCCTACATTATTTTATTTAGTAAAAATGATTGAATATAGTTCTAAAACTGATATTAAGTTCCTAACCAGCAAGATTTTCTATTTTCCCAAATTTCTGCAGAAGGATGGAAATTATTTTAGGCATCTAGTTGTGGCTGCCTAAATTAAATTTCACGCCTTCTGGAGAAATTTTAAAATGCTGAGGAAGTCGGAAATGGATCTAGATCCGCTAGAGGTTCCAGAATGACTCGAAATCGTGAAATTCGGATTTTGGAATTTAAATTTAAAACAAGAGCAAATTTCCAAAATTTCTCTACTTTTTGAGTTTTTCCCCTTAGAGGTACCTAACCTACTTACTTGATTACTTGTAGGTAATTAATATTTTGGTCAAAAATTGTACTCGAGGTGGCCTCCTGGAAATCCAACCAAATGAGAATAAACTCGATAAATAGGTCGACTACGACTCGATATTTAGCTAGGTACCCGAAATTTATTTTCACACTCTGTGGAGAAATTTCAAAATCTGCAGAACACGAAATTCGCGTTGGAAGTTCCAGAATGACTTGAAATCGTGAAATTTGGATTTTGGGGGTTGGTTACAGACAAGAAAATCCCATCCTACAAATTTCAAAAATTTTCCTTCAAACTTCATAATTATTTTGAATTTTTTTTCTTCGTAAGTATAGGTAATATTCAGGTCAAAAAACGCACTTAAGTGTCCACCTGGAAATCAGACCACATAATCAACTCGTTATTTTTAGAAACCCAAATTAATTTTCACGCTTTTGAGGGGAATTTTTAAATTCCGGAGGAGTCACTTGATTTTTTTCAAAAAAGCATAAATCACTGAAAATGTCAAATTTTGAATTTTCAAAAATTTTCGTGGGCTGCTGAAATTCGCGGTTTCGTTCAAATCGAAGGTGGACTCTTCGAGAAGTTTCCTGCCTATAGATTCTGAGGATAAAATATCGTAAATTGATAAGAATGATTGAAAAAAATGGACAATAATTATGATGAAAAAAAAAACAATTTTATGGCAAAAAAATAATCTTCTGAATTTCAGTTCTGGGCCAAAGTTGTTACACTCATTTTTTTTCACTTTTTGACGCAGGTAAGTAGAAGTACTCTCCATTTTCTGGATTGCATATTTTTCAAATTATGATTTTTTTTATCGAAATCGATATGTGTATAGGTATTGTAATCCTTTCATTTTTGTGGAATATGATCTCACAAATTTCTTAAAAATTCTTCTCACTGCATTTTGAAATTATTATAAGAGAAAATGAGCAATTATTCTTCCACTGCTTTCTAAAAAAAGTCATCTTCCAACATTTGAATTTATTTCTAAGACAAAGTTTATTTTTATCATTGTGTACGTGGCCTTTTTTTTCCTCACCTCCTACCAATCGCTACATGGTAAAACTAGATGCCTAATATTTTTTCTCAGGATGAAAAATTTCGCAATTTACTGCTTCTTTTGAGACCTAAAGGACATGGACATCTTTCAAAGGCATAATTTTTTTTTGAGCCAACTTTATTAAAAAGGTAAGTTGAAATGTGATTATTACTATAAGAGAGGAAAAGCACGAATCAAGTACTCGTAGGTGGTTACTGATCACTACAAATGGATCTTTTTCTGACGAATAGGTACCTACCTATGTTGGTAACTATTTCCTCATTGGATTTCTAAATCCTGAATTCAAGTCCAGAAAAACACAGCGGAGCTCCATCACCTTCATTTCCTTACAATAGAGGAGAAGCCAATGCCTTGCACATTGCTTCCCTATAAAAATGCACCCCTTCTCGACAAACAATATAATTTTATAGCTCATCCGAACCGTCCAAAAATGCAACAGCAACACTTGCACTTTCTTAATCTACAGCTTTCAACTTTAACATCACATCAGCACGAAAAAATCTCCCTTTAAAACGACGATCCAGGGAAATTTATTCGGCTCAAAATTCGCTATTTATAAACCACACACACTTGCAGTTGCAAATTGCAATTTGACCGGCTGATTACATTATCATTGCACATTGCGACGACCAATCGCTGCTGAAAATTTACACAACGTGCTCGCCTACAGTGTACCCTATTCTCAAGAATCGCGTTACTTTTAGTATTCAGCCGGTATGGCAATCCTGTTTTTGTACAGCGTTTCCGCACCAGTGTAGGTCGGCTACTGCGTGCGTTCTGGATGCGAGAGAGTAAAGTAAAGTTAGTACACCTCGGTGTTTTGCGTGTATATTTGGTGTGTGGTGTCGCGTTTAATTTATTTATTAATTTAGACGTTGTGTTAAAGGTTTTTTTTTTCATAATTAATCTCGTATTGTGATTTGTGGGAGTGCTAGTGTCCATCGGAATTAATATTTTCGCGGTGTGCACCGAGTGCAATCCGGAGTGAAGCCTTTACCGGCATTTTATGGTGTTTGTTTACAAAAGTGAGTGCTGTGAGAGTAAAATCATCCTAGTTGCAAGCATTTTCCACTCGATTTCAGTGATATCGATCGATTGATCAGTATTCGCGTTAATTAGCATCATTTCGATCAATCCTTTCAGTGAATACGTTCAGTGTTCGCGAAGTATCCTTCGTACGATGAAACTAATTCACACTGGTTCGCGACTGGTGCAAAAGTATCAATTTAATCTGCCATGTTTACATTTCGCCAGCTCCAAATTGGGCTCAAAAATCACATTTACGAGCATTCCATAATGTTTTATAAATAAATGGCGAAATTATGCGTTATTCGAGACCGTAATTTCTCCATTATTTTCATCTCTTTGGTGCCAATTTTGTCTCGTATACGTTCGAACAAATCTCTAAAATTATACCCGTGTGAATTGGTTTCGTTACCGCAGGATACTTTTGTCGTTGCAGTTATTATTGTTGTTGTTTCTGGTGTTATGTGTGATAATTATTACAAGTGTTTTGTTATTGTTTCACAGGTGAAATCCGCGAGTGTTGCGATCAAATGCGAGTTGTGATCGAATCTGAGTAATTTCGCGTGTGTATCTGTGCGCGTTTTACCGAACGCAAGATGCGTTTAAAAAGTGCCATTTTATCAGCTCTGCTCTTCGTTTTATCTTCGGGTTAGTATTTTTGAAACATTACTTTACATCCCTAGTTGTTAGGGGTATTGTTTACACTCTAGTAATCGTCTTTAGAAACGTTATCAAAGTATCCACGCACCCCTTTGTGGAACACACTCTGGAACCCCCTAAAATGACGTCATTGATCTCTTGCATCCGATTGGATGATGAGTTTTGATGCCAATGACTCCAGTAATTGACTGAAATGTGATTGGTTGTAGAATCAATTCATTCGTATCGTCTCCTTTTGAATATCTGATCTGATTTTGTCATTCACAAAGCAAACTACAAGCTGCAACTTTCATTACTTCTCAATTCACCTGGCTCGTTTATCATTCATTAATAAAACATCATCCTCGCACTTTTACGAATGAAATCCTCATAAACACAGTCGCGTGTATCTCGTGTTTGAGATGAAAAATCTCATGTTTTTGTTTTCGCTTTTGCGTTTATTATTCTCGCATCGCGAGACCAAGTTTGCGAGCTCGAACAGCTGAAAATTTCCCCAAACTCGCGCATGTCTTTTGATAAATTAGGTGAAGATGCTGATACGGTTTTGTGTTCTTTGGCGGTGGACCTCGTATCGTGAAATATTTCCATAAATGTCGATATTTTCGCATTGTTTGGGTGTGGCACGGATTTTTTACCCAAATTTTGTACATTTTTGGGGGTAATTAATCCCATACGTAAGATAGACCAAGCTGCAGGATTTTTAGATTCGATGATGAAAGTTTTTAGGGCGATTCGTTGGTGCTGAGTATTAATCTTCTCAGAATCCTACCTCCCAAAACATATGTTTACTTTATAGAATGACGAACCGGTTTAATCCTCGTATGATTTATTACACGAGGATACTTTGTCCACCTCCATTATTTCGAGATTAATTTCGTTTTTGAATGATACCCTGGTATTAATAATAACATATAGGTGATACCTTTATAAATACTCGTGGTAATTAATCTACTGCTGGAGAAAAATCTACGCGCGAGTAAACGTACCTAATAGTTGAAATTAATTAGAGGATTAATTTTGATATTTTTGTTTTGATAAATTTGGCAACGTCGCGGTCCGGCCATTGCTTGTTAAGTACCGCCAGTCATCCCTTTGCGTTTAAATCGATCATAGGGTTCTCTTTATATTCTGTTTCCTTATCCCTTATAACATGTATTTTATATATATGCGAGTTGTTTCACGTTTGCTCGTGCCAAACATAACACTCACACTCAGCATGCTTCGAAAAATATTCCACCTCTGGGTAGACTTTGAGTTCGTTTCACCATCGCCGCCGTGAGCTCAGCCTTTTACCTTCCTTCATAATTCGACGATTGTGGTAAAAGGGTCTTCTGTGCGTTTGCTACCGTGTACATAATGTGGTGTAGGTAAATTGACGAGTATCGGAAATAATACCACCGAAAAAAAGCACGTGTCTGTCGGTTTCATTTCAATTCGTGTGCTGCTCTAATATACCTACCTAAACTACCTATATGCGTATAATTTCATTTATCAACGTTCTTCGCGAGAAGTTTTCTTTTCTAGCAGCCTAACGATGTAATGAATGTGATGTGTGAGAATAACTGATATTAGGTAATATATTTTCACACAAAGGTTCGTTTACACGAATGTGAAGTGAATCGATGAAGTATTAGCAATTTTTCCCCATTGTAGTTTTATATTTTGGTACCTACCTGAGAGTATAAGTATATATTTCTAACTTGAATATAAAAGTACTAAGTGTAAGGAAAATAGCCATTTAAACACGTACCTAATGTGATTATAACTATTATAAGCTTTATTAGTCTTATCAGTGTTGATTTTAAATTGGCCGACTAGAGCGAAAATTACGATAAAATGTTAACTGACGTGTGAGATTAGCTTATGCTTTTAATGGACGCTTGTTGTGTCTTTTACTGATAGTGTGGCAATTTGTACTTGGTTCTTAAAGGCTATAAGAGTATTGTGCTTACTTGAAACTGGAGAGTCGTGTACTTGAATTACATAAGTATTTGGTTGTAGAAGGATTTTTTTCTTGTGGAATTAATTGGAAAAGGTGGAAAGAAATTGTTCAGTGAATCAGATGATTTATAATGTGTATACTTTTAAACAGCGTAGCCAAACTTGTCATTTGAACAAAATTTGAAAAGAGTAAACAAAAAATCACTAAACATCAAATAATTCTTGACAAGTGATTCCTGTCTGATATTTCATACCATTTTGATCGAATTGAATGATTTTTGAGGTTGAAAGAGTGGTATATAAAAATACCAAATTTTAGTTTTCTACTCAATTTTTAGAATTTTGTAGGAATTGTGTTTTTCAAAAAACAAGTTTAGAAGCTCCAAAATTGTTCAAAATGATTAAAAGCAGGAAAAAGAGTGGATAAAAAAGACGTATTCCAAATTTTAGCTTTCTGGTTTAATTTTTAAAAATTTCAACTTTTTGACATCTTTAGTCCCATATTCGACTTTTGAAAATTCTTTAAAATTCGGAAAAATAAATTTTACAGGGTATCTGGCAAGTTGCTAAAGCAATGAAAAAGTCGCAATATTTACCAGAAATTGTTAAAAGTCGTGTTTTTATGTTGTATATTTAACGGTAACACTATTATTGAAATATGTACTTTCTATATTATCTAAAGTGGGTATAGGTACATGTACTTCAATTAATTTATACATTTTTTTCGTATCAGATGAGAACTATTAGAAATTGGCTATTTTGAAATTCCCTCGAAGAAAAATATGATAAAGTGTAAACTTCGTCGGAAAGCCTCGAACTTTTCATTGAAATTGTGATGAGGGGGGGGGGGGGGGGTGAAAAAAGTCGCGAGAAAAGAATCGCTTTATTTGAATATCAAATTTTGGTAGACTCGATTCTTCGTTTAAGCATCTGAAATTTAGGTTGTTGAGTATTTTGATGGTCCAATCAATATATAAACTATATCCAAAATGCTCCAAAAATTGCGTTAATTGCTAAAAAGTCGAATATTCGGTTACACTCATGTTTAGCGATGCCACATTTTGACATGATTGAGGAAAATACTACGTATTTTTGGGAGCTCAAATGTTTCAAAAAATGTTGTGAAATCTTGAAGTCGAAAAATTCCCTTTTTCGGTTCGATGTTGAAAAAGGTTTTCAAAACACGATGGAAATAAAAATGTGGCCTGAATGAAGATTTCCATAGTTTTATTCCTGCTCGATTATGTATATTTCAAAATTTTAGAAATTTTTTTGTAAACGTTTGGACCCAAAAATACATTTTTCGCACTCATGTTTAAAATTGTGCTCAAAACGCGTTTCCAGTTGGAATGTTATCTAAAAGAATATTTTCCTAAATTGTAGCTGCCGAATCGAACGATCCAAAATTTTGGGAATATTTTTTTGGAAAAAACTTTTGCTCCAAAAAATATGCTTTTTCACACATTAATCAAAGGTGGCCCTCAAAATGCATTGATCCTTGGAGTAAGTATAACGCATAAAAAATATCGCCAGTTTTCATTCACAGAATTCGAGGTTCTATATCACCATACTTTACCTAGCTTATTTGTTTCGAAAAAAATTAGCCATAAAAAAATGCAATTTTTCGTCTTCGAAAACGTGTTGATCATTGAAATATTATTTTGCAGCTGCTCAATTGGGAAAATTTGAGCACAAAAATACTCATCCTTGTCAAAACTAGCCCTCAAAACGCGTTATTAGTTGGAATATGACTAAGAAGAGAGATTCCCACAGTTTTGGCTGTCTAATCACACGCACATTTCTACATTTTAGGGTATCTTTCTTCCAAAATTTGGGCCTTCATTCTCATTAATGATCTTCTGAATTTGTCTGAATGTAATCGTAATTCAAGTATGTATGGCCAAAAATGTACTTTTTCAGAATGATAACTGATCATTCAATTTTTTATTTCAATTTAAGTATTCTATTTTGAGATTGTTTTGGAAAATTCAAAATCTCGGTGGAAATATATTTTTAAAATCAAATCTGTCTAGAAAAAAAAAATAATCGACTCCCCATTGGTACCTAGGTCGGAAATTTCACAGTCATTTTCCCAACTTTGAGATCATGTTAGTATCTTTGTAAAGCATCTTTCAAAAAAATTATTAGGGCAAAAATCGTGGGTTAAAAAAATTTAATGATAAGTTTCTCATCAACTTAAACTGAGTTCTCTCCAATGGTCGAGTCAAGTCAAACGATTTCACTTCTATCTTGACTATACACAGAATTGAAGGGGGTGGGAAAGCACTGAAATTTTCATGTTTTTTCAATAGAACCTTTACAGGCTAGAAAATGGAACATAAGAGCCGTCAATTCTGTTCAGAATTTTAAAAACTGCAAACGATCATTACTAATTTGAAGGAGCTATGTTTGAATATCGACCTATTTTTTTAGATCCGACCTTTCTGAACCGTTTATTGAGCTCTTAAACAAGGACAATAAGATATCAAAAACAATAAAGCAAAAGACATATAAGGCCATAAGGACATGTAATTTGTCAGGTTTTTGAAAATTTGGATTTAGAAAATATACTGATTTTTCGGATAAGACTCTTCTTGATTGGTCCACCGCCCCCCCCCCCATTTAGAAAAACCGTATAAAAAATTACAAAAATATGATGTGCGATATCCATTTTCTCAATTTGAGGGTGTGGAGTTCGAAAAGGCTACTTAATTCTTTTCAAGATTCGAGTCCACAATAATGTCTCCAGCTATCCATCATTTTCGAATTTTTGGCTGAAAATTGATTTTTTTTTAAATGCTTAAAAAGACATTTTTTCAACCAAAAAAAGAAAAAAATTAATAGGGGATAAACAACTCGAAATTCGAAAAAAAATTAAACTTGAACCATTCTATGTATTAAATGGCTGACAATGAATATTGTAAGTATTCAAACGAAACTTCTGAAAAAAGCATTCGCAGGAAAAAATTAATAAACATCCATTTACCTCGCGAAATCGTACCATAAAATGAAATTGAAATGAAAAGACCCACACTCGAAATGAAATAGTATAACTCTCTTCTCGTCCCAGAAAACTCTCAAAAATATTCTCATTTCAATACAAACGTATCTAAAAAAAAAAAATCGATAAAAATTTAAAAACTCGTTCGAATCAAGAATAAGTAAGAGAAAACTCACGTCTCCATTCCGCTCACCTTTTTCAGAGCTCTAGTCTTTAAAACAAAATTGAAAATGAACGTGACTGAATTTCTCACCCCAATTTAAAAACAATTTCCAAGTTCAAATTCACCCTTATAACATTCTACACATGGTCTCTAGGAGTTACATTTGCCTGCAGTTGTTGTTCGATTGTGGTGGAATCGTCATCACAGACATGACCTGATTTTTTTCAAGTCTTATTACCACCCTTTAGCAGTCGCACATGGTAAACTGAAGCATTGTTTTTAAGCCTGGCGCATTAACAGTTTCACATTCGAGTTGAGCACACTTGAAAGTATGAAAACGACCTTATACCGGATAACGTGCTCGAGAATGGTGGGAAAAAAACGCACATTTTAGCGGCACTGTTCGCGAAACACGAGTACCTATACTAGTACTTTGTCGTTCGCCACAAAACAGTGAAATTTTGGTCGAAAATTATGCGAAGAAAAAACGAGTTTCCTGCGCGATCGTTGTTTTCAATTTTTTTCAATATTTCATTAATTAAAACAAGTTGATGTATAGGTAGATAAATACATTGTTTCAAAGTGAAATATAGCTCCCGTCTAGTCAAAATTAAATGCGGTGGCGTCGAAGCATTCATATATAGCCAAGGTTATCGTGTACATACAATTATTTTTTTTCATTTTTTAAATACACTTGCATTTGTATGTACAAGGTGTGTAGACGAATCAATAGTCGACAGAAATTTAAGCTATCTTAAAATGCTATTGTCAACGAGGTTATCTCACTCGAAAACGTTTAAATGAAATTATTTCGTGTAGAGTTACTACGTTTGTAATGTAATTTTTATCATTTTTAACCGACTGTGTCCCTATTTCATTCAATAAAACGTAACATTAATGTTGATTAAGGATGGCTCGTGTTTAATTTGACTTCCTGAATTTGCTAGCTATACACTCGTACGAATTATTTGTATTTTTCACTACATAGTACGTAGTGTCCTGCTGTATACCTAACTTTAACACATTTACCATTCGTACATGTTTGCTAAATGTAAATGTTTGCTGACGCCAAGTCATACGAGTTTGATGATTTTTTTTTCTCGTACTTTCGCATTTTATTGAGTAGGACGAAAAAATTTGTCATAAGTGGGTATTCAAGTTTTCATCAAGTGAAATATCTTGAATATTTCATAGACTTTTTAAAAATGAAATTGAATGATCTACACTCACGCAACGATCATTTTTTGATGGATATACGACAATACGACATACGACATACGTACTACGTAGGTTGCATTTTTAGTTCTATATATGTATAGAGATTGAAGAACTGAAATTTCTAGCATCGATGGAGGATTGTTGCAAAAGAGTCATATTATTCTTCGTCATCATCAAGTTAAGTATTTCATTTTTTTTTTGTACCTAGAGGTAAGGTACCTAACTTAGCCACTTTAAAATATGGATAGCTGAAGATATTATTGAGGACTCGAATCTAAAAAATAATTAGGTAGTCTTTTCGAACTTGGCACCCTCAAATTGAAAAATCGTCATGCCACATCATATTTTTGTAATTTTTTAGATTATTTTTCTAAATTGGGGGGGGGGCGGTGGACCAATCAAGAAGAGTATTATCCGAAAAATCAGTATAATTTTCTAAATCCAAATTTTCAAAAACCTGACAAATGTTCCATTTTCTAGCCTGTAAAAGTTCTATTGAAAAAACATGAGAATTTCAGTGCTTCCCACCCCCTTCAACTCTGTGTGTAGTCAAGATAAAAGTGAAATTGTCCCTGATAAAATACAAACTATGCCCGGTGAGAAATAATTGAATGTATTTATTGTCGGATAAGATGGTGAAGAGCAATATCGAGTTTACATTACAGAGAAACGTGATGTTGTTATATTGAAAAATGTCGCGTTCAACGAGAAACTTTGAGATTGCAACCAATGAGTTACTTTACTGATCAATTGAGATTTGTTAGATCCAGTTGACACCAAAACCGATGCCGAAATCAGTGATGCAAAGGAAACTAGAATCACTACATCAACACCAAAGAAAAGTGCACCTTCTATATCGAAGTTATCACCTGTTTCACTAAAATTGACACCGAAAAGTTCGTCAAAATCATCAAATAGTACCTTGCTCTAGAATGACAAGTTCGATGACGCTAACGATAATTCCAATGATGATAGTCAAGATGATTCTGTGTGCGATACAGACTTGACTAAATGGTGATTATTACGCAGCCAAAATTGAATGAAATCTCTGATTCCCAACAATCTCACTAATTGTGTTGAGATTGAGATTTACTTGGCTGAATTAGAAGCTTCACCAAAGTCATACACGGAAGCTGTTAGAAGCCAAGACTGTTCCAAATCAAAAGATACAATGGATATCTCGTCGAAATCCACAGCCACCAACACGTCACACCAAATTTAGGTTTTACGTTTGGATAAAATACCATTAACCAGCTTGCTGGTTAAAAAAAATTTCAAGATTCTGTGAGTTTTCTACTCCTTAATTCAAATAATTTGTATCCTGAAAATTTCCCATCCTACGTTTGAATTATCACAAATGTCTGGAGTGACCGATTAATTAGGTTAGTGGATATTCACTCAAACACCAGATACTTTTGTATTTATGACTAAATTTTTTCTAATAGTTGTTAACCCAGGATGGAGTATTCAAGCTGATAGAAAAATGCAATAGTGCTTCTAAAATGTACTCATTTGTTTTGACTCATGTGAAAATATCACATATCCAAGAAATAAATCAGCAACATGGAACACTCTTTACCAGAACTGGCACTCAACCAAGTCTGCTAAGTTAGATAAAAACCAAGAAATTGGATTGCCTTGGAAATGCATCGCGTTGAGAGAAATATAAAAGAAGAATATGAAAATTCTATATCTACGGTCGAGGACAAAATGAAGATCAGTTCATCAAACAAGCGAAAAGTTGTGATTAAAATATTTGGTTCCTCAATTTTTTAAACCAGAAACTGATTTACTTGATCAGTTGGAAAATATTTTATCAAAGAGAGAATTATACTGAAACAAAATATTTACCTACATTTTGGGACATATTCAGAATTTAGAACAAAAGACTCAATCCTCGAAAGGATTAAGATTCTTCCTTGGTCCAAACGTAGATTATCAACTTTTAATTTTTACTGAGATTGTCTTTGAAGAGCCTTTGAAAAAAACAATGGTTGGATACAAACATGCATTTTACGAGTATGGTTGGGGAATATTTGATCAAAGAGAAGCGAATTGGACTGAAACAAACCCCACATTTTGAAACACATTCAGAATTCAGAACAAGAGACTCAATTCTGGGAAGGATTTAGATCATTGCAAGCTTTAAAATCTGACTGCAATACTGTGTCTGAAAAACTTCCGAAAAAAGCAATGGTTGGATACAAACGTGCATTTTATAATTGACGAAGAATCCATAATCAGTTTCAGATGGTTTAAAAGTGCTCACTATGGTACAATTAAAACCCTTATTATCTTCGTCAAAGGCCCATAACAAGATATCCGTATTCTCCAAATTTATATTCTCGAAATCGTCACGTGAGCTTTTACCGGACGAAAAATCCGTCTAAGAGTGGTGATTATTTCATCGAAGCGAATCGTGCATTTACAAAAGGATTCCCAGCTATATGTCATCATACCCGACGTCTCATTCTTTTCGCTCCACCGAGCAAACAAAAAAACCGCGCTCTCGAACCACCTGTGTTCATTCTGACCAAAAATTATACATACACGAAGGTGTGTCCAAAAAGAGAAAAAAAATACTCGTGTACAATATTGGTCATTACTTCGTAAAATCTTAAGCATGTTAATAACTAGGTACTCGTTGATGTTTGAAAAAAAGAAAAAAAAGACGAGGGTTATCTTTTCTTAATAATCACTCTACGATGAGTGTAGTGTACGCATAATATTATACCATTGGGCTGACTGAGTGACTGTATGTATGCAGGTACCGAGATTATCGTACTTTTGTGTAAGCCTTCATTAGTAAAATTTACTGCGGATGCGTCATGCGATGGATTTACTACAAACGACCAATGGTAAACAAACGACCAGTTGACATTCCTTTTCTAAAAAGAAATCCAAATAATAGAAAATTATTCATCGGGGCTTTGCCTTCCGAGTATAGCCGAATGTCCAAAGATAGCAATTACTAGGCGCCAGTCAATAATGTAGGATTAATGTTATGTAATTAATCTGGCCAGATGAGGGCTTCGTTTACTTATCCAGGGGATTTAGTCGCGATGCGATGTTCTAAATTCACGTATTTATTATTCGTACGAGTATATATGTACCAGCCTCGTGTCTCCAAGTCCGCATTTATACGTATGTTGTTGTGGTGTCGGGGTCATTGAAGAATCCCATGTCCAGTGGCCCATTTTACCAGACCGAATTAACGGTAATTTCTGGTTATTAATAAATGGTAATTAAACGTATGTAATAGTTTCACGCCGTCGAGTATACATACGTATATGTTCAACGTATGTAGCCTATATCATTGTGTAAATACTTACTCGTACATTAGGTCTAGACGCCTTCAGAGTCAGTACATTCGAAAAATATACCCTCATTTTACCAGTATATCAGCTATTCTTCGTATACGTAGATAGATAGGTGAAGTATACCAACCATAGATACTACCTACCTATATGTAATCATACGAATAAACGCGGATAAAGCGTTTAATGGAAAGTATGTTTAGCAGCCGATGCACGTGTGTTGGCTTCGGTTTAAAAAGATGTTGAAATTAGAGGATATGATTTATGAGACGCGTATCTCGTATGTTTTACATCGCTATCGCGCCCGTGAGCTTCTGGATAAACGAGATAGGTAAACTGAGATGTTCCAGTTTTGAATCGGATTCGTATTTCAATGTCATATCCTTTTTCAAAAGATTAGAAACTCAATAGATCGAATTAAAGAGAACTTGTAATGAAATGTCGTCATCTGAAAGTTTTAAAAATTTATTTCCCTAAATTTTTTAGGACTATAACGACGAAATTGAAATGAAACGAGGTAAAATGTCGTAGGTGGTTTCAAATTTGAACATTTTAGAATTTTAATTTTTACGATTTTACAAGAGTTACCTACGTAAAATTACAAATGATTTTTTTTTTGGGGGGGAGGGTTAGTTAGTAGATTATTACACCCTTCGTGAAGAGGTTTATGCAGAGTTTGTTTGTTACCATCAAAATCAAAGACCACTTTTAGAGTTCTACGAAGTGGATGAAAATTTGTAGATCTCTTATTTTTGAGTAAATTCGTGTTCCTGCTCTAAAAATATTTTCTTCTCAAAATGAAGATCTGCTCTCAATTTAGTTAGAGATGTGCACTTTTCAGAAAAGTAATTTTAGTGAAATGAAAAGTAAAAAGTTCATTGAAAAGTGTGAAAAGTAAATTGTGTGAGTCTCATTTTAAAGCTCTCTGTAAAAGCTTCAAATTGATGTATTTTTTGCCTAATATCTAAAACACACAAAAAAACAAAATCATATTTTTTCACCTACTTGATCGAAAAGTGGTAGTTTTGAGCCTTTCTAGAGCCTCTAACATTTTTGAGTTTTTCTTTTTTTTTGGGGGGGGGGGGTGTTTTTCTGTTTTGAAAAAAATATTGTAAAATATATCAAAATGCAATTCAGCGCCCATATACTATGGGTGCTTAATTGCGAAGGTGGAGGAGTGGTGAGAGTGAAACTTGATGTTTGACTTCATCAATGAGGTAAGTGTTCTCTGATGGGTAAATTGATTGGTCACTCACTTTTTTTTTAGTGAAAACTGAAAAGTGAAATGAAATGTAGGAACTTTTCTTTTCAACTTCTCATTGTAAGAAAAGTACTTTTCACTTTTCAGACTGCACATTTCTAAATTTAGTCAATTTTTTAAAAAAATGTTTGCTACATGTTATCATTTTTATTAATAATGTAGAAAATCACAACATCAATATTCAATAAATTATAAATATGTACTTAATAATTAACAGAAAAAAATGTGAATTATGGAAGACTAAAAAATTATGTGCATTACACATTTTTGTGGATTATTAGAATTTATTTTTTGATTTTAAAAATTTAGCAGGTTCTGGCACTCAAAGGGCATGACATCGTCTTTTTTCACCTTTAATTTCCGAAATGAAATTTTCACAAATTTTCAAGATCTTGCATTTTTGCTTTTTTCTTGAGAGTTGTTTTTCAAAAAAATGGTGAAATAGCATACCTACTGTCTTTTGGGCCATAGAATTTTTCTATTGAAAGTACTAAAAAATTGAGGGAAAAGAAATGAAAAAAATTTCATTATAAATCTTCAAAAACTTATCCTTTTGGGGAATTTCTCAACTTTCAAAAGGATGAATGATCACTCAAATTCAATTGTTTTTTCAAGTATCACAGTTTGTCTTTTCACGCTATAAATTTTTGAAACGAGGACAGTGTACAAATTTTGGTGCACCCAGTTTTCAAATTTTTACGGGGTCGTCCAAAGTACAGTTGAATTTTCTATTTTTTGCTGAATTTATTTTAAAAGCAAAGTTTCCCAAGAAAAAACTGATTGTATTCTACTGATTAGCAATTTTATGCTCTGCAATTTGATTTATCTTCATTTTTTTGTGAATTCTCAATTTTCAATTTTAAAATACGATTTTCTGTAATGACAAATTTGAAATCCTGTGACAATTTTTCTGTTACCTGAAAAAATATCATTCATAAAAATACTATAAAGGAGGGAGCAAATTTCTGGCACTTCAGATGCACAATCTCTTTACTTCACTTTTATAGACCGATTCAATCAAGATGAATTTAACTCTTCTCCATAAGAAATTGATTTTCAAAATTCGTATTTGATATCTTCCTTAAATCTTACGTTAGTCATGAAACTCACTTGAAATGACGTTGGTGAATTTTCAAAACTTGAAGTCACATGAGGTTACTTTGCCGAAAACTCAAATTTCTTGTGAATATTGCTACTTTAACCACCTATGAAAGAGAAAAATTTCTAGTATTAAAGAGTGAATTGATTAAGAAATACGAATTCTTGATTTTTAAATTGTCAATTTGTGCATTAAATGTATTTCCCATCAATTTTGAGATTATGTTCTGATTTTGAAAGGATGGATGATACAATTTTGAAAAATTTTAATCACAATTCAGAAAAATTTTCGACTTATACTTTTTATAAAGAGTTTGCGATTTCAGTTGGATTTTTTATGAACTTTTGAACAAAGGGGTGTAAGGTTATTTTGATTTTTTAAGAATTCCCTTTCAATTTTTTGAAGATTTTTTTTCTGAGAGTTTGTATTATGTGAGATTATTTTTAGATGGATTTCTGAACAATTTTGCTTGAAATTTTGATACATTTTCTGATTTGGGGGGGGGGGGGGGGGTGGAAGTGAAGGATTTTAGATAGACTTTTGCATGCTGTTTGGAGATTTTTTCAATTTTGAAGGGATTTTCTCAATATTTTGGAATTATTTTTTGAGCACCTTCAGTTCTTTTTAATGAACAGTCAATCAACGTAATTTTCAAGTTTTGGTTTTGTTTTTCTCGATTGCTTTCACCAATCTGTGAAATATTGCGAAAACTTCCTAAATCACCCTGCTTGTACCGCAAATCAAAGGAATTCGCAGCGATTAAATACATATACAAACGGAAATACCATCGAAATTCAGAAAAACAAACCGACGTTTCATTCACAACACTCATAGAATTATCACGTTATTAACGCTGTTTCATGTACCTATACGCGTATAAAGATAACCTTTGACTTCTTTAAACGTTTTATTTTTCCATATCTCGAAATAGATCATCTCTGTACTGCTGACTGCTGCTAATCTACGATTGCTTCTAATTACGTAAATTCGAACACAGGTAAAAAAAAAGCATGAGTCTGTACGTTGTACGACACACGTGTTACCTGGTTTGGGTTGCTTTCTCGTCAGCACACCTTCATCCCTTCAAGATGTTTAACCAAAATCAACCATGTGATAAACTGAGATTATTGAACGCAAGGACGTATACGAGAACCTTAGGTTAGACCCAAGGAGAACAGCTGGAACATTGAATAAGATAACAGAGCCAGGTGCTAGATAGATACAGAGTAGGTGCCTGTTGTGACGGTGGCGGCGGGCAGGTGTGTATTTATAATGGCGCATATTTGTACATACGGCCATCTAGTCCACCCGAATGTAGAAAAAAATCTCTCGAAAACTGGTCTCCACGTAATAGCTACCAACGCGATGTCTATTTTAGACAAAAAAAAAGTACTCTCGTAAAAATCTTATGTGTATTTATTTCAATCCAACGCCACCGCCGCGAAACACATAGTTAGATAGGTCATCATCATCATCTGCAGCGTACTTTATACGTATCGAGATTCGAGAACCTACATCAATATACACTTAGCTGCGATATACACATACGAAGTACGAGTAAATCTAATTTTAGAATATTATATCCTTCCAGCAGAATATAGCCACACGAGGTTTCATCTCCACTATATACGTAGTACTGCATTTATTACTTATTCTCAAATATATGTACGTGCAACAAAATTGTTTATTTTGTAAACGCGTAAGTAATATTATTTTCTTACGTGGTATTTACTATTTTACTACACATACCTACCTACCTACCTACCTACCTTTAAGTACGTATTTCGTGTATAAATCATAATGCGGCATTCCTTGAAGAAATGCGCGCGATACTCGTAGTTCTACGAAGCATAGTGAACCGTTAAACCCGATAAAAATTACCATTCGTGTTTGGCAAAATGTCAATTTATTAAGATGCGATTTTTATGAGAATATTATGACCGATAGTATACATTTCTTATCGATACACCGTGTCCAATATTCTTAAGATGACCGTACAACGTGTAGTGATATTTTGGACACGTTAATGTTAGGTGGGTACGTATTGAATATTCATTTCGTCCAATAAAATTTCAAATGAATAAGGCATATTTTTAACTGCCTAAATCATAATCTCACAAGAGAGGTATTTCAATTGGCAGAAACATTTTTGAACCACACAACGCTAAATCGAATGAGCTTACAAAAATACTTCGCCGATTGTTCAATTTTTGGCAATTTTTTAAAAATTACTTAATCAAATTTGGTAAATAAAAAGCAAAAAATTCAAAAATCTACCAAATCAACCGAGAGAACAGAAATTTTGTTGAGTCCATTGGGATTGGTTTCAAGCCGTTTTGGAACCCGTAGCCATATTTTGAAGATCCCAGATTGTCAAAAAGTGCCACAAAAACTGTCTAAATCAACTTGAGCACGTGTTAACGCGTGTGGTGATTGTTTGTGATCCACATCTTGACCGATTACACACCATTTTGCCAAAAAAGTTCCTCTTTAAGTTCCAAAAAGTTGCTGGAGGCTCCAAAACGACCTGAACCTACTTTCAATCGACTCACAATATTGAAATCAGGGGTATGAAATAAATTTTAGATTTTCAACTCTATTGGATGAAATTTTGTGGAAATTTCAAAATTCAAAAATCTTCTGGAAGTTCTAGAACTACTAAAAACGATTCCAAACCATTTCCAATCGATTTGAGGAATCAAAAATAAGGTACACACCAAATTTGAGCTTCTAGGTCAATTTGTTTTTTAAAAAATGTTCACATTTTTGGCTCTTTAATTTTCAAAAATTCACCAAAAATCTAAAAATGCTTTTTAGTCGGGTCATTCCACGTCAATTGTACCAAGAAGTGGTAGGTGGGTTCGGCGATTTCTTTGAAATTTTTCCTGTGGAAAGACCTTCCGAAGGGATGACCCATGGCGCAAATCGCAGCCCTCTAGCCCATTTTTAACGGCAGCCAAGGGGTGTCAAAGTTTTCAGTGAACCTAAAATATCATCCATTTCAGCAGTGGATTACTCGATAACCGTGATACCTACCAAAATGAAACTTTTAGAAGTTTTGAAAGGCTTTTTGATGATATCATAAAAATCAGTGTTTTCACTTTTTTTCGTACAAAAAATTAGCTGAAAAAGTTTCAAAACGTAGTTTTTGTATTGTTCCGACTCTCAAAAATTCTGAAAAAAATATATTATTGGACAACTGTTCATGTTGAACAACATATTAAAAAATTGGGATTGGTAACTTGTTGCAAAGTCAATTTTAAAAAAATTTAAAATTTGCGAAAAAATGCGGTTTTTTGACTTAAAACATGAAAAAAAGTTTTGATTGGTAAGGTTGACCCATTTGACCCCTATTTTTACGTATCTGTTGAAAAAGTTGAAAACCCCCTTTCACTCAATAAAATGAACTCATCACAAAAAAATCAAAATTCGAAAAAATTCAATTTTCAATCCCAAACATTAAAAAAAGTTTCAATTTATTCAGTTGTCTTATTTTGACCTCTTTCTGGCGTATTTCATGAAAAAGTTGATAAAAATCACACTCACAGCAAAAAAATAAAAATTTGTTTATTTTTTGAATTTTTTCGAATTTTGATTTTTTTGTGATGAGTTTATTTCACCATGTGAAGGGGGTTTTTCAACTTTTTCAAGGGATACGTGAAACGAAGGGTCAAATGGGTCAACTTTGCCAATCAAAAGTTTTTTCATGTTTTAAATCAAAAAATCGCATTTTTTTGCAAACTTAAAATTTTTTTAAATCGACTTTGCGACAAGTTACCATCCCAATTTTTTAATATGTTGTTCATCATGAACAGTTGTCCGTAATATATTTTTTTCCGAATTTTTGAGAGTCGGAACGATATGAAAACTACGTTTTAAAACTTTTTCAGCTAATTTTTTGTACGAAAAAAAGTGGCAACTCTGATTTTTATAATATCACCAAAAAGCCTTTCAAAACCTCTAACTATGGGAAAAAGTTCCATTTTGGTAGGTATTGCGGTTATCGAGTAATCCACTGCTGAAATGGATGATATTTTAGGTTCACTGAAAACTTTGACACCCCTTGGCTGCCGTTAAGAATGTGCTAGAGGGCTGCGATTTGCGCCATGGGTCATCCCTTCGGAAGGTCTTTCCACAAGAAAAATTTTAAAAAAATCGCCGAACCCACCTACCACTTCTTGGTCCAATTGACGTGGAATGGCCCGTCCCTAAAATTTGGACTGGTGATGAATTTTTGCGTGTTCTTTTGGTTTAGTTATGTCTCGTTTAATAATTTTTCTGATGGTTGGGATACTTCTCCTGGTTAGACAAAAATCCACAAAAAAATAGCTCAAAGCTCAAATATGATACGACGAAGTTCTTTGTAACATTGAAGGAAAATTACAATCTTAAGAATTCTTCAAAATGGTATGTACTTGGATTTCTTTTTCAAAAATTAATGGGCTGCATTTTACCCATAAAAAATTACTCGCACGTGCACTGCGGTCATCTGCCCCCCCCCCCGGTCACAAAAAAATGAATAATTCTCAGCACATTTATCGCAGAGATTCATTTCGTTTTACACGTGATTTCGAAATCATTTAGCATACTCGTATATTTTAGTCTCCCATTCATTAAAAACTTTTCTGCGTTATTTGAAGTGAAAAAAAAAATTGTGGAGACGAAATCCAGTCGAAAACGTTTTGTTGCGTGTGCCAAAATACGATTAACATTGGCGAATTATTATTTTTTTCCACTGACGCGTAAACGTGTATGGAATTCATAGAACGTATGTACGTACATATAGTGTACTAGAATGTATAGTTAGAGTTACGTATATGGATTGTCTAGTCTGGCAAATGTAAATTCTCAATTGTAATTACCAGATTGATATTTATTACCGTTTATTCGCCAATTTTGGCGGAATTTTTTCGTTGCCTGACGACAGCTTGACCAGTCCTATAGTGTCACAAAGGAATACGTGATGAGAGTTATTAAGCTCTCTGTAGCGTGTAATAAGTATATACTCTCTGGTAATTTTTAATAACAGGATGTTATGTACATAGAGTGATGTGTGATGTGTGTAGAGTAGAGACTTAAAGAAAATTTATTTTAACGAGTTTGATGGCTCGCTCGTCTCCGTTTATGACTATAGTTCATAAATGAGTATTGTGTATAGATTTGAAATTATTATCGCGTGTACGATTGTGAATCTGGTAAGATGCACTAGCGTGCTGCCGAGTGCAGGGCGGGCGGGCGCACTCCCGCACTGACTACCGGTATAAGCGCAGTAAACACTTGATTAGGCCAATTGTCGCGGAGACTGGAGAAGTGGGGACCAGCTGAAACATCTGCTCGTGGCGAAGGCGAAAGCCTGTGTGTTTTTGTTGAGGTTGAATGTTGAATATGAATTGTTGATTTACTGGGTACCGGTACAGCAGCAATGTAAGGGAGAGAAGAGAGTGAGGCGATTGAATAAATGAAAGACCGAAAGGGGGTGATTAAGATCGATATTTTTTTGTTCTTTTTGGTGCCTGCGGTGCTTTGATATATTGTTTTGGTTCAGCTGCGAGATGCGGGATGTTGGGAAGGTTTTATTGTGTGTAGGTATAAAATAGGTAAAGGTATGTGATTTGGATCGAATTGGAATTTTTCAAGAAAACATGACTGTAGTTCTTTCTGGAAACGGTTTAAAATGAAGTTGTCCCAAAAATGTTTTGTAAATTTTTTTACTCGCAAAATCGTCCTTCTCAGCTCCTTTACGACATGAATGGAAATAGGTACTATTTTTTAGAGGATCAAATTAAATTTTCTGAAAAAAATTTCCACCCTTGCAGCACATTCCTTTTTTCTGCTATAAATTATTTTCGAAGAAGAATATCGCATTAAAAAAAATAAATTTGTCGAAAAAGTGTGACAAAAATGTTGTTTGATGTCCTGAACCGAACCGAAATTTTTTCAAACATTTTCAACTAACTTTTAAAGAATCGATTTGCATTCTTTTTAGAACAAATATGTTTAAGAAGTTTGGCGACAGTTTCACTGAAAACGCTCTAAAGAGGTTCAAAAATTTGAAAATCAAAAAATTGAAATGGCGAAGGTAATTCTCAACACCTTCCTTCCTCTCTCTCTCCCTCTCACCAAAAAATCCTCCCCATTTCCCGAAAAATTTTCTCTAGAGTTATTATATTGACGTTAAAATCATTGAAATTCGTCATGAAAATTGATTTTTAAAATGACAAAATTGAACAAAATTTTGAGAAAATTACTTGAACAATTTTTTTTAAATTTTTGTTCAATTTTACCAAAATTTTGTTATTTTTTTGAAATTTTCAGTGTAATTAATTATTTGGTGATTTTACAGTTTTTTCTCATACTGTAAGCAGTGTTCCCAATCTCAGGGAATAATCCCTGAATTGAGGGATTTTTCAACACTTTGGACAATCCAGGGATTTCTTGTCAGGGATTTCATGATTTTTGGGATTTTTGAGCATTTTCAGGGATAAAAATGTATTTTATTGCAATTTTATACGAAATTTTTAATAAAAAAATGTGAAAATGAAAAGTTTCAAGTTTTATCTGAGAGAAATTGAGATATCGTTTCACTACAAACTCGAAAATAAGGCTAGCCACTTCGGTATATTTTCTGATTTTCCCATATTCAAAAAAAAAATCATCTCCATTTGTTGCAGAATTTTTGAATAATTATTATTCAACCTCAACGTGTTGAGGCGATTTTCCGAATCAAAACTCTGAGAAGTGAGAGGAAGGGGATATGGCCAGATATTTTCACCTCTCACGTATTTTAGGGCACTACCTATTTAATATTCATAAACTTTAACTTAGCTTAGCTCGGCTAAATTTTAAATTTTGATATTTTGAAGCAATTTTACCAGGCATAATTTGATTTTTGGAGAACATTTCATTGATATAAATTGAGATGTTGAATTCTTTAGTATCAATTTATTATTTAAAAATTTAAAAATATGGTATTCGTTTACGAGAAAAACTGAATCAAAATTCACTTTTTAGCCAAATGATCCCTACGTAATGTCTAGATATTAATACGTTCCTAAGGCTTTATAATGCGTGAAAAAAAGTTAGGGATTTTTAGTAAAAGCTGGGATTTTTATTTCTCCGAAACTAGGGATTTTTGGAAATTTGGGTTTGGAACACTGACTATAAGAAGGTATGTGATTTTTTGAAAATCGATTTTTATGGTGCTGTTTAATCAATTTTTTTAAAATAATGATCAACAATTCATTTGTCATTGCGAACATTTTATGCAAAATGTTTCTCATGACGTTGGAGCAGCATCCATTATTGTGATCTGTCACGAGAAAACCAGGTTAGTGTCCAAAACGTAAATTTTACAGGATGGGCATTTGAAGTTTTGGATCTACGTGTTCGGCAATCTATGATTCGTAGATCCGTGAAACCTGGACCACTTTTGGCCACAAGGGATGCCAACATAACCTGACATTTTTTTTTCAAAATCAGGGTTGCCAAAGGCCAATAATCGAAATTTCCCAAAATCGATTTTTTCATTTTTTTAAAATTTTGAGCCAAAAATTTCGCGAAAACTACTAAGAATGAATAATTAATATAAAATAAAGTTATTTATTGAGTTTTTCAATTTTTTCAAAAATTTTGTACAAGGTGAAAAGAGTTGATTTTTCCAGCTTAAGCCTCATTCAAATTTCAATAAAATGGCACTAATCCTCCAAATGTAGGTCGATTGCCCCAAAAATTTGAATGTTGACTCCCCAGAACATACTTTTCAAGAAAATCGCAAAAAAAATTTTTCAAGCTTTTTTTGTAGTTGCTCTATTTTTTTAACCTTGAATTTAAGGTCAAAAGAATCGTTCGCGAACGTTTTAACCACCACAGGCGGATTCTGCACGCTGAGTACTACCAATATTCATAAAAAAAACCAAATCGATTTTTTGGACACTAACCTGGTTTTCTCGTGACAGATCACATTACTCAAAAAATTCTGAAAAAATCATCAGTGATGGAAAACACATGAAACGTATGTACCTAAAAATTATTTTTTTGGTTTTTCTCTCCCGAAGTGATTTGAACTTTCTGAAGTGGATTTCAATAAGGTCGTTGTTCAAGTAGAAAAAAATTCAGGGTCACTGCCCTTCAGTATTTACTTTTATTTTCACAACAAAATTCAAGTCAGTTGGTCGAACTTGAACACATCTGTGAGATGACATAAAACTCTTGAAAAACACATTTCGGGAGGTACATACCATGCACTTCCAAGATGTGAACTGAAAAAACCACTTATGCGATCAAAAAATAATTATCATTTGATTCGAAAAGTGGCGTAAAAATGAATATCCGAGTCGAATGCCAAATCACTACGAATACCATACTCAGTGCCCAACATTTCTTTAAAAAGTTGGTAAACCAAATTTTTCGAATAGAAAATAGAATTGTCATGTTTGAAAATAATGATGAAAGCTCGATTTTTGAAAATGAAATGGAAACTTCATTTTGTGTTTGAAGAGAATAGGTATGCAAACTCCATTTTTGGATAGAAAATGTAAACTTCATTTTGAAAGGGATGTAGAAACTCATGAAACAAAAGCTATTGAACTTAGCTTTTGAAAAAGTCTCTGGTGAAAAATTTTCTTGAAAAAAAGCGTCTCCTAAAGAGAAAAAACCTTTCTCCAAATATTGTTTGCTAAGAAATAAAATTGGCTCTTGACCTCAACTTTCAAAGAAAACTTTTTATTTGAGAAAATTTCTTCTTTAAAGAAACTTCTCCAATACACGTTTTTGAGAAAACTAAATCATTATTTTTTGGGGGTGGGGGGACGTCTTTATAGAAGAAAATTGATGGAAAAATTCTGTTTTGTAAAGAACTCATTTTATACCTCAAATTTTTTTTTAAAGACATGTTTGCTTTAAGGAAGAGGGGGAGTGGAAATTTTTCAGAAGACCCATCTTTTTTTGCCTGGTGCCCACATTGATATTGATCCTCGGAGGGACTGTGAATGCTGATCTAAAGGATTATTTTCTTATCAACTTGAAAAACTTTAGTAAAATTGATATTGATCCTCGGAGGGACTGTGAATACTGATCTAAAGGATTATTTTCTTATCAACTTGAAAAACTTTAGTAAAATCCACTTTTTTTCTTGAAAAATTTTTAATTACCCATCATAATTTCCATCATCATTTAAATTTCAATGTAGATATCATTGCATGCATCATAATAATTATGAGCAGGGCTCGGATTTTTATGCTGGAGCATATTTTTTGTATGCATAGGGGATAGCGAATTTTTCAATTATCTTCACGATTCATGAAATTTCAGGTCAAATGAGCCTAATTTGTTAGAGCATATTTTGGCATATTTCACCATAAAAGCATATTAAAGCATATTTTGGCATTTTTTAGGGAATATTTTGCGTTTTTAGAGCATATTTTACGTTTTTGGCAGTTTTTAGGGAATATTTTGCCCAATTTCAAATTTTTGCATCAAATTACTATATTTTTGTGAACCTGGCAATAGCTCACTCGTACCTACTTATTTTTTTGTTCATTTTATTTGTTTCTTATTCCTTTAATAATGGAACTAGAATTACCTTTTCGTGATTTTAAAACGCTCTGTTTTGTATTTTTGTCTGTGAATTCTTGGTATTACACAACAATATTTCTAAAATCGTATAGGAATTGATTTTTCCTGTAAAACAATACCCATATCGTTGGGGATTATTTTTACTTTTTAGAGCATATTTTGGCATTTTTTAGGGAATATTTAAGCGCATATTTTGGGTTTTTTAGGGAAAGAATATCCGAGCCCTGATTATGAGTGTTGTGCTGTTCGTATCTTGCTGGATAATTTAAATTTCGAGCGAGGAGATGAATTTGTGAAACTGAAAGTAATTTTTAATTTAAACAAAGTCTCGAATATTACCTTTTTATTTGGCGAATAATTAAAATTACGAACATGAAAAGACCACCTCGCGTTCATTTTAGGTATTAACTTCTTCAATCACACAATGAATAACGAATGCTTACCAGTAAGTAGAGTTTAAAAAGTTATGTTGTATTTTGAAAAAATGGCTCGTTTAAAATATGCATACAAACTAATGACAATGCGAGTTCATTTATTATTCACGCGATGGTATCTTTTCCCCCTTCATTATGAGTGGTCTTCCATATCTCTATTAGTTATTGACTACGAGGTTAGCTTATTTCACTTGGTTATACTTTAATATTGCACAAACTCGTTGCTTTCCATTTGTCCATTTTTCAACTTTTTTTCGGTTGCGGGGGAGGAGGTATCTTCTTTATTTCTGAATTAAAACTGCTCCATCGAAATTAAAACGATCATCGCATCGTTTCAAAATAGCATTCATTGACTTACTCATTATTCAAAGGCCTTCCTATTCCTACCTGTTCGAAGACTTTTAAATGGGAAACCGATTGGTGAATTGGTGAACTATACCTACATCGAGTTGTACGATTGATAGGGTCATAATACACTTAAATAAATTACTCTACATACGTACATGTGGCCCATTCTGCTTCATATACTCTGTCTCGTATAAATAAATATACACCTGGATATACGTACGCCTTCGTCTCCTCACAACCACGCCCTTCAATCATCCCCAACCTACAACCTTTGCACGATGTCGAGTAATTTACCTATCATTCGGTCAGGAAATAGGTACGGCTTGTGCGATTTACGAAGTTGATTTAATTTTCATCGATTTCAGCCCTATTTGTGAATATAAATCGTCTAATTAGAGCGGAATATTTCGACCATAGTTGGCGAACCCGTTGCTATATCGGTTGATTTTTTTTAGAGTACCGTGGTCAATGAGCGAATTCCGGCGAATAAATGGTTTCTTTAATTATATAGCCTCCAGAATATGAATGCTGTTAATTACGCGAACTGACATGGCATGCAGGGGCATTTATGGTTGCGCGCGGTATCGTTGACACCGTAGCGTATAAAATGCTGCACAGATGGACGATGCTGAGTGAATGTGAAAAAATCTCGACCATTTTACGGGTAGGTTAGGTATAATTCAGAGCAGTAGAAATTTCTGCGTCTGTACGTCTTGGGCCACGAAGTCGCGTAGGTTTCTCGAGTTCATAATTAGCAATCAGATTACGTTCTAGGACGCCTACAATAGTTCACGTTTGAACCTCATCCACTTAGAAAAAATCGCTTTAATGATTCCGTTGAGCGGCCGCAAATTATGTAAACGATGGTATAAAAAAATTTTTCATCTCGTATAATATCAAAACCATAAACACAATCAAAAAAATAAACATTTTGCTATATGTTTACTCGCTCAGAAAGACCATTAAAACTCATGAAAGCGACTATAAATCGACCGAGGTTTTACTTGCTACTGACGTTTTGCTCTCTCCGATTTCTTCAAATCCACTTTGTTTAAAAATAACCCAACCCTCTCGATCTGACTGCCGAACAAAAGTCTGACTATTGGCAATAGTACTAGCTCTATCATTTCTCCTTTTTTTTTCTTCAAAATTACGACACCATATTTTGAAAGCTTATAACTTCCAGAAAGTATAACGATCAGTTTCGCGGTCACCGACATCGACACATTGTAATGAAATGCTCACACCGCGACGTTTTGAATATCGACTTTGTAAAGCGTCTCTTTCGCAACAACGCGTGTATATAAAAAGCTCTCATAGTGCGCCAGTTTTACACGTGATGCCTCCGCGGAGCCCTAAACATGTACACCAATTAACCTCCTCGAATTCTATATTTAAGTCGATAGCAAACATGTACATACGTACATTTATATTAACCATAGTCGAAATATCGAAGTATATACTTTTCTTCTTTTTTTGTTGTTTGTTTTTTGTTTCCATCTCGAATTACACTCTGCATATATGTATTTTTATTACACTTGGTAAATTTTATCGCTGCACAGAACAAACAAACGAGTTTATTTGAACTGGAATAGAGAACCTAATTCTTAAGAGTACCTGCAACTCGAACGTTGTAATTAATTCAATTCAACCATGCGATACGAGTTATATGTATGTACCTGTAGTGGAAATGGAAACCTTAACGCGGAGACCAATGGAATGACACCTAGGTCTTCATTGTATGTACTTATAGCGTTCACTCCCTAAAATATACGAGTAATTTAAACGATGACTAATGTTGCAAAAAGCTACCATTATCGCAAGGTGCACCAGACACGATAGTATACATTGATTATTTTCATGGAGTCGAGTGAAAAGGTGACTGTTCTTGTGACTCAAGTCTCGTTTTTGAAAGATAAGCTGAACTGGTAATTGAATTCTGGCGAGGGAACCTTTAAAACTGGTACTCTCCAATATTTAAACTAAAGTAAACTAGATCGAAAGAGCGTGTCTTAAAACCTACATAACCAGATTTTCAGGTGCTAAAGTTCATTTTTTGATTTTTGGAGAATTTTTGGAACTCATGAAATTGAAAAAAAAGTTTTAAGTGCGATTTTCAATTTTTTTAAAATGAAATAATAATTTTTTCGAGCATTGAACCAATGATAATCTATACATCAACAACTACTAGTTTTTGAGCCATTCTAAAACCTCCAGTAATTTTTAAAATTTCTCAAAAAAATTTACAAATTGATTGAAAATCAATTTCTGAACTCGCACTTCTGGACTTTGGCGATAACCATTTGGAATGGTCGATGATTATTTTCACTTTTTCTGGATTTTCAGTCCGGTGTATGAAATTTGAAAAATAGGCACCTACGCTGAAAATAGCTTAGACCAGAATTAATCAGCATCAAATTCCCCACAAAATGATACCAAACATGACTCAATTTCGTTAACTCTAACTCCTACTACAGGTCACCCAATAATGCAACTTTGAAAATTGTTAATTTTGCTTCAAAAAATCGTCAACTTTTCACATTTTATTGTCAAATGGTGACACCTGAATGATATAAAATTTTCGTAATGTAGCATTGAAAAATACCTAAACTTTTTCAGATCCCGAAACCACAGTCACATGCATATTTGAAATCGAAACGCAAAATTGATCCCGGGGTTCCCAAAGTTTGGGTAGTATCATTTTGTTTTCGCACAATCATGAGTCCTGGCAGAAAAAGAGTATGGTACATATGTAGGTGATTCTTGAATGACACATGCCGGACCTCTCTTGAAATATCAACCAACAACCACTCCCATTAGTTATTTTACATAATCCGAGGTTCTCAGCGTTGAATTTTCTGTTTCAATATTTGAATCGATAAGAGCTAAAAGGCGTCAAGTCCCAAAATTCAATTTTTCAGGAGTAACAAAAAACTAATTTATTCGAAAACTGAAAAATTGTCAGAAACGTCACTTAGGCCACTGGTAGAGGTTCATTTTAGACAATTTTTATGATTGGTCCGATTGAAAAATATTCACGTGTTCAGAATATATGACTCATCAAAGTTGATGGACTTAGCCCCCTTTTACTCTAAACATTTCAAAATAAAGGTGATTATGCCTGATGATGGAAAATGACTTGGTGCCTTGTGAAGGTGGGTCACTTGAGCTTCATATCCCCTTGGAACCTTTTAAAAATACTGGGATATACGGCATTCATAAGCAGATGAAAAAAAAGGATCCATTTTTTTGGGAAAAATGCACATTTTGGAAATGAAAAATTGTTTTAGCATAAAAAAATCAACATTTTTCAATATTTGGGTTATTTTTATAGAAAAGTACAAAATTTCAAAAAAAAAATTCAAGTCATTATTTCAAAAAAATTGAAAACATTTTTGTCAAAAGTACCACTCTATAATCGAAAAATAGATGCCAAATTTGAAATCCGCAACATCGAAAACCCAACAATCGATATGTTACATGACAAAATTGGCACGTTTGGACTTGACACTTTTTAGCTCCTAACAGAGAAAACATTGCGAAACACCTGTGTTCCCGCATGTACTGGACTTGAATTCTGACCATGTCAGTAGATCCGCAATATTTCACTGCATCATTTTCTGAAGAAAACCGAAAATCGACAAAATGGCACTTGACGCCTTTTAGCTCTTACCGATTCATTTCCAAGTCATTTAATCAAACGAATATAATTTTGCAATTTGAAAAATGAGTCCAAATGAGAAAGTTTTTGAAATTTTATGAGGATATTGAAGATTGAAAAAACAAAAATTTGAATAGTTTCTCTACTTGATAAAAAGTGATTTCAACAAAACATAATGCGGAAATTCAAAAATGGGGCAAACTAGCTGAAGATTACGAATTGGCTCAAATACTGGAAACTTCAAAAATCTCACTTTTTCTCAAAGAATTCCATATTTTTTTTTTCAAGGTGAATTACCTACACCAGGTCACATCAGGGTCTCTATCAGGTAGTGAAAGTAGTGAAAAAGTAGTGATTTTCAGTCATTTTGCTTGAAAGGTAGTGAAAAATCAATAAAAGTGAAAAATCCGATTTTCCACGCAAGAAAAGTTTTTTAGAAAATGGCTCATTTGTTGACTTGAATTACATATTTTTGAAAGCTGTTGCCCTAGCTTCGCTCGGGCTATTTGCTCTTCTTTTTCGATATAAAAAACTTATTGTTCAAATTTAAGAAATCAATCAGAAAAATACTCTCTTACCTCCATAAAAAACTTTTTTTTTACTTCTTGAAACATGAATTTTTGAAAGCTTCCTTGGCCTCGCTTCACTCGGGCTCGTTTGCTTTTTTTCAAATTTGAATTTAAAAAAAAAATAATCATTCAAGTTTTAAAATTTTGAAGCAAAACTAATAAACTTCTCCATTTATTACCCAAGAACACATCGTGTTTATACCCCTTGAAATATCTACTAATTTTTGATAGCTTTTTCGAAAAATTGGTATATTTTTTTTCCAAACATTGTTCAAATTTTCTATTAATTTTTTCAAAGTTTCTATTTTGAAAAAAGTTCTTTATTCGTCCAATTTCATTACAGTAACAAGAACCTTAAAGGTGAAAATAAAATTAAACAAAATTATATTCTCGACATCCGCTTGCTTGAAAAAAATCTTGGGATGTTTGAAAACATTGAAAAAGCGAAAAATTGTAATGTAAAATTTTGGCTCGTCTACCACCTCCCCCTCTTGAAAAATCCCAAAAATGTCCTGCTGAAATCCTGCTTCTTTATTTTAAAATTGTATTGGACTATAGACACCCTGAGAAATCACTGCTGAAAAAAATTCTTCATCTTTCATATTTGAAAGAATTCTATACTCTCGAAATAGTTGATTTGTTAATTTTTCGAGTTCGCTCGTTTTGTACTTATGTATTTTTAACATGTTGCACATGAGAAATTGTAACAACTTCAATAAATGTAGCAATGGTTATAAAATCATTGAATTGATTTCAAATTGTGAAAACGTGTACATAGTTACTCCAATGTAAAAAATTACAAAATTCATGCAAAAAAAATGAAAAATCTTTCCTGTGGGAGGGGGGGGGGTAAAAATATTTTGTAAGGCAGTGATTTTTTTGAAAGGTAGTGAAAAGGTTGTGATTTTCGGTCAAAAAATTCCGGTAGACACCCTGTACATTAAAAACTGAAATGTTTTGAAATCAGTCATAAAAAAAATCTAAAAAAACAAGATAAAAATAAACTTTAGAATTACATACTTACAGTTAGGTAGGTAGTTAGGTACATAGGTACATAAAATTCAAAGAAGATATTTTTGATGAGCATCTGGGTTGCGCGGTTTAGTGGAGCATGATTGAATTAATTTATAGGAATTTATTTACTCTATGATACCTAATTTAAATTGCGAGATGATTTGGTATTGGTAATAAATGATTGAAACCGAACAATCTTTAATTTAATTTTTTTTATGTTTCAGGTGAGTACGAGTTTTCGTTGTAATGAGTGATGAATAAAATGCGTAAGTGGCCTAATACGTGATTGAGTAAGACTTTTTATAATACTCCGTGAGCAACGAGATTCTGATTTTAAATATTACATACCATAAAATATGAATTTTTTTTGGAAAATTCAAAAAAAATTAACTAAGAAAATTCTGTTTGACACGCATAAATCAGTATTTCTATGCATTTTCTTCGCATGATTTTGAGGATTTTTGTGATACCTATCTCAATCTGAAAACCAAATACCTCGCCATTTTTTTTTTTTACTCGACAGCTTCTGAGAAGTCAACAACCATTCAAGTTAGGGGAATAAATCACCCAATTGGTGAAAAACACAATTATGGTGGCAAACAATTGACAGATGAAGACTATAGGTACAAAGCGACGCATTCCAGAATGATGCGCACAAAAAGATCATTCCATAATTAAGCTAGTCTTTCCGAAGATCACAGTGCGTTTTAAAATGCGAAACAATACCGAAATAACAAATATACTAGTCCAGACATGCACACAACACTAAGCTAACTCAAATAAACCATTGTTGATCTCCGCGGCAATTTATTTTTTCTCACTTCTAACACGTTCGATCGTATTAGTCAAGGCGTGTGCTCGCTCGAGTATTTGGAGAATTTACAAGGCATAATTTATAAAAACAATAGAAAGGCTTTATTTTTGTCACCATTCGAGTAATGGGATCTCTCTGTAGTCTGTAGCTGTACCTATACTCTGTGTGCGGTATGAAGGGTCTTATCTATGGAATAAATATCGCTTTTGGAGAGTATTTCTCGTCGTATTGTTCCTCGTTCGCGCATGAAGTTCTTTTCTCCTTATACACAGTTCAAAGATTTTTCAAGAGCTGACGTATAATTTGTTCAGGTGTATTGAATACGTTCGTTTTTTACCAAATGGTTTTTTTATTTTTTGGAGTACCGAAAACTCTGAAGTGATTTTCTTGTCTAATTGAATTTTTGTAGCATTTTTAATAATGCGTTATTATATGATTGATTACGTTTCGTTGGGTACCATAGATGAGATGCGATAGATACTTATTTTTTTATTTCCCCTTTTACGAGATAGTAGACCGTTGTGAAGTGTTTTGGGGGTTTGTTGCCTTTATTTTTTTCCCAACCTTTGGAACGAGAACGTAGTTCCGTAGAATTCATCACCCTTTTAGTTTTATACTTCCAGCTAAATTATATTTTCGTGGGTATTTTTAAATTAAATTATAATGAGTTTTGAAAGTCATTTATTTGGATATTTCTCTTATTTATTTATTTATTTATTTTTATTTTGGTCATCACGACGTTGAGAATTCAAGAGAAATCCGTATTTTTTTTTGATTTAATATGGTTTTGTGATACAACTCTTTATGTTTTTGGACTCTCGTCCTCCTCCTTCTCCCCCCTTTCTCCCTCCCTACCACCGCTTTCAATTTTTCTTTGACTCGAGGAGATGACACAAAACCAATTTAAAAATTCAAGTACGATAAATGTAGGTAGTATCAAACAATAATTCTCTCAACTTTGATAAATATTCACAATCTTTTTCTCCACCGTTTCATTTTTTATAAATTTTGTCATTTTTTCAAACCTTTCATGATTGAATTTTGTGGTGCTTTTTCCTGATTTCGAACAATTTTCATTATAATTATTTTTACAGATAAGTATTTTCATGAAATTCAAGATTTTCATTTCAAATTTTCTGATTTTTTTTGTAAATTTTTCAACGTATTTTTGACAAAATTTTATAGTAAGTACTCTCTGAATTTGAAACAGTGAAATTTCACTGCTTAGCAGTCACGACATTTTGGCTTCTTAAAAGCAGTAGTTTTTTACTGCAAAACAGTGAAAAATCTACTGAATGTGTCAGTAAAAATAATTTTGACTGGCCAATTCAGTAGATTTTCTACTGTTTTGCAGACAAAAACTACTGCTTTTAAGAAGCCAAAATGTCGTGACTGCTAAGCAGTGAAATTTCACTGTTTCAAATTTAGAGAGTATGTCTTCGCAGTTTTTTCATTCTTTATTGATTTTTGTTTACTTTGAACAATATTTCCTGCGATTCTCTTCGTCTGCTGTTTTATTATTTCCTGGTTATTTTTAGATAATTTGTTGGATATTTCGTGTAAATCTCATAGGTATACTTGGCTTTTTTTCTAATTTTGTTATTCTAAACAAATGTAAAAAAATCATTTTCAATAGTTTTTATGCAAATTTTGTAAATTTTGTACACATGTTTTTTTTTGAGAAATTATTTTGTAAATTTTGTACCTACACATTGCTTTTTTTTTTTTTGAGAAATTATAAGTTATTTAATTACGTGATTGGGAAGGAAGCGGACTTTTAAAAAAGCAGAGAAGAAGTTGAAAATTTTGATTTTTGAAATTTGTTAAACAGATTTAATTAGATTTCATATTAATTTTGTTTTATTTTCAGTATCCTTTACGGATGTTTGTACAACATACAGGGTGTCCCATAAGTCTGGAAAACCTGGAAAAGTCAGGGAATTTCGTAATTTTCACCCAACATACCTGGAATTTTGAAAAAACGATCAATTGCAAATTTCAGATAAGGACTTGTGATGAAAGGAAAACATTATTTTTTACTTCTCAAAACTCAAATTTTTAAAAGCTTTTGCCCTCGCTTCGCTCGAGCTTTTTTTCTTTTCTTTCTCAAAGACAAGATCAAAATTTCTAGATAATAAAAATCAAGTTTTAAAGCCAAAAAATGAACTCTTCGCGAAAAAAAACATCGTTTTTATGTATCTCGAATTACACATTTACAATTACAACAGCTTTCGCCCTCGCTTGGGCTTGTTCTGTTTTCTTTTTCAAAATCAACTTCTTTCAGAAAAAAACATCATTCAAATTCTAAAATTTTAAAAGCCAAAAAAACTACTCGTCCTCACATAAAAAACCTCGGTTTTATGCTTCTGGAAATGCAAATTTTCAGAAGTTTTCACCCTCGCTTCGCTCGAGCCTGTTCTCTTTTCTTTTTCAAAAGTAGTTAACTTCATTTAAAAAAACAATATTATAATTTAAAAAAACAAAAAATAAACTCTTCTTGTTAAAAAAATCCTTGTTTTTGGGCATCTACAAAATGCAAATTTTAAGAAAAGAAACATTTTTCAAATGTCATACGAATATTGTATCAATTGGCTAAACTTGAGGCATGATTTTACTCATTTATTTATTTATTTTTAATTAAAAAAGTTAATAATCAAAGTTTAGTTGTTTTGTATATCCAAAGAAGTACCCTGTTCGAAGAGAAGCTTATAAAAAAAAATTACACCCCCCCCCAAATCTTCTACAACTGAAGTACACCTATTACGAGGAAAAGATGCAGAGGGATACCAGGGAGGAAACTCATTAATACCTCAAACTCATCCTCAGCAAGTTCCTCACCATAGCAGACAGGCCAATAGGCCTACCGCTTATAAGGAAACGACGACGACGAAAAAAATGGTCTGGAAAAATGGAAAAATTGGTCTGGAAAACCTGGAAAAGTCAGGGAAAATCGTTTCTAGAAACGAGTGGATACCCTTGACATAGTAGCATATCTTAAAATGTACGAAAATGTAGAGTGTTTGCAATTTTTTAAACATGAATTTATAAAATAGTTTTAATCGAATAATTGCTTAAATTCATGCTATAATATTTCTTTGAATTTTGAAAATTTTAGTGGCAGGACAAATTTTTGGGATTTTTTCTCGACCAATTTTTTAGAATTCGAAAACCACCAGAGAAGACAAAATTTTTCTTCGAGAAACGTTAATCAAAATTATCTGTTTACAGAGAATTTTTTTGAGATTTCTTCAAAAAAAAAATTGTAAAAATTATCTACTTTGAACAATTGTTGAAGTACTTTGTGCTGTAAGGTCCTTCCCATGATCAATTTGCACAGTGATCATTCGTGTATAGAAAAATTCTAGACAAAATTCAGAGCTGCGAAGATGCCTACCAGAATATGGTTCTTGATTTTTTTTCAACAACTAAATTTTTATAGGTATGAATTTTTTGTTAAGGGGTGAACGAACAATAGAATAGAATTATATAGTCTTTATGACATTCGAGACTCATAAAAAGAAGACGAAAGTCTACTTCTAGTTAATAAAAAACTTTGGGAAAGAAAAAATCGACGATTAATCGTCGATTTTTAAAACGCTGATGGTGATTTTAATGATTTTTCAATCAAAATGTCAGTTTATACTCAAATTCTTCGTAAAGTACGAAATAAATAAACTAATTTTTATATTTATATTCCTGGCAATAAATCAAAGAACATCGAAATCGAAATACATGTAGGTACATAGAAGTTTTTAATGTCGTTAAATAATATTCGATACCTTGTAAACATGCTAATTCAGTTCGTCGAACAAACTTTTCAACAAAGTTGCCAGTCGTGATATTGATCAAATTTAATAGAGTTATAGTTTCTATAGGTACTCAAACGATATCGTAATAAAACTTCTTTTACAACTGAATAATATGTATAGGTATTACATCAAACATACTTTGTAGACGAGACTACGTATCAGTAATAAAATTCCGATCGAATTCCAGGCGCCTATATCAATGTAGAACTTTGAACTTGTATCAGTATTTCGTCCCTACATCGTCTACATATATAGTTTATGTATGCAACAAGACAAATTAAAGTACCAGCATCTTCATGCGGTGTATAATGTGCTCTGTTTTCTCATCTTATATACATGCACGTTGGAAGAGCGAGAAAGAGAGCATCGTTTCATAACCCGATCATTATACGACTGGTAATAAATTAAAATCTGCATTTAGAGAGACGGTGCACTCGCGAGCCAGCCTCTTGTCCATGGATTCCCCTCGTTTATTCGCCAGCTTCCATATGGTCGTGCCGCCATCCATTACGTGTTTCATTTCCGTTTCGATGCTGGCACTTTGGCGTAGGGGTATTGCTACAATATTCCGAGGTTATATCCCTCCGCCTGCTCCACCCTATAGGTCGAATCTGCAACCAGTTGAAGTTTTCTGCGAACACGCAGCGGCGAGATGTGTGCGTATAATTTGAGAATTCTCATCGTTTCACGAATTAGCCAAATATGTTCGGTTTCATTCATTAATAAAAACTGCATCACACATGGTAGATACGTCAGCCGGCGTGTGAGCCAAATGATGATGATGATACGAATACTATAATAATAATAAAACCAGCCTTGTATATCCGCGTATATACATATGACTCACGTGAATTTTTTTTTCTTAATAAAAACGCGTGTATTTCCGTGTCGATGTCGGCGAGAAGAATTTTCATTCGCAGAAAAATACTTCATAATGTAACGATGAAGATGAGGTAAATGTGGGATCGTCTTCGAGTTTACCCCGTTTTATCGAGCTGTTTACAAATGCGCGCCGAGATAAGTTTTATCGGCTCGGTTTTGTCATGAAATTCCACACCAATGTGGCCGTGAATGGAAACCCTTTTTTTCACTCCTTCTCTCTGCCCTGTCTGTGTATTTCTTTTTTTTTTCAATGATGAAACATCACACATCACGCTGGAACCGAACCGGATCACGAAATCGGTGCGACCAAGTTAATGAGAGATTTTTAATCACGATAGGTGACAGAGTTACGAGGGCATTGATTTAGTATAAATGAAAATTTTCATCGTGTAAAATAACTCGAAACAGCTCCACTCCGAGTATGGTACCTGTGGCCATAGCAGCGTTGTGAATATATTTAAAACAGGAACGAATACATCATCCAGTTTCCGGTAATATTTTAATATTCAACGCGTAATTCCTATCTTTTTTCCCTCTTGATGTGAGCAGTGAGCTTCGGCAGCAAGCACCTTGTTCTGAAAACAATGAAAGTGTTACGTGTTCGCCTGTTCGTATGTGCGAGTATTCAGTATATGAACAAACAATGACACTTCTCACTACCCATCGCATCGATCCTTTTAAGTAAAAGTTTTTATTTGGAGGTAATCGCGTAAATGGAGGTGTTGTGGGAAAAATAGACTGATACGTGTAAATAAAAAAGTAACATGGTGTGTTTACACTTGTAAGAGTTTTAAAGGATTTACGTTGTCGTGAAGAGCGGACATTATACGAGTACATCTGTATAAATGAAAAAATGCGTTAAGTAAATGGTGCTAATACGATTTATAAACGTATTATACGAGTAAGTACTACTTTAGCTTTATGAAAATATTCATATATGTTTCATTGCCCCTGACGACCTATGTTACGAGCAAGGTGTGACGGTCTAAATACCTTTGCGATGGCTTGGAAAATATACCAGAGGTTACCCGGTGAAAGAACTGTACGAATTGGAGAATTTCAGGGAAATGTTGAGTATCGTGAGTTTTAACCGTGAACGTGGCAATGATGAAGGTAGCTTTCAATTATTTCACTAGATGAAAAAATTGAGATAATCGTGAGATTTTTATAATTTTTTTTAAAACCTCCATCGAGGATGAAAAAAAATTCAAAGAGTCTAATGTTGTACATTCATTTAAAACCTTGAATTCATTTTTTAAAAAAGTCATTGAAATTAAAAGAAAAAAAAAATGATTATGACAGACCAAATTTTCATTTTTGATTACAAAGTAAATTGTTGGAACAGAAATTAACTTTCATTAATTTTTTGAAAATTTAAGAATAAAATAAGTAGGTAGGATATATGGTAGGTAATGAAAAAAACGAAACAAAACAAAAAACGATTCAATTCTGACATTAGTGTGTTCTGAAAGTGTGGATTCATTTTTCAGAGCATTCTGATCAGTGTTTTGGATGGAGAAATTTTACTCAAAAGAGAACCTTTACAAACCGTCAGCTTTGATGAATTTTTTAAAAAGACAGGTCATGTTAGTGTAGTACGAAATGAGTGAATATGGATGTAAAAATCTGAAAATCGATACTTGGGTAGACACCTCTCATTGATTATCACCATTTTTGACTTGATCATTGAGTCTTCACCTAACCAAATTTTGAGCTGCTAAAGTTGATTTCTTGATTTTTGGCGAATTTTTCAAAGGGGCAGAAATGGCCTATCGATTGTATTAATTTTTCACAAAAAGAGTAAATGTAAAGATAAAAATCTGAAAATCACTTTGTATGCTGAAGTTGATCGCATGAATCGATTGACATAATTTTTGAGTCGATCTGGGGCCTCAAGCAAAACTTTACATTTCTCAAGCAATTTCAAATCTCTCCAGAAGGCGTTATAATCAACTTCGGATGCTGAAAATTCGATCCTGTAATATTCGACATCCCGAATTGATTTAAGGAAGGTGGATTGCAAATCCAAGAAGATGGGTTAAAAATTTACTAGTTGAAAATTTCAAATTCAATAAAAAAACCCAAAATCGTCAGTTTTTGCAGAAAATTACTCAAAATTTCTTCCACCCCCTTCAAACGGTTCCTTCCAATTGATTACCATTAATTTTTGAGCCGATCTATAGCCTCCAGCAAAAGTTTATTTTCCCAGAAATTTCAAGTTGCTTCAGAGGGCGTTGAAAATTCAATTCTGGCACAATTTGGACATTCTGAATCGATTAAGGGTATAGGTGGATCGCAAATCTTAGGTGAGGAGTTGAAAAGTATATTTTCAAATAGTAAAAGATACACTTTCAATGATGTTCTGTGAGGATATGAACATAGCCTATCAATCTCAACAAAGGGAGACATCTCAACAGGATAGGAAAAAAATTCAAAAATAATTCAAGAATATACTGCCGTGGCATGGACAATAATTTTAGATACTGAATTTAATTTTTGGTGAATTTTTAAAAATTCAAAAATGCATTTTATCCATTTAAAAAAAAAAAACCTCTAAATCTGAACAATTTGGGGTAGAAAGTTGAAATCTGGTTCATTTCTTGTTTCCAATGTACAATGTATACTTACTAAATCAATTGACGAATTTAGGCACAAATTTTCAAATTTTGTTCCTGAAAGTATAAATTCAAAATTTGACCATCAATTAAGTAGGTAGATATGCCATATGCCCATTTTTGAAGGGAAAAAAATTAAAAATTCCTTTTTCACGAACGAGTTGACATAAACCGCTGAAATTTGGGTCGTGTACTATTTTTGACCACCTGAAGTGATTTCTGGTTATTTCGATATGTTTTGGAGCCTTCTGTGAATTTTTGGATTTCCAATTTTATAAACATTTCTTGGAATACAGAAGACCATAATGAAATTCAGGACTTTTAAACTCGGATTTACCGTTTTTGTGGACATTTTGATCGATTTGGGTACAAATTCATCTTGACCATTTTTTTTTCGAATACTGAAAAAATTAAAGATACACTCTGAAAAATCCACCAATCGATTTTAGCAATCAAAAAAGTGGGATATGAACGAAACTTGTCCTTTTTATGTTAATGTCATTTTTTTTTCTTAAAAAATCACTGGAGAAAATTTTTTGTCAATGGGCAGAAACGAATGTTGAAAAGTCGTGCTTATTTTGATCAACAAACTTGTACAGAAAGTGAATCCGAGATTATTGGTACCAAATTTCATTTTGACACTTATTATGGGAATTGTTTCCCAAATTGGGAAATCCAAAAATTTGTTAGAGGTTCCAGAATGGTTCAAAACCATCACTACTCGACTCTGGGGGTCGATAGTAGAGAATAAATCTATTTTGAGCTTTCTTCCTAAGTGTGATAAAATTTTGAGTCTTCGTACAAAATGGACAGAAAAAATCGAAAAATCCACTAAAACTTGAAAAATTAAATTCAGCATCTAAAATTCGATCTGCTGATGTGCTTTCGAGTGTGAATTCAATTTTTATCTGCTTGGTATACAAAAATATTCTGCTGCTTGAGATTTTTTTTCTTGTAAAAAATCGAATTTTTGAGTTCCAAAATCTCAACGATCTACGTCGGCGCATATTTTCATTGTAAAAGCTTAAATTGAATCCGCACCTGCTGTTTTTACTGCAGTATTTTATATTTATCTCATATAAGAAAAACGCGTTCCTCACTTTCCACAAATTGAAAATTTATAGCCTCTATCAGAAAACCTGTAATTTGAAAAGTAGGCATTCAAAATTACCTCAATTTCCGCCATTTTTCTAAATTTCTCTCAATTACTCTCGAAGAATTTTTTTCGACGAGAAAAGACAGCCTCGTGCTTCATGCTCTTTATGTTTTTCGCCCACTATATCGAGCCTATTTTCACTACGGAAACAAAATTCTAAAGAAGTTTGTTGACCTTTTTTTGGTACTTTTAACATGAAATTTTCTCCTCGTCGTATAAATCGAATCACGATCCAGGTAGGTATTCTCTTTCAAACAAAACGCTGTAATTTTTTCCCCAACAGTTTAAAATGTCTTTTTCTTCTCAATTTGACATCCATTCATATCCCCTTTCGCTTTTAGAACCTGAAGAAGAGGAATTAAAAAAAGAAAAGGGTTATGAAAGATGCGTTTTACGCGTATAACTTGAGTACATTTGCGAAATGTATAAAAGTACCTACTGTTCAACGTAAGTACTGTTTAATTGAGACTCGTTTGTTTGAATTTTTTAATTAAAAGTTTACTCAAAGGGATGAACGTGGTATGTGAAGAATGTAGCGTTATACCGACTCGTTGCCGAGGCTTGGCTTAGCAGTGGATGGCGGAGTGGGTTTTCATTTTTTTTTTTTTTTTTTTTTAATTCGTACTCTTCGTAGAGGGAAAGTGTTTTGTGACAGTGGAATCGAGATGATCGTCGTCTACTTTTAGACTTAAAAAGGGGTTCGAAGATTATGGAAGCCATCTTGACAGACATTTGTTCGCACTTTGTATTCCGATGGAGCGTGCAAAATGCAGAAACGGTTCCGGAAAATATCTCTCGGTTGGTTCGAGTTAAACGTCTAAATGGCGATGAGCAGTTCTCATTAATATTTCGGGATGTCTTTTAAAAATGTTGGTATCGAAGTGTACAAAAATGTAGTTTGAAAATTTGTTTGTTCCAAAGTGGAAAAATTTCAACTGAAAGGCTAAAATCAAATTTGATCCTGAGTTGTAAGTGGCAAGAAACAGGATCCTTCTATGAGCCAAATTTCAGCTCAGTCAAAGTGCAAGGTTATGAACCTTATCTAACAAGTTGAATTTTCTTTCAATCACCGTCGTCAATTCAAAGGCTAAAAAAAGCAATAGCAACAACAGGTGTGCAATTTCGGACGATCTTTTATTATTCATTATATTTACAAAGACACATATTTCCATCGGCTATGACGAATACACGGGCCAATACCGGATAATTAAAAAGTCTTCGGGAAACTTTTTCATTACCATTAAAAACCCTCCCATGACCGACACGCACCACAACTTTACCGTTTGATCCTTCGTGCTCGGATGACTCTGGTGTTTTTTCACCCAACGTTAACCTTTCCAATCGAACCATTAAGATGTATTAAACGAAAACTGGACTGGAGAGGTACCGTTTAATCGAAATCTCGCTTTTTTCCCTAAACCATTCGTCTTGCAAACAATTAAACTCGATAGAACGTTAAACTGGCTATCATAATACTAACAATAATGTTGTATTCTATCCATTACATAACGCGTATTGTGCTTGGCAAATATAAACGAGCGCGTTTGCATTTTTAATTATTAAATACGCGCGTACTCTTCGTTTATGCAAAGAATACAGTAGCCTAACGATGATTATTATACTGTTATATGGTGAATTATCTCGGTGTTTATGAACTCTGCCATTTCGCCATTTGCGCATATTTCATAAGTATACTGTACATGTTACCATAATGCGAACCGTTAATTTCTCGCATCTTTGCAACAGCGACATGCCATCGACACCTATGACGTCGCACGCCGCATGTTGCAGCTCATTTATTAGTGCAAATTTCCAATACCTACGACATTGTATAAACATCATCAAAAGCTCATGTCGTAATAAATTTCCCTTTCGATGTGTAAACAATTAGATCGTGATATGTACCGATACGATACCTTTGTAGTACACAAAGATTTACTACACGCGTACGAGTCGAGTTTTCTTTTCGAATTCCAAATGTGTAAACATGTAATAATTGTATGTTTATCACTATTCGCATATAGAGTAAATCGACGAAGAAAAAATTATACTATAAAATGCGAATGCACCGTAAAAAGAAAAAAAAATAGGTGTTATAATTTATAGCACGTGATACGAGTATTTTATGCTAAAACATAATGTAACGTAGATCGGATACATGTTTTGTTTTACGCTACCGTGATGAAAAGGAAACTATTTTAAAATAGAAATTAGGTATTGTATGCCTCTAAATAATGAGATGCATAAATGTATACAGAGTTTAAGACGTAATTAGTTTTTTACTGCTTAAGACTTTTTTTTTAAACCTTTTCCAAGTTTTCTTTTGTGAAGTAACTAATTTGACTGTACGGCGCGAAGGTGTAAGTAAAGTTGAAAGAGAATTTGAATAAGAAGTTAATCAAGTTGAAACATTTTTTGAACTGTTTTAAACTTCGGATAATTACCATGCGAAAGGATCAAGTTGAAAATATATATAGATACCTGTAACAAGGGAAAATTAAAAAGAAACGTTTCGAAGACTTTGTTGAAGGTTTTCTTTTTTTTGAAAAATTGACAACGTAATTTTTCAGAGTCATCAGTGTGGAGACCAAAGCGCTTATTTAATATTGGAAACTGGAATGGTGGGAGGAAGGGGATGAATTAGAAATGAAATGGAATAGAGTGCTCAAGCGCAGAGTTCGATTAATTTACTGTAGCTTTTAGGAAACTTTAGCGTAGTTTTAGGATAGCTTTGACGTATTTTGAGTGTATTCGAGTGAAGAAATGCATCTCATTGGCATCATAGCGTGGCGAGGGTGACTTTTCAATTCATTGTTCCTTTTTTTGACCCAACTTATTTTTTTGTAACTATTTACCATCAAAAGCCACTAGATATTGGTCATCTTTTTAGTCAGAAACCAACCAAATTTTTAAAAAAGGTTCCCGGACATTTCTTCGAATCCGATTCTCCAAAAGAACACCCGAAAAACATTTCCCCGAGTACACGTAGTTAATCTCAAAAGCATAATGTTGAAAAAAAAATCTACTCTCTAAATTTGAAACAGTGAAAAATCTATTGAATTGGTCTGTAAAAAATCATTTTGACTGACCAATTCAGTAGATTTTCTACTGCTTTGCAGTCAAAAACTACTGCTGTTGAAAACGCAAAATGTCGTGACTGCTATGCAGTGAAATTTCACTGTTTCAAATTTAGAGAGTATGAAAAGCACATCTATGGCATATTCTATTGTGCCTTGCAAATTTAAACCTTCTTAAGCTAACGAAAAGAGACTATAGATTGTTTTACAGATCAAAAAACATCTCAAAAATCGACTTTTTGGCCTTGGCGAAAGGTAAAATAGAGTTCGGTAGATTGAAACCTACAAAAATCACATAATTTGAACCCCTCCCCCTCTTACCCTTCTGGTGAATTTGGAATGTCTGTATGCTGATCTAAAGGTCAGAAAAATGAACTCAAAACTTGACTTTCTGGGTTCCGAAGAGCTGATTTAAAAAGTTGGAAGATTGAAACCTTTAATAAAAGTTCATCTGTGGCACCTGCTCACATGGTTGTGCCGAATTTAGACCTCCTAAGTTAATTTGAAGTTGCTGGTGATCAAAAATGAATAGAAAATTAAGTTTTTTTTCACCTTAAATGAGGTGGGAGTGACCTGGGATATTGGAATTTGGATATTTTGGTCACAGTGATGGCATGTAAGTGATTCTCTATGGTTTTATTTTTGATAATTTTTTTCAATTCGGGTCCTTCTTATGGTCCTCTAAAAAAATGACCTTCCTCATCCTGTAATTTTCAAATGTAACTCTTCCCACTTCAGGGGTCAAATCCACATTAAAAAATGAACCATTCAGCGAGTTTGACCTTTTTTGACTCAGTAGAACTGATGCCAAGTTGTGAAATGAAGTAATTTTCAAGAAAGAGGAGAATTAAAGATTATTACCTATATATGTATGAAATGTGACATATGCTGGAAATATCGTCTAATTTAAGCTCAGAACATCGAGAAATATCGAAATTTTTTACTCTCTTTTTTTTTAAAAAAACTTCATCTGACCGTACGTAATATCGTAGCTATCATTTTTTAGGGAAAAGAATGGACAAATGTAGTTTTTTGGATATAACAATTGTGCAGGAGCTCCTTAAATTTCCAGAATCTTTTAAAAAGGAAGAACAAATTTCTTGTTGAAAAAACTGACGCCATAATATGCACCTGAGATTTTGGATCAAATTTTTAAATTTTTTTTGTATCGAAAAATGCAATTAGGTTTTCATGAATAAAGTGTTGAAAAATTATGGTGTAGTCTTTTTTGCAAAGAAAGTTTGAAATTATGTATTTTTTGCTTTGCATTTGATGATGAATGTTATTGATAGTAAGACTCAATCAATAAGTACCTCTGAAGTTTACCAGAAATGTACCCGAAACTGATCAGTTACCTACTTTCCAAAAAATGAACATGTTACTTATTTATCAAAAAAAAGAAGAAAAAAAGAAAACAGTAATTCGCTAAAAAAAATAACTAATAATTCACCAAAAAATTGCTAACTTACCTACTTATGTAATTTACCAAAAAAAAAAAAAAAAAAAAAAAAATACCTGTGTATAATTTGTCAAAATTATGGTTGAACCAAGAAAATTACCAGTATTAAGCATTTTTGAAAAATTCTCAAATACGAGTAGAAAATCATTTTTGAACGTTTGACATGATTTTAGCTACGTATTTAATATTTTTTTTTTATTTACTCATGCAATCAAAATGCACTCTATTCCATTTGAATTTTAAAAAAAAAATAATCATGTTTTATAATTTTTAGGAGACTATGAAGGTGGATTGTGGATGATCCAAAATTTTGGGCACCCTTCATAGAAAATTCGTGTCTTGTGAAAAAAAACACGTCTGAGTCATTTGCTGACTGTTTTCCACCTAAAATTATTCATGTACCGAAGCCACACTATGTTGAAATTTTCATTTAAAGAAACGCCACAGGTTTTTCTTATCGTCGAGACAAACCAGCGATCTTTCGCCTTCCACTTTATTTCATTTTTCGTCTTTCATTTCCTTCTCTTTAGAAAACGATGGAAAAATTAGAAGGAAAAAAATAACATACACAGACGAGATATACCTCTTTTTAGTTTCCTTTTTTATTTTTATGGTTGCATTTCAGTCTATATACGATACATTTACTCGTGTGTATCTTTCATTGGATAATTCTTCATTTAAATTCCAAATTTATACAGCATCGCGATATACAATATTGTATAGTGCCTGCTTTTACATACCATTCATCTCATCTCCATTTTTCATCCTCTTAGCTCCTTAATTTCACGTAAATTTGAATATTGATCCGTCAATACGTGAAAAATTCCTTTTAATACGGTGCGTTTTCTCAGATACATCTATACGTATAGTATAAAGTAACTCAGATAGCGTGAAAATTGGTAACAATTCTAAGACAGATGGGGTAGAAATCATTGAAACGAAAGGAAATGGGTACCCATTTCTAAACGCATCCTGTCTGTAGCACAGATGGTTATACTCGTACCTGTTAACGAAAAGCAGGGAAATTGATAATCCTGTACAGGGATGGTATCACGACTCGAAGGTGAACATCGTACAAAACGATTAAACAATTTAATACATTTCCGGACATTATAGTAGAGTCAAAACAAAATAAAGACTTGCTGAAACCGTCGAGAAATTGGCGAATAAATCGGAAATACAGCGTTTAAAATAATTATCGGGTAAAGTAGCCGGGTACTTGAGCAGAAAAATATAAATCGAGGTTGATACTCGTATTGTAGGAAATTAAAAGGAAATAAATTTTTGTCCTTTTTTTGCTCAGTAGGTATCGTATACCGAAAAAGGAAATATTGTGATATTCGAGATGATTTATTTTTCGCGTGTTTATAAATTCGGTAGCAAAAAAAAAAAGGCAAGCCTTTCATTATTATTCCATAGAGTACAAACGATCGAGAATTTCAATTTGTAAACTTACGATATAAAACAATTCTCTCTCAATTAGAACGATGACATATTTATACAATTTTCTTGTAATTTTTTTCCCTCTGTTTTGGTTTGTGAATCAGTTACACGGTCGTTTGTATCTATTCTAAGCGTATTGTAAAATCTTGTAAACAGATTTGTTGCGCGTGTAATTATTGTCGAGTCTCGACTATATTAGAAGACTATAATACTGACACACCTATTTGTAAAAAGAATGTCGTATACACGTCAAATAAATCTTATTCATGTTGAATCTGTTACCTTCGGCGTTTTATATTGTTCGATTGTGGCGTGCGCGGTATGCGAATCTCGCAGACGTACTTGTAACTCTGATCCTTTGATTTATAAGTGGTCACTTTCACTGTATATTGATCGTATGGTGTTGCTATCGATTAAGAAAAATGACAAGTTGTTGTGTTCTGATAAAAAGCTCCGCGTTGTTTTTGTTTTAAACTGGTTTTATTCTTTATCGGTCTTCCTCGGACTCTGTCTTTGAAATGAATAAATGATCATGATCCATGGTTGTGTCTTGTGTGTGTGAATATTTATTCTATATAGGTATGTGCAAAATTGCATACATTTCGAAAACGTTCAAGATTTTGGAAAAAAGGATGATGAAATTCAGATAATTTTTCATCAATTTTTGATAAATTTTAAATCAGTTGACGAGAATTTTGTTTTCTTGAATCGATCTAATCATTAACAATGGAAAAAAATTACAAAAAAATCATTTTTCTGGTGTTTTGTATGAGAATCGGAGTGTACAGAGAGTGAGCTAGCTGGATGAGTCAGAATTCCAGGAATAGCTGAGGAGTGTGAGAATGAGTAAGTAGGACAGTATGACATGAGTGTAAGTGGAGTTAGACCATAAGTAAGTACCTATGTACTCAGACAGTTGTATTGTGGACTTATAATTGAATACATTGTTTCTAAATGAAGATGGAATTTTGCCCAGCTAGCTCAGTCAGTAGAGTATGAGGCTCTTAATCTCAGGGTTGTGGGTTCGTGCCCCACGTTGGGCGCCAATACTGTGGTATGAAATACATGTAAAAGCTCGTTATAACGCTCTTCAAGGGACTGGAGAAGCAGTGTTATAAGCCGAAGCGTGTTATAACCAAAAGTCTCGTTTTAACGCTGATTAGCATTATACCGCAAATTTTCATTTTAAAGCAAAAGAAGCGTTATAAAGGAAGTCAAAACAATTTACATAGGTAAACTCGTAATTAATATTTCGAATTTAAATGCATATACACACGTATCATTGAGTGGGAGACTACCCAGAAAAGTTTTGAGCTTGCTAGCAGTTCAAGGAGCTGATCGGAGGCCCTCAAAGTGTAGGGTCATTTTTGGAAGAAATGTATTTTTTTTGCCGTGTTACAGTAGGTTAACTTGTGCAGTCCTTTGGTCATCCTCCCTCAAAAGTTGTAATTTGAGCTATACTTATTTCAATTCTGGCATTATTTATTCGATTTGATTGAAGTTGGAGATGAGTGTCGATGTCAATTCGCAAATTCACACAAAGTGGCTGACATCTGGCGGATTTTCACATAAATTCTGAGATGGGGATACTGTGCAAAATTGTGATAAGACATTTTTATATTGTGAATATTTTTCAACTCAAATTTTCCATTCATTATTTTTTGCATAAAAACATGTAAAAACTAGTCGTTGAATGCCTTAAATCAACAAAGTTGAACAATAATTGTCGAAATTTTAGAGCGTTAAAACACGATTTTTAGATGCTCAAGAGCGTTATATCGCGATTAATTTTACATTGGTTTAAATGGGGATGTCAAGTGACTGGAAGAAATCAGCGTTATAACGAAATCAGCGTTATATCCGAAAGCGTTATAACAAGCTTTTACTGTAGGTACTCGTAATGGTCTGAGTCTGGTTTGAAACAATGTATTCAAAGTCCACAATACAACTGTCTGAGTACATAGGTACTTACTTATGGTCTAACTTACTCTAATACTCTATTCTAAACTCCCACTTACACTCACGTAATACTGTCCTACTTATTCATTCTCACACTCCTTAGCTATTCCTCGAATTCTGACTCATCCAGCTAGCTTACTCTCTGTACACTCCGATTCTCATACAACATGATGGAAATCATCTGCCAACCTGCTCGAGGACCTAAGCATTCATCAGTGTTTTTTCCTAAATCAGCGTTTACCCTAATTTAAATTAAACAAAGTCTACCCTCTCCCTTTCCCTTTCTCTCACTCTACTCAATTCCTCCCCGTTTTTCAGCCCTTTTCGAAACAGACGTACGACGACTCGATTAAAACAAAACAGAAAAAAAGAAACAAATCGAATCACGTAATGCTACAAACTGTGGCATTTCTCTCAAAAAGCCAACCCCACCGTCGACTCGAAACCTTATGACGACTCAACCACCACCACAATGTGTCTCGTGCATGATCAAAAAGTGTATCCCAACCTCACCGAAGATCCGTCAAGGTGATGGTGGTAAAACACCCTCGTCGGATACACGAATGTTGTGCGTCGACTGAATGGTTATTAATATGCTTCGGAAAGAAAGGGAACGCAAAAGCTCGACTTATTTTCAACAATCTGCGATTACGTTGCCATGACGACCCCGTACACCGAAGTATTTCCCTTTAACGTAGTATAACGTGTATACTCGTCGCAGGTCGTATTCGTACGATGCGAGAGCGAGAGACCAATATCGGAAAATTCAATTTCGCCAGTACAATGCTCTCTTGTGGCGCGGTAGTATTTTCTACAACGCTACGCTGTCTCTGTTTTTCTGTGCGTCGCTCGTCGGTGGGCCAGCTTTTCAGATTTCGCCAATTTCTCTCGTTGCGTCGTGTTCCTGTTACCTAAATTTTGTAAAGTTGTCCGTTACCATGGCGGCCGGCTCGTTGTTTAAATTGCTATAGTCTCTCTCGCTGCATAGTGCATATCTGCGTAAATCTTCCAGCTGCGTTATGGCATACTTCGCAGTACACCGAAAAGGGATGTTTTGACCGTGACCTTTATTTTTTTTTCACTCGTCCACCTCCCCAAAAAAGTGTGCAAATTTTCGAGACGTGCAGAGAAACTTTCAGAGGATAAGGAGGTCGTTGACCAAGAAGTTTTTTTTATCGGTGTTTTGAATTTAGTTTGAAATTTCGATGTACGTAGATCACGTTGTTATGTTTAGATGAGAATTTGATGAGAGGAACTATTATTTTCAATATTCTTTAAATTTTAATATAATGTACCATTCTAATTTTTTCGTTTTGATCTAATTTTGAATTCTGAAAAAGTAACTTTTACCATCCGACAATTCCTATTGAGTTTAAATTTGGCTCATTGAAAGGACATGTCATCCGAACCCCAGAACCAAATTTTGAGCTGCCAAAGTTGAATTTTTGATTTTTGGTGAATTTTTGAAAGGGGCCGAAATGGTCTGTCGATTGTATTAATTTTTCATAAGAAGAGTAAATGTAAAGATAAAAATCTGAAAATCACTTTGTATGCTGAATTGCTGAAGTTGATCGCATGAATCGTTTGACATAATTTTTGAGTCGATCTGGGGTCTCATGCAAAACTTTACTTTTCTCCAAGAATTTCAAATCGCCCCAAAAGACATGATTATTGATTTTGGTAGTTGAAAATTTAATCCTGTCGTAAGTTCCACATTTTGAATCTATTACAGCAGATGAATCACAAATCCGAAGCGACAGGTTGAAAAGTGTATTTTTTTACAATTTGGAATTCTCAAATTGGAAAAAATCTAAAATTATCAATTTTTGCAAGTAATCACTCAAAGCACTTTCTACCCTCTAAAGTCGACCTTTCAAGGTGTCCAATAGGTCCTACTGGTCCTAGTAGTCATACCAAAGTCCTACTTTTGAATAATTTTATCAAAAAGTCGTACTTTTTTCCAATAAAACTTTTTCAAATTTTCAATTTTTCTCCCTTTTTTCGGTATTTTGAACAAATTTTGTCATACCCCTCAAAATATTAATTATCGGGAGCTTTTGCCCTCGCTTCGCTCGGGTCCGTTTGCTTTTCTTTTTTCAATTTTAAATTTTTCAAAAAAAATCATCATTCGAATTTTAAAATTTTGAAGCAAAATAATAAACTTTTTATAAGTAACTCATCACACAAAAAACGTTTTTAAACCTCTCGAAATGCGGATTTTCGAGAATTTTTGCCCTCCCTTCGCTCAAGCCCGTTTGTTTTTCTGTTTTAATTTTGGATTTTTCAAAAAAAAAAAAAATAATAACCATTCGAATTTCAAAATTTTGAACCAATCAGTACCTGATATAAAATATTTACGATCGAAATTTTGATTTTAAGTGAACATGATGTGATATTCATCAATTTTTAAAATTGATAAGGAGAAAATAAAACGAAAAATTGAAGTGAAGCGTTATATTTTTGGTGTCTACTTGTTTAAATAAAATCATACTTAAGGTGTTTGAAAACATCAGAAAAGCAAACATTTTTTACAAAAATTTGGCTAAAAACTTGAATGTAAATTTTGACCTCTTCCCTTGAAAAATTCCATAAAAGCACAAAAAATGACCTGCTTAAAGTTCTACTTTTTCATTTTGAAATTTTGTTATACACCCTGCCTTTTCTCCGCTCCTGACCGTTATTAGATACCGTTTTCGAACTCATCTGGAGCGTCTAGCAAGAGTTCTATTTTTTCCAGCAATTTCAAATCGGCCCAGAAGATGTTGCGATCAACTTTATTGACTCCTGAAAAATGTAACACCGCTATGAATAAGAATTCAACATTCTGAATTGATTGGTGAATCCCAAATCCAAAGTGATGGGTTGAAAAAGTGAATTTTTTTACATCAAATTGAAAAAAAAATTCCAAAATTCATCAATTTTGCAAAAAGTCACTCAAAACTTCTATTCTGTCAATTTGACCCCCTTCCAACAGATTTTCACAATTTTTAAACCGATCTGGAGCATCTGGCAAAAGTTGGCTTTTAAGTATTTTTTTTGCGAAAATTGAAAACGTTGGATTTTTCACAATTATTTCTATAATGTTCTTTAGTTATTAGAGTTGACCCTTGTTGAAGATTCCCTTCTCAAAAACAGTTTTGAAAGGTGGACCTTAGATTTTGAGCTAATTCAATGTTCCTTATTACCGTAATACTTGTCTAGTACGTTACAGGAAATATGTAGAGGTACACAGATTTTGGTTTACAAATGAACGTAATTATATCGTAACGTTTACTAATTACAAGGATATGCTTTTTGGTGAACATTCAACGTGTATTCTTTTTATATCTGATTTAAAGCCGGATGTGTACCATAAGCCTAAATGGTATCAGTTTATAAACGCGACCGTACGATTTATTACGATATAAAAAGGAAAAAAATCGATCGGTAGCCAAACGAAGATGTACTACATCGTAAATAAACGTCGTTCTGGCGCATTGAAATTGAAACTACACCAGTGTACAGTACTTCGATTTATACGCTTCGAGTTAAATAATTAAAGTGCATACCTAGATGTACGTACATATGAGTTACCAATGAAGGGGTTAGTTCCGGTGTAATTGCATCGAGGTGGTCTTCTTCTATAAACATTAAGCATGTAGATACATTATAGGTACCTAAAATTAAGTACTAAGTATACCACAAAGTATACGGTGTGGTATATTTTTTTAAAAAAGGAACCACGCGCAGTTGGTGATGACATTGGAGATTTTTTATGCGTCTGTGGAGCTGTTAAATGATCACGAAATATATTGAAGTGTACAAGTTACACGTGTTATGTGGTGTAGCGTACTTAACGTAGGCCTACTGACAATTATTACGACGCCGACCATGGTACATATAAATGGTTTATGGAAGTGGTCTTCATTGCAGGATTAATTAATGGGTATTGCTGGCGTGCGTTTGAAGTTTATTCGATTAGGAATTTTTACTCTGATTTTGGCTCGATTTCGATTCACTTATACTATGGGCTCGCTCGTGTAATTGCTAAAGATTGGCGTGCATTTTTCATCGTGTTCGTGATTACATTGGAAGACTGCAGGAGATCGAGGCTTGTCTTGAAATGCATTTTCGATTTAAAATATTTTTTTAGAAGTTTCCAGTAAAGTCTTCAATATACTGATTTAGTTAGAAATTTAGCATGTATCATGTAAGATCACCCAAACGTAAAATTCTATATGCATATTAACTTCCGCTTGTTGAAGATTTTTTGCTATGTAATGCTAATTATGATTAAGAAAAATCATTTTCACCATGTCCTTTTACCTCCTCTCCCCCCACAATTAGCAAAAAAGTAAAATAAATGTGCGGTATAGTCGAACGATAACGATGACTTTGCCATGAAAAATGACTATGCAGTATCGTATCGCGAACAGAATAAAATAATGAAGAGAGAGATGCGGAAAAGAAGGAACGAAAGTTTTAATTTCAAAAGTTTCCCTTAAAATTCAATTTTTCATCAGGGAGTAAAACGTGGATCTCGTAAAAAAAAAGTTTTTTCTGACAAAGAAAAGCGTTGTTTTTAATAAATGATCAATACTTTTTTTTTAAAAAACAGAAAAATAGAATTAATGGGCATAGGTATGTGAATGAAAAAATCAAATAAGTAAGAGATAGGACTTGTATGTAAATTAGGTCAATTACTCATCCATGGTGCGCAGAAATATCGTGTCAGTTTTTGTGAAAAAAATCACTGAAAATTTTCAAAATAAACGTGCCAATAAGTTCTCAAAATTGAAGAAAATAAAAAAAAAAAAAATAAAAAAATGTTTTGCATCTAAATAAATTTTTGAAAATTTGCATTCGTTGAATTTTATCTGATATTTTTCAACTCTAAAGGGTAAACATCGTTAATCGGAATAGATTTTTTGTGGAGTTTATTTAGAGCAACTTTTACATAAAAATGGAAGATTTTTGAAAAAATTTGAAAATTTTTAAGTCCCTGTAAAGAGAGATGAGTTTTTTTAAGGGCTTGGAAGAGGTTTCCCATGCAGAGAAAATTATTTAGAAGACTCTCGACGCGACACAAGAATTGAAAATTTGTTGACAATTTTCAGCGACTTTATAATTTATTTCATTTTTTGAATTTTTTCAACTTAGGAGACTTCATGCTCAAAGACCAACTTTGTTTAAGGGATTACAAAAAAAAAAAAATTAAAAAATTTTTACAAAACATTTTATTATCATTATTTTTTTTAATTTAAGGAGCTCGAATCCTGGTGTCAACTCCTTTTTTTCGATTTGGGGATATTTTTCATTAAAATTGCATAGAGTTAGAGGTTGGGAACACAATTTCATTGAACATTCGTTAAAAGCTCACCAAAAGTCTACCCTAATTTTCTTCGTTTAAAAATATTTGCTGTTATTTTTAATACTACTTTCTTCGTTTTTTGTGATAAAATTATTGTAATTATCTCAAGTTAGAACTTTTTTTCAAATTTTAAGAAAGTATTTTTCGAGGACGGAGGTTGGGAAATGAAATTTAGTTTGAAAATTGGAAGCAAAAAAAGACAATAATTTTTCTCTCAAGTAAGTACGTATAAATGAGGACTACCCAATCACTCGTACTGAACGTAAAATTCTTATGCTTTTCTCCAAAGTTGACAAGTGACACATCTTTTGCAAATTTCAATAAGTATTTATGTGACATTTGAGACATTTTTACTGTTTTTGCATCCGATCGCGAGACTTTTATTACGTATCAGACCTTCCTTAATATAAGATTACTTATTGTACCTTTCGAAGGGAGCACTTGTGACTTGAGTTCGTAAAATGAATTATAAGAGTGTGAATTAACAACTTCCTTAATCGTATTGTGCCTATAGAGGAAGAAAGCAGACAAAATTCCACCCATCCGGTCGCAACAGGACGTATATAGGCAGGACACCTGTTATGCAAACGTAATCTCTGTAGCCCAAGACAGGATGAAATGAAAAGTGTTCGAATAATAAGTACATTCGTTGACATGTTGAAAGGAATCACGTCAAAGTAACAAGGTTGCAATATAAAATCCATCCACTTTCTTCCCTTCTTCGTTGATTTTTTTCAAATCAACTGGTCTCACTTCAGCCCTCCCCCTTTGCTGAGAAAAGATGTAAAGATACCTAATTTGAAAATTATGTCAAATTTTCACGAGCAAAGGACCTTCAAAAAACCAATTTACAGCTTTGCAAATTTTTTCATTGTGATACAAAAATATTACCGAGTCATTAAATACGATTCATAAAAACCTTCTAACAAGTTTACCTCTGTTGAATACAAAATCATTAAAAATCGTTCAATTTGTTAATCAGTTCGCAATTATTTTACGGCGTCTGTTCATCGGTGTCATTGGTAATTAGTCGAGCGGCGGCGCTTAAAGCATTAAATAATTACACTTTTATAACAGTAAAATTCGTCAGTCAATGAAATTTACCGGATATTTATGCTCGTTGCAGGTCGGTCATCTCACCGTTTGCGCAAATCGTAATCAATTTACTTGCTCTTGCAATTATTGATGTGAGAATCGACGAACTTATCGTGGATTTTCATGTTGTACTTATTTGTAGATATTCAAATTATATTAATGCAAAGTGTTGATTAGAAAACAAACCGATAATATGAGTAATTTTAATAGCTTTTTCAATGAGAAAATCGTTTACCTATGTGAGTTGATAATGTGCCCTGTACCAATTATCAGTTAATTTCTTGATAAAATTTGTACTATTAATTTTTCTTAATGTTTGGTACTCGTGGTGTATGCGGGTTGATTATGAGAAAAATAAACGTGCTCGGAGTGTGAAGGAAACCGGTGTTGAAAAGATGACGGTATATTATGATTGAATCAGGTTTACATCGGTGTATTTTTTTAATTTTTATAGACCGTATGGAAAGGTTAAATGGACGAAATTCCGTCACAAAATTTCAATAAAAAGTCGTGTAAGTTTTCTATTTTGGAACAGAACGGTACGATGTGAAGGGTTCCAGAGCAGCAATTAAATTAATTACAGGGTTCAATTGAGCCTTGTGCCGAGTGCTGGGTGGTTGATTAAACCAACTAATGTGGCGTCTGGTGGTGTCGTCAGTTCATTCAGAGAGGTGACGAGCTACGCTTATCGGTATTTTAAGTCATCCTGGTAGCTTTTTTATCTTGGTCATTTACTCAGCATAGTATAAGATACACCGAGATACACAGAACGAGTTGATTATGATCTGACGAAGTATACGTTGTAACTGGCCATTAACACCGTTATAAAAACCGTTTGACGAAACAAAATAAACAAAATATTTTTGTTGGATTGAATTCAACTTTCTGTTGAAAAATGCGATCTTGAAGAGTACTAATGGGCATTTTTTATTCAATTTTTACAGCGCTGTTTGGACACGCCGAGAATGACACCGTTGGGCCTACGTTCATTAAGGAGCCACCGAATAAGATTGATTTCTCGAACACGACAGGAGCGACATTGGAGTGCACAGCCAGAGGTAATCCAGCTCCGGAGATCATCTGGCTTCGAGGAGACGGCACAGCTGTCGGCGAAGTGCCCGGATTAAGACAGGTGAGCTTCATCCGTATAATTAATTTACATTTTTGTCGAAAAATCGAGTCGAAATCACAGTTTTCTATCGACTACGAGTACGTTGACTTTGGAATTCGTGTAGTAATTTATTAGACGTTATTTTCGTATACTTACAGTTTTGTTCTCCAAAACACGATGCAATGGTGACGTACGTGTATTTTAAATAACGCAATAGTTGTAGTATTGCGAAGTAGACTCCGACAGTGTTACCATGAACGAGTACCCCCGCAAATTCGGAGGCGGTTTCAAGGTTTAGCGAATACCTTATCGACTTATAATGGGCTACTTTTTTTTTTGTACGAGTTAATCATCATTCGTCGTTATAAATTTTTTACAGCCGACATAAAATAATGTAAATAGTACAGCCAACCGTGTGAGTCATTCTTTCAATTTTTCCCCAAATCCAACTACAATGCATTTTAGATTACAAGACTCCAGCTGTACGAATATTTTTCATCGTCTTTGAAAGTGTTTTAAAGGCACGTGTTTTTTTTCAATCTTCGCGTATCAAACGATGAAAACTTCCTTTCAACGTCACTCCTAAACTGTATAACTATGCGATACCAGGGAGTAATTGGCAACTTACCCTCTGGGGTAAAATTAACGAGGACATGGTAACGAAAGTATAAAAGGGAAATGGTAAATAATATTGAAGTTACGTTGGCGTTGGCAGGCCGAAAAACTCTGCTGTGTGCTATCTCATAAGTTACATTACATGCAGAAGTAAAAGAATTTGGTAGGAAAAAGTGCATCGTGTCGCGTGGTGCGTATAGTGAAGATGTAACCCCAAGGGTTGCTTATACGCGTGATTTATTATGAAATGAATCATTCATTCTTAGCGTAAAAATGAGATGAGAGATTTATCGTTCTTATAACATGCCTCCATTGTTGAGGTATTAAAATGTGCAATGTTTCTTCTTCTTAAACTGATGCCAACGGTTTTTATATGGTCGAGGGATGTGATGGTATCTGGGAGTTGACGTTTGATGACGGGCTTGGAGCCTTGGAATTGTTTTTTTTTTTTCAAAGTCAAGGAAAATGGAGGGATTGGCGAATACTTGATGCAGCATTTTCGTTTTTCGTTGTGCTATGCATTTTAAAATAGAATTGTTACAATTGCGGGAGATTTCTACTTGGATGGGTAGGTCGTCGTGTAAAAACAAAATGAAAAAATAAGACCAAGATCATGACTTGTAAATGTGTTGTAAGTCATTTTCAAAGAACAAGATCGCGTTAAAAATACTCTTAAATTTATTGAACACAAAAAATTTTACGCCCTCGTCGCAATTGTTTGTTCAGAAACATGTCCTCTTCCCCTTTTCAAAAACAGTTTTCAAACAATCAAATTTAAAATTTGGAACATAATGTAAAATTTTCTAAAAATGAAAAATATTTTATTTGACTGCACTTCCTTTCCTTCCAACAACAGTGTTTTAAAAATGTCCTGCCAAAATTTCTGCTCAAGTTCTACTTCTTTCTTTTGAAATTTTTGATGAAACATTACAAAGATAATAAACGAAAGTCTGCTTTAAAAAGGAAGGAATGATATACCACTTTTACAATTTTCATGAAATCGGACTCTAAAGTTGAAAGTTTATTATACTAGCCACTATTTTTTCTGAATTTACAAAAATTCGTCCAAAATAAACTTCAAGCTTCCAAATGAAACAAACTTTGACGAATTTGGTGGGCCCAATTTTTAGCCACAGTTTTTTGCGCCCCCTCCTCAAAAAAATTAAAAATGGACTTATCTACTTCACTTTGCTTTTGAGCTCCTCATATAATCTCTTGTTTTAACATTTAGAATTATTCATCTTTCCATCATAGCCATGCATTTTTAAACGGTCAAGAACACAAGCAGTGGACCCCTCTTTGTTAAATTTTGAAAAAATCAGTGGTGGTGAAAAACACACTAAAAAATATAAAAATGATTTTTTGGCCTCTTCCCGGAATTCGAATTTTGCTTTTTTCAACGTGAATTTCAAGGTTGTTCTTGAAGTAAAAAATAAAAGAAAAAAAATGGAAAAACATAAAGGTCACTTCCCTCCAATGCCTTCACTTTAGTTTCAAGCCAATCGGTTGAAAACAGCTTGAGATATACCTACATGTACCTATACAGGGTATCTAACAGGTAGTGAAAGTAGTGAAAAAGTAGTGATTTTAAAAATGGGTAGTGAAAAAGTAGTGAATTTTTTTGGAAAGGTAGTGAAAAAATGAAAAAATTCAAATTCATTCCTCTTTCTCGATCTCCACTCCATAGAAAAGAGCCATTTGTCGACTTTTTTAGAGTTTGAATTATACATTTTTGAGGGCTATTTGCTCTTTTTCCAAATGGACAGCTTATTGTTCAAATTCAAGAAATGTTCAACGTTTAAATCAGAAAAATAAATTCTTTTTTTACTTCTCAAAACATGAAGCTTTTGACCTCGCTTCGCTCGGGCTCGTTTGCTGTTTTTTCAATTTTGAATTTTTCAAAAAAAAAAATAATCATTTGAATTTCGAAATTTTGAAGCACAGTAATAAACTTTTTGTAATTCAACTCGTCAAGCAAAAAAACATCGTTTCTTATACTTCTCGAAACACTGATTTTCGAGAGCTTTTGTCCTCGCTTCGCCATGGCCAGTTTATTTCTTTTTTCCGCAATTAAAAAATTCCAAACTTGAAGGAAAAATCAACATTTTTATTTGTTGTATGAATATTAGGCAAAGTTATACCTTTCAAATGACTAAATTCTCATTTCATCTCTTACTTTATTTTACTTTAGAACTCGCCATTTCGTTTCGAAAAATTGATACATTTTTCCCCTAAATGTCGTTCAAATTTTCCATCAATTTTTTGTATATTTTTATAAAAATTGTCATGTTGAAAAAAGTTTTTTATTCGCCCAATTTCAATACTTACATTCATTATCAAGAACCTTAAAGGTGGAAATGAAATCAAAAATTAAAATAATAAAATAATATTTTCGTCATCTGCTCGCTTGAAAAAATCTTACTGCTCAAGTCGTCCTGCTTTTTTATTTTGAAATTTTATTAGGCACCCTGTACTATAACGTATGTTATGCGTTCATGTGTATTGTTTTTTTAATAATTTTGATTAAAATTAAAAAATACTTTGTTACAAATTTTCTCCCAATTTCAATTTTTTTTTTTTTGAAAATTTTCCTGTGAAAAATTTGACTTTGATTTTTTTTTTGTGTTTTGTGGGGAGGGGGAGTTGAATGGATAGCTTGCCGAAAATTTGGTTGGAAAAAGATAGTGGAAAAAGTAGTGATTTTTTCAAAACAAATTCCGTTAAATACCATGCTATACCTATACATAATGAAGTAATTTTCAGTTTACCCTGGTAGTTTTGTACACATTCTGAATTTTTGCAATAACCTTAATCTCTGCGATTTGTTTATTAAAGGATATAGATCAATGAGGTTGTATCCATCATAGAGTGTCTAAAATGGGTCTAAAAAAATCGAAAACGTGTCAAAAAAGTCCTGCAAATAATTTTTTTTCTCTATTTATTATTTGCCAACCCTAAACAAAAAAGAGGAACGAGAGTTACCAAATTAAGTATTCTCAAATCTTAAAAGATAGCACTTTTTTGATTTTTTGCATGAGTCGGGAGGAGGAAGTATTTGTGAGAATTGTTATTCTAAAAACTCTGTGGAAAGGGCCTTCCCCTATAAGATGGGTGAAACGGCCTTTGATCCATAATGGATTGAAAGTGGTCCAAAAAGTCACCCTTGATGTAAAAACTCTCCATAAAAATTTTTGACCTCCCACCCCCTCCCCTTTTGGAGAAACTGCCCCCTAAACATCAAAAATTCAAAGATTTTTATCTGGGAGGGGGGTTGATGAAAAATTTTGAAATTTTCACAGATTGTGTACATCATGTAGGGGTACACACAGTAATTTTTTGAAAATTTTCCCCCATCATTTTCTCAGTTTTTCAGGGGGTTGAAAACTTTGAAGGGGGGGCAGAAAAAAATTTTGGGGGGATACATGGCTGAATTTTTTTTCAAAACTTGCTCATACCCTAAGGTATAACATATAATTTTCCCAAGGTCCCAAAGGGGGGTGGAACATGGTCAAAAAAAACAAAGTTTGAAAAAAAAACATGTATCTCCCGTGCTACCGCGCGTTTTGTCAACACTGTTCCACGGCGCCACCGTGAGAAAACTTCCATCTATCGCGCGCTCTAAAGCTTTGATTTTTTTTAGAACCCTACTGAAATACCATAAGTGCATTCAACATTTTTTTTGATGAATATTCTCTAGGGTGGTGTGGTGAACAATAGAGGCATACCTACAACAATTTTCAACCCCCCTACTTTCATATTTACCCCTCAAAATTGCGTTTTTCAACTAATTTTTTGCTATTTACTGGCAATGAAAACTCGATACCGTTGTGAACGAATAAGGCGTCAAATTTTCTGCTACATTAATCTAACCCCTCCAGAGCCTTCAGCCCCCTCCCTCAATTTTTACTACATATTTTTGAAATAAAGTTACTTTGATGATATTGGCGTCGTTTGCAAGTGATCTAAACGCAAATACAGACTTCAGATTTTAGCCCCTTCGGAGAAGATGGGTGTGACCAAAACAAAATCAGACGTCTGTATTTGCGTTTAGGTTTCTTGGAAACGACATCAAAGAATATTATGAAAGTAGCACCATTTCAAAAATAGTAGAATTTGTGGAGGGGGCTGAGGCTGTGGAAGGGTCCGGTAAATGTGAAACAAAATCAGATGCAATATTTGCGCTCGAGAGGTTAGAACCATATGAAAACGAAGCCTATATTATCAAAGTAACTTTATTTCACAAATATATAGTAAAAATTGGGGGAGGGGCTGAAGGCTCTGGAGGGGTTAGATTAGTGTAGCAGAAATTGTGACGCCTTATTCGTTCTCAGCGGTATCAAATCATGCGGTAACGACATCCCATTCATTAATATTTAATTCTCCCAAAATTCTCATTTTACCCCCTCTACGACACCTTTTTTCAATTTTCTCTCACGACGCACCAAAACAAAAATTTCGAAAAAAATATAATCCTATGATACTTAGGGTTCAGAAATACATCCAAAAATTGTACCTCGCAATTTTCATTGCTAGTAAATAGCAAAAAATTAGTTGAAAAACGCATTTTGAGGGGTAAATATGAAAGTAGGGGGGTTGAAAATTGTTGTAGGTATGCCTCTATTGTTCACCACACCACCCTAGAGAATATTCATCAAAAAAAATGTTGAATGCACTTATGGTATTTCAGTAGGGTTCTAAAAAAAATCAAAGCTTTAGAGCGCGCGATAGATGGAAGTTTTCTCACGGTGGCGCCGTGGAACAGTGTTGACAAAACGCGCGGTAGCACGGGAGATACATGTTTTTTTTTCAAACTTTGTTTTTTTTGACCATGTTCCACCCCCCTTTGGGACCTTGGGAAAATTATATGTTATACCTTAGGGTATGAGCAAGTTTTGAAAAAAAATTCAGCCATGTATCCCCCCCAAAATTTTTTTCTGCCCCCCCTTCAAAGTTTTCAACCCCCTGAAAAACTGAGAAAATGATGGGGGAAAATTTTCAAAAAATTACTGTGTGTACCCCTACATGATGTACACAATCTGTGAAAATTTCAAAATTTTTCATCAACCCCCCTCCCAGATAAAAATCTTTGAATTTTTGATGTTTAGGGGGCAGTTTCTCCAAAAGGGGAGGAGGTGGGAGGTCAAAAATTTTTATGGAGAGTTTTTACATCAAGGGTGACTTTTTGGACCACTTTCAATCCATTATGGATCAAAGGCCGTTTCACCCATCTCATAGGGGAAGGCCCTTTTTAGAAAGTTCCACGAATGTCCTGTATATCAGTATAGGGGTTTTATTTGGACAACCTGAGAACCTGCTGTAAGATTTTTTGGGCAGTCTACTTCAGAGTTCGCGTTTAAATTTCGAATTTAATTAAAAAGGTACCTATACCTACTTGGAATTGCAGAATGGTTCTCTAAATTTTTAGGATTCTAGAGCAAAATATCTAATTTTTTCTACGAGGTACTGACTTACTCCATTGTTTTTTCAAATTCAAAATTGTTTTAAAAATTTTCTTGTGAAGTCGTGGGTCTAATAGGCATGACCTTTGATTACTCGAAGTGCATATATTTATGTATAATCAAAAAGTATGACTGATGAAAAATAAATGTAGGTAGCTTAATCACATTATGAATAGACCAACAAACAAAAAAAAACAAAAAAAAAAAATGTTAGATACTCAACATTTTTTCAAAAATTCAAAACACAAAAATCTCTCGTGTAGATATTCTTTTTATATTGCATGCTAAATGATTATTTTTTTCGAGAAATTACTTGACCTGAAATCTGAATGATCTGATGCAAGTACCCTTAAGCCTTACCCCTGAAACTGTTTCTGCGAATCATTTTAATTTTTTACTTTAGGTGTTTATGTTCATCAAACAAATCTAAATCTTATTTCAAAACTTTATGCCCATCACCATTATATGTAAATGACTTCCTTTTTATGACAATAAATTTATTCATTGTCCGAATGCATTGAAATAATAAAAATGAAAATTTATTTCCAAACCACCGAAGATGAGAATAAAATTGACATTTCCATCGTTAATTTCTGAATGAAAAAGGAACTGTAACTCTTCTACATGAGATATAAAAAAAAACCAAATAGATACATTTCCTGATTCTAGTTATCAATACGCCATTTAATCTATAAAGACGCGGATTTGCTTTTTATCTTTATTGGCAATAAAATGCACCTCGTTGCACCGATAAGGATATAGGTAAAGAAATTAAAAGAATACTTTGTCCGTAAACGTGTACACAGTACACGTGGTTGGGTGGCGTTAACTGGCGATAAATAGACGCAAACGTGTAAAACTGTAAACGTTGAATTTGGGCGAACGTATAGCGGTGTAATCTCCATAATGGATGATTTATGTAACGAGCGGGCATTTATATGGGTGTACCAAAAAGAAAGCAGGCGCAAAGGCGCGCGAGATAGGCTAATTTAATGTGAAAAATTATTACAATAGAAAAACGAACCTTATATCGATGGTTAATTTTAAATTACAGGTTTTGCCTAATGGGAATCTAGTTTTCCCGCCTTTTCGGGCCGAGGATTATCGACAAGAGGTTCACGCTCAAGTATACATTTGCATGGCCAGGAATTCCGTCGGGTCTATTCATTCACGCGATGTAAATGTTCGAGCAGGTAAACTTCTACAATTATCAAATTTATAGAATAAGTAATTAATACCTACCTGTATAAATAGTATTAGCTCGAAAGGGAGTAGACGTCCAAGTCTGAAGAAAAAGTGGTGGGAGGGGGAGGGGTTCGAAGGGATTCCAGTCTGACTGGCAATTTTTTTGATTGGCGTTGAACTCGTCGAGCTGATACTGAAATATTTATCGTGCAGCTTTCACGGAACGGTACCCGTAGGAATGATGTATGGAAGTCTTTTTTTCAATTTTTAAAAAAGAGAAAGTATTTCGAAGCGGAAAGTTTACACGTTATGGGATTTCTTTTGATGGAGTTGTTTTACAAAGCCACGAGATGGGGTTTGTGGCGGCGACCATGCCTTCGTATGTACGCATACATACGACTTGATTCCTGTAAAGGTATAATGGTTTAGGAAGTGCCAGAGGGGGGAATTTGTACGTGAATTTAACGTCTACTGACATGCTACTATAATTTTGTCGCAAAGTCGCTAAAGTTTTCCCCTATATTTTACAAATTTTTTCCGACGTATGATTTAAATTTCGTTGCGACGAGAAACATTTTGAATTTCAGACTTTTTGAAAAAGATAACGTTTGCATGAATCATTTAAATCCCTCGTCGTTGGATTTTTATACCGCAGAGGCTGCAATTTTTAAAAAATTTTGGCGTATTTTTTCATTTTTTATTCAATAGAAAGTTTTTCTCAAATTGAAGGGACCGTGAAAGCTGCTTTAGATTTATGTGTTAATTTTCTTAATTTTCAGCGTTTTATGTAATTGCTTGAGAGGATGAGAGAGTTTTATTTAATTATTAATGAAATAATGAGGAGATTTTCGGTACGTAGGAGTGGTAATTTGAGTTTTACGATACATTTCTAGCTTTCAAATAATTATGACTGCTATAGGTATGCAATTTTTTTTTTTTTTTTTTGAAAATGAAGATTAGGTATGCACAATTTACTTTTGGGTATCATAATTTAGGTTTTGAGATGGAGTTGCCTCTTTTCAAAAAAGTTTGAAAAATCTAAGAGTTTTTTTAGTACTTTATTTTGCTCTTAAACGATTTTCAAATACGAGTAGGTAATACCTACTTATAAAAAATCATTCGAATTAATTTTTCTGAAATTTTCAAATTTTTCTTCTATTTTTTTAATATTTTTTTTTAGATATGAGGCTGTTATAGAAAAAGATTGTGATACCTTAGTTGTATTTTCAACGAAGTTTGACCTGTGTGATCTAAAATAAAACAGAAGGGAATTATTTATATTTTTTAAATGCAATTTTTCATTTCGAAATTAAGTTTGTTGTTGAGTTTTCAGTATAATTGTGCAGTTTTTTCAACTTTTCCAAAATTAATTGCAGAAGAAAGAAAAGTTCTAGGGAAGGAGGAGGAATAACTGATTTTCATTTGTTAATTTGCTTAATTCCAAAATTCTAGCTGAGGGGAAAATCACTCTAATTTACATAGCTGTCGGCTTCTTAAGTGGTATCTAATTTTTATTTCTTTAAAATGACTTTCGTTTATTGGGAGGAGAAGGTACGTTATTTTTCTCTCATAACCCTCCACTAACTTTTTTTTTTACCTATCCATAGAAAATTTGTGAAAGGCATAGGAAGAATTTTGGACCTGATTTAATTCGAAATTATTTTCAACTTTATCGTAGACTTTAAATTACCATTCTTATGTTCGATATGGGTTTCATTTCATATTCTGGATAGAGCTTTAATTTCACGTTTAAAACAATAATTTCTTGAGTAAATATCGAAATAGGTTCTTTTGACTTTTCTTTTTTGGAAAGTTGTTGGTGTAAGGAGATTTGAAAAAATTTATGGATTACGTCAAAACATCCTGAAAAATTTTGAGACTTTGATTCGATTCTCCTTTGTTTTTTTTACTAAAGCTCAAAAATTTCCAATAAAATATTTCACTGTATTTTTTTAACGAATCCTGCAATTATAAACACCCCCCCAAAAAAAAGTACTTTTTGGATCATAATTTATGGTACATAGCATCAAATGTATTCGAAATTGTAAACATTTTTTAATTGGTACGGAACCTTAATTTTCCAATTTTACTTTCTACATAATTAAATTGAACCAATTTCCTATAAATTATTTATTTATTTATTTATTATAAAAAAAGTGACTTTCAATTTTTTGTTGTTGAAAATTTCAAAGTTATGAATTTCAGTGTAAAAAATTGTGGAGTTCGACGAGTGAAACACTAGAATTTTTTCATGATTTCTGATATATCATCCCATAATTTTTTCAGCCTCTTCTCCCCTTAGCTTCCGAGAACTCTGTGAGTGCTACGACCATTTCATAAAAAAAAAATAATACGCAGTTTGAAAAAATGTCTCTCATTTTGGAAAGGGCTCGAAAAAATCTCGAAACCAAATTTTTCAGATCCCGAAGTTAATTTTTGAGCAATTATCGAATTTCTACAAATTCGTGAATCTCCATTAAGAAGGTCGAAAATTCTATTTTAAGAAAATGAATTTTTAATAGTTTATCAAAATCATTTGTAAATATTTTTCTTCATTACCTACATCCTCCGTCTCGCAGATATTGAGAAATGCTTAGTTTTGTTGATTAATTAAGTTACGACGTAATACGCCTGATTATTTACCAATGTTTTCGAGATGAAAGTATCGATTAGAGAATAATCATCGCGATAGTTTTATCCAGAAAATGAAGTGTAAACAAAGTGTAATGTCGAATTAAGCATTTTTGGCGAATATTATTTGGATGAGTTTCGGATGAGAAATCGTCTACTGTGCATCGATAATAATAGGACGATATTGGAGTTATTTTTGAGTTAGCTAATCAGGAGTTACTTAAGCAACTTCTGTATTCGTATTTTTTTTAGTCGTGATACAACCCTACGATACAGACGTTAATAAGGAGTACGCTATTCGCGGTAACTCAGCCATATTAAAGTGTCAAGTCCCTTCGTACGTGGCTGATTTCATAAATGTCATATCTTGGCATACGGATAAGGGAGAGGAGATTCGGCCATCTATGAATTTTGGTAATTAGCTAGGGTGGTGTATATGTCAAGCAATGTACAAAACGTACAACATATGTATGCAGAATGCAGATTCCCTTGTGTCCAGTTCGATCTCCTCACGTTATCTAGATCTACCCTCTGAAGTTAACCATTGCCAATGAACTTATGTTTAGTGGTTATCCAGTCTTACGAAACGGACGTTATTAAGGAGTTCGCGATACGTGGAAATTCGGCCATATTGAAATGCCAAGTGCCCTCTTATGTGGCGGATTTCATTCAAGTTGTGTCTTGGCATACCGATAGAGGCGAAGAGTTCCGTCCTGGAAGTGATGATTACGGTATAATGCCTCGAATATGATGCGTGTGTGCGTGTATCTGTGAATGATTTTAGTATGCGAATGTGAGATTCCCCATTTTCGGTGATATCCTTTTATGAATATGTAGGGTTCGTACATTGTTCTAATACGTCACCTCAATACTAATCATTCCTGTCTGGTGTATGTGCATTGCCTTGTATACAGTTGTGGAACAGCATTACCAAACGGAGGTAAACAACGAGTACGTTATATTGGGTAATTCGGCCATACTCAAGTGTAGCATACCTTCATTTTTATCCGATTTCGTTATGGTAATTGCCTGGCAAGACGATACTGGCAATATTTACAACAGCATCGCCACCGATACCTCATCCAAAGGCAAATTGAAACATGGTAATTCAAGCTGCAGTATGTGTGAAAACAAAGTGTGAGATTGTGTGTGAGATTCCCTCAAACCCTCGACTCCTTCATAATTGTATACCATCGTCAGACTTTTTTTTGATAAATCCTTCGCAATATGTAACCTGAGCAAATTTTTTATAGTTGTCACTCAAGATTACCTAATCGAAGTAAACAACGAGCACGTTATACGTGGTAACACAGCCATATTAAAATGCTTCATACCATCGTTCGTGGCTGACTTCGTTTACGTATTTTCGTGGTTAGACGATAAGGGTAATACGTACACGGCATCTGGTGCGACCAACTCCAAAGAAACATATGGTATTGAGCTATTACTCTCCGTCGAGGGTGTTATGATTATAGTATACGTATGGCGAGATGAACGAGAATGTTGTTGTGAAATTTCCTACCGCATATTTATGTCCTTTGATCATCAATTTCAGTCCACTAACCGTCTTTGTATCATTGTTTTGTTGCTATTTCAAGTCGTCAATCAGTATTATGAAGCTGAAGTAGTGTCTGAGTATGTTATTCGGGGTAACGCGGCCATACTGAAATGTACCATACCGTCGTTTGTGGCTGATTTCGTATTTGTGGATGCTTGGATCAGTACTAATGGCCAGCAGTACACCACGACTAATGATTATGGTAACCCTTTTGGATGATTGCGTGTGAGCATGTTTGATGAATGCGCTTCCCAATGTGTAATCCTGATTCGCGATCTCAAAATAATTCTTCTGCGTTTACTCTCTACTTGTGCTCAAGTGTAGAAAAGGTGAAGGGATGGAGGGGAACACTGTGGCGGTGATCGTAACCTAAACTTGAGGAAAATTCATTATTTGGTCGAGTTTTGGTGCTTGGTTTCGTGTCATAGTCAATTTGTCATTAATTTACTAGAAATTACTCATTTTTACCAATTTACATACAAGAAATTACTTGTGATCGGTCATACGTGTAATTTACGTCAACTTACCTACTGTTAATTTCGTGAAATTTACATAAATTTAAGTATACCTGTAATAACAGACTGTCCATTAATCTGACTGAAAGTCATTGTTAATGTACTGTGTGTTCTGGCACAGGTGTCAAATATCTTGTATGGTATTACAGCAACCCAATCTGCGCAAATGTAAGTAAAGCTGCCTACCCTGAAAACTGAAGGGGCAGAATTGTGGGTGATTTAATGTTGGCTCGTTAAGGTAGCATATATCACAGATAGAATGATGCTGGAAGTGCCATGCTGAAACATTTTGGAAGAATCATGAAAAACTTTTTTTTTTTAATTTTAGCCCATCTTCAAAATTGAAAGTATTCTGACTGAAATTTTCAATATGCTGTAGCTTCTTCAATTTTTGACTCTAGCAAAAAATAAACATAGCCTCTTTTTTTAGAGCATTCACATTTCTTAAAGTTGGGTACATTCATTGGCTGCCTAAACTTAAAATTGAAGGTGCTAGAAAATTTTAATAATTTAAAAGCACTTGAAATTTTATATTTTTTAATTTTTTTAAAAATTTGAATGCTTTTAATTTTAAGTTCATGCAAAATAAATGCAATCCTGTTGGAAGACCAGTGAATATTCTATCCAAAAAGGTCATGTTAGGTATATATTTCCTATGGTATTTTGAAGATTTCAAATTGCTCATAGATCCTTCAATTTCAAAGATAAGTCACAAAGCTTTACCTTTTTTGTGAAGCATTCAAAATTCTACAAGCAGGATCGCATTTATTGTACCTAAATTTCAAATTGAAAGCTCTTTGAATTTTTTGAAAATGTGAAAATGAATTTGGAGTACTTTTGAACTGATAAAAATTTTCTGGTGCCTTTAATTTAGAGTTTAGGCAAACAATGAATGCAATCCAACTTATATGTAGAACTTTGAATGCTCTCATCACATCTGAGTTTGTAAGCTGATTTTAACTATAGGTAGAAGGTATGTCTATACATGCTTTACAAGCCCATTTCTTATGAGTTTGAACCACTTCGAACTACATGTCCTTAATCTTAGGGTCCTGATGAAGCTTCTCAATGTCTGAAATCATAACTTTGCCCCTTTAGCTTATAGGGACGGCAACTTCACTTACACTTCTGTAGTTTGGGTTGCTGTATAGGTACAAAACGGGGCAAAATATGTGATACTGATCTCATAACACCCAGTATATTTACCTTTCATTTTTTGTATTATTTTAAAATGAAGCCGGCTTCTTTAATTACATTCAATTTTTTTTCTTGAGTTTCCTTCTATGGTTTATCAAATGAACCACAATTTCTGTTCTAAATCCTTAAGAGTGGGGGGGGGGTGTAATTTTTACAATTTTGGAATTTATTGCAAAATTACTGAACTTTGAAGACTACAATTCTAGTCTTGTCCAACTTGGAGTCAATTTGTTTAGTGAGGTTTAGAAGAATGAATGAGAGATTCAAAGTCAAGCATTAAAATTTGAAAAGTTCAATGAAACTTGACTTTTTTGTAACAAGAACAAAAGTTGGAAGTTACCATTTAAAAATTGAATGATATCTCAAAACGCTTTATTCACTATTTCTTTTTAAGAAATTGGGTTCTTAAATGGGATCTGCTTAGCACCTTTAAAAGTTACAAGGGCCCTCAATTTTGATCAAAATTTTAAAAAATTCAAATGTGAAGTTGAATGCATAGATTATTACATACTAAATCGATGGCGCTCTTATTATTACGATCAGATCCCTCTGGTCCCTTATTGGACCCTTAAACTAAACATGTTAAAATTTTTTAAAAAATCAAAAATCGCCTGGGGTGTGTCGTTTGTTAGGTTCTTGAGACTGTTGAGTTTAAATCTTTACTTATTTCTTTGATAAGTACCTATGACTTCGCAGTGCCCCTCTACATATGTCTTTCATCTTGATGAAAAATTTCACAAATTATGAAAATTCGGTGTGACATCTCATCATTTTGAAAAAGCCAAATGTGAGAATATCTGTTCACTTTTTGCTCAGCAGTTTTGAATTCTAGCCCCCAGATTCGAAAAAAGTAAGAGTTCACATTAATTATTGGTTTAAGTAATGATTAATTACCGGTAAATCATTCCGTTAAACTGTAATCAGCGTAATATGGCAATTACTTGGTAATTCGTTGGGAAATATCAAATACAAAATTATTTAACAATGCATATTTTGAAATGACATTTTTGTGCATTAAATTGAAACGAATCCTTGAGTGATGATTTGCGATGCTTGATTTTATAGTCGTGAATCAAATTTACGAAGCCGATATCCTAAAGGAGTTCGTTATCCGGGGCAATACAGGAATATTGAAGTGTAGCATACCATCATTTGTGGCTGATTTTGTCCACGTAGATGCGTGGATTTCCAATGATGGAGCCATATACGAACCTTCGACCAAAAATTTCGGTACCCACCTATATATAAAGAGTAATACCTAAATGATGAGAATGTATTGGTGTCTAAATGCTCCCTGCCCTGTGTACTGTATCCTATTGCCTTTATCTTCTGGGTCTTATAGTTTTATGACATGACGTAAAAAACAACTCAATACTTACTCTTGAATGCTGAATTTTTATTTTTTATAAATTATTCTGTCGCAGTCGTTAATCAAAAATACGAAGCTGAAATCTTGACGGAATACGTCATACGAGGGAACTCCGGTATCCTAAAATGTAGCATACCTTCGTTCGTAGCTGATTTCGTACAAGTTGAATCGTGGATAAGTAACGATGGCATATCGTATTCAGTCTCGGAAAAAAATAATTACGGTATTGACTGAGTTTACTTAAACAGAGATGTGTATATTTTATGGTAAAGTGTACACTTATGAGTGCTTGAATGTGATATTGTGAGATGAAAATTTGAATTACAAACCTGTTCTTATCTTGAATTCGTGTCTACCACCTGCATCCTGCTTTGCATTGAATTACTAATTGAAATGTACATAACGAGATATCCTCCGATAACCGTATTCGTCCGTGTAATAGGTACAAGTACCATAATATAGTCTAGGTACCAAATCGATTGTATAAGCATACTCGTACGTACGATGCTAAATATGATAATTGATAATGTATCTATTGGCTATGTTTTAATTCATCGTACCATTTTTGTTATTTAGTCGTCTCGCAGACTTATATTACCGAAGCGGAAAATGAATACATTATTAGGGGCAATAGCGCCATTATGAAATGTAAAATTCCTAGCTATGCGTCCGATTTCGTCTCTGTGGAAGCTTGGGTGTCCAGTGATGGAACCACATTGACCACTTCTGGCACTCAAAATTATGGTATAGTAATGCGAAATACGTGTGAAATGTGAATGTGATGGCTGCATGGTGTGATGTTTGGCTCCTCCGAGTTGATTCTAGTACGTGTTTTTCTCCCTGTTCGTTTCTCTATTGATGGATGCTCCGAGACATGCGTGGGGGTGATTGGGAAATGTCATCGGTGGGGTTGCAAAGAGGGCGATGAGATGAGTAAATTTTTCAGAAGGGTCGTGTATGGCTGGCTGTTGATGTTTTTTTATCGTTTTAATTCTTTCGGTTTAATGGAGTTCTGAATTTGGGGAATGTTGTGTTGTTTGTTGAGTTGAAAAAAAAAAGATTACTCGTACTAAACCTTGTTCGGTTCTTTTGCCTGTATTTTAGGATTTTTTTTCAGAAAAAGTTGTCAGCAAAATATTTTTAGTTCTTAGGTATCTACTTAATACTTATGTACTTCAGTAGAGAAAAAGTTTATTGAATTTTTTTGTGAAGTTGACTCTAAGAAGTGAAAGTAGTTCTGAACGAAGAAATAATTGTGCTTAAAAGATATAGCTGAGTAATTTTTCATTTTAGATTAAATTCTTATGGAAGTTGAAAATTTTTTCACGATTTGAAAATACATACTTTCGAGTTCCAATATTGATAAAATCATTCAACCAGGAAATATTCCATGATAAATCTTGGCGAAAATCCTAGGGTAAATATCTTACTTTCTATCTCTGTAGGACTTCCCGTCGATATCTGCTTCGCAAAATAGGAACCGTATATTAAACTCGCAACATCCTACCCACCATATACCCCTCGTCGTTAAAAATCTACTCGTTGTTTATACTCGTGTATGATTCATGGCAAATTTAAACTATGAAAATTTAACAAATGTGTGTTTAAATTTCCTATTGAACAGTGGTTCACCAACCCTACGAGGTGGAGGCCGATAATGAATACGTTATACGTGGGAACAGCGCAATTATGAAATGCGAAATACCAAGCTTCGTGGCTGATTTTGTAATTGTAACCATGTGGTCTGACAGCAGTGGAAATGAATATCGTCCGAATGAGAATAAATATGGTATATTTATCGTATAGCCATCGAAAAAAAGAAAAGAAATGTGCCTTGGTGTGGTGTGTTGAGAAAAAAAACACTCCCTTCAATCCTGTTACTCTTCATACAAAAATACTACTTACCTTTCCGTATTGCATAAAAATGTGTTTTAAATTGAACAAAATTTCCTACTTTCGTTTTAATTGAACCGTATCGCGACAATTTTACAGTGGTCGAGCAATTTTACCAGACGAGAGTGATCGATGAATTCGTTCTACGTGGAAATACAGGCATTTTGAAATGTATGGTCCCCAGTTTTGTTAGCGATTTCGTCAGTGTAGTCGAATGGCTCTCCGATGACGGTTTAAAGTACTCCATTAATGAGAACAATATGGGTACGGTTCATGATGAGTAAAAGTGCCACTTAATAGCATAGATACGAGTGATGTGTGTAGTGTGCTCTGTGCTGGTACCTATATGGATATCCTTTCCTGACACTTTCTCGATGATAATTTCACGTGATGCGGATTCACCATCAACATTACCTATTATTTTTGTTACAGTTGTGAGCCAATATTACGAAGCTCAAGTTCACGATATATTCGTTATAAAAGGTAACTCGGCGATATTCAAATGCAATTTGCCATCTTTCGTGTCGGATCATTTAGAAGTAATATCATGGGAAGATACGAAAGGCAATAAATTTTCCGCGCCCGATGATAATAATTTCGGTACGAAATATTTCCGAATTAAATTACCTGCGTCGTATAGCAAATCGCTTCCTCGTCCGTCGTATACTTATGTCCCCGACCAGAATATTTGTTGCTTCTCCTCAGTGCGATTCTCTTCCAGATTAGATTGAATGAAAAGGGTGCGAGCGTGTAATTGAACTTTTAGTTATTCGATAAATGACGAAAATAAACCAAAGAGGATTATCGTCGTTTAATGACCCGAGTTATGAACGATAAAAGAGCAATTTTCAACGCGGTTTTGTTGATTTTAATGCTTTCGTATTTTAACGTCTTCTTATCGAGTTGGGTTTTTTGTGTATGTTTGCGAAGTGACATGGTATTTGGAATTGATTTTATGTTGAGAAAACTGTAAGGGGGTGGAGGATATTGGAATTTGCTGAAAAAACTGGCATTTGAATGATTGGGAGGTTTTGCGAACAGGGTTGAATTTCTCATCTTTTAAGTGATATTATGAAGAATTATTTATAACTCTCAATTTTTACGAATCAGTTCTACCGATGTGAATTATAGGTAATGATCAAAGTTGTATAGGTAAGCAATGAAGAAATCGAATTTGAAAAAAATCTTTTTTTTAAATTAGGCATCAAAAATTCTCGTAATCAAAATTTTAGACCTCATTTTTTAAAATGGAAAATATTCAAATGATTTTTTTTCTGGGTGATTTGATCTCTCAAATCCCTGTTCCCCGAGCTCAAGAACCCATAAAACACCTGAAAAATTTCAGATCCTCATACAAAAAATTAAGGGTGATTCGATGATTTCAATTTTTCTGGACATTTTTGATGAAAAAAATGAAATGATCCGTTATTATCCCTGGAAAAACACATTTCTGGTCGTATTCAAATTGAAATGAGATTCAGAAGCAGAACTAACTGCCAAACACTCTTTAGGGAAATTTTTGACTTGAGTAAAAAAATGAATTTTTTTAAGGGTCTGATTTTTTTTTTGAAAAAATTCCTCAAAATTCCGAAATAAGCAACTGAGCAGTCACAATATAGCAATGTTTTTTTTAGGTCTTATTCTAACTACCGACGACGCATTTTGGGGCCCACTTAAGGTCCACTTGAGAGGTATTTCAACCGACAGAAAAATTCAGAATTAGACGAAACAAAATTGAAAGAGTATGTAAAAAAAGTTCATCATTAGCTAAAATTTCAGGTGCAGAGATCAATTCAACTTCGAGCATTGAATAAAATTCTGTGGAAAAATGTCTAGTTTTCTCCTTTGAAAATCAATTGAGAACTTCAGAATTGCTCAATGCGGCTTAAATCCGTTTCCAATCGATTCGAGGTGTCGAAAATTGGGTACATTTCAAATTTCAGCTATCTCAGTCAATGTTGCGAAATTTTAATTTCTCAAATTTTTTGGCTTTTTAATTTTCAATTATTCGCCAACGATAGAAAATTTTATTTTAGTGATTGAAATTTTGGCTGAGCTGATAATGTATTTTTGCATTCTCTTTCGATTCAATTTTGTCCGGTTCAAAAATTTTCCTGCCGTTTGAGATACTTTGCTTATTAGAGTGGAAAAGGTGCACTTTTTAGATTCAAATTACGAAAAAATACTCAAAAGTCTCGAAATGTCCGATTGGGCAGCTACAACAACTTCGGGAATTTTTCATACAGGTTGTATTTTCGTTACTATAGTGTTCTGAAGTCCACTTTTGGCAGCAGGAGGAAAAACATTTTTTGAAAAATTTGAGTTCCTCAATATACTCGTACTACGAGTATTCTTCTCATTTACATACAAGGGTTGTCTGGAAGAAGGTGAGACTGATCTCGGCGTGGGTTGGCAACACTGCTTATGGGTAAAAAAAACTATAGGACGTTAATATTTGGACTTTCATCTATCAAATGACCTATTCACAATTGAATTTCGATGAAAACTCTTCCTGCCGTGCCACTTTGAAAAAAAGTACATACTATGCTTGACCCCTCCAGGTTTTGGGGATGGTGTGTTTTTCGCGAGTTTCTAACGAATGAGTGGTTCTGCACTCAAATTGACCTAGAAAGCTGAAATTTGGGATATACTCTATTTTTGACATGCCAAATCGATTGAAAACGGTTTCAAACCGATTTGAGCAGTTCTGGAGCCTCCAGCAGATTTTTGAAACTTGCAGTTTTCCCAAAATGTCATTCAACGTCGGCAGAAGAGTTCGCGAGAACTTTTGGTTAAATGGCAAGAGCGTATGGATGGCTGTTTCAAAGCCAATGGTTCTTATTTTAAAGAGGACATTCGTATGTTATCTATGGAATAATTTTTTTTTGATTTTTACGTGTTTTTTCATTGTTTTCAAATGAGATGAAAAAAACCTGGAGGGGTCAAGCATAGTACTTTTTTTGTAAATAGGTCATTTGATAGATAAAAGTCCAAATATTAACGTCCTGAAGTTGTTTTAACCATAAGCAGTGTTGCCAACCCACGCCGAGATCAATCTCACCTTCTTCCAGACAACCCTTGTACATCAAAATGAGCCTCTAAATACGATTGTAATCCAAACGGAACTAGATGAAATGGGGTTTTCTGGGTTAATAACTGCCTATTCAAGTTTTTCACTAGTTAGATAATTTTTGGCACATTTTTAGATTATTGAAAGTAAGATCCTCTATTTTCTGTTTGAATAGTTGAAATGAAACGTATTTTTTTTTCAAAAAGAAAAATAGGGGGAAAATATGTGATCCTTATTGGAAGTACAAGAGCCCTTGATTTTGATACGATTTCAAAAAAAAAAAAATGAATTGTATTGACCTATATTTTTTTCTTCATGGGGCCCCTCTACTCTTCACTTTTCCCACCCAGGTAGTAGGTACCCTTAAACATGGCCAAAATACTGAAAAATTCAAAATGGCTCATGCCACGTCGTTTGTTAGATTTTATAGAAGTTGTGTGCTTGAATATTCACTTGAGAGTATTTTTTAAATAGGTTGAGAGTATTTTTTAAATAGGTACGACTCATATCCTTCTGCAGCTTCCAATTTTGCTGTAAAATCTCGAGTGTGACATGTCGATTCCCATCAATTCAATTATTTTTTAAATTCAACCCTCGTTGCCTTCCTTCAGTCAATTCAATTCATTTCGAAAAAAGTGTAGGATAGAAACACATGGGTGTATTCGTATTTTTTCTTCACCAAAAATAGTCTTACCTATACCTGGAATTTTTTAGATTTATTTGCTATTTTTGGCTATCCTTTTTTTAAAACCGAAAATAAAAATCAAACACAAGCTTTAAAATTCAAAACTTAATTAAATCATCATTACTTTTTAATGATTTCTTTATTTTAGCAGAATTAATCCCCCATCCAGTTTTAATTTTTTGGTGAATTTCACAGCATCATCAATAACCAATTCATATTGGACGGACAATGCTTTGATTAGCACCTTGAGTGTACTTATTGAAAATTCACCTATATCTCGATCTACTCATCGCACGAGGTGTATCCGCATAATTAAATCCATTTTCAAGGACCTTAAGTGATTCAAACGAAGCGTTATAAAAAATCAAATCTATTGCGCGAGATTACGTGTACCTACCTTATATTCGTTGGACGATAATCGTTCTAAAGATACTTGTCTATTTTACTTGTCCTCGATTCAACAACAGTACGGTGCCTATCGGCCTACTACATATTTGACCAATACAGCACATATTCATCTAATAATGGCTCTAGTATCAAAATGATTTTCCGTCACTATAAGTACATAATGAGTCTAGTGACGCCGATATCGCCATCATCGTGACCACCAATATTCCAAACAATAAAATTTACATTCGAAGATGCGCCATCGTCGTCGTACTATTGTCTAAGCCATCAAAGCTTTCCGCGAAGGTGGTCAACGTAGGAGTTAGGAAGTTGATCTCGCACGTTCTAACCCCGCAGCAAGAATTTTTCAATATGTGTAGTGAAAGTACGAGAATACCTATTCCAAGTTTATGTAATTGGGTATCGTTGACGTGTGTATGAGGCTAAACTACAAATTGGGATTTTTTTTCGCTCGGTATTAATTAGAGGGTGTAATTTTTTTTTGTTGCCGAAACAGTGGTTGGCCAACATTATGCGGTGAATGTAATGGATGAGTATGTATTACGCGGTAATCCAGGTATACTAAAGTGTCACATACCCAGTTTCGTAGCCGATTTCGTATTTGTCGAAGCATGGATTCAAAACGAAAATGTTCAGCTGACTTCGGAAACTAGTCGCGATTACGGTATTAAAATTTATTCTTTACCCTCTCTCTCTTAAAGTTGTTGTGTGATCGTAAATGCGTCGCGGGGTGTCGGTAGAGTTTCAAAATCAGGTGGAATTTAATCCTCAGTTATCCTAAATTACCTGACCCTTGTGTGCTCCGTCTTGTGTCATCCTTTGGTTATCCTTTCCTGGTATGTGTGGGAGAAATGAATGCGTATGTTTAAGATTTAGTTTTAAGTTTAGATTTTAAGCAGACGTGGAAAAGAGTGCTCAAATTGCTAGATAGCAATTGGAGAGAGGAGGAGAAGTCATCATACTTATTTTGAAACTTCACATAATACATAACATGTGAGCATTTACTTATCAAAAATTTTTTCAGGTAACCAGTTCTAAAAACAAAAAATTCAATTAAACTTTTCTCACTATGAAAAAATCTTTCCTAAACAGTAATTAACACTCTATCATGCCATTTTAAACACCATACTGGTTTTTTATTACAAAATAACGTATACGCAGCGTAATTACAACTTCTCTCTTAGAGAGCTACGTTTGCGTAAACGCTGAAAAGTTACACTTTTCCTCATTTCGCGAGTAAACAAAATAAACAAAAGAGTAAAAGTTGAATGAAAATGTGAATCTATTCAGTATAAAACTTATGCTTTCAAAATTCAACTACAAAGAATAAAATTCTACACGTCAAAATGGCACAAAATGCGAATTTTAAAAGGAAATAATGATTAAGGCTTTCGCAATTTTTTTTTCTCTTCTGTATTGTGGTGCTCCTTTCCGCGTTTTTAGTCTAAGGAGCTTTTTCGCTGTTGTGTAATTTTTTCACTATTGGTGGTGTGAAAATTACTTTTCAATTGGTGATTCATTGAACAATGTGATACGAAAGTTCAGATGATGAAATTTCAAATGAATGGCGTACCTATCTGATTATTTGGAAATGATTCAGTCGTACACTGGGCTACAGCGTGCTCAATCCATTATCTGCCCTATCCAAAATACGGGCAGACGATTTATGGGACACCCGGTGGCCGGTGAATTATTGACTAATTGCGTTAAAAATAATTTGTATCGTTTAATGAATCACTGAAAGGGTATTCGTCTTGAACCTATGTTGATAATTTTGTTAATGAGAGATTTTATCAATTAAATTACTGTTCATAGGTTCATTTCGTGTACATTGGGCTTTGCTTTGATACCAGAACTGTCGATTTTCAAAGTACTTAGAGCTAACTACGTACTTACTAATTGTGCTGGAAAGCTAATTAGATACAAATTACCTTATCGTTTGTTCAATTCCCCCCCCCCCCCCAAAAAAAAAGAAAGCAATTTTTTTCGTCCATTTAGAAAGAATAATATTTTTCGTATTATGTATATTAGTTGCATAATATGAAGATAAACGAATGAAATTATTCCGTCGTTTCAAACAGTTGATTTGTTAATGTTTGAAAATGAGATTGATTTTTTAAAATTAATCAAGTACGTACATGATTCATGTTCCACCTGATCAATAAGTATTATTATTTCAAAACTGAGTTACCTACTTGACATTTTTTCCAAAACAAAAACACAAAAATTGTGTTTTTTCTGAAAATGTGAGACGTTGCAGGTAGGAAAAAGCATGATCTGAAACCCCCTTGACAGCTACCTACTTTAAAGTAATTTTCTCTAGTAGAAAGTGAAGAACAAAATTCAATTTTTTTTTTTTAAATTAAGTATATATAAATTTTTGGAGAATTTACCGGTCGAAAAAAATCCATCAAAAAAATGCCATAGAATTTTGAATTTTTTTTTGAATAGGAAAAAAATTATTATTTTTCCATTTCATTCAATCAAAAAAATGTTTATGTTCACTTCAAAAATTGAATTTGAATATTCAAACAATTAATCCAAGTGCTTTAATCGACAGTTCTACGTACGTTAATTAACAACTACATATTTAGTTAGACATTCACTCGATCAAAAATTGTCACCCAAATTCTTCATCCATCACTTTTTTGAAAAAATTTTACAACTAGATTTACGAATCTGACGTTTTTCTACAACAACTCGATCGTAATTGAATTCTATGAAAATAATACGACTTCAATTCCGATTTCTAGTTCACTTCCAGAAAGATATTAGGGAAACACGTGAGTTGGTGAAATTTTAATGAACATGAATTATTAAAATTCGTCGCAACGCCAGTCTAATATTGAAGGTCCTGACAATTTGGCAACGTCGCGTTTATGATATTGCGCTATACGCAGCACAATGTACTTTTGTTGTTATCGATGACTAAAACTTGTTGAGTCAGTCGATGGGTATGAAAATAACCACTGCTTAGCGTTGCAGTAAAATAAACTACTTATGTATCGTCTTGTCTGAAATTCCCGTCGACAATGCGATATTTTTGTCCATTAAAGAGATAATGTTGGTGACAATTTTTGATCGATGGTATTAATTTAAATGCGATGGGTGATTCGTTGTTAAAAATTTTATGCTCGAAAAGGGCATAAGATTTGTAAAATTTTTAGAATTATCGAAATTATGGAAATTGTTTTGATTTTATGATGAAATGAAAAAATTTATGTTGGATATGAATATGAGGGAGAATTTAATAAAGGCTGTAAATTGAGCCAATATTTTTGATGGACGTTTCATGATTATTGAGGAATAAACGAATCACTCAGAAATGCAATAATTTTCGAAATAACAATGTTCAATAAAGAACTATACGTTAATTCGGAAATTTTTAATTTCTAGTAAGTATAGACTATTATCACAATTTTTCATACCAATGCGATGTTCTAATACCAATTTTTGCTATTTTAGATGGTAAATACTTAGTTTTACCGTCGGGCGAGTTACACATTCGAGATGTGGCACCTGAGGATGGCTTCAAGTCGTATCAGTGCCGTACTAAGCACAAATTGACTGGAGAAACTAGACTGAGTGCTACCAAAGGACGTTTAGTGATCACAGGTAAATAGAAATTTGATTTATAAAACTTTCCTAAATTATTATTACATTATTTTAAAAGTAAGTAGTGTACGTTTTTGGGCTTCGAGGGTTATTCTGAAAAAAAGTTGGAATAAAGGGTCTAAATGTTATGGATGGTATGTTGGAAAGTTCTAAAATGGAAGCTTTTTTTGGAATGTTTTTTAGAAATGTATTCTAAAAAAATTTAACTATCTTCGCTCCTCTTCCCCCAAAAAATCAAAAATAATATGATAAATTATATCCTACGAGTAGGTATTAGAATTTTTTTAAATGAAAAAAAAACCAATTAATTATTTTATGTGAAAATATTGAAATAAATTGAAAAAAAAATTAAAGAAATGATCAATCAAATTTTTTCTAAAGAATCATCTGTTGACATATTTTTTTATTGGATTGTGGAATACGGAAGGAAACGTTGTAGAGGATAATTCTGAAAAATACTGTAAAAGCTCTCAAAACATGAGCAAACTATCTCAAATTATTTTATGAATTTTCTCTGAAATATTATATTTTTCCCTAGGTATTCGAAGCCCGAAAACGTATGCATAATTTAAAAGCTGCCTCTCTCAAGGGGACACTTGCTTTAATTTTTTTTTTTTTTTCGTTCATCCTTTCTACATTTCCATCCTCTTATTCGTTCATCATTCATGTACAATCCATTCGTTACCCTGGGAAATTCGTATTACGAATAATTCGATTCAAAAAAACAGCATACAGATTATGTATGTAGGTACAAAATACAAACGATGGAAAATTCCAACGGTAAATTTTTCACTTTTCAGTCAATGAAAAAAAAAACGAATTTATTGGATAAATGATTTGTTTTCCTTGTGGCTATCAAATTCGTCGACATCATCGACGCAACGGTCTATTACAAATGAATTTTCCAGGGTGACGTAAATTAAGTTTTCCTCGCCTTTTAACTTCGAATCTATTTCCCATCTTCCATTTTTCATCACCTTAGCTTTTTTATTTCGCATAGATTACCTCATGTAATTTAATTTTACGCTACATTTACGAGAAAAAAATTGTTGTACGGTGTTTTCAAATTGACCTTTGTGTATAGTTTACCTATCTAAACTTTACACAATGAAAAAGTTTTGGCAGTTTTTTCAACTCGTGCAACACTGTGCAATAATTTTATAGATTTATATTTTTATTTATAAAAAGCCTGAATGTTGGGATGGGTACTCCAGAGCTCGTACGAGTCAAAATTTTGTTTTTTTCTGCGTCGAAATTTTTTTTTATTTTTCAATAAATACGCATAAATACCCGAACGTATTTTCATAACTATGCAGAACCGGTTGGCAGTTCTGTTCCAAAGATTCCATTTGTAGACAAAGTGAAAAATTTACAGTTTTTATTGGCAAACGGTATCGTTCTTCTTTGTCCTGTTCAGGGATATCCTGTTCCTTCGTATAGGTAAGTGTTTCAACGAGGTTGTATTGTGCATGTTTTCGTAACGTAGGCATTACTCTTATTATATTTGTGTCGTTTTGCTGCTGTTATTCGTCAAAGATGCACTGATGTTTGGTGTTCTGTATCTGAGGTCTCTGTGGGCAGCTTTGCAAACAATGGTCGTAGTTAGGAATTTTTTTACTTAATTATCTGCATACTATTGTGAGCTCTAACAATTTCAATATTAAATTTGAGTATTGAGTACACTCATCTCAACAACAACAAAAAAAATCGTACCCTCGTATCAAGTACATTAACCTTACTTCTCCTATTTTCCATATCAGTAGGTAAAAAAATTCAGATTGGTAGGTAGGCTACTTTTAAGCGTTACTTTCTGAGTCACCCATATTAGGCACTTAGGTAGATACTTAGATAGGTAGGATATTTTTAACCGTTACTTTTTTTTGAGTCACCTTATGATTTCCATTTTGAAATGAAAATGTTTTTAAATGTTTTGGCGAAGAACCCTACAGCAGCACTGCCGCTAAATTTGCAACTACTGAAAAAATACACGGTTTTGTAAGCAGAATGGGAACACCAATTACATTACTATGTGCTGCTCAGGGGTACCCAGTGCCATCATACAGGTAAGTTTCTGGAGTAAAGAGGTAATTTTATTACCTAATAGGCTATATTATGGGGTCTTTCAAAATTTTACTGGCTTGACTAATGCTCAATAATCTGCCATATATTTATTTATGCTTTTTACTTTTTTTTATCTTATTTAATTTTTCGTCCTTTTTCGTGGCGTTTTCTGATAAAAGAACCGGTTGGAGTTACTTCGCCAAAACTACCCATGAAGAAAGACGTTACTAGTTTAAAAATAGATGCGGATTTGGGTGGCGAATTGACGTTGATTTGTCCTGCACAGGGATTTCCTGTGCCAGTGTTTCGGTAAGAATTTTTGAATATTTTTGAGAAATTCTGTTTTTTCTCTAATGAGGAATGAGGATGTAAGTGAACACATGACGATGGGCAGGATATACCGAGAAAAAAAATCGACTGGCTGGAGTACCTAATTTTTCAATATAACCTTTGGGCCTTCTTCTGTAATGTTTTGATTTATTAAATTCTCACCATTAATACTCTTTTGAATTTTTATTTTTCTCAAGTGCCTCTTGGAAGTTCTTCTCCCAAATTTTCGAGCTCAGATGATTCCAGAGGATTTAAAGTCAGAAAAGGGAATTCTTTGGCGTTATTATGCGTTGCTCAGGCTCATCCAATACCAGCTTTTAGGTAGGATTTCTAAACATTTTTACTCAGCAAGAATTACCTGCAGCATCTACTCATAATTTGTTTTGCTTTTCTGCTTATTTTTCTCTTGAATTGGTCAAAAATTAACAGATTTTGTTTGTGTGGCTGTGGTTGATGATTTACGTATTGGTGACTGTTTTTGAGCAGAATTTAGCCGGGTTTCGGTTCAGGGCATTCAGAATCATTGGTTTTCTGTGAAATTCTATTCACAGGTGGTAGAATAGGTGGGTGGAAAGGAAACACATTGACTACCCCTTAGAAAAAATCCGAGAGGGAAGTCTCCTTAATATACTCCTTGCAAGAATTGAAATTAAGTAGCTGAACTGCTGAAGACATCTTCGTTTATTGCACCCTGCAATTGAAGACGCTTACCGAACTCCTCTTTGCGTGGTACATGCGCACGTTTCATGTCTGTTGGTCTGCGCATGCGCAGACTGTGCAGTACAAACGCTCAGCACCTCTCTTTGCTTAGTACGCATGCGCAGACTGTTCATTTCATGTCTGCGCATGCGCAAGGTGCGCAGAACTGTTTAATGCCCTCCCAGGTATTGAATGCGCTAGCTGGTTGCGCATACGTACTAAGTATATACTTTATATGTATAATTTCAGTTTTTTTCCTGAGCATTTTGTAGAGATAGCCTCATTTGTTCATAACAATAAGTATTTCAAACTCGTTGAAAACACTTCACCAATCGTTCAATTCCAACTGGTTTATGGAGATGTCTATCTGATTGTGCTTTCATTGTTTCATTTCTCATTTTTGTTTGGATTAGGGGCCATTTTCAAAAAATTTGGTTGACTCGTCGATGCTTTGGTTTGTTTTCATATTATATGTACAAGAATTTCCATTCATTTTCCATTTACATATTTGTGAAAATTTCTCATACATTGAGGTTTTGGGATATTTTTTACTCTATGAATATGAAAATATAATCATCAAATCTAATCGGATTTGATTTTTTCTCAAATTTAGAACCGGTTGGAATGAAATCTCCGACTTTTCCGACTGATTTACGCAGCGGTACTTTTGTTAGAAGCGCCAAACAAACTTTCGGCCTGTTGTGTCAAGCTCAGGGTTTTCCATTACCATCATTCAGGTAAAAAATTTCACCTTTGTAATTCTATACCGTTTGCGTTTATTGTAGAGCCTATTGGTTTGAAATCTCCGGCTTTTTCTTCCGAAAGCAAATCGAGTACTTTTTATAAAAAGCAAACACAAGCGATTGCTTTGCTGTGTTCAGCGCAGGGATTTCCTGCTCCTTCGTACAGGTATCTAAACCATGAAGTTTTATAGAAATTATTTGAATGTGTGTGAGCTAAAATTAGCTCTTTCGTGTGAACTGGAAACGCCTTCAACATTCAGGTTTTTTGGGCCATTTTTCGATCACTCGTTCACGATGAATTTTGATTTTACTCCTTAGAACCGGTTGGAATGAAATCGCCAACTTTTCCATCCGATTCGCGTAGCAGTGGAACTTTTTTCAGACAAGCGAAACATACGTTCGCGTTATTATGTCAAGCTCAGGGATTTCCGATACCTGCTTTCAGGTTCGTGTTTGGTGGTTTTTATTTCGGACATATCGAACGAGTCGGTTTGAATATTTTAAATACTTGTTGCTTCTTTTGTCCTTGGCTGGGTTCGTCAAAAAATGCACTGTCTCGACATTCAGGCTATGTTTGTTGGTATTTCATATTTGTGTGACCTTTTCGTTATGAATGTTAGAACCTGTGGGCAGTAAAGCTCCGACTTTGACCTCGGCTGCTGAAAAAGTTTGGCTTAAGAAACGAAATAATCGCGCTATCGAGTTGAACTGTCATGCTCAAGCATTTCCTGTACCGAGTTTTAGGTGAGAATTTTGATTTTTCGATGATCATTGTTGGGGTTGTAGTGTTCGTGACGTGCTTGGATAAAATTCATTTTCGAGATGGAGGTTTAATTTCGTGCGAGTTTTTTTAAAATACCCGTCCCACATTCAGAGGGGGTGGAAAGGTATACGATTAAAGTGATGTTTTATTAATTAGAACCAGTCGGATTGAAACCTCCTACTTTTTCTTCGGATGCTGAAAGTTCTCGTTTTAAGAAAAAGTCAGGCCATCCTCTAGCTTTATTATGCCAAGCACAGGCGTTTCCAGTGCCTTCAATTAGGTGAGTATACCGAATTACTTCGATGCGTTTTCGATTCCAATACATTCGTGCGAGTTCTTGCTGTAGTACAAGTCCCAATATTTTGGCCAGATAAGGAGTTTTAGTTTGAGACATTTTGTGTGTAATTTAAACAGAGCCGGTTGGATTGAAACCTCCGACTTTTTCATCTGATTCTGAAATATCTCGATTCAAGAAAAAAGCTGGTCATTCGTTGGCATTACTTTGCCAAGCACAGGCTTTTCCTGTTCCTTCAGTTAGGTAAGTACATACTTAATGAGTCTACAAAATGAAGAATTTCACCAGTCACTGTTTTTTAGAGGGCTGCGAGGGAAACTTTTCAGTCACGTTGTTGTCTAATGTCTTACACTAGATTTTAATTATTAAAGAGGAAAACATACAGATCAACTTCTTCGAGCTATTTATAAACCTGAAAGTTTCGTAGCGTTTTGATTGTATCGCCAAAAGTTGCGAACTTTTTATGCGAAATTTCTTCTCTGCATAGCTTTTATGTATTTTCGTGTATTACTGGGTCGTTGCCTTCTTGCTCGATAAATTTATGCAGTGTTGTTGTTTAGATTCATCAGCCTTGACTTATACCCGACCTTGTCATTTTGTACGGAAAATTAATCCCACTCACGCTGTTTACAAATGTAATAGAAAGTGAAATGGCCATCGATTATGCGACTTTTATCACGTGTACATGTGTATTTTTCCTGTCTTTGTTTTCCTTTCCTATATCCGAATTTATTCTTTGAACGAAAAAAAAAAAAAAAAAGATTGGATATCAATACCTAGGTACCAATATAATTTATGCTAACTGTACCTGGTGTACTGGTGTACATTTTGCTCATACAGAGCCATTAGGAGCCAAACCACCTACTTTACCTCCCGAATTGAAACATAATTGGGTTGAAAAGAAAAGTAAAAATGATGTTGCACTGCTTTGTCAAGCACAAGCTTTTCCAGTACCTTCGGTTCGGTAAGTTTGTGTTCGATTAATTTTGAGTTTTTCTTTTTTGGAAAACTGTACAACAATTTTTCGTGATGAGGAAGGAGGATTTCGAATTTTCTTGCAACTGGTGTAGATTTCAATATCTCTGTATAAGTAGATGAAGGAGGGTGGTTTTTAACTTTTTTTATTTGGACTTGCATTTTTTTAAAAATAAAAGTCTGCCAAAAATGTCTCAAAAAAGATTTTTTTAATTTTAATTTTTTTTCGTTTTTCAACGGTATTGGAGTGAAAATTTTTCGTGTGTGTAAAAAAGTCAACTTTGTGTTATTTGATTTGATTTTGTCAAATTCAGAAAATAATTCACTTTACTTCAAAGAGAATTGAAAAGAATTTCTAATTGGTTAATTCGCGAAAAATTGAGAAAAAAATCATTATGATCAGAAAAAAATTTTGTATTTACACAGTAATTTTCCAGAATATAACATCTCTTTTGAGAGGAGAAATCTGAAAATTGTTCAATTCATTCTTATAAAAAATGTATGGAGGTAGGTAGTCGATAGAAATTAAAAATTTATTCCTTCTCAAAAAATTTCAAATTCTTTAATCATTTTTAAGAGGACAGATCTCAAATTTTAAATTCGGAGAATGAGTAAGAAAAGAGGGAAAAAATTCACCATTTTTCTTAGGTCGAAAATTCTCAAGCCATTTCATGTTAATGACACACCGATGATTCATGATGACCAAAATTTTGGTAATTTGTGCATTTTTTTTATAAATTATCATTTTTTTAAACATCTCAGACAATTTGAATCCTTTGTAATTTCTCATAAAAGAAGTCAGAATTTTTTTCTAGGTGATATTTTGTTGTAAGAAATTAAATTAACTGAACTTGATAATTTCAACCAAAAAAAAAAAAAAATGAGTGCATGTTTTGGGAGCTTCATAGAACTTTGTTTTGAGGAATGAAAAACAACAGGACAGGGAGGGAGGTTACATGACAATAGCTCATATTTAAAATTTTTTGATTGCTTATTTTTTTTTTTTCATGAAATTACGTTTAAATTCAGCTTTGATTTCAAATTTGTGATGATATCTGTGACAAGCTGAAAGTAGGATACTCGTACGTTCGAAGCTCAGAGAAGACCCATTTCAACAATTTATTGGGCTTCAAATTGACGAATGGTTGAATTTAGTTCAACGAAGATCTGGCCTGTTTTCATAATTTATCCCTCAAAATATTTTTTGATGCTCTAGAACCCATTGGAGTAAAAACACCATCGATATCATCAGACGACAAAACTCGCTCCATAACACGTCCAGCTATTCTTCCTTTAGCGATACTATGCCAGTTGCAAGGATTTCCTGTTCCTTCATTCAGGTATCACGTGCTTCTGTCATTCTCACGTGTAAAGTAGACGAGGTATCTACGTAGAAATAAGAGATTTAGTAGCAAAAAGCGAAATATAAAAGCGGGTGTTCCTCTCCTTCCCAAATCATCTCCTTTTACATATTTACAATCAACCATCTGAGCTAAACCCATTGCAATTTCTCACTTCCGCAGAACCGGTAGGATCTAAAGCTCCGACAACAGTTGACGATAAAAGTCGCAGCATATATCGAAGTGCCAAACAAAACGTTGTACTTTGGTGTCAATCGCAAGCTTTTCCAGTCCCATCATTCAGGTTATAATCGTTCCCATTTTGGAGAATTTTTTTGCCTAAAATGGGGCACGCTTTTGTATTTTTTTCACGCAGAACCGGTGGGTGCTAAACCGCCTACGTTCTCTTCGGACGATATTAGTCGAACGTTTCAACGTAAAAGTAACAGTAAAGTGGTTTTAACGTGCCAAGCTCAAGGGTACCCAGTTCCAGCTTTCAGGTTAGTTCTTATTACCGATTATTGAGACGGTCCTACGATGGATTGTGTTTTTTGTTACTCTCTGTATAGAGCCGGTAGGATCCAAAGGACCTGTTTTCACCAACGATGATAAAGTAAATTCGTTCTCGAGAACGAAAAATAAAAGCTTGAATATGTTGTGCCCAGCGCAAGGTTATCCTGTGCCGTCGTTTAGGTGTGATTTTACTCATTTTCTATTTTTATATCTTCTCCCCCTTTTTTTTTGGAGTTTAAATATCATCGCGTTTTCTGGTTGACATTTTCGAGTGTTATTTAAAAATGAGCTAATGTATCTGCTCGGTTAACTTTTATGGGAACTTGTTAGTAGGGAAATCGTCTCATAAACAGGTGAGTAGGTAGATTTTTTTTAAAAAACGTTTAGTCGATATGGAAAACCCAAAGCATCAGTCTTCAGGTAAGGATGCGTTCTTGTATGCTTTGCAAAGGTCGCTCGTTTTGTTTTAATGGATCAGGACGATAGGGAATCGATACCGTTGTTGTTTTGTCAGGTCCCATTCCAACATCATCTGTAATCAAATTATTACTCAGGTGAATTGGTTTCTGAAATGGAAAGCTGATTGTGTAAAGTGTATCTAACGCCCCTCATCATAATATCATGCCCAGAAGAGAACTGATGGACGGGATTTGAAAATTTTTATCGCAAATAGACCCAATTGAAATTGACCATTTTCATAAAAAATAAATTAGAATCTCAAACAGAAAATGCAGTCCTTACAAAATTGTTTTCTTTTAATTTCCTGAATAGAATTTTTTAAGAACAGAAAAAATTACGAGAAACAACTCATGAAGAAACTGTCACAATCTGATTCAACCATCCCACACCCCTATTCTGGAACTTCTTGGGAGGCTCGGGCATTTTTGGATTTGTAATCCAGGCATATTCAGGGCATCCATTTTGGAAAATTGAAAATTTTTAATTTATTTATTTTCGAGACAAAATAGAAAAGTGTAGTAAGATCTTCCATTTTGACCTGAAACTTCGCACAGAAAATTACTTCTCAATATTTTGGAATTTTATTAATAATTTCTAAAAAATGATAGATAACAATTTCATCCTACTGCATAACAATTTTTTTTTTTCAAAATTTCGTTCAAAGTTAAATTGGTGGAATCTGTGATAAAAAAATTACAGAAGCTGCAGTTAATTTTTTTTGGCATAGGGGCCTATTTTATTGAGATTATGTATGACCTTGAAAAATATTTTCGTATGGAGGTTTGAGGTTTTCGATTTTTTAAACAACTTACCAAAAATTTTAAATGATGCTAAAAATTGTTTATTTCTGTGGGTTTTGCCTATTTCAGGAAATTTGGATAATCCTGTGAATAGTTGTTTGATTTTTAAGAAGAGAAAGAGGAGGGGGTGTAAAATCAGCTCGAAAAATGTTGTGAAATTACGTCAAAAAATAGGTGGTAAAAATGTTCCATCTAAGATTCAACCTCCTCTCCCTCCCTCCATAACTTCCCCACCCTCACTTGAATGAAGATATTTGGTAGGTTTTTATTTCTAAAATATCGACAAAAAATTTGAAAATTCAGATTTTTCAACTTTTATGTCAATGGGTTATTTTTGTTGGTAGTTTTCGGATTTTTACCCGTAAAATTGACTGTCTTGGAATGTGACGATTTTGGCCATATTAAATTTACACATTTTCAAAATGAACGTGGATTTTTTTTTCTAATTTTCTCGATATAGTAGATATACCTACTGCAATTTATCAGCTTTCCATCGCAAACTGAATTTCGAATTTCAAACCAGTTCACCTGGATCATAGGATGATCACCCAATCTATCTAGCGAAGATTAATTTGAGCTATAAATGTTTTTACACGCAGAACCGGTGGGCATGAAAGCGCCGACCTTTTCATCAGATACAAAAATCTCAGCGTTTGTACGATACGAAGGCCAACACTGTAACCTTCTATGTCAGGCGCAGGGGTACCCAGTCCCAAATTTTCGGTAATATACTTGTTTATTTTTTAGAGCTTTTTTCGAATTGTATTTTTACTTTGTAGAACCTGTCGGATGGGTTCGTCCTAAATTCTCTAAATCTTCCAAATCGAACCAATACGATTACCAAAAAAGTGAAAAATTTGTATTGCTCTGCGAAGCGCAAGCTTATCCCGTGCCGATGTTCAGGTTTGTTGGTATTATTGTCTATGTTACAATTTGATTAAAATCTATAGAACCCGTTGGCTCGGTTAGACCGAAATTACCCAAGTTCGCTAAAGGCGATATATTCGAAGCTCGTCAATCGCAGACTTTTGCTTTGCTATGTGAAGCGCAAGGTTTTCCTTCGCCGTCCTTCAGGTAAATGCTTTTCGAGGAAATTTCTTTTTTCTAAGGGTGGGCCGACTCCGGAGTATGATGATCAACATTCAGGTGTTTCATGAGAATTATCCACTGTGCCATTCTCATATCCATCCTGATTGTTTTATTGTACCTATTACTAGAACCTCAGACGAGTATTAAGCCAAAAATAAGAGACGAAGATTTAGTCCGTAGACGTTTCGAAATCGGCTCACAGTTCCCATTGTTGTGTATTGCACAAGGATATCCTGCTCCGGTGTTTAGGTAGTTTGACATTTTCTCCATCTCTTAGAAGCAACTGAAACGGTTTCTTCGCCAACATTCAGGCTTTTTTGTTCCCAAATTATTGTGTACTATTTTCTTGAATTCTGGATACCTATTATGGCTAGAGACAAATTTTTACTGCGTATTTCAGAACCTACCAATAAAATACCACCTAAAGTTCCTGGTAAGAAGTACGAAGGCGGAGAAATCGTTTCAGTCGAAATGAAAGCACCGGCTTATTTATTATGTCAAGTTACCGGCTTTCCTGCTCCTATGTTTCGGTATTTTTTATTCGTAATTTTTCACCAGTGGGGTTTCCGGTGGAAGTGCAGTAGTTGGCTCGTATTAGCTCTGGTCTGTCCCTCTAATCGAAAAATTTTGAAATTAAATTTTGTTCATTCGTGATCTATGTATCCCTATAGAACCAACAAATAATATACCACCTCGATTACTCGGACTCAAAATTAAAGGAAGTATTGAGCAAGACAGCAAATCAGGTGAAACAGCTGTTGTCAGATGCGATATCACCTCATTCCCTGTACCTGTTTTCAAGTAAGCTGATTTCAATGATCCTCGTGTAGGTAAATAGAGAAAATTGTATATTGGGAGCTGCTGCATTATTGATTAAGGTTCTGACATTCGAACGATTGGGGTCATTTTTGGAAATTTTTTGGGATCTCGACCATAGCAAATGATTGTAATTTACAGAGCCGACTAACGCAGTTCCACCAAAAGTTACTAATAAAAATATCGATATAAAAAGTGTCAACTCGGGTGGTCAATACGTTGGCTTTTGCCCGAGCCAGGCTTATCCTGTGCCTGCATACAGGTAAGTAATATTTATCTAAGTGTTAAGACGAAAGGAAATTTTAGGAATACTGATGTGAGAAACTTTTTTTAAAACAAATATCGCCAGTTTGAAAGCTCTTTAATAAAATACCATCGTTTGAAATTAGGTGTACTTGAAGGAAATTATCGCGTTTTCCTCTTTTCTGAAAAGGTTATAAATGATTAAATCTTCTATTTGTCATATCTTCTGGAAAATTATCCCCCATCTCATTGAATTAATTATTCCACTTTCACAGCGGAAATAAAAAGATGCACTTAGTCGATGCATTCATGCAATTTGCATAAATGAATGATCAACTTGCACGTGGAAAAGTTTCCATGTTACAAATTAAAAACCGTATTTAGTTTTAAATTTCATCTCTTCTGTCGTGATAGAGATATCTAATTTGTTTTAATTTTTTGAAAAATAATTCAATTAAATTATTAATTTTTTGAAAAAATATCGTGCAAAAAGTGAAGTTTGAAATTGTAACGAAATTCAACATTTCATTTTTAAACCACGTGAGAGCATAAAATTTATTTCTCATGTTTTTATTTTTATTTTTATTATTATTTTTTCTGTGGAAAAGAACGAAAAGAAGTAAAATTAAATTTGTAAATGTGGTTTTTTAAAACTCGTTTGAAAATTGAAAATAACCCTCCATTTCCTCTCTCATTCAATAGAAAAATATCATCGAATAATTCAAGATTTTGAAATGACTTTGGAAGTTATTTCGAAAAAATTTGGAATTTTCCCTTCTTTGACCTTACTTTTATTAGGAAATTAGGCTTTAAAATTTTGAAATAGATTCAACATATAATATGAGCTAAGAAATTGAAGGAATAAGAGCCAAACCCAAAGCCAAGTTCGAATTTCAACCGATGAATTAGTTCCTTGTAAAATAAAGATAGGCAACATCTCCATCTTTATTTATTCAATTACGATGGAGTTGACAGGTGGAAAGGAAAGGGGCACTAAATACCCATCAATTCTTGATATTATAGCATGACGAATACCAGACTACTATACTGTCTCGAAAAATTGTTGCTTCGCTGATGGAGTTTTTTTTCACAAATAATTATCCACTTTCTATTTATGGAGAAGGCGATTTTATTTTCATTTCAAATTAAAAAATTACCTATGCTAAACGTGATCGTTTATGAATTTGATTTGTTTAAAAAATTTGTCTCGCCTTCTCCATAAATTCGTCATTGATCTTTGTCCATCTAACAATATGTTATCAAATTTCAGATGGTATAAATTTGTCGATGGCACGAGTCGAAAACTCGCTGTCGTTCTGGATGATCGAGTGAAGCAAGTTTCCGGTACTTTAATCATTCAAGAAGCCAAAGTAGAGGATTCTGGAAAATATCTGTGCGTTGTAAACAACTCGGTGGGTGGAGAAAGTGTCGAAACTGTGTTGACTGTGACGGGTAAGTCGAATGGTTTATATTTAAAATTCAAATTTAGTTTTGTTGAATTAAGTGTGGGCAAAGTACTGCTGGAAAAATAATAATAACGGAGATGAAAATTTTGTGAGGGTGTTTTTTTTGAATATTTAAATTTTTTGAGTGTTTTGAAATAAGATGACGTGAAGTACAGGGCGTTCCAGTTTGGCTCCCCAAGTTATAATCACACTATTGAAATCTTTAAGATAATAAAATCCATTTAAAACTATCCATTTAGTAGGAGTGGAGGGAGGGAGAGATAAGCTGCTGTTATCATCAACAAATTCCCCCTACTCAGAAATTTTGTAAAAATAAATTCTGAAAAAATGAAAATTGTTTTGGTGGAGAATTTTTTTGCCAACCTTTCACTCTCACCACTTTTCAAAAGACTTACTTGAGTTTGTGAAAAAATTATTATATTTTTTCAAAAAAAAAAAAAAAAAAAAAAAAATGTTGAAGAGTAGAAAAAGTATGTTTTGGTCTAGCAAAATATCTTCGAATTTATAATTTTCATCTGTAAAAATGATCAGCAGTGATTTCTCGTCCTCATCTCTTTTTTCTATAGTACCTAAAATATACTTGAAAAGATGAAAAGGTTTTTTTGATTCCTCTCCTCGCCGTAAGAAATGGAATGGGAGAGGGAAGGGTGAAAATTCACCAGTTAATAATTTTATGGAGGAATTTTTCGAGAATAGTTTTTTCTTGTCTTGTACTTTTTTTTAATTTTTAAAAATAATATGCTCTCCAGTAGGTAAATAGGTATGTGCCTTTTACAAAAAAAAATAAAAAAATAAAAAAACAGAAATTAATTTTTATTGATGTTTTCTTTCTTTTTTTTTTTTTTTTTTTTTTTTTTGGGTGTTTGTAATTACTTGATTATTACACCCGTCGTATAAGATTTAAATCGAGTTGGTAAGGTCAAGTTTTTTAATTAGGTCTAAGAATTTTTTAATTTCGGAAGGGTCGTCTGGTATGAATAGGGATCTTTCATCTATTTGTAGGGATAGTCTGTGCTGATGTAAGGAGGGACATTGAAATAGTAAGTGTTGGACAGATATAAGTTCTGAGAGGCAGAATTGACATGTGGGTTTTGGGGCCTTTTCATAGAGGTGATTATGTGTGATTTTTGTGTGGCCAATTCTCAGTCTGGTTATAATGATTTCTTCAAGTCTGTTTAAGTGGGAGAGGTTTTTCCAAGGATGGACTAATTTTTTATGTTGAAAGAGCTTGTTTGTGGTTTGGAGGGACCAAAAGTTTTGCCATTTCTTAAGTGTGCTTTGGGTGAAGATAGATTTGAGGTCGTCAGCTGTGATAACTATAAGGGGAGAAAGGATGGTGGCAGATTTTGCATTAATGTCTACAATTTCATTTCCCAAGATTCCAACGTGGCTGGGTACATACATAAACTGTATGAAGAAGTTTGAATTTTGTAAGTCAAATAGAGTTTTATGAATATTTTGAATTAGAAGGTGATCGGAAAAAAGATTTTGGATAGCAGTTAGTGAGCTGAGGGAATCACTTTGAATTAAGAAGGACTTATTTTCTGATTCATAAGTGAGTATGTCACAGAGACAGTGGAAAATAGCTGTGAGTTCGGCAGTGTAGATTGAAGAACAGTTATGGATTTTAAAATTTGAAATTCTATCATTTATAGAGTATGCATATCCTGTGTGAAGTGTTGGTATTTTTGATCCATCTGTAAAGCAAAGATTGAATTTTTTGTATTCTGATAAAAGTTCAAGATAGTTCTGTTTTATTACTAATGGAGAGTGGCTATTTTTTGGGTAGTTAATAAGCTGTAGGTTGACTTCAGGAGGTTTTAGAAGCCAAGGGGGGTATAATATTGGTTTTTGGATGAGAGTTTTGGGATTGATTTGAAGATCATTCAACATTGTGATGAAATTAGAAATGGGTCCTTCTATATGATCAAAATGTTGGGGGTTGGGTGGGTTAATTGAGTTTTGGAGTGGATGGAAAGGGTTGGTGGATGCATTTGAGATGAATTTGTTTGTTATAAGAGTTCTTCTGAAATCTGGGGGTAATTCTGCTGCTTCACAATATAGGCTATCTATTGGAGAGGAATAGAGGGCTCCTAAACAGATCCTTAGGGCTGAATTTTGAATTGTTTTTAGGATATTTGAAGTTTTATTTGAGATATTTGCAAAACATGGGCTTCCATACTCAATTTTACTGCGAATTAGAGATTTATACAAGTGAAGTAGGAGTTTGCGAGATGGTTTATACTTGGTGTTTTTGATTATTTTCAACAGATTTAGGCGTTTCATGATATCTGATTTTACTTTTAGAAAATGAGGAGTCCAATTTAGTTTTCTATCAAAAGTTAAGCCAAGAAATTTAGTTGTGGTTTTGAATTCTAAAGAGTGTCCTTTGAAGTTGAGGATGAGATCTGGAGGAATCTTATTTTTTTTGGTGAAAAGTATACAGTGGGTTTTTGACTCAGAGAAGGTTAGACCATTTGAATCTGCCCATGATTCAATTTTTCCAAGGGTTTCTTGGATTACTTGAAGAGCTAGTTGAATATTATTTGAATGAAAGGAAATGTTTATATCATCAGCAAAGATTCTCAGAGAAATGGGTCTAGAAACAACATTGGAAATGTCATCAATCAAAAGTATAAATAAGACTGTGCTAAGAACTGAACCTTGGGGGACTCCATTTTCAATTTCAAAAAACTCCGAGTATGTATTGTCAACTCTCACTCTAAAAGTACGGTTTGTTAAGAAATTCTGAATAAAGTAAGCCAAATGTCCTCTAATTCCAATGGAATGTAATTTTTGGAGAATTTTATAACGCCAGGCTTTATCAAATGCCTTTTCAAGATCAAAAAAGACTGAAAGAACACTTTCTTTATTCTGGAAGGCCGAACTAATTTCTTTTTGGAGACTGAAGAGGTGGTCTAGGGTAGATCTTTTCTTTCTGAAACCACTTTGATAAATGCTAAGAGAGTTTGAGGAATTAATATACCAATTAAGACGTTTAATAACCATTTTTTCAAGTACTTTGCAAGGAACTGAAGTTAAGGAGATGGGGCGATAACTAGATGCCAGATTTGGGCTTTTATCTGGTTTTAATATTGGAATGATTGTTGCAGTTTTCCATAATTTTGGGAAGGAATCCGAAGTCCAAATTTTGTTATATAACTGAAGTAAATCTTCTTTTCCAGTGTCTGAAAGGTACTTTAACATGTGAGGGTGTATTTCATCAGGTCCAGGGGATGAATCTTTAATGTTGTAGTTTAGACAATGATTTAGCTCTTCAAGAGAGAAAAGAGAGTTGTATGGTTCTAGATTTTGAGATGAAAAGTCTAAGGGGGTGGATTCTATTTGTGTTTTTAGTGTTTGGAAAGCAGAGTTATAAGAGGTAGTTGCAGAAGCTTTTGCAAAGGATCTAGCTAAGGTGTTTGCAATGTCATCTATTGAGTTTATTTCAGTGTTGTCATCTACTAAGTAGGGTATTTCAGTAGGTATATAACTTCCTTTAAGGATTTGAACTTTTTTCCACATTTCTTTTGTAGATGTGCTTTGGGTGATGCTCAACATGAAATTATTCCAACTTTCTCTTTGTTTAGATAAGTTGATTTGGCGAGCAATAGCTCTTTTTTTCTTGAAATCAATGAGGTTGTCAAGAGTGCGATTTTTTTGGTACTTTTTTAATGATCTTTTTCTATCTTGGATTGCAGTTTTTAGTTCATGACACCACCATGGGACAGATTTTTTGGGAACTTTGGTAGAAGTTTTTGGAATGGTTTCTTCAGCTGCTTGGATAATAGAAGTTGTGAAATATGAAACTATAGTGTCCAGATCATCTGGTGTAAAGTCAATTGGGAGAACTTTTTTGTTGAAATGTGACCAGTTTACCTTGTTTAGAATCCACTTGGGACATTTTTCATGTGTGGGTTTCTGAGTTTGAAGAGGGATGTTGATGCTAATTGGAAAGTGGTCACTATAATAAAGGTCATCATGGGGGTTCCAGTTCAAAAGATGGGAAATGTTTGGGGAACAAAAAGCTAAATCAATGTTTGAATAGGTACCATTAGAAATGTTAAAGTGAGTGTGTTTTGACTCATTTAGAAGGAAAGTATCATTTTTCAGGAGAAATTTGTCAATTACATTACCTCTATTATTTGTGATACTTGATCCCCAAGTTTTGGAGTGGGCATTAAAATCCCCTACAACAATATAAGGTTTTGGTATTTGGGCAAAAAGTTGATCTAATTCATATTCTGTTATGACCTGGTGAGGGGGGATGTAAACATTACAGACAGATATTTTTGACTTATAGAAATTTGGAGCCTCAATAGTTATTGCATTTGCTTGGATATTGCCTATAGAAATATTTAAGGTAGATGATGAGGTAGTTTTTTTTACAAAAATTGCTGTGCCTCCACAAGCTTTATTTCCTCCTTGAAAGTTGAAACGATAAGAGCTGTAATTTCGGAGGTTAAAAGAGTGATGATTGCGGAGATGTGTCTCTTGTAAGGCAATAATTTCAGGGTTAAATTTGCTTATGAGAGTCTTGAGTTCACCAGAGTGGCTATAAACACCATTTATATTCCATTGAATGAGAAAATTCATACCAGACTATTTAAAAAAAAAAAAAAAATTTCGGGGGGGGGGGGTGAGAAAAGATTGAAATTTTCCAGCAATTTTTTTTTTTTTTTTTTTTTTTTTTTACAAATTTCATGTTTGTAGAAAATTTTAAAATTTTGTTCTGATTTAATAGTCCAAAAGTAGGTAATTTGATTTGATTTTTCTTTTGTTTTTTCTTTGTTTTTTGTTTTTTGACTGGCTTAAAAGATTCAAAAATTATTTACAATCAAGTTCCTAAATACCTACAACAATGCTATAAATATTTCTACTGAATAGGTAGTAAACTAAATACTAAAATAATAGCAGTAACATTATTATGGATATCTAGTAAGAAAAAAAAAACAAAAACAAAAACAAAACAAAAGTAGGTATTAATTTCAGTTTTTCTCATTCTCTGATGATGATGATGATGAGTCTTCAGATGATTCTGATGTATGGTCAGGTTTGTTTTCTTCTTCAGGGGTGGTTTTTTTCAATTTATTCTGCAGTTTTGTAAATCTAATTTTCATAGATCTGTATTCAAGGTGCTTGTAGTTTTCAGATAGGATTTTAATAACTCCATCAATATCATTAGTAAATTGTGTGACACTTGGATAAGGGTCTTGCTGTCCTTTAACTATTTCCATAAGTAATCTGAAGTTGGTAAAAGAGAGAGGGTAGTGCATCTTTTTTTTATCAAAGTTATCTTCTATTGACTCTAATAGTTGATTAATTGAAATTGGCTCTGGTTCATCTAGTTTAACTTTTTTGATTTTCCTCTTCTTCTTCTTCTTCTTTTCCAAATTTGGTGTTGTTTCCATTTCGTTGCTAGCGGACATAGTTTGGGAAAGCTGTTCATCTTGAGAAAGAGTGCTGGTAGATAAAGGTCTTTTAATTGGAGTTTGTGGAATATCCATTTTTTCAGCATATTCTGTATTGATTTGGTTGGTGTTTGAGGAATTTATTTCATCTGAGTTAATTGGACTTTTTTCATTGTCCTTTACTGTTTCTTCAGGGGAGAGCTTCTGTGAAGAACTTTCTTCTGCTGTAACATCAGTTATGGTTAAAGTTGGTTTTTGACTCAAATCTGTTGGTTGTAGATTCGTTTCTTGAACTTGAGTAGGAGCCACATAAAATTCACATGATTGTGAGGTATGTCCAAATTGATGACAGACAAAGCATTTGATAATTGAATCATTGTAGAACACCCTATACTCTTCATCATTATGTTTTATAAGCTCTGAGGAAGGTAATTTATTAGCATCTTCTGCTGGTATATACACAAATCTGCGTTCAGATAAGATGTTAGTAAGATCTTCTTCTTGAGACAAATGTAAGAACTTCATTTTGGATGAGGGTGTAATACCATGAGAGATAATGATGTTTATAATCTCATTGTGAGGCACATGGGGAGGCACATTGGAGATGATGATTTTTTTATCATTCCTTTCTTGTTTATACCACCTTCCCTTGATAAGTTTTCTGTCAATTTCAATTTCACCTCCAGATTTGAGAAACTTGTCAGCAATTTCTCTGCTTCTGAGATACATACGGACACGATTGTTTGAGATTTTAGCACAATGAAGAATATTGTTACCTATTTTTCCAATCATTTTTCGAGCATAATACTGGATTGGTACTCCATCAATGAAGGGGAAGATGATAGCTTGGTCGGCGGATGGAAAGATTTCGTTTTTTGCAGCTGATGAGTATGACATGTCTGGTCTGTACTCAGTACCAGTTGTCCTTTGGTTGTTTGTTGATAGATAAACCAGCTCAGCTGAGCTGAGACTGGTACAGTTTAGTTGTGATAAAAATAGTTCACTAGTGGGTTTTATCTGAACATGTTAGAAAATTAAACACACTAAGAGATAAGATAAGCAATATATAAAATATACCAGAATAAAAGCAATTCTTTGCAACGCAAGAAACAGACGACTGTATCGGAACACGTTGGTCACAGAACTGTGTTTTCTTTCTTAATTACCTATAGTTGAAATATATTGATTAAAATAATTTTCATAAAACTCCCATTTTGTAATTATGTATGTATTTTTGAACTTTTTTGGAAATTTTAAAACACTTTTTTGAGTGGTATGTTGTTCAATGATGTATAGGAAATTTCCACTGCGTTCTTTTGACACCATTTTGTAATTCATCTCAACCTTTGTCTTCATCCCCATGCTCCCTCCCCCTTCAAGCTAGAGATGATCCATCACACTGGGACACCCTGTTCCCAAAATTCCTATTGAAAAATTTAATTTACTCTACGATACGTCCATTTTTACCACAAATATAACATTTTTTTCGTTTTTCAGCTCCTCTGTCAGCTTCAGTCGAACCGATCGTACAAACGGTGGATTTCGGAAGACCAGCCGTACTCACGTGTAATTACGAAGGAAACCCGGTGAAAACAGTCTCGTGGTTAAAAGACGGAAAACCCATATCCAGCGGCGAAGGACGTTCCTTGAAAATCGATTCGGTTCGAAAAGACGATAAAGGAATGTATCAATGCTTCGTACGAAACGAACAAGAGAGTGCTCAAGGCAGCGCTGAAATCAAATTAGGAGGCAGATGTAAGTAAATATCACATATCGTTTAACGGTTCGTTTACTTAAAATTAAATATTTTCGTCAATTGTACGATGAAGACGGCGGTAAAATCAACACGACCGGAAATTATAGGTTATTAAATATAATTTGGCGATGATGTTTCCGCCTCAACCCTGTGATTATTTCGTAAAACGTTGAGTCGTTGAATTATTGATTTCGAAAGTTATATGTGTTAATTGTATTCTTATTTTTTTGTACAGTTGATCCGCCTCAAATAACTCAGGCTTTTACCGAAGAAGTTCTAAAGGAAGGTCCTCCCGTGTATTTGAAATGTGTCGCTTCTGGTAATCCGACTCCTGAAATTACCTGGTTCTTGGATTCAAAAAAGATCGAAACCAACGAGAAGTAAGTTATTGTCCCTCAACGATTCAAAATTGTTTCCAAACTCTTCATTATTCCATTTCTGGCGTCTTTCAGGTTTCAAATTAGCAACCAAGTCACTGCTACCGGAGATAAAATATCATACTTGAATATCACCAATGTCCAAACCAACGATGGAGGTTTATACAAATGTGAAGCCAACTCCAAAGTAGGATCTGCATCTCATTCGGCTCGTCTCAATGTACACGGATTACCCTACGTTAGGCGTATGGAAAAACAAATGATCGTTGCTGGTGGAACCTTATTCGTGACTTGCCCTTTTGCCGGATACCCTATCGAAACAGTTACATGGGAAAGAGGTATGCATTTTTCCACATCGTCTCGAGAAGGTCCATTTCTTTGCCACAGGATTTATTTTTCTGTTTGTTCGCAGATTCGAGAACTTTACCAATTAATAGAAAACAGAGAGTGTTTCCGAATGGTACGTTGATCATCGAAAATGTCGAAAGGTCTTCCGATCAAGCTACCTATACTTGTTTAGCAAAGAGCCCCAATGGATACAGCTCCAAAGACAGCTTAGAAGTACAAGTTTTGGGTAAGTTTTTTGTTTTGTTTGCTAATTTAGACAAATTAAACAGCATTCATTTACAAATATTAGGGCTGATAGAAAAAATTTGAAAAATTTTGAGATAGAAAAGTATTGATCAATTTAGTTTATGACCCTTAATGAATAACTATAATCAAATTCACGAGGCTTTGATACCTGAAAAATGAGCTCTGTGATCAATGAAGTCTGCAAATTGTGAAAGAAATTTAAAAAATGACGATTTATGACGTTGAGAATTTTCAGCAACCACCTGTTGAATCTCGACGTGAAAAAAATGTCTATTCAAGATAAATGAATGCTGTTTATTTTATGTATTGTTAGAAACAAATTTCGAAATATCCTTTTCAGCAGTTTTAAAATTATGTGACAATTGTATTTCATAAGGAATTGAAACTTCAAATTTATGTCATTTGTACCCAATTTCGTGCTTATTTTAAGATTGTATTTAATTATAATTTTTACTAGCGTCATCGTTACTTATACTTACGTGAGTAACCATCACAGGTTTAGTGAAACATTATTGTTTCAACTATATGCTAAATAATTAGTCGCAATGTTCCAACAGTTCCCCCACATATAACTCCATTCCACTCAGAAGGGCCAGTAAATGCTGGCGAAAGTGTCCAGCTAACTTGTCACGTCTCAAAGGGAGACAAACCGCTTCATATCGATTGGCATTTCGAAGCCGAACGAGAATCTTCGACTTCTGTTGACATGCACACCGAAATGTTTAACGATAAGACCAACATCCTTACGATAAACGCTGTCACTTCGGAGCATCGCGGAAAATATATCTGCTCCGTTAAGAATCCGGCCGGAGTGGCGAATTTTTCTGCCCAACTGGATGTTTACGGTTATTATCAAATTTATGACTGACGTGTGTTTTATCTACGTAATCTGCATGGTACACTAATCTTCTGAAATTTACGCACACGAATTGTATTTACGATCATTATATGTGTCCCTGACCCTCAGTCACAATTTCCTCGATATCCTCGTCCTGAAAAGAAAAGTCTTTATAATTGGCAGGTTTTTTGTATTATTTTTATTGTAATTAATTATTTTTTACGTGTATATATTTTGGGCTTTTTTAAATGCCGATTTTTTTTTCAAATGATAATACAGTTCTTCCAGTCATCATACCCTTTACGTTTGAGGGTGAGGTAAATTCCGGAGATAATATACAAGCTACTTGTCACGTTTCCAAAGGCGATACACCGTTAACGTTAACGTGGAGTTTTCACGGCTTTCATTCGGATTTTAACGCCATACAAAACACCATTAAAACGGTCAAAATTGGCGAAAAAATTAATCTTTTAGAGATACCCGAAGTGAAACCCGAACATCGAGGCAATTATACTTGTATCGCACAAAATAGAGCAGGAATTACCAATTATACGGCTACGTTGATGGTTAACGGTAATCAATTTATCCAAATACCTTAGCCTTTTTCTCCAGCGGAGTAGTGCATGATGCCTGGTATACTTTAGGTCTTATTGATCGTTCGAAATTACATACGTATCTACCTACTATTTTCTTTCGAGTTTGCCTGATGTGCATTAACATTAGTATTGTAAGAATTATTTTATGGATGATGGTGGAGTACTATTGTCAGGTGTTTTTTAAGGGAGAAGGCTGGGAACTTTTTGGTAATTTTTTTTTTTTTTTTTTTAATGATCAGATGAGACAGATTTTTTGTTTGTGATACATTAATTTTTATGAACAAGTTCCTGGATTTTTTTTTCATAGACTAGATAAATATGATATCTTGATTGTACTATGTACTTGGCCAATTTTTTGAAGTGTGAGTGGGAAAGAAGGTGGCAGGGATGAGCAATAAATTGACAGAAAATTGAAGTACCTAATTAACATTTTTCTGGCCAATAAAATAAGAAATTTTGTTTTCGTAGGGAATTTGGTACTACGGTTAGTCATTTTTGACTTCTCTTTTCAAAAAATGGATCAAAAATTCGAAAAAAAATTGCAAAATGATGTCAAAAGATTTCAAATTTTCTACTGAGAGGGGGGAGGGGAGTTGTTCGTTTGATAAGTATTTTTGGATTGATCGTATTAAGACCAATTCAAATGTGGTGGAGGAGGGAGGGAGGATAAAAGGGAATAAAAACAAACTGTAAAAACGATTTTTCAGCTCTTGAATAGGCGTAATAGAATTTATTATGATTAAAAAAATGATTTTTTTTTTGAAAGTTTAAAATTTTGAGCACTACTAAAAAATTTGAATTTGAGTGAGAGAGATCTATCTAAACAACATTTTTATCATCATCATATTAAATCTTATTTTTAATTTTCAAAAAAAAAAAAAAGGTCAAGATGATTCACCTGATGTTGGCGAGTACACGTGGATCGCGAAAAAAAAAAACAATTTGAAGGATTCTGACCAAATTCAATGGAGGCCATTTTTTGAGTTGAAATTTACTCAGAAAAAATTACAGCTGCGGAGAGTTGGTGCAAATTTTTTGGTAATTTTTTCCAATTTCAAAAATTAAAAAAAATGATGATCTAAAAAAATGTTTTAAACTGGCAATAATGATTATAAAATAGGCACCGATCTATTCCAAAATGTTTATTGGTGGAAAATATTTGAGAGAAAAAATATTTTCAAATTCAAATTTTCCCATAGAATAAGTGATTTGAAAATTTTCAACCGGTTTTCTCAAAACAGGCAAGTTAGGGGGTAAAATGAAAAACAAAGATTTATTTCTGATTTTTTTTTTGTTTTTTTGAAGGCCCATATCTCCCCTTTATGAGCACCTTCGGAGCTACAATTTTTCACAGGTAATTTTCGATTAAAAATAAAAGTCTCCGCTGAATTTGGTCAAGATTTCCTGACATTTTTTTTCACAATTCATCTTGATAAAGTTACCTTCAATGCAAATTCTCATGCTTTAGACGATTTTCAATTTTTTTAAAATATTACTTACTAGAAAATCGCTTTAGTTTCTGGGTATTTTCACTGAATAATGGTTTATCATAATTTTTGCGAGTGATAAATTTTTTCAATAGGCTTATATGTATTTGAAAAAAAATTGATGAAATTGTAATTTATTTATTAAAAATTTGTAAATTCAAAATTTCATTGAACAAATTATCCAAAAGTTGTTCACTTGAACATATTATTTATTTATTTATTTATTTTTGTAAACAAAGAATTCGATGCACTTTTTTTTGCCTATTTAAAGAATTTAGGAGACTGGTCGAAATTGAGATTTTTGAAAAAAAAAGTTCTTCGCATAGTGCACTGATCATTTGACGATTATTTTTTCTAAAAGTTTGTTAAGCTTTAGATCTATATTCTGCGCAATTTTTGGGGGCTGAAGGAGCTGGAGGGGAGAAATGATTAAACGTAAGTTCGTTTAATATTTTGCTACAAGAAATATTGCAGATTTTTAATTAAATTGCCTACCTACTTATTACTAAAAAATGGTCTTTTAATGCAAAATTAGTGTGAAGTGGTTCTTAGTACTCCACCTGTAATTTTTAATTTTCGCTGGTTTTATTCATTCAATTACATTTTTTTTCTCTCAAATTCCTCCTAGCATCTTCCTCTAACAAATTTCCGTCCGAATAATGAATAATATTTAAATTAAAATTTTATAATTTTCGATCAGTATCTATTTAGGTATTTATGTATTCTTGTCCAATAGTTGTATAGTACGTATAATAGGAATAGGTACATTTACCTGTTACCTACAATTGATATCTATTTTTTCTATTTTTAAGCTAAACCTCCAACAACTTTGTAAACTGATACCTATCCATTTGTACACAATTTCATTCCTATATACGAGATACTCTTAATTTAAACCTTATCTCTCCAGTCGCACCGCACATTTCGCCATTCGAATTCGAATCACCCGTATACGCCGGTGAAAACGTACAAGTAACTTGCCACGTACCAAAAGGGGACCGGCCCTTGAGCATTTACTGGCTGTTTCAAAACGCAGCTTCAACTCCGGGTGCACCTGAAGCTGGTTTTTCAACTACAGTCATAGGTGATCGCGCAAGTTTCCTCTCAATTACCTCGGCCGGCCCGAATAATACCGGAAATTATACATGTTTCGCCGAAAATGGCGCCGGGCTCGATTCATACACTGCGCAACTTTCAGTCATCGGTATAACTTTCCTACCTATATAAGCGTTGGACAATTTATTCGAAAGCTTTTTTTTTATGATTTTCTTTTTTGGTTACCTCGCTGCATGCTGATAGAATGATGATGTTTTCGAATTACCACCTTTCCAGTCTCCGTATCCTACTGCCATAGTTTATTTTTGAAATTAAATCGTGTACATAAATGAACCACCCTATAGAACGGAATTTTTTTACACTGTATTTTTATTAATTGTGGCACTTTCACGTGTGGAATTTAATCACCTCCTAGACGAGTGGATTTCCTCGATGGAAAATATGTATTTTAATCTTAAGATGTACTAGAGGTATATAATTGTCTAGTTTTTATTACGATATATTATGAGACCCTATTCATTAGTTACCTATACCTATCTACATACATTTACAGCACGTCCCGAAGTACAGCCCTTTTCAGCGGGTGATAAACCTTTAAACGATGGCGAACCTTTACAAGTAGCTTGTACCGTTCCTAAAGGCGATTTACCTATAACAATTACTTGGTATTTTAACGGGTCGCCATTGCAAGCCGACGACAATGTAATTATTACTAAAATTGGGCCTCGCGCTACTTTCCTATCTATTACATCGGTGGGACAAAATCATCGAGGAAATTACACATGTAAAGCGGATAATTCAGGCGGTTCACATTCGTATACTGCCCCAGTTGAAGTGAATGGTACCTAATAATGAGTTTTATTCTCAGCTTGCGTATTTGTGTTTCTTTTTGTTCTTTTTGGTATATTGGTAGGTAGAGGTACGATTTGGTAGTATTTTTTTTGAAAAAGGCCATCTTTTTATCCTTCTCCTCTGCTATTCTTTTTTTTTTTTTTAATCCTATACTTCTTGTAAGGTAATAATTTTAAAAAAAAATGTTGGTTAAATTGTGTAAATATTTATTTTAAACCCTCGATCACAATTTTGTTGATTAGTTAAACCTCATATTATACCGTTCGCGATGGAAGAAGCCGTTTATTTCGGCGACAGTATCCAACTATCGTGTCACGTATCCAAAGGAGATAAACCGATACATCTGAGTTGGACTTTTCATGGCAAAGAGTTGTCGAACGATTTAGACATTACGACCACTAGAATAGGAGACGATACGTCTTTATTGACCGTACCATCGGCCAATATTATACATACCGGAAATTACACTTGTATCGCTAGTAATTTAATCGGCAGAACAGCATATACGGCTGAAATCCTTGTCAACGGTATATCCATCTCTCTCTCTCTTTTGACATTTTTTTACTATTTTACGATTGGCGTCATGCTTGGGACTAACGGTTTTGTTTTTATTTTTTTTTCTTACCACTGTAATTTTGTGATGATTAACTTTCTTATCTTTTTTTTTCTTTTTTCTGATTTCGTGGATACTGTGTAGAAAATTAGTAGATCATTTTTTTAAATAATATGCTGAGGTAATCAGTCTCGTGTATGGCTTCTCATTACCTATACATCTCGATGTAGTCTGTTTACTAATATTCATTATCATATTATTTCATCGATCATTTTTCTATGTACTTTTAAAGGGTATTTTGTAATTTTTCAAACTGAGAACAAGATATCTATTGTACCTAAATATCATTTATAGTCCTATTTCTGATCGGATTTTCAAGCAAAGTCCAATTTTTCCCAATTTTTTCCTGTTTTGAAATTTATTGCACGAATTACTTGAATTTTTTCAAGGTACATATAGGTATGTACCTAAAGTTTAATTGATGGATCCCCAATTTTCTCTGTTTTGTGCCATATATGTACAATTGTACATCGATGCTAAACCGAAAAATCATGCAAAAATACATTACCAATCAATAAGCTGCCAAAGTGCGTTTTTCGATTTTTAGTGAATTTTTTAAAATTAAATTTGACTCAAAAAAATGTAAAAAAATTAAAATTTTACCAAATTGGCATAGAGAGCTGAAGTTTGGCATGTACCCTATTTTTGACCTTCCAAAAATTGACTGAAAACAGTTTTGAATGATTTTGAGCAGTTTTGAAGGCTCCAGAAGATTCTTGAAAAGTGACTTGAACGAGTAGGTACCCATAATCTTACCTATACTCAAGTAGCAAAGCTAAAATTTACTCTACACTCGAATTTCAACACGCTGAGTCGATTGGAGGTGGTTTCAAGCCTTTCTTGAGCCTTCAGCCAAATTTTGAAAATTCGAGATTTTCAAAAAACTGTCTAAAATCATTATTACATACTATATATATGAAAATCTGTGATTTCCAAAATGTTGCTGGATGCTCCAAAACGGCTTGAATACCACTGTCAATTGACTTAGCATGTCGAAATCAGAGTATAAAGTGAATTTTCAGCCTTCTAACTTCACTGGGTAAAATTTTCTGGAAATTTAAACTTTCAAAAATCTTCTGGAGGCTCCAGCACGACTCAAAACGATTTAAAACAGTTCCCAATCGTTTCGGATGGTCGAAAATAGGGTACAAGCCAAATTTCAGTTTTCTGGGTTCATTTGGTAAAATTTTGATATTTTCAATTTTTTAGCCCAAATTTTGTTTTTGACAAATTCAACAAAAATTGAAAAACGCACTTTGTCGCCTGAAATTTTAGTATGTATCTTTGCATGTACTTTCGATTCAACTCGTCGGATTCAAAAAATTTTCTCTCAGTCGAGGTGCCTCCCATCTTCATTGAAGAAATTACCTCTTATTTGGCTCAAACTCCAAGGGTCGAAAAATTAAAAATAACCCCTATTTTTCTTAACAACCTATGTGTTTGCACCTGCAACTTGAAAATTAGGCAAACAAGCAAACGTAATCTCGTCGTATAATTGCTGTATGAAAAGGTTTACTTCTACTCTGAAGCATCTATACCCAATCCCCCTCCCCCCTCATATTAATATGTATATGTCAATTTTCGTAATGATTTCAATTGTGTATTATTTTTATTTTTTGATTCTCTAATGAATTTTTATCGTTTATTTTCGTCTGAAATTGAAATTTTTTACACCTCAAAGAATATTCCGATTAAAAATCTACCTATTTGAAAATCTCATCATACTTTAACCACTTCTAGTACCGATAAAACTGAAACAATTCTCGTTCGAGGAACCTTTGAAAGAAGGCGAGACAGTAGCAGTCCAGTGTGTCATATCATCGGGTGACTTGCCAGCCAACATGTCGTGGATTTTCAACGGGAACCCATTAAGTTCACACGAAAACGTAGTGATTACTAAATTAACGTCGAAAATTATATCCCTAACTATCGAGTCTGTGACAGCCCAAAATGCTGGAAATTACACCTGTACAGCTGAAAATATTGTTGGAGTGTCGAACCATACTTCTAGATTGTATATTAACGGTTGGTTACGTATTAATTAAGACCTTTTTTCCTTTCTTTTTGAAAAAATGGCTGGACGTATTGCTTATCAATTTTGTATTGCAGTTAAGGTATAGTGATACCTATTAAACTTTTGTAGTCTTTTGTTCTGTGTAATAAGCGATCTCTACTATTGATCTGGTTCCTGTTCTATACACTCTTACAAGATATCCAGTAATATTCCTATTCTTTGAAACAAATCAAATTTTTACGTAATATTTATAACCTATCTCTATTTCGTTTAAATTAGTTCCACCTAAGATTGTACCATTTACATTCGGCGAAGAAGTCTTCCACGCTGGTCAGCCGGTATCCATCCAGTGCAATATCGCTGAGGGTGATCAACCCATAAATGTGACTTGGTTCAAAGATAACCAAAAGTTGACCGGATCTGAGTATAACGTAACGATTACGAAGCTTAATCGTCACCTTAGCATTTTGAGTATCGAAGAAGTCGAAGCGTATCATATTGGAAATTACACGTGCTCGGCCCAAAACAAAGCCAGCATTAGTAATCATACGGCCATGTTATACGTGAATGGTTCGTCCTATGAAATTTAATGATTTAGATTGCGCTTTTATTATTTTTTTTATGGGGTTCGTGTGCTTATTCTAGATAATTTTTTTTCTTTCGTTTCTCTCACGTCGTGCATGACGCTTAATGTACAAAAGAATTTTCATATTTTCCCTACGTACCATAGGTATACTTATTATCATTCTGGAATAACTTTACATCGACCGGTGTTTAATTATAATATTTTATGGGGCTTTATATACTCATGTGTATAGTGTATTGTACGAATAATGTGTAAATGTAACATTACATTACTTCGAAGGGGTTATAACATTCGGCAATAACAAATTGTGCAAAGATTACTGTACGGATATTTTATCATTATTTTTCATCTTTTGAAATGATCCTATGTTAAAATTGCATACCTACCTACTTAACATTAACCTACGACAAGTTTATCTGATTTTTACGTCATGGTCAAGTCCTAGGGGCAGAAAATCTTGAAAACAGGCGAAATATTTTTCTGAATTATAAGGAAATATTTATTCGAAAAATGACTCGAGTGCTAAAATTTTATCACAAGGGCACCTTTTAAACTGGGACTCTCCGATTTGAACGAAACCAAGCTAGGTAGGTAAATCGAAAGACTACGTTCTAGGAGGATCCTTTAACCGAAATTTCAAGTGCTAAAATTCCTTTTTGGATTTTTGGCGGATTTTTGAGTATTCAAAAAATCTGTTTTAAGGACGATTTTCAGACTTTTCCATGAAATGCACCTTTTTTGAGCTAAGTGAATCAATAATGATGATTATTTTACAATTTGGAAAAATGTACCCACTTACTAGAAAAAAATCTAGAATTTCTATTTTTGCTGAAATTGCAATATGTGACGTAGTTCGAGTTGATATTAGTCTGGATATGAATTTATTTGATTTTTTTCGTTTTTTCTGGGATTTGCGAGTTTGGCCAAAAATTTACTTTTGAATTTGCACGCCTGAAATTTCTCGGACCCAATCCAATACGCACCGACCAAAATTGTAAGTGCTGAACTTCATTTTTGGGTCATAGTTAGGGGCTTCCATTATTTTCACATTGCCTCGAGGTACTCAAATTCAGCAGCATATTCCTCCAAAACTATGATACTGTGATCAAAACTGATTTCACAGTTCAAAAGGGCATTGAATTAAAAATTTTTTAAGAATTTTGAAATTTTCAAAAGTTGAAAGTTGACCTTTCAAGTTGAAAGTTCAAATTTCAAAATGGTGCTGTGAGTGGGAGCTACCATTTAAAATTTTGAAAAAATTTCCATAGATGTTCCTTTTGATGTTTTTTCGAAATATTCAAGTTTCGAGATGGGATCTTTTAATGTAGGGGGAGCACCTCCACCCCCAATTTTGGGCGAAATTTTTGAAAGAGAATCTGGGGCATGTGATATATCGAATTCTATGTTTTTGGTGACGCTGAACACGAATATGACGTCAGATTTTTGATAGGACTCCATCCATGGCCCCCCGCACCTCCCCAAAGGGGGTAAAAGTTCAAAAAAGTGTTTTGTTCGTGCGACACATGGAATAGTATGTTTTTGGTGACGCTGAACACGAATATGACGTCAGGTTTTTTATTGGACCCGTCCACGCTCCCCAGCACTTCCCCAAAGAGGGTAACCCCCAAAAAAAGGATTACATTCATGTGACACATGAAATGGTATGTTTTCGATATCGCTGAACACGAATATAGCCATAGTTTTTTAAATCGACCTCACCCCTCGCCCCCAGAACTTCCCCAATAGGTAAAAGTCAAAAAAATTTTCCTTCAACAGTTTTTTTTTAAATTTTTTAAATTTTCAAAAAATGAAATTTTGGCTATGAGGGTTTTAGAGCATGTTTTTTCCATCTATCTCGATTTCGTTCAAATTACAGAGTCAGTTCAAAAAGTGTTCTCGTCAATCAAACCCTGTTTCGCTTTTAACGTACGAGTAATTCAGCACTTATGACTTGACCATTTTCTTTCTCCCCACTTCCTTCACATACTTAGCGATGCAATTTTCTCACAATAGGTAGACTTTTGTTACAGTACCTCCCTCCATAATGCCATTCTCGTTCGGCGAAGAGGCGGTAAACGCCGGAGATATCGTACAACTCTCCTGTCTAGCCATCAAAGGAGACTCTCCTCTAAATATCTCGTGGCATTTTGACGGATTAACCGAACAAAACGCCGGATCACTTCCGAATGGTGTTTTAGTTACTCCGGTCAGCGACCGGGGTAAATTATTATTGGTAAATCCGGTGAATTTCGATCATCAGGGGAACTACACGTGTCGTGTCCAGAATTCTGCCGGAGTTTCTACGCATTCTTCGTTCTTATACGTTAATGGCACGTAAAGTAAAACCAATTTTCACGATGAAGTAGGATCCATGTGTTTTTTTTTCTTTTTTGGTACTTTGCAGTTTATTATTTTAGGCACGCTGGTCTGGTTATATTTTTTTCAAACATATACGTACTGATCCTTTTTGTATCCTAATAATATCTCTTATGATTATTTTGAGTATCACTAACTTCCCTGAACAAGGTGTAATAATGTTTAATTGAGATTTGTTTTGCGTTAAGATTATATGTATTGTATATAATTTGTTACTAGTTCCTCCGCGAATTATACCATTCGAGTTCGGCTCGTCGCCAATATATTCTGGTCAGTCGGTTCAAGTTACGTGTTTAGTGTCCCAAGGCGATTTGCCGTTAGAGATATTTTGGAAATATGAGGGCACCTCGGAGGGAACAACTACGCATAAGCTCGGTAGCAAAGGAAGTAGTTTGTTAATTGAAAACGCAGGCTTTGAGCATCGAGGAAACTACACTTGTTACGCTAAAAATGATGCCGCAACTGTCTCCTACAACGCGGTGTTAAATGTCCATGGTAAAAAAATATGGCTTGAATATTGTGATGATGGTGTTTTTTTTTTTTTGGTTCTTCTTTTTGTTATTCGTGATTTTATTACGTATTTCTTCTGTAATTTGTAAGACGTATTTAGGTACTTCCTCGTGTATATTTTCATATTGCATTCGTAGTGAAACGAACAAAATGCACAATGGCTTTGGAATTTTTTAGTATATAGTTTGGCTTCACACCGTATTCGTACATTTTTATCCTTATTTTATTTACGAATATTTTTTATGTATTTATTTTTAAGAACTGTTTTGTGACTGTAACAAATATTCTTGATATTTTCCCTCCATTTGGTGAAAAAACCCCTATACCTATTCATCATAATGTGTAACAAATTCTAGTCATACCGCGAATCGTACCGTTTGAATTCAAAAAACCAATTTTCGCCGGCCAATCAGCCCAAGTAACTTGTTTGGTATCCGAGGGCGATATACCGATGGATATATCGTGGAGTTTCGAAAGCTCGTTGCCATTTACCGAAATCGGTATTTCTACTCATAAGTTCGGGTATCAAGGAAGCGTTCTTCTTATCGCCGAGACAAATTCTAGTCATCAAGGCAGATATACATGTTCGGTTAAGAATAACGCCGGAACCGCGAATTATTCCACTTTGCTCGATGTACATGGTAAAATGAACCGAAGATATGTGCATGCGATATTTTATACTATCTACCTATATTTTATTTATGGGCCTGCCTGTGTTAAACCTATTCTGATTACCCGCCCAGCAAACAAACCAGCAGATAGAATAGAGTGGCTTTTTTTTTCGTTTACTTTGATTTAGTTTATTTTTCGACTAAGATGTATCTGATTTGTGAGATGTAAAAGCTTCGTATGCTTTGCTATTGCGAATTACCATTTAAGTTGCGTGGATTCGATGATTTCTCTTATTTGGATTTACAAAGTGGCTGGTTGAAGAGCCTCAAAATTGACATCAGAGGATCTTATGATGTGTATGCTACATCTCACAAATAAGAGTATTTTTATGATTTAGTTCCCGAATTTTATACCTATCGTAGGATATATAAGTTACCTACTAAACTTCCCGTGTAACTTTGTACCTACCTATTTAGTCTCCATTTGTATACCTATCTTTTAAAATTAATTTTCTTCTTTGAAGATATATAAAAAATAACTATAATGAAATTTTATAGTGATACCACGAATCGTGCCATTTTCTTTCGAGCAACCGATTTTTGCCGGGGTTACGACCCAAGTTACGTGCACCGTAGCTGAAGGCGATCCCCCACTTGAGATAACTTGGAGCCTACACGGTTCGGAAAAATTGACCGATTTAGGTATAACGACGACCAAAGCTGGGAATAAAGTTAGCGTTTTAGTCATCGAGAATACTCAACTTAGGCATCGAGGAAATTACACGTGCACGGCTCGTAATCCAGCCGGAACGACCAATACGACGGCTACGTTAAACATCTACGGTAATTCTTCACTCAAAGTCACAGAAAAAAAAAAGGTTATGGTGGCAATTGTACATTAATCAATTTGGAATGATGGTGTCGCGAACGTGTAATTCTCGCAATCACATCTCTTTTTGGAGAAATATTTCGTGGTTGCGTTTTCTTACCTGCATTTTTTATCTCATGAGCACAATCGTATATGTTATAATCCCCTTACACCTTATACGAATTTTTTTTCGGCTGTACTCGAACGTGTTTAATCAAGTTGTATCGAAAACTGCAACCCCCAACCCCCCTCCAGCAATCAAACTAACCGGTCAAACACAACACATTGGCTGAAAATCGTGGTAACAATTCGCACACATTGTAACATTATTTAATCGGACGAGCTCGTATAACACGCTAAAATTTTCGCGCTCAAATTCAAATACATAGCTACAATTAGCTTTTCACTAATTGCTAAATGAGGGTTATTACTACCGATATTAAGATTGTATGACACTGATAATTGATTATCATCTATGTAGCCTACGTGAGCAACAGCACCATGGCAGTAATGGTTATGTTATCTGTACCTATACACATTTATGCGTTTCTGCGGTGTTGTTTGTGTATTTTACCTATCTAATTTTTTTTTGCATGATGTACATTTGTGTACGATAAATGTATGTAATGTACATGTGTATGAAATCTCATAAATGTATCGCACAGTGCACTTTAAGAACTATGTATGCTCTTGTTTTATTCTTCGAAATGATTCGTCGTACAGATGACCTTTTCTGGTCGATGGTAATGAACTAGTTTTCAAATTAGGTACATACTTATTTGATTGTAAATTTTCTTAGTGAGTAAGATTTTAACTAAGATGTATTTTTAAGACGTATTTTTAGTCGTAATGAATTTCCAATTGAATAGCGTCAGTACCTCGTTGTTGACGAGAAGTATCACCATTTAATTTCCAATTGCCCCTCTTCGTTTGAATATTGATGTCTTTTCGAGATAGAATTCATGACAGCAATTTATAGCTGTAACGAGATGCAGCTTCGAGATGAAATGGATGGTATTGTTTTATTTTTATTTTTAATGAGGCTTCCAGCTCGGATACAAACAAAAGTTGGATTTTTAGAAATCATACCTTATGTATTTTCAAAATCCTCAAAGTCAAAATTTTGGCTAACTAACTGATTTTTTCATTTTTGACGAATTTTTGAAATTTCAAGAATTGCCATTTATTTGAATTAAATCCTAAAGTGGTATCTACTCATTTTTTTTTCATGTAGATTTAAATTGCTGAAAAGGGAGAACTGCATTTTTTGATTTTAGGTAAATTTTTAAAATGCAGAGCAAAAAATTGGACAAAATCCGAATACTAACTTGATCTAGAAGGCTAAAATTTGAGATGTACTCCACTTTCGACCACCTCAAATCAATTGGAAGTGGTTTCGAACCATTTTTAGCAGTTCTGAAGCCCCACGCACATTCTTGAAAACTGAAATTTGCTCAAAATTTTACCCCTAAAATTTACTTTTGCACCCTGATTTCAACATTCTGAATCGATAAGAGGTGATTTCAAACCGTTCTGGAGTTTCCTTCTTCAAGTTGGGATACCCTCTTCTTAGTGACTCTGAATTGCTCGCTGTTTTCAAAGTGGAAGAGGTGAGAGAACTGGGGAGGTCGTATCTGAAAAATCAGGCTATATTTAAATTCAATATCCTCGATAACGTAACAAATGGCACATCACGGTGATGTAATTTTCAGTTTTTGGTATTTTTATCATGTTGAAGGGCACTGGTGAGGGGGCTTTGAAGAGTAACATCGAAAAAATGAACCAATGTCGACACTTTTTTTTGAATTTTGACCAACATTTGGAGCTCTTGAACCCTTTAGAATTGTTGAAATCCTATTTCGAAAATTACTTTGTTGATAGAAGGGTAAAAAGGAACGGGTTCGTCTTGATTTTTGTCAAATTTTCAAATAGTAGCTTTCAGCTTTCTTCTTTATAACGGAGAATTGAGCTTCATCATTCATCTAAAAAGTTCAATTTTGAGTTTCACAAATTTTTAAGTGTAATATACTGATTATATGAATCTTTCATTTCTTTGTAACTTTGAGAACAATCTTGGCCCAAGCTCAACTAATTTTGAAGTACGGGTCTTAAATTTTCGAAAGTTATCGTCAAAAGAGACGTCGTAAAAAAAATTAAGTGAAGCCTTGGGATTTGACTACATTTTTTATTTAAATTAATAAGCCTATGGAATAGGCTCAGTTTTGGCCGAAAAATTTTTCCTACTAGGTAGCTAGGTAAATGACTGATCGATTTAATCGATTCTGATACTTACTTTGAATTTTTTTCAAAATTTTGGAATGGGAATAATATTTTGTGAAGTTTCACTATACAGTTAGTTGGAATTGTGAATTTTCGAGCAGGTGGTGAAATTATCATTTGGTCAAGTCAATTAAGATTTTAAGCTTTCAAAAGTTTGGTAGGAGTCAAAATATACCGAAGTTTCCAGATCAACTGGAAAAAGTAAAATTGAAGAGCTCTATTCCAAAGTGGATCAAGTCATTTTCCCCCCCCCCCCCAAAAATGCGTTCACAATTTTTGATGCTGAAATTTGTTCTGTTTCCAAAGGTCGGTGCATCTTTCCTTTCTTTGGACATAGAACAATTGCTTGTGGAAAAATTTACTTTGGTAAATCAATGACTTGACCCACTTTTGAAGTAAAAATCTCCGTAAAACGTGTTTTTTTTTTTTTTTTAAATGACTTAACCCACTTTGGAATAGAGCTCTTCAATTAGTTTTGGGACCTTGACATTAAAAAAAAAACAAATTCTCGTCAATTTTGCTAAGATGCTTTATTTGAAAACTTGCAGAGGCAATTTTAAATAATCATAACAAGGATTTTTCAATTTTCAAAAATTTGCCAAAAATCGATAAATTAATTTAGGCTGCTTCTTGTAGATTTGGAAATGATAAAAACCAAAAAAAAAGTTGATAAATTGAGATGAACTGCTCCTATAGACTTCATAAGTTGATTTAAAAATGACTATTTTCCAACATTTTCAGGTTCAAGTATTTTTTGAACAACTGATTTTTGTTCTTCAATTTTTCACACTTTATAAAGACGTAAAATTGTACCTATTATATGGGAAGAGTGGACGATGGATTGAAAAAAAGAGAAAATGATATAAATTTCCTTCATCTTCCTTCTGAATTCAGTACCCCTCAATTTAGACTTATTGTTTGGATTTAAGTATAAAAATATGCTTCAACGGAACACTGAACTCTCCAAAGTTTTGACAATTCTCTCATAAACCCTGTTTTTTATGTTTTTTTTTCAACAAAATATTTTTAGAAGTCTTCCCTTTTTTTTCGTTGATTTGTATTGAGCATTTCTGATATTCTGTCACTCTAAACGTGAATTAAAAATCATTTGAGGTTATCTATAAAGTTGATCTCAAAATGAGTACTTGTTCAGAAATTTTAAGCATTACCTATTTCATTTCAAAAAGCATCTCTAAACAATTTTATTCACAAAATATTAAATTTACAGCTACATTTCTTTTTGTATTGAATGCAGTGTTGATTTAGATTTTTTGTAAAAAAGAACCTACCTACTCTAAAAATTCCTACTTTCTACATTTTAAAAAACTGATACCTGAATTTTTGAAATTTCTAGTACCGCCTCGTATAGTGCCTTTTAGTTTCGAAGAACCTATATTCGCCGGACAAGCGGCCCAAGTAACGTGTCTAGTATCAGAAGGAGATTTACCTTTGAATATAACTTGGACTTATAAGGGTTCGAGTAATAGGTCTATGTCTGAGATGGGTATCTCGACGAGCGGATTCGGACAAAAGACTAGTATGCTGTTGATAGAATCCACAGACGCGAGTCATAGAGGCAATTATACATGCATTGCTCAAAGTCTATCGAATTTAAGGCTCTCTAGTCATTATTCGGCCGAATTAAATATTCATGGTAATTCTACGTAATACAACTATATTTAATGAACCCCGATTAAGTTGAATGTATTGTTTATAGCTTGACCATTTTAATGTACCTACGTAAAAGGTTCCTTATTATATGTACCTATTATTTTATTATGTATATTCGCTTAGGCTGGTGCAGATTGCATGAATTCGACCTTATGATATTATTATGTTCAAGTTTTGTTACTCGTATTATGCCCGCGCTTAAGTTATGATTTTATTTATGCAGTTTGTTGTGTATCAAGTATCAAGTATGGTTATTAGTGTCGTGATGTTGTGTGATCAAAAGGATTGTATTTTCTGAGGCTTTTTCTATATTCTTAAGTGTCTGTCTTGCCCAACCGTCTCGAAAATTTCTATTCTAAATGTATGGTCTATACACGGTCTAATATCGCAGATATTTCTTATAAGATGTGGTCTTTAAAATTTAAGATTTTTTGAAATTTGAAGGAATACTTATCGTTGGTTTTTGAGAAAAGATTTTGATTCTCTAATTTGTTTGTTCACCTCTGCATTGGTTATAGTACGTCCTCGAATAGCTCCATTCAAATTCGAAGAACCGATGTTTGCCGGACAAGCAGCCCAAGTGGCTTGTCTAATAACAGAAGGTGACCTACCATTGAACATATCTTGGTCGTTTAGCGGATCTGGCAATACACCTTTGTCTGAGCTAGGAATCACAACTAAAATGTTCGGTGTAAAGTCAAACGTACTGTTGATCGAGTCAACTGAGGCTATACATAGCGGAAATTATACCTGTACTGTTAACAGTATTAGTAACTTCGCTATGACTCAATATACAGCCGAATTAAACATAAATGGTAAATCGAAATATAGGAAATTATGCACTAAGCTGTATCTATTTTTTTTTCTTTATGTTTTCTTTCTTCTCCTTCTGTCTATTATGGCTTTCGTTAACGCGTTAATGTTACGTATACAAAGTTATTAGAGATTTCTTTTTTCGTTTCTTAGATAATTTTTTTATTTGGTTATTATGATTTCTTTTGGAATATAAGTGCAATCCCAGTACGTTGTAGATCGTCATACACCCAAGTATTGTCAATTTGTACCTATCTCAAGTTACCTTTAGAGCTTAGTCACCTCACGTTATAGTTCCACTACGAATTATAGTGCAAATAGGATCAAGTCTTTCAGTGTTTTATTTTTAAATGGCATAAAAAGAACGAAGATATCTCGCCAAATGTCGCTAGAAACGATTTTCATTATCATACAGGGTGATGTGAGAGGCTATAACGACTCGAATAGAATGGTTAGGCAACTTTTGTTACATTCATGGTTTGTGAAATGAATTGCCTACGTGTCTTTTTGAAGGAGGCGCCTTGTTTTTTCTTCTATTGATGAAAAATGAAAAAAACTGGTTCCTTCAAAGGATTATGTATGCAATTCATTTGACATATTTGTCAATGATTTTATCAATTTAGGAATTTGAAGGTTTTTTGATCATCGCAAGGGGCCAAAAATTTGAAAGATGTGTCTTCAATCTTACAGAATAGCATAAAATTGTGAACAGTATAATTAAATGTGAAATAGGTTGCATATTCGATGAATTGAAGGACCTTCAGATCGTTTCTGAATCACTCTGTATATATTTCTATAGTTCATAAGTGTTTTTAACATTATTTTAAGATTGTTTACCTATATTTTTGTCATTTTTTAAACCCATTTCTTTATTTTAATAATTTACATACCTATCTTTTAATTTTATTTGATCAATTCCACTGATGAATCCAATCTAATGAAATAATTCGAATATTTTATAGTCAAACCACAGATCGAACCGTTTACTTTTAACCTAAACACAATCAACGAACAAAACACCGCCAAAGTCCTATGCACAGTAATCTCCGGAGATTTACCAATTGAAATAAAATGGCTGAAAGACGGCTCCGCATTATCAGCCGGAGGTAATCGCCGCATCATGAAATTGGACGAAATGATGGTCATGTTGACAATATCATCTCTGTCAGTCAATGATTCCGGAAACTACACATGTTTGGCTAAAAATTCAGCCGGGGAAGCTCACCATACATCTTCGTTATACGTGAAGGGTGTGTTGACGAATCACTATAAGGAAGGGGTTTTTGTTTTTTCTTGGTAGTCGATTTTCATGTAGCGCCTGGCTGCATACTCGTATTTTTAGCTTGAAAGTTTTTCTGCTTTGGAAATAGTTTTTTATTCTTTCTTTTAGGCGTTGTTCGTTGGTCGTGTTGTGGATCTAATACGAGTTCCAAAATCTTCCCTTGTTCAAATATCTCAATTTTGTTACATGATGTCAATTGCGTTTGAAATTTTTTTCAAAAATTGTAAACCGAAGTAAAATTATTATAGAAATGGCTGTCATTCAACCGTTCTCGTTCAATCAAGATGGACTTAATGGTGGCACATCGACGAAAATCGTCTGCACTATTACAGCCGGCGATTCTCCTCTGGAAATTAGTTGGTTCAAAGACGAACAACCTTTGGTACAAAATGATAAGATTAAAGTAGTCGAGTTAGACGATATGACATCCATGTTATCGATGAAAAAATTGGATTTGGAAGATACCGGAACGTACACCTGTCAAGCTACTAATCCAGCCGGTGTTACCAAATATACGTCTTCGCTTCGTGTTAAGGGTATACCGATTTGAGTATATTATTTCTGCAATCTTGGTATTATTGTTTGATTGAACTTCTTGTACGCGAAAAAAGGCGAAATCTGTGCTTTTTGAAGAAATTGATCTGATCGATTTATCACTACGTAAAATAGTTTAGAGCGTAATTGTTATATTGTTAAGCGAATGTGTACGTGTACTAATTTTAAAATATGGTAGATTTATCCTATAAATTACCAACAAAAAAAATACCTAACTAATCGGTCGAAAATTAACGTCTTTAAAAAAATAACAAATTTAAATCAAACGAAGGATAAATTTTACACAAAAAAAATTTATATTAAAATCAAACAATTGTAACTTCCTGTATCATAATATTTCCTCAGTTTTCACATTACCATATGTTCATGTTCCTTCGAGCTCCCATTTCCACACAGTCTTTTTGGCTTATTTGCACTTGATTATTTGCACTTTTTATTCTGTCTTTCGGTAGTTAGTGCATGAATTTCTATTTCATTTTTCTCCTCTGTAGTTTTTAGCATTTATATTGGTATGCATTATATTAATGGTATGTTGTTTTGTAGTTATCATTGGAAATCAGTTATCGAGTATATTGGTGTCATTCATAGTACCGCATGCGAAAAACTGATTTTTGTGTGATATTTACCTTACTAAATTAACGCAGATGGTATTGGGTTTGTGTTGCCATATTTACTTATAGGTGCTGTTTTTCTTTCCAATTGGAGCTTCTTCATTTGATTTTTTCTAGATTAATCGCATGTTAATTTGCATGAAATTTTTGTTTTTTATTGCTGGATATCTGGTACGTAGATGGTACTTTTTGGTGTTTCTTTTTTGTTCTTTTTTTTTCATTTTGGTTAAATAGTTGTATTTTTAAGTATACGGGTTGTTAAAATGGCTTACGCTGTTTTAATGGCTCGTTTGGAAGAGTGCTAATTACAAAATGGGTACTTAGATCTGTTTTGATGAACTCGTGTTTTACAAAGAAATGGAGGATGAAGGATGCTGATGAAAAAGATACCTAGTTATTGGAAGATTCAAATGCTCCTTGCTTTTAAAAATATCTATACCTCAATTTCTGAGATTTTTTTTTCGAAAATTGAGATAACAATATTCTGATGATAGATACCTTGAGAAAATAAAAATGTTATATTATTAGTTGTTTAGGGGAGAATTTTATGTAAAATCAAATCTTAAAGATCAACACAGATAGACAAAATTTACAAAATTCATTTCGTGCCTAATTATGCATCTTTTTTTTTTTTTTTTTTTTTTTTTTCAATAAAACATGCAAACAAAAAATTAGTATTGCATTTTGAAATAATTTTTAAATTTTCGTGTCATCAATAGGTGCTCTAGGTCGGTATTATTTTAATATGTGATTATTTCAAAATTTTCAAAATGAGAAAAAAATATGCTAATTAATTTTTTGGAATGAAAAAAACTGAATTCAATTTTTTGGTGTTGTGAATTCGATATCATCCTGAGTTTTTTTGATCCAGATAGAAATGAAGCTTTTGGTCCGTGAAAATAATAAAATTTTCATTTAGAAATGTAGATAAAAAAAAGTGAACTAAAATCTGAAAATGAAACTTAAACGTGCCAATATTTAGGACAAATATTTGTTTTTACCTACCTAGGTATTTTATGTGCATTTTTTTCGATATTTAAATATTATTTCCGGTCAAAAAAGGTAATCAAATTTTTTTCCATCTGAAAAAATGAATAATGGAGAATCAGCATCTTTATTCTACTTATTTTTCTGTAGTCGAGTTCCGATGTTTTACGAATAGGTACAGAAAAATTTTTCATACAAAAAATTTTCAAGTAGGTTTTATACTTATTTTGAAACCACTTTGAACTAAAAACATCAACATACCCTCAAAAAATGCAATTTTTCTTTTCGAAAACTCTCATTTGAGAAGAAATGTGGGGACAATATTAGTCTCCATATCACCGTTATGCTCCATTTACCATCACCAAGGTGAATCTATGCGTTGAAATTGTAAAAAAATTTTTACCTCCCTCCCCTCCCATAAAAAATATATCAGAATAATTTTTCAAAAAAAAAAATGTTTTGATTCGATTTTGAATTGGATTTTGTAAAAAGAAGGAGGGGTTGGAGGGTGAGGAGAAAATTTGTAATTAGCATCTTCCTTAGAATTAATTTTTTTTTCAAAATAAAAATAAATGAAAACAGGTCATTACTTTATAACTAACCTGCTTTTTCTTCAATTTTTTAGTGCCTCCTCGCTGGATCTTGGAACCATCTCAGAAAGCTTTCGCTCAAGGCAGTGATGCTAAAATTGAATGCAAAGCTGATGGTTTCCCTCGTCCAACTGTCACTTGGAAAAAAGCTACTGGTAAGCAGAAAAATTATCCTTAGTTGCTTTCATATTTTTTTTTTTTTTTTTTTTTTTTTACAATGACTCATTTTATTTTTTCTTCTCTTAGGACAATCTCCCGGCGACTATAAAGATTTGAAAAATAACTCCGACATTAAAGTTGAAGACGGAACTTTGACCATTAATAATATTCAAAAGAGCAACGAAGGCTATTATTTGTGTGAAGCTGTGAATGGAATTGGATCTGGACTCTCGGCTGTTATTACTGTTAATGTGCAAGGTACCTAGCTATATTTTTTTCAAAAAAAATCTTATATTTAAGGACCAAACATCATTCTGGTATGCTTTGTGTTTTTTAGCTCCTCCTCAATTCGATATTAAATTACGAAACCAGACCGCTCGAAAAGACGAACCTGCCGTTCTACAATGCGAAGCCAAAGGTGAAAAACCAATCGGTATTTTATGGAATATGAATAACAAACGACTCGACTCAAAAGGCGATGGCAGGTAAATGCTAAGTGCATGATCAATATAATATTAGCAAATATCCAATTTTATAGTCTACTCACGTACCTATCTTATTTTGCTCTCAGATTCACGATTCGCGAAGACATACAACAAGATGGTGTTTTATCCGGTCTAAGCATCAAACGAACTGAAAGAAGTGATTCAGCCTTGTTTACTTGCATCGCAACGAACTCCTTCGGTAGCGACGACAGCAGCATTAATTTGATTGTTCAAGGTATTTTAGGGTTCATCTTTATTTACGGATTTGGGAAAACTTTTTTGTTTTTGAAGAATTTTTAATTACTTATGAATTTCAAATTGTTCTATAGAACCACCCGAAGCTCCCTATGGACTGAAAGTTTTGAATAAATCTGGCCGATCTGTACAAATGTCTTGGATTGCTCCGTATACTGGAAATTCTCCTATTACCAAATACCACGTCGAATATAAAATCACCAGAGGTAACTTATTTCATTTTTTTTGGCATAATTTTGAATTTTTCTAGAATTCATCAATCATTATGGTATTGGTTCATTTTAGGAACTTGGGATACTGACATGGAACGAGTTTTCGTCGCTGGACACGAAACTTTAGTATCGGTTATGACTTTACGCCCAGCTACCACTTATCATTTCCGTATTGTTGCCGAGAATGAGCTCGGACTCTCTGAACCATCCGATGTTGTGACCATAATAAGTGCTGAAGAAGGTAAAAATGTCATATCTTAATTTTAATGATTACCAATCTGAAATCTAAATTCCGAATTTTTTCTTCTTTCCTCAGCTCCGAGCGGTGCCCCGACCGAAGTACGAGTAGAACCTGTTGACCAAAAAACCTTGAAAGTATTCTGGAAACCACCCGAAAGATCCGAATGGAATGGTGAAATTCAAGGATATTATGTTGGATACAAACCAATCCCTACTGATAATAAAGCAACCACGGACAAGCCCTATGTTTTTGAAACCGTTGAATTCAACAAAGAAGATGGAAAGGAACATCATTTAGAAATTCACAACTTGAAGTGAGTTGATTTTCGTGTTACATTAGTCAGTTTAAATTCTGGGTTCAGATACCAAGTCAAATTTAATTCCAAATATTTAGTTGGAAAATGATATTTTATTTTTAGATTTCAAGTTGGTACCTATACTTAATTTCAGAGAAAGTTTGTAAAAATTGAAAAAAAATCTGTACTAATACTTATTTTTACAGCCTTTTTTTAAATTATTTTTTTTTAATGATTCGGAACTCATAATTGACTTTCAAACTGAAGTAAAATTTTGAAGAAAAAAAAACGAAATCTCTGATCATTTGAAATTTTAATCAAAGCATTAATATGAACTGAAGTCATGTTTAATTATCCTCAATGTTCACTAATGAAAAATAATTTTACAGAACCTACACCCAGTACTCTGTAGTGGTACAAGCTTTCAATAAATTAGGACCTGGACCTCTATCCAACGAAACGAGACAATTCACTGCTGAAGGAATTCCCGAACAACCTCCTCATGACATCAGCTGCACGACGTTGACGTCACAAACAATCCGAGTTTCGTGGATATCACCCCCTTTGAATTCGGCCAATGGTATCATTAAAGGATACAAAGTCATTTTCGGACCAAGTGAAAGTTGGTTTGGTAAGATTTAAAATTTTGGTACATAAGACGTATGCAAAGTATATCTAGGTACTAATTGCTTCATCAATTTGAATTCTTTTTCAAGATGAAAGTACCAAAGACACGATGATTACTTCTTCGAGTGAAACTATTCTTCATGGACTGAAAAAATATACCAATTATAGTATGGAAATCTTAGCTTATACCAGTGGCGGTGATGGTGTCAGAACTAACATAATTCATTGCCAGACTGATCAAGATGGTAAGTTTCCTCTTTCATGGAATACTTACAAAGGTTGTTTGTAGTTCACTAAATAAAATAAAATTGATGAAATATTTTTATTTCTACAGTTCCCGAGCCCCCATCAGCCATTAAAGCTCTAGTCATGTCTGTTGAATCGATTCTAGTCAGTTGGAAATCTCCAGTACAACCTAATGGTGTCATTACCCAATATACCGTTTATTATAAGGAACACGCTAATAAAGAAGTACGTGACATTTTTCAATTTTTATACATACAAGTTTCTGCTTAGTTTTCTAAGCTTCCCATCTTTCATGTTTAGGCCGAACCAAAAAGCGAAAAGGTTTCACCTCTACAAATGAATTACGAAGCTAAAAATCTCAAAAAAGCCGAACAATACGAATTTTGGGTGACTGCTTCGACTAACGTAGGTGAAGGCCAAGCCTCAAAAACGATTACTGTCGCTCCAAACGCCAAAGGTAAATTTTACCTAAAAATTAATTAATAAGTACTAAGGTTGAAAATGTAAGTACTGATAGGTATTCTAATACTCGATTTTGTGCACAGTTTCTGCTAAAATAGCCTCATTCAGCGATAATTTCACCGCCACGTATCGCGAAGATGTTAAATTACCTTGTCTAACCGTCGGTCAACCAGCACCGGAAATTTCATGGAAAATTAAAGGACGCCCTCTAGAAAGCAACGAACGTATAAGGCAATTAGCCGAAGGATCCTTGTTGATTAAAACTGTGACCAGGACTGATGCCGGAGAATACTCTTGCTCAGTTGAAAACTCTTTCGGAAAAGATCACATCAATCATCGTCTTATCATTCACGGTATTCCTCAATCCATCATCTATTGCAATGTTCCAAGCTTCGTGTTCTTTATTTTCACGTGTGTGAATTTTTTTTTACAGCTCCACCTCATCAACCCGAAGTAAAAATAGAATCCACTACGAATAACTCGATTGTCGTCTTAGTGAAACCTCATCCAGGTGAAACAGAACCCATCCATGGTTATACCATACGTTACAAACCAGATTTTGGAGAAGCTGAGACTGTTCAAATCCCACCCAACACCGAGAAATTCCTCATCGAAAATTTATCCTGTGGAATGAGATACAACGTTCAAGCTTTCGCCTATAATTCGTACGTATCGTGGTTAGATTTTGGTACTTTCTGTATGGAGGCTATTTTGTGAACTTTTTGACGTCTTTAGGATTGGCAATGGTGATACGTCGGTTGTACAACAAGCACGAACTTCAGGCTCGAAACCTGCATACCCAAATGTTAACGAATTCATTACGGTGGCTACCAATTCAGTTACTCTTCAATTGACAGCTTGGAAAGATGGAGGATGTCCAATGTATTACTTTGTGATCGAATACAAGAAGAAGTAAGAAATTCGTTGACAATTCGTTGTTTTATTAATTTATTATCTTTTGGTAAAAAAAAAAAAACAAAAAAAAACGTAACCCTGTGTTGCCGGATGGGGGACTTGGAAATCTAAAACACACTTTCAAATAATATTAAAAACACTCTTTTCTGGAGGGAAAGGGGGTCTGAGCAGAATGTGGAAAACTGTGCTCAGAAGCATGTACAAATTTTGAAGGAAGGTCATAAAAATTTTTTAAACAATTCCTCATTCAAAAATTAGGCTACCTTATTAATATTTAACAATATTCTATTTTTTCATCTCAGGGCTGCCAAAGAATGGAACCAAATCGCCAACAACGTGAAACCAACCGGAAACTACTTATTACTCGATTTAGAACCAGCTACTTGGTACCATCTACGAGTAACTGCCCACAACAGCGCCGGATTCGTCGTAGGCGAATACGAATTCGCCACATTGACCATGGAAGGAAGTACGTAAACATCTATGACTTCACTACGCTCTAATTAATATACCTATCTGCAAAATTGAGGGAGCGAGGGGAACTTGCAAAACATACCACGACACTGGATACTATTTGTAATGGTGGATGTTACAGGTACAATTGCACCAGCTCGAGAGCTAGGTGATATGAGCGATGGAGGCTTTAGGGCAACGAGTGATGAAACTGTGCGAATTCTGCTAGCGAACTTGAACCTATTTGTACCAGTAGCATCCGCCATTCTAGTTATCATTGTCGCATTCATCGTTATCTGTTTCATTCGTGGAAAAGGAGATGATATGAAAGGTAAGTCTATGGTTTATTTTCTGTTTGCTTAAAGGTACATTAGCTCCGCCGGAAAAGGAACAATCTTTATATGCTCTGTTCCCGTGGCTGCCTACGTGGCTCGATTTGAATATTGTGGTACCGGCTGCGGCCACTGTCGTTGTCGTATTCGTCGGTATAATTGTGATATGTGTGGCGTGGTCGAGACGTCATCCTCATGGCCAGACACGTTTAAGAGGTTGCTTATTGTATAATTAACTGTACTTTTTTACGTATTTGACTGAATGGATCGAAATACCGGGTGATAATTTGACATTTTAGTATCGTATTTATACTGAAATATGTTTCGTTTCTTTGTATAGATGATGTAGTTTATAATCAATCCATGATGAATGGAAATACCATCGATAAAAGACGACCAGATTTACGCGATGAACTCGGATACATCGCACCTCCTAATCGTAAACTACCCCCAGTTCCTGGATCCAACTATAATACTTGTGATCGCGTTAAAAGAGGTTGGTTATTATACTTTAATCACGATTTTCAATTTTTTTTTCTCTGGTAGGTTGGTTGAATGTATTTGAAATGATTTTGGCTTTTACGAAGAATTTATTTTTTCCAAATACCTATCGATTTTTTTATCTATGGTTAAGAGCTTAATTTCTTAAATTTATTTATTTTTTTTACTTCACGCATTCATCATCCTTATTATATTATTTTTTATTTCGTTGTTTATTCACTCATCTCATTAAACGCTGGATTAATATTTAACGTGATACTGGTATAGTATCTACGATAAAAATTCCGGCTTCATGTTTATTTTGTCATGCTTTTTATTTTACTTTAAACTCTGCTCGCCTGCACAATTAGGTTACGGGTCTTCATTTAGAAGTCATTCAACATGGGACCCTAGAGGAGGTCGCCATACATACGAAGAATTGAACGGACATGGCCCATGTAGGGGTCATCTTCCACCGTACCGTAGTTCCGATGAAACTCTTTATCAGAAATGTAGAGGTAAATTGAAAAGTTTTACTTGTTTATGCGGCGTCCTGCTCAACATGGCCAGTATACGTCGTCCAAGCTTTTTAAATAAGTTTTAAGGGTTTCTTTTCTCTCTTTTTTTTTCTTTTTTCTCCTGTATTTATCGCGTTTTGTCTTATATAAATGCACGTACACACCTATAACTCGATTACGAGGATCCAACAGGTTTAGTGTTTATTCCACTTATATTGTTTGGTAATCGTACAACACGAGGAATTAGTAGTTTAGAGTGGTTCATCGGTATTGAATTTCGGACTGAACACGAGGTTTTTTGATTTCATTAGGTGTTGACGATGAAATATGCCCATACGCTACATTCCATTTACTCGGCTTCCGCGAAGAAATGGATCCTTCGAAAGCAGCTGCAATGCAGTTCCAAACATTCCCACACCAAAATGGTCACAGCGGTACTATTGGACCTACTTCCATGACTCAAGCTAATGGTCATATCCATCAAAGAACTGGATCTCAATCTATGGTAAATATAGTGCTTAATGCGCGATGATTCACGTGGTGAATTTTTTATTCACATTTCTAGATGTTCTAATGTGATTTTATTTGTTCGTTGTAGCCTCGCACAAATGGCCGCTACTCTAGAGTAGGTAGCATTGGTGGACCAAATTCCACATTTTCTCCCGAATACGACGATCCGGCTAACTGCGGCGATGAAGAGCCGTATGGTAGTCAATATGGATCGTATGGTGCTCCTTACGATCATTTCGGGAGTCGTAACTCCGTAGGACGTCGCAGCTTTGGTGAGTACATAAGATAATCGGACGAAAATAATACGGTGGGTTCTGCGCCAGGAGGCATTGAAACGTTGCTTAAAATCGTCCAGTTTGAGTACGTGGCTTTTAAGAGAGTGAATGTGTGAACATTTGTGTGTTTTTTTAAAGGACCTGATTAATTTTGCCACGAATTGGGTTTTCTGTGTCTTATAAGGGGCCTTTAAACCAACTTGCATTTCGGTATTGAAATATCGAATTCATTGAATTCAATCAACAAGGGAACAGTTTGAAGTGTCCGCCTCCGATTAGAACCAAAATGCAATTTTTTTGGAAAGGTGGTGGTATGGAACCTTCATAACCAATATTTCAGCTGCACAAATTGTTTTTCGAATTTTGGTAAATTTTTTGAAAATTTAAAATTGAGCATTTTCGATGATTTGCTTTTTTCTAATTAAAAATATTGATAACATTTATTCATTAAAAGTGATGAAAAATCATCCCTAAACTACGTAATATCTGTTCCCCCGAATTCAAATTTTACTATTTCGAGCCATTTTGGAGTCTTCATCGCGATTTTCGATCTCTCCAGAAGACGTGAAAAGCTATCTGGGTGGCAAAAAATTGAGTTGTGGCTTATTTCCGACCTGTTTAAAGGAGGAAGGGCTTTCCAAACCAATCGTGTGAAAAAAATATGTGTAAAGTTGAATTATTTTGTGAAGATTTTTAAAAAGTTTAGTGTTTCATGCTCTCAGTGGGCGAAATATATTTTTTTCGACAGGGAATAGGTACTCAAAAAACATTAATTTTTTTCTCTAAGAAATGAAGTACCTAACGTTATTTACTGTAAATAATTCTCAACATTTTTACCATTCTGCTGTGGTAATTAGTTCGTAGGTATTAAAAAAAAAAACAAAAAAAAACTATTGGATTTCGAGATTTTTTTCATTTATTTCCATTAAAAATGAGAGAGAGATGGTTAGAAAAAAAAATGACAATGAGATGCATACCTATGAGCATTTTTTTCAATGTTTTTTATGTCAAGTGTTGCTGTAGTAAAAATGGTACCTATGAATGATTTTTTCTTTAGGTTCCCCTCTCCCCCCCCTCCTACAAGTCTTCTGATGCGAGGGTGATTTTCTGTTCCTTGTCTTCGTTTTCAGCACAGTCATCAGCGTAAATGATCATTAACAAAATCATAATATGTAATTTCAGGTTCTGCACGTAACCTACCCGGTAATTCGAGTCCTGAACCGCCTCCACCTCCACCAAGAAATCATGACCCGAACAGTAGCGGAACGACGGCAAATGATTCCAAGGAGAGTAATGAAATGTCCGAGGCAGAATGTGATATGGCCCTGAATCGCGCCAGTTATGGAGGTAAAATTTCAGTTTATAGTGGTAGAGTTTTTTCTGCAAGTTCTTCTATCAAAAATTGAGATTTGTTGGACCAAAGTATACTTCAAGTATAACTTTTTAGTTTTTATGAAATTTAAGACAGTTGGAGAATACTAATTTTGAAAAAGGAAAAGATGAAAGATAGCTTCTTGAAATAAATAAATTTCTCTGAAAAAAAAACAAAATTTTAAATTTTTGGGCCAATTTTTTGTGTTTCTGTTAATAGCTAATGTACTTGTGAAAAATCTTGAATCAATTTTGAAGAGTAATATTAAGCTTAAGTGCTTTTTAAAATAAAAGAAAAAAAAATAGCAAAAGTCATTTTCAAAAAAAAATTTTTTTTCGATGAAATTTGAAAAAAAAAATGAAGTAAGGAACACGTATAAGTTAACAAGATAATTGAGTAGTTAAACTGAATCTTTTAAGCGCATTCGTGTAAAATTTCCTTTTTCACCAGCTTACTCATTTATTAGTAGTTTTCACAACATTAGTTAGATCTCTCACGCTTGCATGTATTTTATACCTACGTACCTATTGCAGTTTTACTACGATACTTTTTGTGTTAGATTTCGTATTCACATCACCGCAATTTGATCGCATGTGCCTTTTAGGCCTACGTAGGCATCATCATTATTGAGTTGCATTTTGTTGTAACATTTTACAGCTGCCTTTTTTGTATACATACTCGTAGTTCACGTAGCAAAAGTTACTATAGGCTAACGATCATCAAATGTATCATAAACAGCACCCATATGTTTATATTCATAATCTCATTATCATCTGTGATCAAAAAGTCATCTTTAATGTGTCTCATCATTACGTATACTTACATTTAGTATCAATAAACAACCCACACGTCAATATTTTGTACCTACCAATTTCACACTTGTAATCTAAACACCTATTTTTTATGCTGAATAGGCAGATGGAGCCAGAAATATCCACCAGATAGGGGCGTTCTAGTTTAAATTTCTTGAGGTAAACACCACCAAAATATCCATTGCACACGTTTCCTCAATTTAAAAAATTACCTGGTTTAACGTACTTCTCTCTTTAACTATGCACCAAAATATTTTAAGCGTGTTTAACCCGGCGCTGGTCCCAAAAAAAAAAATTATTCGTCTATTCTAAAAATGTCGTTTATTGCTATTACGCTTTTCTTGTGATTATTCGTCGTGTGATTTTCATTAACATTTTATTGTTGCTTTATTCGAATTTTCCATCGGTCAATAATACTTACATTGATCAAGCTTATACCAACCCATATTAACCCTATTGTGCCTATTTGACTTTGGCGTTTGAAATTCCGCGTACATTAACATTTGCATACTTACCATATCACAATTTTGTACTAACTCACTTATTCATTCGACAATATACAGCAGGGTATACTTCATGCGCAACATTTCCATTTTGTGTGTTGTACATATCGTGTATTCAATTCATTACTAAGCTTTCTATCTACTTACTCGTATTTCTTCTCTGAACGAGTAAAACCCCTATATCTCATCTGCATCGTAAAATATGGTACCTTAGATCATTTACCAACATTGGTTTTACATAACATTGTATTTATATTTACAGTTGGTATAAGGGGAAACTCCAAGGATGGTTTGACCACCGAGGAGATGCGTAAATTGATCGACAGGTCAGTAAATTCATTAAAGCCATAGATTATATTCTAATATACATCTTAGGATATCTACTGCAATCATACGTAATAACTATACGACATTCTATAAAAACAAAATTCTAACATGGCGACGGATAAATGAACAGAGGTGTAAATTATCTAATGGATTTTTCTTAACACATGGAAATTAATTTATGGGTGAAAATTTCTTCCTTCCTATTTGAGTAGTTAATGGCTATTAATTAATAAGTTTCGTATATAATGCTCGAGAATAAATGCATGGCCGAGTAGGTATATACGAATAGGCTACGGTAATTTTGTAGAATAAATATTTGTAGATAATGGTAGTAATATTTTGTATTTTGTATTTTTCTTTTCATTTTCATTATTGCTTTCAAAAAAAAAGGAAATCGTAAGTTTTATTTATTATTATTGCATGCTATCTACGTAATATTGGCACTGTACTAGCGATCTATTTATAATTTATCTATCGTATTAAACGATGAAGTGGAGGTGCTGAGAAATAAGCTTTAAACTCAATTAAAGCTTTTTCAAATCTAAAGAGCAAATTAGGTATAGGAACATATTTTAAACTTTCTCATTCATTGACACCGTAAAGCACTCTGAAAGCACCTTTCAACATTTTAATATCATTAAATATTCTATATTAAGCATTCAGGTATATGTATGCTCGGGCAGATTGAACTGTCTTAAGGCCCAAAATTCAATGATGATGAGCACTTTTATAACATATTTTGTTTTTTTTTTTTGGGGGGGGGAGAAAAATGGTAGCTCAGACTTGAGACTCTAAATTAAAAAAAAAAAATGTCCAAAAAATAAAAGAATTAGCCAAAATCTCAAAATTTTGTTCAAAAAGTTTATTTATGCAGTTTGCAGCTCGTGAAATGATATTTTTAAAGAAGTTGATAGAGTGGGGGCAGGAGGTGTGGCCAAAAAAGCAACGGAATGATGTCGAAGAAACGTACGTTTGTATTAAAGAAACATGGGTACCGAGATTTACCTCCCCCCCCCCTATTTTTGAATTGAACTGTGAAGGAGTTGAAGTTATTGAAAATGAGCCTTTTCATTCTGGTTTTAAACTTCATCTGACGAATTTTTTCGATGACCCAGACCATTTTTTCGAGAGAGGTACCAACTTTACGACTCATTTTTTACATCCAAACTTTTACATCATTTCGACGTTTCACAATTTTTTTTGGCTTTTTGCAAACCTTTGCGAGACATTTAGTTCAATGTTTTATTTTTTTCGTGTTTTTTTTTTAATCATCTTCCAATCCAAATCTTTAATCTTGTCATCTGAATGGTATCGTAAAAAGTATTCCACCTTTATCATTCAGCTTTAAAAGCTCAAATATTTACACAATTCAACTTTTTATTATTCTATTTTTTTTTTTTTTTTTTTTTTAGGGCTGGTTGGCCAAATATGAGAAAAGTAGGGGAGGGAGAGTCTCAAAAAAAAAAAAATTGCATTCAGAAAATAAATTCATGAACTGCTTGAAAGGTCTATCTGAATAAAGAGGTTAAGTCGGCCCCTTTCTGGCTTTCTTTCTATAATGAGGTCACTTTTAAGAGAAAATTACCCTGAAATTTTTGACCCCCCTATTCCCACCCCTTCCTGTATTTTTGGCCATTTTATTGCGTTACTTTAAAAACATTTTCATTCTGGTGAAAAAGAAAAAAATTTTTGTTCTTTGTCACAAAGTTGCATCTTTTGAAGGGGTTTTTGCGATATTTTGCCCTTCATTTCTGATTCACATTCACATGTTTTTTTTGCTAGGTATTTATAAATAACGACATTTCGTCACAGTTTTTTGTAATTTTCGGCCCTCAACTCAATCAAAAAAACCGAGTGTGCAGGAAGATTCTACGTGAAATTTTTTTTTTGACATTTCAAAAAAGTTGTAAGTACCTACGTACATCTTTGTTTTGTCTGGGAATTTTTCAAGGTTTAACAGTAACATTTTTTTTTCGTATTTTGCATTCCACGTAATCAAAATTCAAAAATCTCATTGTCAGATTTGGATACGTTTTTGGACTGAATCTATAGTATAAAGCTACAAGCAAAAAAGGTTCAGCAGGCTCTCATTCAGCCCCAATTATATCTGGGAAGCCAATTTTTTTTAAAATAGAAAGCTCTCGACGAGTTATAGCGAAGCCCAAATTTTGAATTTAAAGGGCCCAAATTTGGGGAAAAGGGGGCTAAAATCAATTTAAAAATTTTTTGGAAATATGTTTTCATCCGAATTGCATTTTGAACCGAATCCCAAAATTTGAACCGATTTGGGGTCGTTGGTCCCATACAGGGGGAGATATGACCCAAAAACAATTTTCGGGCCCCCTCTAAATTTATGAAAACTTGACCGACTTTGCTCATTTTTGTTTTAAAATCTTCCTTATGACGTGTAGATATATTATAAAACTTTTTGAATTCAAAATTTTTTAGTTTAAGCATGAAAAATTACAAATCAAAAAAACATTATTTTGAACAATTTTAACTTTGAACTTTTATTTATCATCAAAATAATAGTGAACAAAAAATCCAACTTATAATTCTCAGCCGAGTATTCCTTATTTTAATTATTCATTTTGCTTAGTAAGTTGTAAGGAAAGGGACTTGGAGTCAACCTTCAAAAAGCGAGTTCTGACTCTTCTGATAGATAAAAGGGAGGGGAAAGGGGGGTTGGGCCGCGAAGCGGCCAGGGGGCGGAGGTACAGAATAAAGGTCATTCTTGTAAAAAGACACGACGTTGAAATTTGTTTTCACATCACCTTTGAATGAATGTACTCTCCGTCTGTATGAGAAGTTTCTACCCCGAGCCCTTCGATTCAAAGTGAAAAATTTTTAATGAAAGAAAAGCTTTGGAGGGAATTAATGCTCCATTAGTCATTGTGAAATAAAAAACACGTGGCTTTAAATCCAAACTCTTTGAATTTTTTAACTGATCAATAATTTTGAAAATTTGGTGATTAATTTTGGAACATCCTGTGTATTGCCTTCAGCAAATTAGAAGATTTTTTGACCCATCAACAAGTTTTTGGAACCCCTTCGTATAGTAATTTTATAACGCAATATTGACGTTCAGTGCCATCATCAGGTAGGTAGGTAGTACCTACCCTACCTATATGAAATGATTTCGGAATCGAAATGACTCAATGAAAGCATCTGTGGGACTCTGGTTGCACGTAAGGATTTCTTGATTCTTCGATTCTTGACTATTTCCTATTCATTTTGATTTTCTGGTACTCAGCGCTTCGATTCTTGAGCATGAAAACGCTTTCAACGCCTTATGATACCTCACTTAAACAAAATTGAATCAATCTTGCTTCTCTTTATCAGCATCTCCTCTTCAGACATCTTCAACATTTCACCAATAATTGTTCCTATTATAATTTTTCATCAACATGATTATTTATTTTACAGAAACGAAGCAGGATACCAACAACTCCAAAACGGAGGGTTCACAACCTACGATACTGTGGCAGTGTAACTTGTAATTCTGTCTCGTCACCAGTTTAGTATCACGTCGTGTATGTTCGAGACCATCACGCGACGTCAATTTTACTACTACTTTTTTTCATAAACGCTTCAATTCTTATAAAATTAAGTACACTGTCTTTTTTTTTACCAGTTATTATAAATTACCATGCTTTAATTATACATTACGATTTACATAGAATTATACTTACAATGTACGCAGGTCGCACAAATAATGGCTTTTTTTCTCTCTCGATCAAACACATAGGTATATACCGCAATATCCTTCTTTTTTTGTACATATATTTTAAATACCTACGTAATTCCAATCTAGATTTTCAAATAGCGAGTTGATTTTAGCCTTAGATGATAGTCATATTATTACTAGATGTATGTTGTTTTTTTTTTAAAATCATTTTCCCCTTTTTATTTCTCTCCTTTTGGAGTATTTGATTTTTTTGTACGAGTTACTAAGCATCTGGACGGCTTTACGATGCATTTATTTGTTACATTTTAAGGTCTATTTTACGTACCTACTATAAGTTTATGGATTTGCTTTCGTTTACGTACTGAAAATGATCGATGCGATGCAGAATTTGTCGCATTTGTTCCATAACATGCAGATTGCCATATACACAGATCGATAAGAATAATGGAACCGAAATTACCTACGCGTTTCTTTTTTTCTATGTTTCGAATGCACTTGTATACAGGGTGGTTCAGAATGAACATATGGTGCTTTCCATTGGTTGAGTAGGCAATTTGTGTGTTTTTAAGATGATTTCGAGAGGGATGTCTGATTAAAGAAATTGATTTGAAATGGATTTAGAAGAATTCAAGTCTTGGCAGTGAGTTAGCCAAGGGTTTAAGTTATTGAAAGTGAAAATTATTGTAAGATTGTACAAATGAATTTGAATATTTTTTTTAGAGAGAGAATGGTTGTTTTTTGATTGAAATTAAATGGATTTTTTAGAGACTCTGACTGAGAAGTGGGGGTTTGTAGGCAACCTGAATTACATTCTGTTACAAAATTTGCACACCAAATAAATTGAAGGGATATTTATTCATTTTTGACTTTGTGAAAAGTCCTCGAAATATGTTATGTAGGTATCCGATTGCGATTTTTGCCTCAGTACGTAAAATAAATTGTCTACTTCACCCCTGAATATTCCCTGATCATTCTGAACCACCCTGTAGGTTTTTCGCGTCATTCACGAGTACGCTTTTTCACTCCACTTTTGTGTAGTTAACCCGCATCGTAAAAGTTAAGATATTGATAAAAATCGTTCTTCCTAATTTTTACTGCCAAAAAAAATTTTTTGGTAAATTTAATATACGCGAGGGTTTTTTTCTTTTCGAGTATACGAGTCAACAGAGAGATTGAAAAAAAATCTCAATTTTTAGTACGATGGTACGAGGTTCCCTGTACGAAATATGCGAAAAACAAGGCGGTTTTTGTTTTCTTATCACCTGTATATTGTGAGTATTTAAGGTTGTATTTCGTAACAATGTATTCGGATAAGTGTTAAATTTAAGATAATTAGTTGTTTTTATTTTTGACTTGATTTCGGTTTTTATTATTTTTCCTGTAAGTTATTTAAAGCGTTTGTGTGTTGAGAATTTAAGCCTTATAAAGAAAAAAAAAGTGAAAAAAAAACTTTGATTAAAATAACCCTTTGGAGGTGAAATCTATTATTTTGAGAATATTTTCAATATTGAAACAGTGATAGAGGCGTTAGCTAGTCATTAAAGTTTAAGTTTCAAGCTTAATTTTTATTTCACCGTTTAAGAAATTGAATTTCTATCTGTTCTACTATCATTTAAGATGATGTGATTTCACTGCAGAGGGTTATAAATTTATGTGTGTGTGTATTTTTATACGATGTTATATTTACGCGTATTTATTTTAAAAAACCATCATTGAATTCGGCTAGCTTCCTTTAATATTAATTTATTTTTACCTAATTTTCGTTTGCCATTTTATTTTTATAATTTTTTTTAAAAACTTAATTGTATCATGATTTTCTATCATCTTTTTATTTCGGCCGATTCTAGTAATCGAATATGTTATTTTTAGAATAATCGTTTTTATTTTTGTCTATAGCGATTATCTGTGTACTTTCTTTTTTTTTTTTTTTAAATAATTATAATTTTCAAAGCTCAACCATAAAAATATAAGATTATTTTAAGCTACTGAGGCTTAGCGCGTTTAAAAAAAATGTTGAGGCGAATGAATGTTTGGTTTCGATGTTGAATGAAATATAAGTAATAATTTGGGAATTTTTATTTAATGAAAAATTTCTATTTTGCATTTAATACGGGTTATTATTACTAGAGTTTTCTCATCCTTGGGTATCGTATATTATTTGTAATCGAATCTAGTACACCGATTAATCGATTTAGAATGTTATTATTTTTGCTTGTTTTTATTTATTTTGTTTTTTTTTTCTTATTTAATTCTACGTGTAAACGCCCAGATATACGGATAGATGACTAAAATTTATTTTACAGTACCAAAATGTTTTTATATTTAGTCATATGTTGTGTTTTTTAGTTTTTTTCTTTTTTTTAAGCTGTGATGTTTTAGCTGTAATTACTTCGATGATTTTTTTTTTTTTATAATTGTAAAGCTTTAGCTTATTTATTAAAATATATCAGTGCTAATGTACCAATTTATTCGGCGTTGTTTATTTATTTATTGATTTTTAAGAGAAGTTTTTATAAAATGCGAAGAAAATTGAAATATGGTTATTTCCTGATATGTACCAGTTTTGATATAAGTTCTGATTTTGTGGAAAATTGCTAAATAGGTACTTGCCATTTTTTCAGATGTTCAAAAGCCATAAGTATCTTGATAATTGAAATTCTCAAAATGCCAACTGAGGGGGGGGGGAAGAATTTTTTTAAAAATAAACCTATCTAAGTATAAACAGAAAGAAAATATTTCTTTACTTACGTACTCAGCAAAGCATATTGTGGTGACAATAACCATTTAAAAAAATCTTCAAACATCTACACACTTCATCGGCACCATTACGATGATCAATAAGACAAAAATAGCGCAAATATTCAATAAATTTATCCATCGAAGCGAGTAAATGATTCAATAAGAGTTTGGAATACGGCAACATCTATCGAACCTTCATTTGATGTGAAATTTAATTTTAATTTTAATGCCTCAGTGAAAAGTTGAAAATTACTTTTCGGATAAATTTACTCGCTTATGGAATTTTTGACAGAAAAATTTATAAACGAATAAAGTATTTTGAATTGTTTATGATATTTATGTAGTAAAATCGAGTAATTAAAATTTATCTATATATATGTGGACGAATTTAAACCTCCGAACATGAGTATTCGTGAAATTACTTGAAGTTGAAAGCAATAGGTACCTAGTTTATTTTTTCCCGTTAAATATTTTTGCTTCGCGCTTCAGCATGCATCGTTTAACGTATTCATTTTTACCAATTTTTGTACTACTTGAGGTAAGTGTTAGATATTGACAAATAATTTTTTTAATTCGAGTAAAATACGAATGCCAGTATAATTCTGCTCACCAAAATGTGTTATTAATTTTTTTTATTACAATACAGATGTCAGGAGTCACTTCTGCAATGCCCATTGGCGATAGAAATTCTGAGACCAGTTTTATTAATCCAAGCAGAATGTCTACACTGGGTTCGGAAAAACCATTCCTTGTTAAAAAGCCTACACCAATTTTAGATGATGTATCGATTACGATTTCCGATATTCCTCAGAGTGCACTGATTAATAATACCACTGAAAACACTCTATCTGGTGAAGAGCCTTATATGGATGATATGCATTTTATAAAAAATATTCTGGGAATGAATTTTCACCAGAAAAAAATTATGGGATATGAACATTACTAGAACACCTTGATAGGCGTATCGAATGATTGATAATGATCAATGATGATAAATACCTATCTACAATTAAAATAATTTTATATACGAGCACACCTTTAAATATAATTCAAAATATACTTACTTTTTTAATTGAAAAGTTTTTGCTTCGTCTGATCCATCACCAATTTTGAAGGACGTTTATTTGAAAATTTGAGCCCTTGGACAGCTCTTTCAGTTCTGGAGATGAGCTATTTTGTAGGTAACAGAATTTTTTTAGTGTGTCTAGAAGGTTCTGGTTGCATTGGAATCTATAATCCTTACATGGGGCATTTTTGAACTAGCACAGTAGCACTCTCCAATGTGAACGAAATTAAACCAGATTGAAAGAGCGTTATCACAGACACCCTCCCTGCAAACCAGAAGCTTTGCTAATATAAAGTTCTAAATCGTTATTGCGAAATCTCAAGAGCACCTCGAAATTCGAATTTTTGAAAGATTTTTCCCTAGCTCGGCTTGTGTTTTTTTTTTCAATTGAAATCTCCACATCATTGAAATTCCAAAATTTTGGAGCCAAAATAGTGAAAAAATTTTCAAAAAACACATTGTTTTTCACCTCTTGAAATGAGAATTTTTGAACACTTTTGCCCTCGCTTTACTCGGACCAATTTCTAAGTATATCTTTCCTGAACTACAAAAATTCCATATATTTGAAACTTTCATAAATTCAAAAGAAAAACAACAATTGTTTATAAGTCTTAATGTGAGTATATCAGTTGATAAAATTGTCATTTCATCTTCTATTTCATTTAAGATAGGTACCTACTCATCATTTTATTCGGTTGGTTTTTTTTCTCATGGTACCGATAACGATTGGCAAATTTTCAATCATTCTCCCCCTCCAGTAAAATCTATAAATTTGTTTCTGTCAGTTTCACTTATTTTTGGCAAACTTGAAGAAAAAAGCAAAAACAAAAATCAATTACACAACTATAGCATTTAAGTATCGAAACCTGAGAAAAAACCAAAGGAAAAATATTCTGAAGGGGAGTGGATAAAATTTTGAGCCGCTCTTTATTTTGGCTAAACTATTGTTTTAAGAATATTTTTTCCTCGAATACTTATTGTGCATTATTTAGATACATATGTCAAAACGTTTAATGATATACTTAACGTTTAAAACTGAGGACGTGAGGAAGTGTTTTGAAATACAATGCTGCCGATATTTGGCCTCTGTACTTTAGATTTCAAAAACTTGAAACATTTTCATCAGTTTTGGCTAATTTTTTCAATTTTTTGAAGTTTTCACTAATCACCATTAAGTATTCAATTTAAAATGATGAATTGATAAAAAAATTGGAATCTAAATATAAGGTAGAGTGGGGTAATTGCAAAGCACTATTTGATTAGTGACACTTTGAGAGGGCGCTGTGAGAAGACTATTGCACGAATGAAGCTGAAATTGTACCACTTATACTTCAGGGCGTTCTCTATCAATGGTAAAATGTTGGTAGGTACAATTTGGTCTACAAATCGTGGAGAAAATTGCAATTTGAAAATTTGAAAATCGACTTTTGCATTTTTTGCATGAGGTCACAATTTTGCAATTACCCCATTTTTGCAACTACCCCACTCTACCTTAACCATTTGGGCGATTTTCTGAACAGAAAACGAGTTTCTCAATTCTAATTATTTTTAAACATGTGCCATATTAGTCTTCAAAAATAAGCAATGATATATTTTTTCTTTCAGTAGGAAATTACTTAGATTGAAATTTCAACTAAAAAAGTTTGTGGTTCAATACTCACGAGTTTAAAGTTGAGGAATTATTCAGTCAATTAAATCCACGATTTTTGAAGGAAAATTTCAAACGAAAAATCAAAAATCATTCTGAATCATGTTGACGCATAGGTATGGCATTTGCAATAATATTTCATCAGCTGGAAAAATACATATGGATTGAAAATTAGAATTAGAATTTTATTATACTTAGATGCAAAAAATTCATTTTAAGCCTATGGTACCTATTTAGAAGCTTATTCTAGACAAGCACATCTAGTAAGCAGTTTTGAAAAATAACATCATGTACATAGGTAGCACTTGAAAAAATTTGAACATGAAAATGTGGAACAAAAACTTATCGAAATTGCAGCTGGCCAGTCTATCACTATAAATCGGGTACCTATACCTCCTCTCCATCAGATTCGGAAAATTCTAGCGTCATGATTTTCAATTTCATGGTGAAAACGTAGGTATAAATATATTTTTTGGAATTTGTTTTTGCAGGAGTGCTTCAAAAATTTGATAAGTTGGGGATTATTTTTGCGCTAAAATAAAATGCCAGTGCTTTCAAAAAATTTCAGATCTTGAAATGATGATTTTTTTTTGCATGCAACGATTCGACTCAAAATATGTAGCAAAAAATGGGTTAGGAAATGGTAAAATTATAGGGTATCGCTGAGTAAGTTTTCTTTTGCTGAACATTGAACATTTTTTATGCTCATTGAAAACTTGGAAAATTTCTACGTCCCTAAAGTGTCCCTTCGATAAGTCTACACACCGACTACAAACTGTAAATAAGTATCCTTTACTCACTTAGCATTGCGTTTTGAAGTTTCTCGAACATCTGCGTACTTCATTGTAATATTTATTTTCATCGATAAAATAAAAATAGCGCAGGTATTCGATAAATTTATCCACCAACGTACACATATAAATGAATCAATAACTGTCCCGAAATTTTGAAATACGATGCTATTTTTTAAGCCGTCGTTTGATGTGAAATTTATTTTTAATTTTAGTGCACTTGCGAAAAGTTAAAATTACAAAAAAAGTGCAATTCACTCGAAAGAATTATTTTAAATTGCTCATGTATTTTTGTAATAAACCCGAGTAATTGAAATTTACACGGGTATATATAGATTTGGACGATTTTAAATTTCCAAACATACTTGTGAAGTTACTCGAAGTAGACAGGAAAGGATTATTTTTTCTGTTGAATATTTTTGCTGCGTACCTATTTCAACATGTGCCATTTATTTTACTTATCTTTATTAACTTTCATTTTATTTGAGGTAAGTACTTAATTTTCCCTCTCACGATTCACGAAACATTTTTCATTTATCTACCTACAATAATTTAATAAAATTATGCTTACCTACTTACAGATGTCATCAATAACTTCAGCAGCTCCCACTGACATGAGAAGATCCAAAATCAGTTACGACGAGATAGCAGCAAACAGGGCATCTTCGTGGGGTCCGACCGAGGCATTGCCTGTAATAGAACCTAAAGGAAACCCTGATATCGTGTCATTGATTATTTCTAGTTTTCTTGAAAAGGAACTCGCTAGAAATTTAGATCCATTCCTGGATGATAAGTACTATTCATTGGATTTCCTCGGAATGAATCATCATGTGAAAGGTGTGATAGAGTCGGTGAAAGAACATTCAACTTACCAGAATTAACTTTGTAGATAGGTACCTATCTTGATACCTAATATAAATGATTAGAAATAAGAGATGTAAATAGGTAAGTTTAAAAGTTATACACATGTAATAGTATAGATAAGAATAAATACGATAGGGTGCTATAGTGATAATTACATCGAGGGATTCATTGCAAGAATTATTCCTTAGAGAAGGAATAATTACCTCTCCCAAACTAGCTCAAAATGTACGGAGAGTCTACACCCTTCCTACCCTTACTATTCATTTAATTCAAAAGACTGTTAATAAAAACAACCGAGTGAACATTTCATGTCCCAAAAGTCGATGTATTACATGAAATATTACAGTAGTGGAAATATTGTATAATTAATGAAAATAACAATAACGTGACTAACATAGGCAACATTACTACATCCATGCTAGTAGAGTAGCCTAGATAAGAGTTGTGTAATATAAGTTCATTAGCGAAATTGTATGATTTAATTAAAAATATAGGAACATCTGATATGATTATGTCCTTCATCGTTCCACCTACGATCAATGGTTCACACTAAATCCCCATGTTCATAGGCAGATAATTTTGATTAACATGAAATAATGAAGTTAATCTAAAAGGCATATGATCGGGGTAAAATCCCATTATTCAAATGTACGCATTAATCTACTCACCTGTGGGTCCCCTAATACTAGGCCCGAGCGTAGATTCTAGTTTTTATGAGCACTTTTGTAGGGTTGCCACTTCTCCCAGTCCGGATTCTGGTGAAGGGTCCAAAAATAGGGATATTTAATAAATTATGTTTTAGCCACCAAGGGTGGTGTAAAATAAAGAAAGAACTGGCACGACACATTCTAAGTTAAATGGGTATATTCAAAGACAAGACCTTGCCACCGCGAATAGCAGGATTCAAGTAAGGAGGCGAGCTCGACGCTCTCAGAGAGATACCTCGAGTTCGCGAATCGTCTATGACGTCAGTAGTTCACACATTGTCATTTACTGTTGGGGTAGAGTAAAGCCCAGGGGGATCGTATGATCGAAAGATCTAGAAGAACCTCGAATAGGATGACCTTCACGAGGTATATCTTTGAAATATTGCATAAGCAATATGTACTGCATAGACTACCTATGGCAGTCAGGGCATATTTCCCCATTACATTTGCCCCTTCGAACTTGACTTCAAGGAGGCTCCTCAACGAAGGTAATGCGGAGCTCGCGATCCTGTCTCGTCTCATTCTCGCTCCTTCCTAAACAATAGCCTTTTTTCCACGAATTTCATCATCTTAGGTACCTGCATACTCACTTACCCCTCGCGTCTGCCTTCTCTCTTTCCTATGCATTGTTCTGCCCTGGTATTCGACTTCTCTCCCTGGCGAAATGCAAATAACTGCTACCTTGTATAGATTGTAAGATGTTAGGCTTAGTTAGTCAGTAAATAAACGTATAGACGAAAAGATCTTGTTTCCTTTTCTCTCGCTAATGGTAGTGACACGAAGCCAAGGCGCTTCAAGTGGTGACCGCGACGTGATCAATACGCGAAAAGTTTCTATTCGTTCAAAAAATCGCTTAAAATCGTTAAAAATTCTCGTGAAGCATCGTTCGAAATCTAAAAAAATTAATAAGAATCGTAATCAATCACGAAATCGCGTTTCATCAAGTGACAGTGAATTTTCAACAAACGGTATGTCGACCAATACTGCGATGCTGGCCTCTCTCCCTACCTTCGAAAGAACCGAACCTGAGCTTTGGTTTCAAAGGCTTGAAGCATTATTTACCATCAATAAAATTGTGGATGACCAGAGCAAGTACACCTGGCTCCAAACAAAACTAGATTCAGTTGCAATGGGCGAAGTTCGTGATTTTTTTTCTAATCCACCAGAAGATGAAAAGTATGATAAATTAAAAGCACGTCTTATAAAAGAATTTACTAACTCAAAAGAGAAAAACGCTCGAAAACTGCTCCAGGACCTCTCTTTGGGTGATCGGCGACCCTCTCAACTCCTCCGAGAAATGAGGAATCTCTCGGGGGGCTCCATTAAAGACGATTTTCTAAAGATCAAATTTTTGGAGTTACTGCCAGAAAAGGTCCAATTTGTGTTAACAGCAAGCGATGAAAGTCTAGATAAATTAGCATCAATGGCTGACAGGATGATGGAATCAACAAGTTCTCAATCTATCAACACAGTGAATTCAACTCCCTCTACCCCTCCGACAAATACAACAGACCAACTGCTCCAGGCTCTACTACAACAAATGACTCAATTAACTATGGCGGTAACTGATTTTAAAACTAAAATAAATAGTATAGAACAAAATAGAAATAGTCGTACTCGTAGTAGATCTAGCTCCCCGTATGATAGAACCTTTCGAAATCGCTCAAATTCACGCCCTAGGGTGACTGTACCTGATGGGGTACCTTACTGTTTTTATCACTATACTTTTGGAAAAAAAGCCCTCAAGTGTGGAAATACTAATTCTGGCAAGCCCTGTGCTTTTAATAAGGAAAACTAGAAATCGCCTCAGTTTTGGCGGCATCTGGGGCTCCTGTTTCGAAATCTCGCCGCCTCTTTATATTCGATCAAACTTCTAAACAAAATTTTTTAGTTGACACTGGTGCTGATATTTCTGTCTTACCTGCTCCTAAAAATGCAATTCCTACAGACAATTTTCTCTTCGCAGCAAACGACTCGAAAATTAATACTTATGGACAGGTTACACTCAATTTAAATTTAGGCCTACGCCGACCTTTTCCTTGGACGTTTGTATATGCCGATGTAGATCGTCCTATTATTGGATCTGACCTACTCGGATATTATGGTCTCCTTCCAGATATACGAAATTGCACACTTATAGACTCTGTTACTAGCCTAAAAGCACCCTGCTCCTCAAAATTTATTTTTCCTTATTCAGTTTCCCCTATTAGCTCTGACGAAACGCCTTATTTGAACTTACTCCGAAAATTTCCCTCCCTTACTCTACCTCCCAAACCTACTCAACTCCCTGCCATCCGCCACTCAGTCAAACACCATATTTTCACAGAAGGTCATCCAGTTTCAGCTCGAGCTCGCCGCTTATCTCCTGATCAACTTAAAATTGCAAAGGCAGAATTTCGAGAAATGATGTCCCTTGGAATCTGTCGACCCTCTTCGAGTCCCTGGGCCAGTCCCCTTCGAATGTGCAAGAAGGATAACGGCTCATGGCGTCCTTGTGGTGATTATCGCCGCCTAAATGCTATTACTGTCCCTGACTCATATCCTATACCCCATATTCACGATTTTTCCCTCTCCCTTTCAGGCTGCTCTATTTTTTCTAAAATTGATTTGGTTAGGGCTTTCAATCAGATGCCAGTGGCAGATGAAGATATACCTAAAACAGCTATTATCACCCCTTTTGGCTTATTCGAATTTTTGCGGATGCCTTTTGGCCTTTGTAATGCCCCCCAAAGTTTCCAACGCTTCATCAACGATGTTTTAAGAGATCTACCCTTTGTCTATGCCTATCTTGATGACGTTTTAATTGCAAGCTCTTCCCCTGAGGAACATCTCAAGCACCTTGAAATTATTTTTGAAAGGTTTGCTGAGCATGGCATTACTATTAATGCATCCAAATCCATATTTGGTCAAAGTTCACTTCGATTTCTTGGTCACGAAATATCTTCTGAAGGTATCCGCCCCCTTAACGAAAAAATCGAAGCTATTGTTTCCTACCCCCTTCCTAAAGACATCGCATCACTTCGTAGCTTTATTGGTCTGGTTAATTTTTATCATCGTTTTCTTCCCAATGTAGCTGAAATTCAAGCTCCCTTGACAGATCTTCTTCGTAATTCAAAAAAAAATGATCATACACCTGTGCAATGGAATGAAAAACTTGAAAATGCATTTTCTTCTTGCAAACAGCTCATTTCTTCCGCCACTCAATTAGCTTTCCCAAAATCAAATTACCCCCTTCATTTAATGACAGATGCTTCTTCAATAGCTATTGGAGCTACTTTATACCAAGTTAGCCCCAATGGTATCAAAGAACCCCTTGGATTTTTTTCGAACAAGCTCACTCCTACTCAAAAGAAATACTCAACTTATGATCGTGAACTTTTATCAATTTATTCGTCTATCAAATTTTTTCGCCACCTCCTTGAAGGTCATACTTTCACAATTTTCACAGATCATAAACCCCTAATTTTTGCTTTTGCTCAAAAGCCTGACAAGGCATCTCCTCGCCAATTCCGCTACTTGGATTTTATCGGCCAATACTCAACAGATATTCGTCATGTTGCTGGCAATCAAAATCCTGTAGCAGATGCTCTCTCTCGAATTGAATCAATTTCAGAAATTTCTCTCGTTTCTCACCTTGAACTTCAAAAAGCTCAGTCATCGGATGATGAGCTCAAATCTCTTCTTAGAGATAATTCAACTTCACTCAAGCTCAACAAAATCACTTTCGATAGTGTTGAGCTTTACTGTGACCTTTCAAAATCTGGCTACATTCGCCCCTTCATCCCCTCTCTCCTCAGACATCGTATTTTCAACCAATATCACTCTCTCGCCCACCCAGGTAAAAAACGAACCATTCACCTCATCTCCTCTCGTTTTGTTTGGCCTAACATGAACCGTGATATTTCATCATGGGTTCAATCTTGTATTCCTTGCCAAAAATCCAAAATTTTAAAACATATCTCAGCACCTCTTTCATCATTTTCATCCAATCCAGATCGTCTATCTCATGTCCACTTAGATTTAATTGGTCCATTTCCTCCTTCAAAGGGTTTCTCTTATTGTTTAACTATGATTGATAGAGCCACTCGTTGGCCTGAGGTTACCCCTATTTCCGATATGACCGCCTCCACTGTTGCTGAAACTTTCTTAACTACTTGGATTTCTCGATTTGGTTGTCCTGCTGTGATCACTACTGATCAAGGCAGACAATTCGAATCGGAGCTTCTCCACCAATTAGCCATCAGCTTTGGAATTAAACGTATTCGTACTACTGCCTACCATCCACAAAGTAATGGTCTAATTGAAAACTTTCACAGAACACTCAAAACTGCAATTACTTCGAAATTTAATCCTATTGATTGGTCTACTCACATTCCTCTCATTCTCTTAGCCCTTCGCTCATCTATCAACTCAGACAAACCATTTAGTCCAGCAGAAGCTTTGTTTGGGCAACCACTGAGACTACCTGGTGATTTTTTCCAGCCAAATCCAACTAACCATCCTCATGAAATTCTTAAAAAAACATCCGAGGCCATGACTGCTTTCAATTCCCTTATAAATCACGACTCTAACAGACATACCCATGTTCCAAAAAATCTTTCTACTGCTACATATGTGTTTTTACGTGATGATAAACACCGTCCTCCTTTCACCCCCGCATACACTGGTCCTTTTAAAGTCTTGGAACGCAGAGACAAAACCTTCTCAATTCTTGACAAAAACAAACCACTCACAGTTTCAATAGATCGTCTTAAACCTGCATTCTTAATTTACAACTCTATGTCTGAACCAAACAATCAATCTACATTGCAAAATACTCACCCTATTCAACCTTCCACCCTTCCCACCTCTCCTCCAACAATTGAACCTTCCCTGACACGTACCAGGTCTGGTAGAATAAGCAAACCAGTTGTTCGTTTTAGTTTCAATTAGTTTAAGATGTATTTCTTTTTCAATGAATCATTTTCTTATTGTACATAAGATAGTACCTATAACCTTTATTGTTTCTTTTCCTAGAAACCGCACTAAATATTTTTACAAACATTGTATACTTACTGTCTCCTATTTTTTGTTACTTTTAAGATATATAGGTACGAGTATTTTCACTTTAGTATACCTAAATATTCTATTTTTTCTATTTTTTTTTTCTTCTCTTCTCGCTGTCGCTAGGGGGGGAGCCATGCGGAGCTCGCGATCCTGTCTCGTCTCATTCTCGCTCCTTCCTAAACAATAGCCTTTTTTCCACGAATTTCATCATCTTAGGTACCTGCATACTCACTTACCCCTCGCGTCTGCCTTCTCTCTTTCCTATGCATTGTTCTGCCCTGGTATTCGACTTCTCTCCCTGGCGAAATGCAAATAACTGCTACCTTGTATAGATTGTAAGATGTTAGGCTTAGTTAGTCAGTAAATAAACGTATAGACGAAAAGATCTTGTTTCCTTTTCTCTCGCTAATGGTAGTGACACGAAGCCAAGGCGCTTCAGTAAGTACGGATCAATAAGATGGACCCGGCAATATGCCCTGCAGCCCTTCCCCCTCTACCCCTCCTGTCCTAGAATCATCCCCTAGGGGGATATCCACTGCCCCTCCGTTCTTAACTGCGATGAGAGCAGCAATTTTGAGTTAAGATGTTCAAGAGAGAAAAAGCGGAGGCGGGACGTTTTGAGGTGGCTAAACTGAGTCCTTTCCAATACAACCTCTAACCCAGCGAACCACAGTGAGTAAATTTCGAAAAAAGATGCTACACAAATGGCCCAGTGTGGTAAAGGTTTGTATTGGTCTAGATCAGAGCAACGGGAACAGGGTCGAGAGGGTAAGTGAGAACTTATATATAAATTCAAGAGACAGTAATCTGTAACGTGTGAGAACTATTTTATCATAGTCGTGAGTAATAATAAAAAAAATTGAGGTTTTAGGTGTGTGAAAAAGGCAAAGGAAAAGTGAAAAGGAGCGGTAAATCGAAAAGGTGAAATGGTAAAACTAGGTGTACGAGGCAAGAGTCAGGTCAATGATTTGTCTATTTTAGCCTAAATGCCGTAAAGAAAAATTTGTGACTAATAGAATGTGTCTGTTTTTGTAAATAAAAAAAAATATCGAAAAATACGGGATATCTTGTATGAGAAGGATAGGTGGTTGGTACATTCTTGTAGTTTTTACCTCGATCATACCATAAATAGTAAGTATAAGAGTAATACTAGTATATATTTATGTGATATGAGCACAAGTGCGGAGAGCAAAACAACGAATAAGGTGAATAATAAGAATATTAATAACTAGAAATAAAAAAATCGTATGCAACATCGTGACAAATTTTTGAGACCTTTTTCAAGGTGAGATTGAGTCGGTTATGCGATACGTCATTGTCAGCGGAACTTCGCGTTATAAGGGCGTTTTATAAGTTCGCTGAGAAGGTACGGTTCCAGTGCTCAACATATATCGGGATAGAAGTTGCATTAGATTTGTACTAGGTTATGTAATAGGTCAAGGGGGGTACATACGGTGTGGTTGGATGTACTCCTGTGCATAATAAAATAATTATAGAAAAATTAAGAATGAAAGGGAATATGTATACAAGGGGGTGACGATTACAACACAACGAAGGAAGATAAAATGTGAAATAGTAAATAACACAAAAAAAAAATATTTTCGTATCGAACCATAGGAAGAAAATAGCAAAATTGTTAGACGATACCAGTATAGAGATGTATTTACGGATTGGAGCTTTCGGATGACGAATACCGTTGTCGGAGGCGGACGTCGGCTATTCCATTGATTATTCGTGCTGCATTTAGTATATACCTTTCTTCCTCCGCTGCTTGCACCCAATCGAATGCTGGGGGTGAAGCTGAGGACGTGGATGGTGTAGGTACTGGTAGATTCATAGGTAGTATATTATGCGTTCTCAACGTTCGCAAGCATAAGACATCGAGTGCTGAGGACGTGTTATTTCTCTCGCGAGCGATCGTATTCTTGAGCGCCTTTCGAAATAACTTTAATCGACGAGAGTGATCTTGTGGAGTCAACAGAGTGGGTGGTGGCGGTGGAGCGGTAGTCGAGATGGTTTGGCTTCGAGTGGTAATGTCATAACGGCGTGTTTTTTCGAGTTTTTTGGTATTGACGGCTAGACTAGCGGAAGATTTTAGAAGAAGGCGGGCCGGGGCGATTAGCTTCGATTCATACTGCTTGCTTTGTTGGCGAATTTCTATTTGTGAGTGAGGTGGGTTTGTAATCTCAAAGTTCTGGGTTGGCGTAGAGATCGATGCGGAAGTTGAGCGTGTGATTCTCCGATTGGGTAAGTTTGTTTCTGCCGGATTTGTTGTCGTTTTTACATCAGGAATAAAGCGTTTACAGATTTGTTCTGCGACCGTTTCATATGACGTGTGTGGGTAGTAAACACCGGAGATGTCTGAGGTGGCAAGTTTTCGATGAATTGTGGTGAATAAATCGGGGATGTGCGTGATTGTACCAGCAAGAACGTTGCTCCAATCCAAGGCTAGTTGTTGTGCGATTGTCGTAAAGTCACGGTGATTCAACGAGTGGTGAGGTATGAGCGGGACCATAAATACTCTTTTTACTCCTCGTCTGCGAAATAAACTCATCAAGTTTTTGAAGTCGATATGAAATACATCTTCGGGTGTTCGGTTCAGGATATCGCGATTTCCTATGGATAGCATCACTTGTTTTGGTAGTTTTTTAAACGTTTTGATATGTAATACCAAGTCGACGAGTAGGAGGTCGTGACGATATAGGTCGGTATCCAATTCAGGTCCATACCCTTTTCCGGTATTCAGGAAGCGAGCCGATCCTGCCATGTGTCCGTCACCCATTAGTAGAGTTTCATATGCGAAAAAGGCGGTGGTGTACAAGTTGTCGCGAAGTTTCCGTGCGGCGGCCGTGAATAGATGGGGAAATGAATTTATGGGGTAGTAGGGTTCCAATTCTGTGGATGACGTACCATATCGTTTAAAATATTTGGTGTGGTGTTTTCTGATTTCGGCTGAAGTACGTTTTTTCGGCGAGGTCGGGCGAGGAGGTTGAGGCGGCGGGATTCGGCGCTTGCGGATCGGTAACGGAGCTGCAGTTGGAGAAGAAGCTCGGCTACTGGGTAAGGTTACGGAAGGCGTCGGTGGACAGGACGGCACAGGAGTTCGAGGTCTGGATTGCGATAGATTCAATGGTAGCTGTGGTGTCATGGATGAGAGGCAATCTCTATTCGTGTCAGTGGAGAGAGGCGGGTTGCGAGGCCCTCCAATTGACGAGTTAGCCAAGTGGTGTACTGTGGTTGTCGGCGTCGCTGTAGGTGATTGGTTGATTGGTAAATACGGTTTTACAGGAATGTTAACCTTTACATGTAATGGTGGAGTTGGTTTAGCTGGGTTGATAGGTGACAGTCCAATTGGATCATTTATGGTATTCGTAAGCAATCTCGGTAAAATCGGGCGGTATTGCGATGATTGAGGCGTCGAAATGGTTGTGTTTGATATATTTTGTAATGGCTGAGTGGAAGGTGGTGAAAAGTTCGGGCTTGAAAATAAGTTATTCATCGTGTTATCCAACGCCGCGTTGTATCGAGCTAAAAGGTCGTTGTACCGTCGCTGTGCATCATGTAGTCGTTGACGCAAGGTTGTGTTTTCATTTGTCCATTCAGTATGCATTCGGGTGGTGTAGTCGCGTTGTACTGCCAGTTGGTTGGACAATTCTCTGACTCTCGCGTCCTCTGATGTGACAAACGTGAACAGGCGAGTATTACTGTTAATAATAAAATAATCTTTACTGGTAATAGGTGTTTTGCACATGTCGTTTTCGCAAAAGGTATGGCGTATTCCTTGTGTTATCGTCGTTGAGGTTTGGTACATGCGATCGATACATCGATAGTGGTAGAGGTGTCGACAGGATGTCATATAGATAGGCTCAGATGGACGAGGCTGATCAGTCGGGCGCGAGGGAGGCGGTGTTTCAGGTCCGGGCAACGATAGGGACATTTTGCATCTTTCGCAAATGAGCATACGGTGAGCCATATCGATCGAGAGAAAATTACGCGAGCGGAAATGTTGGCCAATCGAGTGATGGTTTAGCGGTGATAAAAGTCTGCAGAATGATAATAATAATAATAAAAAAAATAAAAAAAATACACGGCAAAAGGTTAGACAATCGTTTGTTGGGGATCGCGAAGGAAATTCTTAACACGACGAAACAATTTGATAATTGGTGGTCAGAGATCGCGAAGGAAATTCTTAGCACGACGCACTGCACTACCGAAAAGGAGCTGGACGAGATCTAAACTGAGATTCACTCTGGTATGAGTCAATCTCAACTTCGACTTAGCCTTGGAGTTTATGGTATATGGAAGTAGAGAAAAGAATATAAACGATAGAGAGAGAAGTAAGTGTCGCTACTTTCATGCATAAATAGCAATGTAGCAGAATATCGATAGAGGCATATAGAGTGGAGGAGAAGTGGATATTTGGGAAATTATAACATCGTATGTGAGAAGGACAGGAAATAGTCGAGTCCAAGAGAGAAGTATGTTCTGATCTTTTATGAGTATAGATTTCGTCATCGAAAATATTGTTTAAAGAGCTGGCAACGTTTTTAATTACTTTCTTAAAATCCTATTGGAAGTAATTGTAAAATGTATGCCTGAAAAGGAGTATTGATGAGATTGGCAGATTCCTATTGGGTAACTCAATAGTTTTTATTGCGAATGGGAGTAAAATTGATGTGGATATATGCGTTTTTGTAGCAAAAATCTTGTCATGGGTGATACATAGTTGACGAATCTCTCAATGACTGGCCAGAGGTTATAGGTTGCTGGAGTTCGTCGTGAATTTATCAATGAGTTTTTACGAGTGTGACGAATTTTGTTTACACGATTTTATTTTTTCGTTTGAGAGAGCGATAGAGAGAAGTATATATATAAAAAAAAAGGTCTGTTTATTATATGGGCTAGTGGCGATGTTAACTGCTTTGTAATCGAATACTGTGATTGGAGTGAGAAAGATTGCTCGCGCAGTGCGAGAGAGAAATTGCTAGTATAGCACATAAGGCGGTCGATGAAATATTCATCCGATGACTCGTCTATGCATTATCTGTATGAATAAACGGTATCGATTAGAAATAGCAGGGTATTGCCGAAATATTGAACGAGTATCACTTATTATAAAAATAAGTGTATCGTGCTCATCACAGAACTTTGTAGTGGTATGAAAGGGAATCGAAGATATCTTCTTAAGCTGCTAAGTAATAGCCTGCTTAGGGTGTGTGGCAAACGCAAGAGATGAATAAAAAATGTGAAACTCAAAATACTCTGTCAATGATTTAGTCATATTCTTAAAGAGGGGTTTGCGTGAATCTCTCAATGACTGGCCAGAGGTTATAGGTTGCTGGAGTTCGTCGTGAATTTATCAATGAGTTTTTACGAGTGTGACGAATTTTGTTTACACGATTTTATTTTTTCGTTTGAGAGAGCGATAGAGAGAAGTATATATATAAAAAAAAAGGTCTGTTTATTATATGGGCTAGTGGCGATGTTAACTGCTTTGTAATCGAATACTGTGATTGGAGTGAGAAAGATTGCTCGCGCAGTGCGAGAGAGAAATTGCTAGTATAGCACATAAGGCGGTCGATGAAATATTCATCCGATGACTCGTCTATGCATTATCTGTATGAATAAACGGTATCGATTAGAAATAGCAGGGTATTGCCGAAATATTGAACGAGTATCACTTATTATAAAAATAAGTGTATCGTGCTCATCACAGAACTTTGTAGTGGTATGAAAGGGAATCGAAGATATCTTCTTAAGCTGCTAAGTAATAGCCTGCTTAGGGTGTGTGGCAAACGCAAGAGATGAATAAAAAATGTGAAACTCAAAATACTCTGTCAATGATTTAGTCATATTCTTAAAGAGGGGTTTGCGTTGCAATATCCGTAATTAATCGTGGGCATATAGACGAAATAATCATTCAATATAGGATATAAGTGCAGCGACATCGTAGCGGGGGTGATTTAAGGAGCATGATTGTTTACGTGAGTGTACGAAAAAGTGGGTCGCACAGAGGGAGGTATGTGTAAACGGATTAGCGTATGTGTGGATGTGAGTACATCGACACGGCGCGTGGTAGCTTCCTGGTTGACAGGTCATCGTCTTAGCACGAGAGCCGAATATGTATCAAGGACGTTCATTGCGATGGTTATTACGTTGTGTGTAACCGGTTCGAGGGTTGTAAAACATTCCTTACTCGCGAGGGAGATGAATGAACGGCGATTGTTTGTATCGATTCGAGTTCAAAGCACGCTAGAGTGTGTGGGTAATTTTTACGATGCTGCGTCTGAAAAAAGGTTATATTAGTTGTGAATGAGTATGTTGCGATCCTTTCGAGTTTTGTACAGGGATAAATGGGACAAAGTAACGGGCTATAAGTGAGTGAGGATCGCAAATAGCATGTGGTATTGAATTATACACATGGAATAAATGGATCATTTATATAAAAATATCTTTGAGACTGGATGAGTTTTGTACATGGGTATAGAGAGTACATGTGAGACGATTTTTTGTGGAATGCATTAAGGACATAATTATAGTGCAAGTGTGTGTGTGTTGTATGTGTAGTTGAGTTACTTGGGTGTTACCACGTCTTCCTCGTTGTCTGATTTTTGATCGGGATTCATGTCGTAGTATCGAGCATATGGTTCCTGGTCGTCATCAGAAATATATGCGATATAATTGAAATCTGTGGATTTTCTGAGAGGAGTCGCAATATCGATTTGTGAGAGTCGAGCTTGGAGTCTTTCAGAACGTTTTCGAGTTGGTAATGAGGTCGGACGCTGCGGTTTCGTTCCAGCTTTGGCAGGTTTTATTACAATCATTTCCTGTGAGTCTATAGGTTGAGAGTCCGTGAGTTGAGTATCCTGTAATACAGAATCATTAAAACCGGAGTCTTGTAATAGACTCTGAGAAATTGGTTCGGGATTTTGGGAAGATTGAGGAGTGTCTAAGTCCACGAGAGGGGTGTCGGAGTCGTGAGTTTTAGGAGGATGTTTACGAGGTCGTCCTCTTTTCTTCTTCATAGTTTGAGTAGTATCTTGTGCCCCTGTAGATGTTGAGGGAATTGGATTAGAGGGAGGAGGAGGATCATCGGGATCGTCTGAGTCATTTGACGGATCGTAATCTGGATCTGAGTTTTGTGGTCTATTATCACGCGCTGCCGCTCGTAAATCTCTGGCTGACTGTGTGACTTCCTTGAGGACAGCTTGCGATGCCTGTTTAAAGTCTTTCTTACTTATCACGATTTCGGGTGGGTTATCCGGATCTGATTCGCAATATATCTCATCACTGTCTGATTCGTCATATGGGATAGTTTGGTAATCTGTGAGAAATTCTTTGATACGTTGCTCAAGAGTTCTGGAATCAATACTAGAATGTAAACAAGCTTCACTTTTTAATTTTTCTAGATTATCTTTTGTTATGAAAAGCGTTAATTGGCGGATATTAGCCACCCTGTTAATATCTTCATCGTTGGTTGGTTCTAGAAGGTAACAATTGTGACCATTGCGTTGAATTACTACAAAAGGTCCCGTTTTCTTTTGATATAACTTACCCGACGTTTGTTTATCGTATGAAGATTGCTTATGGTTTGCCATAAGTACCCAATCACCGGGTTGAAAAAAGGTTGGGTCAGGGTGGCATTTGTTAAAAGCGTACTCGTCATTAATTTTCTTTAAGCGGCGTTTTTCACGAATAAAAGTCTCAATGGCCTGGCGAGGTGTCATTTCATCAATACGAGTCTCGCTATGCTCGACTGTGTAGACAGCCTTTTTTGCTAGAGAGTCCGCAATGATATTGGTAAATTCATGTTTTCTTGCGAAAACATGAATGAACTCAACATTTTCGAACTCTTTTTGCAATTGCAAAATTTCTTTAAAAAGATGCTCGTGATGAACAGGCTTATTGCGTGAATTTTTCCAATTATTCGATTGCCAAAAGGAGCAGGTGTTATTGAGTGCTTTTATCGCGTAGTTAGAGTCACTTAAAAGTTTTACCTTTTTAATTTCATTTTCTCGTAGGATTTCTAAAGCAGTGCGAATAGCAATTAGTTTGGCAAGATTATTAGAAATGGGGTATTGAGCGTTAGTAATGCGTTCTGAAATGTTAAGTACCGAATCAGGAGCGAAGCAAATCCCTATTCCCGCGATGGCATTTTCGTCGCCATTTTTTGAACATGCGCCATCGGCTGTCACTCGTACGTAGCCATCTGTATCAAAGATCAGATCGATGTCTGGATTGAGTCTTTCTTGAAGGCATTGTTGTGAAGTGATGGATGGAATATCTTTTCGGGACATGATTTCACGAATTTTCTCAAGTTCTTTGGGAAAATTAAATTTGATGTTTGGATAGGGTAGATGTAGGCTGATAGTGTCAGCTATGCCCCATGCCTCATTAGGTTTGAATCCAAACGATGTGGGCGTATTGTTAAGCTCATTTTCGATTTCTTCGATAAGATTTTGCCAGTCATTATGCGATCTCATTGGATCGTAGGTATTGTTAATTTTCACACGTAGCTTGTCTCCAATACAACGCATCGTTCTTTCAACCGAAGATGATTGGGGATTGTATGCGTTAGTGTGAGCTATTTGAATATCACAGTTTTCGAGTAAGTCGTACCAGGCATTGGAAATAAATTGTGAGCCGTTATCTGTAATTACCTTCTTAATTTTTACTCTGTGATTTTCTATGTCGTGAATGACTGTTGTCATTTGTTGACAAATAGATAATTTCTTGGTATTAAATAACGTTCGTATCCAAGTACGATTCGTAAATACGTCTTTTGCGACCAGAAGATATTTAGGGTCGTTTTTGTTGGCAGGTAGTGGTCCAAATAGGTCGACAGATAAAACATCAGCTATGGAATATGCCTCGATTTGTGCGTATTCGATTGTCTTGTGATTTGTGTAATTTTTATTTACCTTGCAGACAATACACATACTGCAAATGTCACGAATATAGGATAATGAATTATTATGGTAGAATATTCGTCGAAAAATAACGTCTAGTTTTGCTGCATCTACGTGGCCATACGCACAGTGTAGGTAATCGACTGTGTCGTAAAATAACGTATTGGGTAAACAGGGGACTCTAGAACCATTTTCTAACTTTTTATATAGGACTTTGTCTCTGTTTGCATGGTACACGATTTCGAATTTATTTGATTTCAGTTTTTGTAAATCTCTTCGTTTTTTATTATTGGCAGGGATTCGTTCTTCAAGAATTTCGGTGATGTGTTTGCACATATCGTCGTCTTTCTGAAAATGTGCAATGTTTCGTAAACATCTATGTAGTTTAGGGATATTCTCGTCCAGAAATTTTACAACGAATGGTTGGGTAGCTGTTTCAAATTTTATCGTAGTTGGACGAGGTGTGTCTGGTCTAGGGGGTGGTGAGTCTGGTAGGATGTATTCCTCAGTTTGTTCAGTTGCTGCGGTGTGTAAATGTCCAAAATATTCAATCTGTAATTCAGAGTCACGTTCTGAGTCGAGGGAAGCTCCTAACTGATGAATTTCCAATTCAGGTGCTTTTATTCGATAAAGTTCATTGTTCGAATGGTGCATGTCATAGATCAGGTCATAGCAGTTGAGCACTGTGATCCAGTGTGCTGCCTTGCGGTGGGTTTGTGCGATCTCGCGAAAACGGTTCACAATCGGTAAAAGATTGGATCTTACATGTACACGACGATTGTGAAGCCAAATTTGGAGTTTTTGTACACATTTTACCAGGCACATTATCTCGCGGTCGAATAATGTAAAATTCAATTGGTGATCTTTAAAAGCTATGGAAACAAATAGTACAATGCGTTTTATTTCATCATCTATGTAGAATAAAACACCGTTCATAGCATTTTCCGATAGGGTCGTGTCTAGATAAAGGTCACCTTGTTTTGGGACTTGTTGAAGTTTAAAATCTTTACAGTGTTCAAGTTTAAGTTTTTCAAAAGCTTTTTGTTGGATTTCCGTCCATTCCACCGGTACATCGCCCTTAGTTAGTTGATAAATTGGGTTTACGATCTGGGAATAATAAGGAATGAAATCACGATAGAGTCCTGTGTTTCCGACTAGAGCTAAAATATCGTTCTTTTTAGATAGGGAGAATTTCCCTCGTTTCGTATGTTTCTTTTCAAATTCTTGCAGTTTTTTAATTTTGTCACTTTGTTTACCTATTCCTGCATCGGAGATGACAAATCCTAGATGGTCTGCACAGTCTCGAAAAAATTGCGTTTTAGTGGGATTGAGTTTTAAGCCATTCAGGCGAATTAAGCCAAAAACTTTTATCAAACGAGCGAGGGTCTCTTCAAAGGTTGTACCCGAAATTTTAATGTCGTCGACGTATTTGGTGATACCATTTTCGTTGTCGATTACTTGGTTTATCATATGTACGAATTCACCAGATGATATTTTAAGTCCATATGGCAATCGATTAAACTCGTAAACTTGCCCCTCAACTTGAAAGGCAGTGAATTTTCTTGATTCCGAAGTGAGTACTAGTTGCCAGAATCCAGCTGTGAAATCTAGCGTGCAAAAATACTTATCACCGGCATTGTCGTATAACATGCTGGCAATTGTGTCAGGTTCGGTAAGTACATTGACGAGATATTTATTCAATTCGTCTGCGTCAAGACAGAGGCGTATGTCTCCATTCTTTTTGACCACAGGTGCGAGAGTATTTATATAGCAGGAGTGTGAATATCGAATAATGCCTAGGGCGAGCATTTTGGTGATAGCCTTTCGTAGCGCGGGAAGTAATTTTTTGGATGGGCGAAATTTTTCACCTCTCCAAGGTTTGAGATGGTCATTGTTTTCAAAAGTAAACGATACTTTGTCTCCTGTATATCTTCCTGGGTTTAGGTCAAAAATGTCTTCAAAAGGTTGTAATCTCTCAAAAGCCTTTGCAGCCTGATATTCGGTAATTCGCCCTTTTTCTAAAGCATCTGTGAGGTCATCTAGTAAGTTGTTTCTGAAGGTTCGACGCGCAAGATTTCTTTCTTCATGAATTTCTTGTTCAGCGATAGTGTACCTAGTCTCTGATAAATCTTCAGAAATATCATTGTACGATTGTTCATTATCACTGTCGAGTATGATGGAGTATACATTTAGGGCGCTTTGAAAGTCATCGGGATGTATGAAAGAAATTGAGAATTTTTTGCAGAATAGAGGCTTGCAAATAGCGATTCGGTTATGTATATCTAATGTCATTCGTAAGTAGTCCATTGAAATGCGGCCTAATATGAAAGTTTGACCTGGAGCATCTAAGATATAGAATGGTACTCTAATCGGATTGTCTTCAATAAATAGTTGAACTATCACAATGTGAGTAGCTGCCGGAATTAACGTATTGTTGGCTAATTTCAATTGAGAATTTTTTGCAGAATAGAGGCTTGCAAATAGCGATTCGGTTATGTATATCTAATGTCATTCGTAAGTAGTCCATTGAAATGCGGCCTAATATGAAAGTTTGACCTGGAGCATCTAAGATATAGAATGGTACTCTAATCGGATTGTCTTCAATAAATAGTTGAACTATCACAATGTGAGTAGCTGCCGGAATTAACGTATTGTTGGCTAATTTCAGTTGGACTTTGCGTCCTAATTTGACAAATTTAATCCATTCGGCAGCTTCCAGCAAGAAGGTTTTTACCATCAATTTGGTAAGAACGTTGGGGAGAGCACCTGAGTCTAATTGTAAAGCCATTTTTCTCGTGCCTAAGACTACTGGAATCACACAAGTTGGATCATCGGTATTCTCAGTTACTAGTTGGCACGATGTGTCAGGATCAGGTCCCTCAGTTTCGAATGACGCATTATCGATAGCGTCGATAAATTCTGTTTTTAAATCGGATGGGTTTCTTTGAATTTTTCTGATTTTGCGTTTTAATTGATTGATGGTTTGAGAAGGCTGGAATTTTTGTTCTTTTAGTTTATTAAAAAGAAGATCGCCGAGGGTACGGTGCATGGGAGAGTCGATTTTGAGCGTAGGATCATCTTGAAGTTCTTTGAGAGCGGTTTGAACGTTTTTCATCGGAGTAGTTGATATCATATCTGGTAAATTGAAAACTTTAGGAATTTGGGATACTTCTAGTACGTCGATCTCCTCATTACATCTACCATCTTTGTCTTCCTCCTCATCCTGATATTGGGTGTAATCCATTTTCTCAATATATTTTTCCAAATTCTGAATCGAGTTAACAAAATAGTTTCGTATGTCACGAAATTCTGTAATTGATGGAAACCATCTATTAATCCTTGGAATATAATGGAATTTATGTGTTATAGGAATGAGTTCATTATTTTTATTCAATCTCGGTCTTAAATAGGTTCTATTTGGGTTTTGTATTAATTCTGTTTCAATAAATCTCATTGATGGATTTCTCCAGAATGTAACATTGTGTTGTTTGGAAATACGGGCATACAAATTCTTGAAATCTAGATATCGATGCAATTTAATTTCTGGGTCATTTGGGCCTCGAGGTTTTATAAGGGGAAAAAGTAAAATAATACTCGCGGCTCCTTTTTCTCGAATTGTTTTGATGATCGATCGTAATTGTCGTTCAATTACGCTGTATGGTTTTTTCGAGTAATTTAGCTCTAACTGACCAGCCGAGAGAATGTAATTCGTGCCAGGCGGAAAGTCCGTTTTTGAAATGCGGTAATCAATTTCTTCGAGAGCCATTTGGTCTCTTAGATAGTCAGGGAGTTCTCGCGAATAGTTGACTTCACTTCTGGCCATATAGTGGGCTAAGCCATCTCCTACCCATGTGTATTTACTTAAGGCTGGTTCCTCAGGGGCTTTCATAACACTAGGAGGTGCCCCTCGGCTGCCTAGTGATTGTCGTTTCCCGGAAACGTATCGTCGTCTTCGATCGCTTCAGAAATTGATGCCTTTATCATTTGAAGCGTGGCGGTCAAAGTCTGTTCGTCAACTTGTTCTTTAGGTGTTGGAAATAAAGCATTCAAAATGTTGCAAGTTGTAACAGTATCGGCCAAATCTTCCGGAGGGGTTGGAATAGTGACGTATTGGTCCAATTCTTCGTCGAATTGGACTGTTTGTACCGGAGGGACTTGTAAAGTTGACGGATTTTTCAAAATCAATTTTTTCATAAGGAAATTTCCATTTTTATCGACGTTAAACGTTTTTGGGTACTGAGTGACACCCAGATTAGGGGTAGTTGGTTTGGGCTGTTGAGTTGAAGGTTGAATCGGTTCTTTCGATTCAGTTTTGTTTTTCGGAGGGAAATTTACAGTAGGTTTTTCGGTCTGATATTGCTTTGAATTTTGACTTAATCTGGTTTTCAGGTTGTCGATAACCGATTGCAAATATTCCTGAGAATTTATTTGGTTTGAATTATATCGTGTTTTTGATGAGGGATATTTGTTCATATCGTCATAAGCGCGTTTTGGATTTCGAAACGAAATTGGGACTTCATTAGTCGGATCGCGTTGTACACTTGCAAGTTGTTCTAATTTGTACAAAAATCTGTCTAAGTTTTGACCAGGTTCAAATAATACGTTACGATATTGTTCCGGCGCTTTTCCAATCATCATGCCGATGATTTCCTCATCATCACCATGGCGATGGTATCTTAGCGAACGAGCCCATCGAGTCATTTGATGTGCCATATCTTTTGCGTCTTTAGCCGTATTAAATTCGTATTTGCAAAATTTCATTGCTTCGTTCTGGGCTTGACGGTCCCAGTAAAAGTCCAAAAATTTCTTTTTTAACTCACGATAAGTAGCGACATAGCGGACTGTTTCCAAAAATGATTGGAGATTTGTAGTACAAATTACGCCTTTAAATGCCAAGATTTTATGCTTTTCCATCACGTTTGTTCCTGAAAAATAATCGTCGAATTCTCGCAAAAACTCGTGTGGAAAATAGAGTTGATCGTCAGTAAATGTAATCCCAGAGCTTTTTATAGATCCCGCATCGGTTTTTGTTTTAGAAGACGATTGAGTTGGGTTTGTATTTGAATTTATTGATTCTTTAATTCTATTAATTTCCTCGACTAATCTACTGCATCCTTCATCACGTACACGGGTACCGTTTTTTAATTCCGTAACAGCTTCAGAAATTGTTTTAATTTCGGATTTATTGTCGAAAATTTTATTGTTCGCGTCGTCAATCGAAATATGAGTTGAGTTCAATTTTTCAGATAATTCTTCATACCAAGCTTGAGTGGTTTTATGGTTATGTTCACTTCGATTTGCGATTTGAACTAATTCCGAAGCATTTTGGTCCGCGGCATTTTTGGTTTCCGAAACTAGTTGATTAGTTTTAAAAATTTCATTTTTAAGTGTTTGCTGAGACGATTTCAGTTCGCGTTTGATTCGCTTATTCCAGTCCAAAGTTTTATTGAAAATTTTATAAACGTCATCGTTTGTAGAATCGCGTACTTTATTGATCTCGGAAAGCGAAATTATTTCAAAATCTTGAGTTGCAATTCCCTCATCTGTTAAGGGGATATCATCCTCAGATGTATCCTCCTTGTCGTGGACTTGGGAATTGTCACTAATTACGGACACGTCGGATTCTGGAGTATTTTCGATATTTTTATCCATATTTGAAGATAATCGCGAATTGCAAGAGACAGATCGACGAGGTATATCGAAAGTCAATTTGCGTGTAGAAGATCGACGAGGTATATCGAACTTTAAGGCTTGAAGACTATTCTTAGTACTTACCCGACTTCGAGTATTCAGAGCTGGAGGAGTATACATAAAAGTCAAGAGACGTACTGGTAGTTAAGAGAGCACTGTAGGTAAGTTCAATACCGAGCTCAATGGTCGCTGCTGCAATCGAGTGAGAGTGGGCTGAGTGTCCTTGATATTTATATCGAAAGTCAATTTGCGTGTAGAAGATCGACGAGGTATATCGAACTTTAAGGCTTGAAGACTATTCTTAGTACTTACCCGACTTCGAGTATTCAGAGCTGGAGGAGTATACATAAAAGTCAAGAGACGTACTGGTAGTTAAGAGAGCACTGTAGGTAAGTTCAATACCGAGCTCAATGGTCGCTGCTGCAATCGAGTGAGAGTGGGCTGAGTGTCCTTGCTGGTACTCAGCTGGTGTTTGAGAACGTTCGATTCCATGTAGAACTGAGTATGGGTGGGGGTATCTCCTCATGTCTGAGTGACCTCGAAGTTGTTTGTCGTTCGAATATTCGAGAAATACGCATCTATAATACTGGGAGGAGGTGGGGAGAGGGAGGTAAGTATGTTCTACCGTCTTCTGTGAGAATCCTTCTCTTTGACTCGAGTATTTCTCCCGATATATGGGTATATTGGCGAAGAGAGACTGTGAAAGGAACCTTGAATAATAATTCGATTACTTGCTACTATAAGTGTTAGATATATATCTATGTCTTAGGCGAGAAAGATGGTTTTATGAAAATAAGGAATGCCATGCTACTTTATAATTCAGGCTCAAGGTTATTTTTCGGCGAATTTCTGAGATTCTAATTTGCAATATTGAGAAAAACAGATACCTCAGACCTTGAGTTGGGAGAGGGGGAGGTAGGAGTACTGCAAAATATCGAAAAATAAGTCTGGCTTATAAAAATTTCTACCTCTGGTTTTCGAATTAATTTCTTTTGAAATATGCCGCAACATCTTCTCTTGAGGCGCCAAATCTTTGGGTAACCTCGTTGTGGATTGTGGCGTGATAAATAGCCTTGAAAATTGGGGCCTAAACTCATCTTTTAGGGAACAATGAATTCGTTTGAGAGATCGAAAACGTGGTGTTTCTAGCTGAAAGATCACGTGGTCGGAATCTCTCAAATGTAGGCCTCAAGTATAGCGAATTTCATTCCTTCGAAAAATCTGTACTAAGTACAGATATCTGAATGAATGCAATTTTTCTGGGGATATAAGGGGGAGGGATGGGTAAACTTTTTGGAAATTTCAAAATGTTAGAGGTAGATATGCTAAATGGGTGCATTTTTGTCTTAGAATGACGAAAACCCATAAAAATGTGTATTAAATGACATTTTTATTCTCCTATTTCCAAATTGAAAAGTGAGAGAAACGTAATTATATGGTTTAAAAATTAAAATTAATGCATAGTATTGATCTAATTTACTTGGACCATTTCGAGTCTGATAGTATCTCTTTTTACTGAACCAAAGAGATCTTCAAATTTGAAATAACCAGGTGTTCAAAGGCTCTGGAATTTCATTGAAATTTCGATACATTGAACAGTAGATGGGATTAGAAATTAGATATGGGAGAACAATATTGCGACCTACTCAGGCAGACATTTTTTATGTCGAAAAAATGTGTCTGATTAGAGTCTCAATAAAGTTCATGAAATGTAGGTTGGTATTTTGGATATACCAAAAAAGGGGAATTTATAATCTATGTTGACTAGATTATGATCTCATTTAAGCGAATTTAATTTCTCCTGGTGGGGAAAAATTAATCGCAGAAACGAGGTCATTTTGGGGTTTATCATTAATTGTAATATTCTATAGGATGGCTTGCCCCGGTCCTTCATATGATACAAAGGCCGTGGTGCAATATTATCCATAGGATGATAATAAGTTAATTGTATTTCATCTATTTCTATTTAAATTATTCCTAATAGGAGAGGTATCAAATTTCAATTTACGATTTTGGTTTGAACAGTGCTTATATTTTGAAGCTTTTTGATTTCAAACCAAGGGCGGAAAGGTCATGACTAATGGATTTTGACTCGAACTGTGCTCGTAATCTGAGCTTTTTTCTGTTCAAGTTAGGGTCTAAAATTTTGAAAATACATTTTCATGAGCCATAGACTGTGAAAAGTTCACAATTTTCTGGTGAGAAAACAAAGAATTCGTTTTAAACACTGCTCTTATGGAGCCTTTTAATGTTTTAATTACGAAGGAATTTTGGAAATGAGAAAACTTTAGGATAGATAAAATTTTTAGAAAGAATTTAGGATGGATTCGAGTCGGACCTAATTTTTTGTCAGCCTGCTTTTGTTGTAGTGAAACTGTTTGGTGTAAGTGGCCATTTTGCCTTTCTGTAGTGCCGTTGGTAATATACGAGAGCTAATTACGACCAAACCAAAGATTCCCAAGTAGGCGGTCAAGCCACCATAAGTGGGTCTCAATGCGTTGAGACAAACACGAGAGGAGTACGTTAACACCAGTCGCTTAAGTAAGTCTCCTTAACCTATTGGACAAAAACCAAAGATTCCCAAGTAGGCGGTCAAGCCACCATAAATGGGTCTCAATGCATTGAGAACCACAAATGACACACGTTAGTATCGTTTGCTTAATGGATCTCGCTAACAGAGCTTAATTCCGCCATACATAAGTATAAGAGAGAGATTGCTCCTTTTCGAAAATGATCCCAAGTAGGCGGTCAAGCCACCATAAATGAGGATTTTCTACTCTTTACTAAATGAAATGGAGAAATGCAGGTCGATATTTAAATCGTCGAAAACGCATGAGCCATGATCAACTTCAAGTAGACGGACAAGCCAACATAAATGAGAGTTCATCACCACTGTACGTTACGAGTCATATAAATTGGTCAAGGTTCTTCCGAGTGGAATAAACTCAACGTTTTTGTACACTACATAGAGCAGATTGGCAAGTGGTGTTCTAATATTCGTGCTACTCGTAAATCAAGGAAAAATTAAGCGGTCTCAAGTAGGCAGGCAGGCCACCATAAATGAGGGGTTAACGTTCCGAGTGTTACAAATAGCACAAATTGATAAAATTTCTTTCCTGGCATCCAAGAATTTTATTTCTTTTTTGCCGGAAATAATTTAGTCATTTTCACTACACAAAGCATGTTGAAATTGGTCCCACCGTGTTGGACGCCAATAAATGTAATAGTATAGATAAGAATAAATACGATAGGGTGCTATAGTGATAATTACATCGAGGGATTCATTGCAAGAATTATTCCTTAGAGAAGGAATAATTACCTCTCCCAAACTAGCTCAAAATGTACGGAGAGTCTACACCCTTCCTACCCTTACTATTCATTTAATTCAAAAGACTGTTAATAAAAACAACCGAGTGAACATTTCATGTCCCAAAAGTCGATGTATTACATGAAATATTACAGTAGTGGAAATATTGTATAATTAATGAAAATAACAATAACGTGACTAACATAGGCAACATTACTACATCCATGCTAGTAGAGTAGCCTAGATAAGAGTTGTGTAATATAAGTTCATTAGCGAAATTGTATGATTTAATTAAAAATATAGGAACATCTGATATGATTATGTCCTTCATCGTTCCACCTACGATCAATGGTTCACACTAAATCCCCATGTTCGTAGGCAGATAATTTTGATTAACATGAAATAATGAAGTTAATCTAAAAGGCATATGATCGGGGTAAAATCCCATTATTCAAATGTACGCATTAATCTACTCACCTGTGGGTCCCCTAATACTAGGCCCGAGCGTAGATTCTAGTTTTTATGAGCACTTTTGTAGGGTTGCCACTTCTCCCAGTCCGGATTCTGGTGAAGGGTCCAAAAATAGGGATATTTAATAAATTATGTTTTAGCCACCAAGGGTGGTGTAAAATAAAGAAAGAACTGGCACGACACATTCTAAGTTAAATGGGTATATTCAAAGACAAGACCTTGCCACCGCGAATAGCAGGATTCAAGTAAGGAGGCGAGCTCGACGCTCTCAGAGAGATACCTCGAGTTCGCGAATCGTCTATGACGTCAGTAGTTCACACATTGTCATTTACTGTTGGGGTAGAGTAAAGCCCAGGGGGATCGTATGATCGAAAGATCTAGAAGAACCTCGAATAGGATGACCTTCACGAGGTATATCTTTGAAATATTGCATAAGCAATATGTACTGCATAGACTACCTATGGCAGTCAGGGCATATTTCCCCATTACACACATGTTAGTCAATTTATAATTCAAAATATATAGGCTACCTACTTAGATTTTTTTTCTAACTTTGTTTTTATTTAATTCTTGAAACCCAAGTGAGGGTGGAAGCTTCTGAAAATTTGTATTTCGAGAGGCTGTTAATGCGAGAATTTTAATTTTTTCACGTTAAAATTTTGAAGATTGAATGAGAGATAGGTAGGTTAGGTAGAGGTACCTATACTTTTTTTTTTTTAGAAATTTAAACATTAAAAAAAATGAATCAAGCCTGTGTGTTTTAAGAAGCAAAGAAAATGCGCGAATTGCTCTCTTTGTCCTCGCTCTCGACGGCCCTGCGTAGGTACTTTCACAATTTTAGTACCTAAAGTATCTTCCCAATTTAGATGCCTAGTGAAAAAAGCAACTGTATGATTACAGATCAACAGTTTTTAAATATACAGTCAATTGAAGCAGATGAAAATATTTGTAGCTATTGATAATTTAATGGCTTGCCGATTCGTTAGTTGACAAAGAAAAACATTATACTGTCTAAAAATGTCTTTATTTTCGACGAAAATAGGTAGGTAGGTAGGTAAAGGTATAGTTATATTTTTCGACATACCTACTGTGCGATAAATCATGATTAATATTTTTCAATGATAAAAAACCTATATGTATGTGTGTTTTTTTATACAAATTTCACTTTTAAAAACGCAGATGTCTAGCGATCTATCTAGGCTATTGATATTGATGTTCGTGAGATTTCATATGTGTGGGCGCATACGGAAAGGGACCTACCGACCAAAACGTAAATTTTACAGGAGAGCCGTTTAAAGTTTTGCGCGCGGTTATTTCTCTTGTTGTTACTGCAAGATTACGTAGGGGTATTCCAACTTCGAAGGTCCTACACTTTACCACACACTCACACACGCCCTCCAATGACCTCTACCGGTCAGATTATGCACTGCATTCAAGTTTTTTCGATTATGAATTCTGTCATGGTTCACTTAAAAGCGAAAAATTTCGATGAAATAGGAGTTATTGGCGGGTTTGGGAGGTTCCATTCGATTCTCTAAGAGTTCCTACAACAATTTCAGGAAAAAAAAAATTTTTCATTTTTTGGTCGGTAGGTCCCTTTCCGTACGCGCCCTCACATATCATCCAGCAAAGAAGTACCCATAGTTGGGGTTCCCATTAAAATGTATCGCTCCGTTGATCCAATTTTAGAAGCTCTCATTCTATTTATGGCAAGTACAATACATAAATTTTACTAATTAAAAAAGTTTAATAATACCTACCTACAAAACTCCGAATTTGAGTTTTTAAATTGGCAGCGTAGGTTACTGAAAAATTGATACTTATACCTACCTCTGTTTTTAAAAATGTTCCCTTAGTTTCAGAAATAGCTTTTGATATTCTTGAATGGTAGGTACCTCTACCTACCTATTGTTAATAAATAAACGAATAAGTAAATAGGTAAATGCAGATGAATGAATGAATAAATAAATAATAAGCAAGATTCTCAACTTCAACTTCAATTCCCCCTCCAAATGTACCTAAGCATTACGATGTCATAAAAAGACAAAGCACTTCAAGTGTTTAACATTTTCTTCCCATTGTATTTGTTAATTGATGACACTTTTCTGCCGGTTTTATGCTTACAGATCTTTTCATTTTCCTGGGCTAAGCCCTCACAAAAATTAGCAGCGGAGTCCTCGAAACAAAGTCAGAAAATAGAATCATCTCTGAATCGTATGTCGACAATCAGAGGGTTGGTGAAAATTGAACGTTTCAAATTGCACGTGAAAAATTGCACGTGCGAAATTGAACGTATACAAATTGAACGTGTGTGATAATTGCACGTATGTGAAAATAGAACGTTTACAGGGTTAAATTATTACGTTCAACTATCTGAATTGTTCTGAAAAGGCTAAAAATGAAGTTCAGCCCCTATAATTGGGTCAGTGCACATTGAGCACCCTCTCGACCGTTTTAGGGAGTTTTCGCGAAATTCTATGAGTTCGATTTCAAAAGTAAATTTTTTATCTGCTCATAAATTCCAGAAAAAATGGAAAAAATTCCAGTAATACCGTAAATTTCACATGCGGTCGATTTCAGACGGTTTCAACCTGTTCAGGAGCTGGTAGCCATATTTCGAACGTTCGAAAGTTAAATTAGACGGTTTTTATGGAACTTTGTGTAAATCTGACATTTCCAAAATACAACCGGAGGTTCCAGTTCTACTCGTAGAACGCCTTGAAACCGTCTCCAATTGACTCAGCATGTTGAAGTAAATTTTAGATTTCCACCTTCTTTGAGTAACATTTTGCGAAAATTTCAACTTTCGAAAATCCGCTGGAGGCTCCAAAACTGCTCAGAACGTTTCGAAATTGTATTTTGGGTTGGTGAAAATCTCACATTAAATCATTTTCAGACGTTAAATTTGCAGACGTTCTATTTTCACATGCGTGCAATTATCACACACGTTCAATTGTATACGTGCAATTTCGCACGTGCAATTTCGCACGTGCAATTTTCTTACGTGCAATTTCATACGTGCAATTTGCCGGTCCCCACAATCAGAAACGATTTACTAAAACCTGAAGAAACAGATGGTTTTGCCAAAATTAATTTGGAATCATTACTCAACCGGTTTTTTAAAATCTTCCGCAAACAACGTTCTAGAGATCTTATGAGCGCGAGTGGAAAATCTATTTCTACGGGGGATGCTTTAATTAAAACACTTCGAAGAAATTTTTTATTCGCTGGTTGGTGGGACCAAGTATTGCCCTAATCAATGCCAATGATTAATATTAAAATAGGTACCTATCACGAGTATCTACTTAATACTTGACCAAAATCTTTATCCGTAAGTAGGTATGTAGGTATGTATAGTTATAGAAGCTAATCTCTCGCTTAATTAATTGTTTCTTCTTTGTGTCTATGCACACGAGTTGTGTAAATTAAAATAGGTTATTGGTACCTAATTTATTTGAATGCGACGTTTTTTTAAAAATTAATCTTAATTGGATCCAGTTGGTAAGATGAAACATTCCGGAAGATTCAGCTTTAAATACATAAGTGCATATAGCATGGGGTGATAAACAATTTTCCACTGTTTGACACAATTTTTTCATGTTTTTCTCACGTTTTCTCAGAATAACCAAAAAATATATCAAACAATATTCCACAACACAATTCGAGGCATATCTAATAGAAAAAATCAAGAGATAGGTACATACCTACGTAAAATTAAGTGAATTGAAAATACTCTATTTCCGTGAAAAAATCAAGCAATAAAATCGAAAAGTTGATGTTTTGCAACAACTTGAATTGTCTCAGAGTTGGTCTTGGCTCATTTCTCTCCCCCTCCTCTATTTTTTAAAGTCCATTTTCGGAGTAAAAAACAAATTTTTTCAAAATCTAAATTGACAACATTTTTTCATTCTTTAGTGTGAATTTAATTCGACCTTCACTCATTTTTGAAAATTTTCAACTTATGTATATCTGGTTCTTCCTCTATACCCTTTACCTACAAAATCAAAAATTATGATATTTTTTCTAAATTTTTTGAGTTCTTATCTCGATTTAAATGTGAAAAACTATTGGAGCGATGTCTATAGAGCGATTAGAAGGACAATTTTCACATAGCATGTTCTGCTACTACATAAATTTTCGAGCTTTTTGATAATTTAATGGTGTACCGACTCGTTTGTTATCAAAGAGAGATAGAAAAGGACCGCCGCACAAATGCCATAAATTATCTGACATACCTAGGGTTGTAAGTATTTGATGACAATTTCAAACGGAATCATACCGAGCTATATCTATAGACCTACCCATCTATCTATCTACCTATCTACCTATCCATCCAGTCCATCCATCCATTCATCCATCTATTTATCCAAACGACTGGCATTGACATTGATAGAATTATACATACATTCATTCGGCAACTTGGGCTCCTATCAAAATGTATCTCTTGTTTGGTTCAACTTTTACGATTCTCATTCTGTTTGTGGTAAGTTATCTCAAGTTTTACTAAATATTATCATAAAGTAACATCTTTTAAATCCATGCTGTCATTGTTGTTTTTTTAAACCAAATATCTACCTATTGAAGACTTCCTCATTCGGTGTGGCTATTCCTGCTACTTCAACCACCTCTACATCAAATTCTGTGGTAACAAGTTCCTCTCAACCGAGTCCATCATATTACGCTGCAATCTGGAATAAACTGTATCAGTATCGTGATCACCCAATTGTCTCTACAATGGCTAACCATGCCATCGTGAACACAGTGAAAAATTATATGTCGAGTAAACCAACAACAGCAGCAGCAGCAGCGGGCAAAAAAGAAGAAAACTCGCCACTAAATCATCCCATGGTTCAGAGTTTGTTCACAAACATGTTCTTCAATGCGCTCAAGCCCAAAAAATGATCACTATGTTACTCTTTGTGCTATCTAAATAAGTCCATAGTATGAATAGCAGGTATCCATTATTTGAAATGCTTACTCCATAAGAAAATATATATGCAATTTCATGCTGTTATCTTTTTTTAAAAAGAGAAATACCCACCTATTTAATTTCAACGAAAGTAAGTAAGCCTAACAAACAACGAGAAACAAGAGCGATTTCAACTTCAAAAAAAAAAAAAATCTAAAAAATATTTCATCACAGAAATGAAAGTCAAGATGTTCTGAAAATTTTTTAAACTTCCTTCTTGAAAAATGAAACGATAGTTAAAAATTAAAAATTTTATCGTTCTTAGTAGGTAGATTAGATACTCCTATTAGTCTTTCCCTGCCTACTGGGGTGTTTTTCTTCATCTTCTTTTCACCTAGATATAAGGGATTACTACTTCGAGATTACTAAAAATTGAAAAAAATTGAAAAAATACAAAACGCAAAATATAGCTGCTTGTGCCAACAAATTTTGGTGTAATTTTTAGTTTTTTAAAAAATCGTACACCTTTATTTTAACCGAAGAACGCCTGTTTAATCTTTCATTGTCTGATACCCACATTGGCCGATCGGATCCAGTATTCCAGTCATAAAAGTTTAAATTCAAATTTGAGAAAATCCTTTTTCTGAAATGGAACCGTGTATCCGACCAATATGGCGGTATCAGTCGACGAGGTATCAAACACATATTGCACTTCTTGGTCTAAATTTTAGCTGCTTAAGTTCATCTGAAGGAGAGATAGGTACAGCCATTTTTTAATTCAGCAATCCTTATGTGATGCTGATGATAGCATTATACCCACCAGTAGAACAAATAAAAATCGAAAAAACAACTCGAACAGCTGGAAATTGGAAGATGGGAGTTTCTTCAGGTTCTCTTTCGACCTACTCGCTGTATTTAAGTTTCATTCCAAATGGGAATTCTGACGTCAATGAGTTCCCTCAGACACCGATTTTGCTCATATTCAGTAAGTACCTACTCATAATTTATTTTATTCTTAGATCAAGTTGAATGAATAAAAAATTTTGAAGTAATTTTTTTTTTTTTTTTTTTACTTGGAGGATCAATAAGTGTTTAATACGTAAGTGTGTCTTTAATTAACTACAGCTCTCCATGATGATTCTATTTGAATTTACAAACAAAATCCAATCAAAATAGAAAAAGTCATTTATTTTAAAAAATGTTTTGCCCCTTGACGTAAAAAAGTAGACAATATGTCAAACATGAGAGTAAAATGATCACACCATTACGTAGGTAGTAGGTGCCTTCTTTTCGGATACTTACTGCATACAATTCCACGTCATGTTTATTGGTCCATGCTCAAGAAAATTAACCAGTTGATGACACTTTGTCTGAAAAATTAAAGGTGTGGGTGAACAACATTCGATTCTTTGTACTACTACCTATGTCCGAATTCATTTGGATTAGCGATTCACCAATCTTATTGGTTCGGAATCTCGAACTTATGACAGGATTGCATTTTATTTCAATTTCAGCTAATATCGAAGTTGATCACAGAACGTCTGCTGGAGCGATTTGAAGATGCTGTAGGCTCCAGATCGGCTAGAAAACGATGACAATCTATTCAGAGAAGGGGGGATGAGGTCGACTTCATAGCCTATATACTTGAAACGATTTTCACATTTTCATCTGTACATTAACTCTTCTATACTAAAGTAGATAACAATTTATACGAATAGGTCATTTTCACCATTTTCAGAAATTTGCCAAAAATCAAGAAATCAGCTTCGGCGGTTGAAAATTCAGTTCTGAGGTCTGAATGGCATAGATATATTTTCAATGAGCCAAATTTAAGGGGAATCGGAGTTGATACCTTGACAGGTTATAAAGGTTGGTTCTCGTGTTAATTCATACTTTTTTTTCTTTGTATAAATTATAACAATAATCACTTTTTTTTTGCATGCGGCAAATAAAAAGAACGAGCTAATGTTTTCAATGAGCAAATTGGAAAAAAAAAATAATAGTTCAAGTCCATGAATTCACATAGAATCTAAGGCTATAAAGCATGAAAATGATAGGTGTTATTGTAAACATTAAACGATGTTCTGCCATAGCTCGATGAGTTTAATTGTAGCAATCATCATGACTGTAAATGAGGTAAGCATCAAGTATATATATTAAATTAATTTGAATTATAATTTAAGTCGGTATATAGGTACTACATATTTGGATTAAGATCAATAGCCTAACAGACCTAATAGTTCTTTTGACTTTCTTATGTTACACAGGTTATTCCATTTTCTTTCGCTGGCCCAACAGTGGAACTTACCACCAAGTCTGTGAAACAAAGTCATAAAAAACAGTCATTGAGGGGTTCATCAAATTCTTTATCAAGCAATGATTTTATATCATCAAGTGGCCCAGATGTATTGAATGGTGAAGAAATGAAACGTTCTGCTAAGCTCAATTTGGAATCATTGCTTGCTCAATTTCTAAAAATCTTTCATAAACCACGTTCTAGATATATTTTGAAATCACGTTATGGAACATTGCCCGAAGAAAACTATTTTAGTAAAAAAAACGATGGTTTTTTATTTCGCGATTAGTGAAATACTTACCTACCCATCATATTTCCTTAATTATCATAAGTTTTAATTTAAGGCCGAATATTTTTTCAATTTTTTAAATAACACTAGGCAACGGCATATTTGTTTTCGGGTTGAAAATGGGCTTAATCGATAGTTTAGACCCTAAAACAAAAAACAGAGTGGGGTTTTTCAATTTGAGTTGTTTTTGTAGTCAGGAGAGATGATCAAAGTTGCAAAAATGGCCGTTTTTGCCCTATTTCACGAGTTTGTGGCGACACCAGTATTATGTTTCAAAAAAAACCAAAGTCATATTCAGATTCTACGCACTTTTTTAAGTAAACATCTTTGCCCGATTTTTGATTTTCGAATATTCAAGCGCATACGGAAGATTTTTGTTTGTAACACGAGATTTTTACTGCACGAGAGCCTCGCCCGTGCGACCACGGTTCCGCGCCACGATAACATGGTGGAGTAACGCCAGCGTCGCGCGCTCCAAGTTTGAAAATATGTTACAAACAAAAATCTTTCGTATGCGCTTGAAACTTCAAAAATCAAAAATCCGGTAAAGATGTTTACTTAAAAAAGTGCGTAGAATCCGAATATGACTTTGTTTTTTTTTGAAACATAATACTGATGTCGCCACAAACTCGTGAAATAGGGCAAAAACGGCCATTTTTGCAACTTTGATCATCTCTCCTGACTACAAAAACAACTCAAATTGAAAAACCCCCCTCTGTTTTTTGTTTTAGGGTCTAAACTATCGATTAAGCCCATTTTCAACTCGAAAACAAAAAAAAGGTCAAAAATTGTTGCCTAGTGTAATAAGTAGGTAGGTATAGGTACTTTGTAAACATTTTTATTCAGCACCAACGCAATTGTAACATAAGCTACTAAATGGTGTGGACAGCGAAGATAGTTGATTAGTTTAGTCAAATTCATCACTAAATACAAAACTATATCTGTCTCTCAATGTGTCTCGTTTTTCTGTTCCTTGTCAGAGGCTTCATGGATTGGCAAAAAAATTCGATAATATGACATGAATAAACAATTTTTCAAGCGTAAAAATGAAGATTTGAGGGGTATATATGCTCTTTTTTTTAGGTAGGTACTCGTACTGAATAAGATTGTATGTAGGTAGGTAGTAGGTACCTATGTTTAATATGGCCACAAATTCAAATCTCAAGAAATGTCTATCTACAAATTTACATAATGATTGATTTGACCAATACAGAAATTATCAGATGTGATTTCTTTGAACAATACAAAACTTATAGTTTGCAAAGGTCTAAAGTACTTCGAGGGGACGTACATCATAGGTCTACTTAAATGAACTACGTACTCGGAAAAGACCCGAAGCAGTATGCTATCATCACATTCGGGTTTTTCTATAATATTCCGACTGCAAAAAGCAATAATAAAACATTACGTCGATGTAATATTTTTTCATAAAAATGTCATAATACTAATTATCTTCCGAATAAACGGCAAATGAAACGAACAAATGTTTTCATTAAAAAAAAATACCTTGATAACAATAATAATCATTTAAAAAATGAAGTTCATATTACGTCCTGATACCAGGCCCGGCGTTAGCACTGTCGCATATGTCGCAAAGTGCGACACATCAGATTTCTGGTGTGTCGCATTGCGACACATCAGAAATCTGTCGCCGAATGGGAGAAAATTTGAAAAATTGAAAAAAACGTCAATTTGGTAGCAAAATTGTTAATTTGCCGACAAAATCGCCGATCTGTTCTCAAAATTCTCATTTTTTTCAAAAACTTTTGCCCTCGCTTCGCTCGGGCTACATTAATATTTTCTATTTCTTAGATTCTTCATGATTGTGCTTGGAAAGTATTTTTATTTAGACTTTTAAAAATGTCAGTAGTGGAAAACTGACTTTTCACATCAAAATTACAGCTGTTTTGCTTCTTGAAACTTCAAGTTTTTGATAGCTTTAGCCCTCGCTTCGCTCGGGCCAATGTTCTATTTTTCAAAACACAAATTTTCTAAAGCTTTTTCCCTCGCTTCGGTCTGGAATTCAAGATACTGATTTCAAAAATTTTAAGAATATGAAAACCAAATAGAAAAATTCCAGAAATGGGAACTCATGAATTTGCATTTTTCATATGCTTTGAGTAGGTATTATCATTTTTTCTGAACAGATTCATTAGTTTTTCAATTTTTTTAACACAGCACGTTCAAATTTTGATTATCGCCGGCAAAATTACGACTTTTTGTCGGCAAAATGGCGTGATATCCCCCCCCCGTACATATGTTAAATTGTTCACAAAAAATGAATAAAGAAATATCGAATTGAACATTTTAAAAATTTGAACCCTCCTCCTTCTTTTCACACATGAAAAACTGGCACACCCTACTGGAAGGTCCAATTACGCTTAGGGGGGAGGGGGGGGTCTTGGCTACGCTTCTCATATGTAATTTTTTTGCGACACACCAGAAAAATTTACTTCGCCGGCTCTGCCTGATACAATCTACAATGCATGAAATATTGTGTGTTAGTTTAAACATTAAACAATATGTACAAGTATCGCTTGATGTGTTCAATTGTTATGATGATTGTTGTTTTGAATGAGGTAAACAAGCATTAAATGTACTACCTACCTATCTGAACTCACGTAGATTAAGATTGTTGATTATAAAATCTATTCTCTTCCTTATGCTTACAGATCGTCTCATTTTCCATGGCAAAACCAACAGGAAAATTCATCACCGAGTCCATGAAACAAAGTGAGAAAACGGAATCATCTACGAAGTTATTGAATTTTTTGCCGAATGTTGACATACCTGCAGCAATGAAAAGTTTTGCCAAGCTTGGCCCGAAATCATTAGGCATACTTAAAACGTTTCATAAGCAACCTTCCAGGAAGGTTGATGAAGTGAATAGTGAAAAGTCACTGTCGTCAGTAGACAGTTTAGTTCGAACAATGAAGAAAGGGTTTTTGTTCGTTCGCGCGTTACCAATGATATTTCCAGGCATGTAGGACCGTTGGGGTTTTGCGGTTGCTGCAAAATCAAGGTCTTCCTTTGGAGCGTTCAAATGGTCTGGTCCGTTGGTCATGCTCAATGTTGATAGAGGTTATTGGTTCGGTCATTTTTGGGTTTTCGGTCTCAGTTTTTTTTTGTCTTTGCGGTTCGGTCTGGTCCGGTCATGACCTAAAATTTTTATACCGGTCATCAGTCAGTTTTGGTCCAAAAAACGGTCCAAAAAATCAGTTTTACCATATCAATTTCTCATTTTTGTTTTTTTGTTGAAAATTTAAATTATGAGTTTCTTTGCTTACCACATGATTGCCATTTGAAATTTGGAGAATTATTTGGAAACTGGAACGATCGATTTATATTTAATGTTCATTTATACTGTTCAATCAATTCAAAACCATGAAAAAATAGAATTAAAAAATAATTAAATGAAACAAAATCGAACATGAGCTACTCTCAAGTCTCAATTCAAATATTTCTATTTTATTCCCATTTAAAAATGAAAAAACATCATGAAGTCTAACTTGAAAAATTGAAAATCTTAAAATATTTGAAACAATGCGACTTTCTAAAAAAAAAAGAAAAAATGAGGTTTTTGAGCGGTCTGTGTTGCGGTCTGTTTATGGTAGTTTTCATAGAATGGATCATCTGTTAGGTCCATTTTGTGAGAAATATTCATCAGAGGGTTGTGGTTCCTGTTTAGTGAAAACAACTGGTCCGGTCCACTTCGTCTTGTGGGCATTTTTGGGTCTGGTCGTGGTTATCGGTCGGGTTTTTTGGTTTAGTCGGACAAGCCTGAATATTTCATCAATCAACATGGCTGATTTCAAGATTTTTTTTTTTTAAATTCAGTACTGGGGGTGAAAATTTTTCAAGTGCAGTGTTTCCAAATTAATAAACATCAGTGACAACGCTCGATATCAGCAATGACCTTTGCAATGAACAGATTAAAACCAAATCAAGTTTGTTTTCAAGTGCAGATCTTCTTTTTAATCCATAATTCATCTCGTCTTCTGTATGTACCTACCTTATGTAAAAGAAATTAGAGTAATGCGAACAAAGTTGGAACCTAATAGTTACCTAACTTAATGTTGTGTTGTAAGTACATATGTAGATTTAAAAATATTACCTGGGTACCTATTTAATATACCTACCTAATAAACAATTGTTTATACAGAACAATTTTTTCATTGGATTCATGCTTCATTGTTGAGAATATTTTAAGCCCGAATTGACTAATGGACTCTGGAAGGGGTCTAAAAAATGGGAGGTTTTGGCATGGGGAAGGGAAGCTGATGGTGTAATTAGTTTACTTAATGTTTTAAATGCATATTTCAAGTAATTTCAATCTAATAATCTGAATGAATGATGATAAATGATGAAAAATGACAATTTATCAAAATCAAATCAGGGGAAAAAATCAAAAATTTGAAATCCTGAAAGGAAAATGATTTTGTTTCAGTTCCGAGATTGCTTTGGGTTCAAAATTATATCAGTACTGGGATTTTTTCGGAATCGGGATCAAGAAAAATAATGATTTTGGTTTTGGGATAAGTTTTGGGATTGGATTTGAATTGGGAATTGGGATTATAGACACTGGAACTACAAGATGCACAACTGCAGGTCACTGTGGTAAGGGGAATCACATAAAATTTCGTGAAAAGTTTTTCCAAACAGTCCCTGTAGAGCAGGGGTGCTAACCGTAACCGCAAAAAACCGAAAACCCAAACCCAAACCCAAATAAGATCCATAACGGTATTCCCGGTTAAGATAGGTGAAATGGCCCTGTTCCCAGATTTGGAAAATCATGATGGATTATTGTTGGGTACCTCCAATAAAAATTTTCGAGCGGAATTTCCGCCCCCCAACCCACCCCCCTTGGTCAGTATAGCCAAAAAAAGCGTTTTTTGCGCGAAAAATTCGGTATCCATGAGTGGTGGGGATAAAATTCTGGTACCACGCGGAATGTGTAGGGAAAGCCTGGGTCTTTCAACACGATTTTTTTCAAAATTTTTTATTGTAGTGGTGGGGGTAAAATTGACAAAAGAAAACTTTGAAGCGCCACAGCTCCGAACTGAAGGGTACTACACAAAAACTGTTTTCGCCAAAATGTGTCTTTTTACAAGTACTTTCTTCCTACTAATCCATGAAATTGAAATTTTGTCTGCAAAAGGCTCATATTTGCAAAAAACCCTGAAAAATACACGTTTTTCGCGTTTTTTTGCAAAATTATGCGAAATATGCAAAAAATCTATGGAACAAAAAATGTTGAGCGTCGAATTTCACCCTACAAAACGTGTTCAAAAGGTTTTCAAAACGCTCATCTACTGAGCTAAGCGCGCGCACACATCACATCTTTGCAGGAAAGTCATGAGATGAGGTATTATGGCACCTGCACTGTGCATCAAAAAATCTTGACTTTTTGTAAAAATTGCCAAAAAAGCACATGTGTTATGCCAAAATGTTCAAAAGATCTTATCGTCAGAATAATTGTAAAAAAAGCCTCATTTTTGCCAAAATTGTAAAAAAAATTATTATTGTCAAAATTTCCAAAAAAGTCCCGTTTTTTGCCAAAATTTGTTGAAAAACTACCTTTTTTGATGTTATTTAGAAAGTCCTAATATTTTTTGCAGAAATGACCAAAAAACTTTGTTAGTTGCCAAAATTTTAAAATTTTGTTCTTTTGCCCAAATGACCCTAAGGAGTCCGTGTTATGGTTTTTACCAGAATTGTCTCTAAAGTTCTATGTATTCTTGCCTAAATTGTGAAAAAAATCTCGTGTGCGTCAGAACCGTAAATAAGTTCCTATTTTGTTAAAATTATATCAAAAAAAACTCGTAACTTTTGTAAAAATTGCCAAAAGAAAACTCCTGCTTTTTGCCGAAATGTTCAAAAAATCTTGTTGCCTAAATTGGCAAGAATTCTTGATTTTCCCAAAATTATCCTAAAAAAATCCTGTTTTTTGCCAAATCATTGTCAAAATTTAATTTTTCTTAGTTATTTAAAAATAAATAGGTAAATTACATGCCTAGGTATTGTAAAAAAAACTTCTGCTTTTAGCCAACATTTTCAAAACTACTGCTTTTTGTCAAAATTGTCTGCAAGTTCCACTTTTATGACAAAATATTGTGAGCAAAGGCCATTTTCTGATGAATTATCCAAAAAATTCTATTTTATGCCAAAATGGTTGATAAAATCTTGTGTTAGCCAAAATAGATTGAAAGTACAGTTTTTGAAAAAATTGTCAAAAAAGTCCCATCGTTTGTCAGAATTTGTCTCAAAAGTGTTGCTTTTTATTTTTAAAATCAATATTTTTGTAATTTTATATTTTTTCTCTTGATTTCCTATTCTATTCATTTTTTCTAGTTCTCTTTAAAAATAGAAAAATTCTGACTCGAAAAAAAGTTCAATTATAGTTGTAAATAAAATGATAGGTAGGTAGAGGTACCTATGTTTATCACATCAATCTATGGATAAGGTACACAACGCGTATACTTTTTTTTCAGAATATGTAGTATGGGTAAACGATCTTTAAAAATGCTAAAAAATTGATTTTTCAAACGATTTGTCCCTCATGATGGGCCAAGTTTTTGAGTTTTGCTAAGATTTGTTGAACATGTACGTATGGTACCAGTGGGACCTATTGGATTTGAAAAAGATTTTGTTAACATTTTTGAAAATTGAAATTGAAATCGAAATTATTTTCTGCAAATACTGATTTTGAGTTAGATTTCTGAACAATTTTTGGGTAATTTGCCCATTCTTGGTAGGTAATTTTTTGTAAGTTTGACTTGTGATATTTTCATTTTGAAGGATTTTTTTGACCAAGCATTGTGGAAACGTGTTTAAAATGAGAAGACTATGAAAATCATAACTGAATCACTCTGACCTCAATTTGAATTTTTTTGGTATTTTTTTATTCACAGAGCTCATGATTACAATCTAAGCCAACTTCAGTGGATGAGTGTTTTGACAACCTTTTGAACACGTTTTGTAGGGTGAAATTCGACGCTCAACATTTTTTGTTCCATAGATTTTTTGCATATTTCGCAAAATTTTGCAAAAAAACGCGAAAAACGTGTATTTTTCAGGGTTTTTTGCAAATATGAGCCTTTTGCAGACAAAATTTCAATTTCATGGATTAGTAGAAAGAAAGTACTTGTAAAAAGACACATTTTGGCGAAAACAGTTTTTGTGTAGTACCCTTCAGTTCGGAGCTGTGGCGCTTCAAAGTTTTCTTTTGTCAATTTTACCCCCACCACTACAATAAAAAATTTTGAAAAAAATCGTGTTGAAAGACCCAGGCTTTCCCTACACATTCCGCGTGGTACCAGAATTTTATCCCCACCACTCATGGATACCGAATTTTTCGCGCAAAAAACGCGTTTTTTGGCTATACTGACCAAGGGGGGTGGGTTGGGGGGCGGAAATTCCGCTCGAAAATTTTTATTGGAGGTACCCAACAATCCATCATGATTTTCCAAATCTGGGAACAGGGCCATTTCACCTATCTTAACCGGGAATACCCTTTTAGCCATTTTCAAACCCAAACTGAAAACAAAAACCGAAATTTCATAGGTTTTTTAAAAACCGTAAAAAAACCAGAACGAAAATAATGAAGCAGCGTGAGTGAAACCGAAACCTAAACCGATATAATTTATTTCGGTTTTTTTCGGTTTTCAGTTTGGGTTTTTTTCGGTTTTTTTCGGTTTTCTGTTGGGTTTTTTTCGGTTTTTTAAGTTTTTTTGAGGAGATTTTTTCTAATTTTTGACTTTTGAGACTCGAAAGTCGAAATCCAGGGAAATTGATAAATATAATGAACTGAACCTAACAAATTGGGTCCTTGGTTGTTGCTGTTTGGGTTGCGAAGAAATTTTTTAAAAAAATATGTAAAACCCAAAAAAACCGAAAACCGAAACCAAAACTGGAATTTTTGTGAGTAAAACCGAAACCCAAACTGAAACCGAAATTTTGAATTTCAAAACCGAAACCGAAATCAAAACCGAAAAATGTCAACAAAAAAATTGGAGTGAAACCGTAACCTTAATTAAAATAATTAAGGTTAGCACCCCTGCTGTAGAGGCACTGATCGTCGTTTCCCTACTGGATGACGCAGGTGTTGGTGCGGCAAGAGGAAGTATTTGTGAGCCATAGTTTCAGTGGTTTACTTGGTAGAGGCGCTGAGCGTCATTTCCATAATGGATGACGCAGGTGTTGCCGCGGTAAGGGGAATAAAATAACTTTTTACCAGATCCCCTAACATCTGTACCCAGACCCACCAGTTGTTCATCTTGTAGTTCCAGTGTCTATAATCGGGATTTAATCAGTTCTGGTTATGGGGTCGTTTTGGACCCACAGCTCTGCTACTATATATTTACTTATAGCAATCTATACCTAATCATGATCTTGATTGTTCATTATAGGGTTGCGGAACGATACCGCTACCAAAAAATCAATACCGGCAAAACCGCCTAATTTTTAAAAAAATTTGAAAAAAAACGAAAATGATACCAATAAATTGACAAATGAAAAACCAATTTATAAAATACCAATCTAATTTTCAAAATCCATACAAATACCAAAAACTAATACCAAAATTATTTTAAAATCTGTATTTTGGTACCTACTCATTTTTTCAGATTTTTGCAAATGAAACAATTCCAACATCAAACAAAATAAGTTTATTTATTTCAATGATCACTTTTCTTTGTTAATTTCCCTCTCATTTCAATCTTATTCTAGTAATACTACTTACATGCTTACTCTTCCAATTTTTGAATTTTAGACCAAAGTGTTCTGTGAAGTGTAATTTAATTAGCATGTATGTATTTTGACATTTTCACTTTGGTGTCATGTTGGTAAAATACCAATACCAATACCGAAGACCGAAATCGAAAACCGAAATAAAATCCATGAAAATTGGAAAAACTGACACCGAAAACCAAAGTTTTGAAGTAAAAATTGATAAATACCAATCTGTTTTGGCCACTGCATTTGAAATGCCAATAACTACCAGGTACCAATGCCGTTTTGTTTTATCATCCCGCAAAATAACCCTGGTTCATTGCGCAAGTTTAGTCCATCAGTGGCATAGTAAATATGTAGGTATAGAGGTACAGACCTTTGCTGTTCGCTAACAAGGTACCCTGTTCAAAACCAGCTATGGAGGCGAGCATCATCTTTTAATTTAAAAAGATGTTAAGTTCATGTATCAACAATCAACATTGAACATTACATGTCAAGTACTGGGGGACCACCAGTGATTAGCCAAGTTACCAGATTGTGCACGCCATCTGTTAACAGAATCAAAAAGTCAAAACTGGGTCAAGCGTCTATAGAGATAAACATTGAGGAGCTAGGGGTCTCTAAACTAGGTACCAGGCTGGCTTTAAGGTGCTTAATGTAGCTATGTCACTTGTATGCAATGGGAAACCACTAGTGGAAGCTCAAAAATAAAATTTCCAAGTGATACATCATCAACACAGTGTAGGAATAATACCAACAAAAATAGATGTTAGCCCGAGTAACCAGTTTGGCATAAGGGTATACTTAAAGCTCTTTAGGTACACTTACGCGTTGATTAATTGTACACAATTCGCCCCTGAAGTGCCCACTTGACAATAGATTCGCCAATAAAAAAAGCCAGTGAAAAAGCCGGCTCAAATATGACAGTAAATTTGCCATTAAAAAAACGCCAGGAAAAAATCGGCTGCTGTTTAAATACCTAATGCATTAAATCGCTGAATAAAAACCTGAAATCTACAAAAAATTTCCAGCCCAAGTGGGGATCGAACCCAGGACTCCCGCTTGACAATCCATTGCTCTAACCATGCAGCAGCAGCTATCATTGCAAGGTAAATATTTCTGTTTTCAAGCGGTATACATGTACCGCACTTTGTACTTTTATTCAATTTTTTAAAAAGAAGTTGTGAATACCCATTGCGCATGTGCACTATAATCGGTGAATAAAAAACAGCTGATTTGTGAGAACTGGCAGTTCGGCAAATAAAAAATTCTGCCATTCGCTGGTCAAAAACGGCTGTTTAAATGGCTGTTTTTATAAAAAGTAGCTTTTTCTAACTGGCGTTTTTTCTACGGCAAATTTACAAAAATCAACCGGCATTTTGGCTTAACGGCAAATCGCTTGTCAAGTGGGTGTGTTACGTCTCGGTGGTACTGAGCAAGTCATTATTTGTGCTTACATTCGATTTCATCATCATAAGGAGCGAATTGAAGCCAAGATAGTGAGAGTATAGATATGAATTATAAAACAATACATAGGTACCTAATGTGTATCATTCAAAATATTTATATTTATTACTCTATTTATAAAACAACCTATTTTACAAACATTATGCACGTACTTATTAAATACATACTTTAGTTACTTCTTTATTAAGCAGCTCATTTTATTACTGCTTGTATAGATGTTGATGATCATTGGCTTTCATGTTCAGTAATATATAATCTGGTAGTAGCACTTACCTAGATAGGTAGATATGTAGGTACTTCTACAGGGTGCCCAGAAATATCGAGCACCCCTAAAAAAGTTTTTCATTAAAAATATAGGTTGGCAACGTGAAATAGATGCATATGATTGGTAGAATGTTATCTCTCCAGTCCAACAACCAATCATGTGCTATCATTAGGCTATTATCATTCACTGTGACCAATCGAAGTATTTTAGTAGAAAACTTTTTTAGGGGTACTCGATATTTCTGGGCACCCTGCACGAATCGGAATGAAAAAAATCGAAATCAAAAGTTAGTCCTTACATCTTACGTTTAGGAGGTTTGACAAGGTCCACAATATACGCGAACAAAAAACCTACTTGTACTGATCGGACAAGAGAGGACGATCTGCTTGCAGATTCAAAATCTCTAGAACGTCGTTTGTAGAATATTTTTAGAAATTGGCCGAGTAATGATCCAGTGTCAAATTTTTTGACATTTTTTATTGCTTCTTTTTTTGATATTGATGCATCGGTACCATTTTCCACCATAGAATCACTATCAGGGACATGATTTGATAACTCCAGAGATTGGTTTCTTTTCTGATTTTGTTTCGGCGACTTCGTAGCGAATTTCTCAGTTGGCTTTGCCAAAGAAAATGGGAAAATCTGTCACAAGAAAAGCAAATTAAAATTGTCATCAACACTATTTTAAACCAAACACGTGATTATTCGAATTAATTTAATTTCTGCTCACCAGATTCAAAATTACGATAATTGTCACAATTGATAACATCGAATTATACCGGTCCATGTTTAATGATTGAATAGGTAGGTAGCAGGTACCTAATGTATCGTAGCAGCTTTATGTTTTACATTTTTTCACTTTTCTATGATATAGGTAGGTATAGGTAATATGTACCTCAATTGTAAGAGGCAATAACATACCCATCACGTTTGCAGTTGGCACCACATTTTTTCATACGTGTAGAAATGTCATTACATATACTAATTTTTAAATAAATGACAGACAAAAAGCACATTGTTTTTAAATAATTGCCTAAAAAAAAACTATCGTAATGGGCATTGATAGAAAAACATTCCTTTTTATCTGCCGCTAGTTAAAAAGAAATACGCAGGGTAGTGGCATTGTCATGGAAAAATATTGCAGATTTTTTTTTAACAAGCGATCGATGAGAAGAACAAGTGTCTTAAATTAATTGCCTCAAAAAAAATCTTTAAAGGTCTATTAATTATCGTGAAACATATAAAACATGGAGTGATGTGAATTATATATTCATTACTTCAAAACATTAGGCTTACACGTGTATAAGTTGCACGAACAGTGTAGATAAGTTTAAGTACCTACTGATATTGTTTGAATATTTTAAATTGTGACCTTTATCATCGTTGTGGATAAATTTTATTCAACATGCATTTTTCCATTAAAATTTGTTCAATTTTGATCGTAGCTTTATTAGAGGTAAGTTTCTCATCAAGATACGTAGGTAGTTGCGAATAAAATCACAGTTATAAAAATTTTAATATCTTTGAATGTTACAGCTTTTCTCATTAAATCTGGCCAGTCCTATCGATTCAAAAAAGATTATTCCGAAATCAGCACAGATTCCTATCGAAGAAAAATCAAAATCAACTGAGAATTACGTAAATCTCTCGACCAACATTGATTCTAAAACATCACCGATCAATGAAAAATCAAGTATGTTGAAGAAACTTGTACAGTCGGATCTCGAGTTACCATCGATTTTTTCCAATTTCGTAAGAATGTTTCACAAACAGCCTAGCAGATCTTCCTTAAAAGATGGTAAACCTAAACGTAAATCTAAAATACCAAAAGTTGGTTTTCTATTCAAGAGAAGTAAAGGTATGACACAAGATCAGCAGACTAGCGAACATTTCAAGGATAATGATCAGTTTGAAAAATCAGCATAAACTGGCTTTAGTACTCATCAAAATGCTTGTAAAAAAAACGATCGTTTTGAGTGGTTGTTCATGGTTTTATAACGCAAAATTGGTCCAATAATGCAAAGAAAAGACTGTTTGAAAAGCAACTAAAAATTGTGGATTTTTGGTAAATTTTTGAAAATTTAAAAAACCACCCTATTTCAACTTTCTCTTCAAATAATGCTCACTCACTTTTTGATTTTTTTTTAAAGGAAAAAAACGAATACCTACCTAAATGAAAATACAATAGTAATTTTACCCATTTAAAATTTCAACCCTCTTCATCAAAAGAAACCACTTTTGGATCATTCTGTGGCCTTCGGTATTTGTTTTATTTTCTGCAGAATTTCAAATCGCTGTTGAAAGAACTAGAAATGAACTTTTCCTACAACTTGATTTAGTCCATATTGGATACCCTCGACTCGGCCATTTCATGTCCCTTATAACGACATTCTAGTTGTGTTGGGTTCAAAAGTGAATTTTTAACTATAGTTAGGTGCAATTGGTGAGCCCCAAAAAAGTATTGAAAATTTTTGAGTTTTTGAGATAGGTACACTGCATACTCAAAAATTACTTTCAATGTTTTGAACATATTTTGATGTAGATTTAAAGCTTCGAAAAAAAAGTGAACCATAGGTAATTAGTAGTTTACCCTTATTTTAAGCCATTTCAGATCCTTCATGGATATGGCGTGTATATTATCTCTGGAGTTATACGAACAAAGTTTATTATTCACTATCATTACAAAAGGTGGAATGTTGAATCACCAATAAGTATTTGTATGTAGCTTGTTAATAATGTTGGGTAGGTTAAGGTACCTTTATCTACTAAGAATAATTTGTTTATCATTATAGTAGGTAGGTACCTACCTACGTAATAATTAAATGGAATATCATTGTTTTGATCTGTATATTTTATTTTCTCTTTTGTATTGAAATATTTTATTACAAATATATAATGTGATTATAAAAAATTTGAATTGATTTTAATACATACCTATTATTATCTACTTGTGTTTAAAAATTTTGATTTTTCCCTCTTGTTACGCCCTTCTTCTACGGTATGATCAAATATGAAACTTACTCGCCAGAATCTGATTTTACTTTATGAACATCTGATTCCATATGAATGTATAGGTAATCTACACTTCCAGAAAAAATTATTGACAATCCAAAACTATGTTAGTTTATCAAAATTGGCGGCAAAAATTTAAAAACTGTCTATGCATGGCTTTTCAAAAAAAAATTTCTGTCCGAGAATTCCTTTGATAACTTATTCCAAACGACGAGTGATGAAATCTTCCTTATGACCTATCAAATAATTACCCATCTAATGAATCGGTACCTACACAAATTTCGGCATAATAATAAAGAGAATTAAAGCACCGGTTTGTTTACATTTTCGTGTAATGAAAACTTAATGTGCAGTTGTCGCTCTGTCAGTATATGTACATAAGTCAAAACGTCACATTTTTCAATTTTTTCAATGGAGCGGTGAATGAAGCACCTATATCTCGAATCCTACGTAAATTATCGTCATCGATATACTAGTAATTTAAATTGATTAGAATCAAAAAACTTATTATTCATCGTCGAATGAACTGAATAAAGAGCAAGTAGGATAATATAGATAGTTACATAGGATCATTTTCCTTCATTTTTAACATGTATCGTTCGATTAAAATCAATTCGATTTCAATTATAGTTTTATTAGAGGTGAGTTGGTCTTCAACCTTCGGATGTTAAATTAGCAGGTAATTTCGAGTAAGACGATGTTTTTAATGTTTTTGAAATGTTACAGGTTTTTTCGCTAAACTTGGCCAGCCCTATTGATTCAAAAAAAATGATGAAGTCAGCATCGATTCCTACCAAACCAGAATCAGAATCACCGGATAATTTCATGAATCTCTCGATTCACACTGATTCTGGATCATCGCAGATTACTGAAACTGCAAATACACCAAAGAAATATTTATTCGTTTCAAATTTCGGATTATCATCATTCTTTTTCAATTTCATAAAATCGTTTCACAAGCAGCCTAGCAGATCTTCTTCGAGTAAACAACGCGTATCACCAAAGTTGGGTTTTCTATTCAAGAAGGGTAAAGCGAGTAGCAAGATTAAACCTGCACGTTGATGGATTTTAATTCGATGATTGTGTTCAGTCATTTGTCAATCATTCATAATGAGATGAAGAATTTATCGATACATGCGTCTTTTGGAATTAACGTATTATTCAAAAAATGAAAGCGTTTGAGAAGAACTAATCAGCTTAGAAAAGGGAGCTCTACAGCAGCTAAATGGTCGTGAAAACTCAAGTTTTCGAGAAGGTTACAAAAAAGTACGTGGTTGGAAAAGCTGAAGATGAAGAATTATTGAAAATGAAGGATTATCTAACGTTTGCTTTCTGAAAGCATGGGTATCTACTAAATATTTTACGTTAGTTAGGTAGGCTTCCGAAAGTAGAAGAGGCCTATCCACGTAAAACATTTCGACTTCTGTAAATGTTGATACGTATGATGAATTATCTGAGTGCCTACTCGTATTATGAAAAGCTTTACATATCTTTGATTTGTGTTAAAATCTGCGAAACATTTTTTTGAAAAAAATCATTACGAAAATTCAAAGCTTGAAGAAGATTTACAGTTCAAGCAGCTATCTTTCATGTTTCAAAATTAGCGTTCTAACTATTGATACCTATCTTCGCTACTGTTGCAAAAGTTTTTGGACTTGATTTTCATTTGAATTTGATAAGCAATTTGGTGATACTCAATTATACTCATGATGACTGTAATGTTACATTGAAATCTATGGCAAAGAAATAATTATCATAAGATAGATGGTATATGTATTACCCTTTAATCGGATATTTAGGACTTGTAACTTTTTGTGAATAGGTAATTTAATAATTTTTCATCATAAGTACCCATGTGACGTAAAACTCTCTGTTGTCGGATGAACTTTGAATCATAAGCTAGATACTGTAGCGAAAATTATGAGAAATCATGTAAGAAATCATCATTATTACTTACATGGAGTATGTCAAAGATTTTTGAATAATGACATGTCAACATTTTGTGAGAGAGAATGCAATAAAATTGTTGTGAACTTGTCACATTTGCAAACTCATTTCAATAACTCATTCAATAATTCGCATTATTCGCCATATTTCTAATGGAAAAACTCATTATCTCGGCTAGACTGAAGTTCCATTGAACGTAAGTATAATGATTTGTGTGACCTCGATACTCGTGGGATAAACGTCACAGCTTCGTTTGAAACTACTCGAATTATTTATCATTGCAACGTAATGAAGATGTTTACGAAACAAATAGGCTTTCAGCTCAATTTTCGAAATAAGTAGATTTCTCAGAAGTAAGATAGATACATACCTACCTATAATTACTGCTCTTTTTTTGGCGGCATTTCATAACGATAGGTACCTACGTAATCCAGCTTCCTTTGGTAAGTATTTGATATATTCTGTTAATTTGGAGATGAAAATAATCAAGAAACGCTTGGAAAGGAAAGAACCAAAATCGCTCAAAATTCTACCCTAGGTACTGGGCTTTTCCATAACCTTGACGGGGATTGAAAATTTCTATTATAAAAAAAAAAAAACAATTACATTCGAGGTGAATGAATTACGAAATCGAACAAAAAATCCATGAAAAAGGACAAAAGAATTGTGGATTAGGTATAACAATTTATTTTTATAATATCAAAATTGAAAAAAAAGTAATCTATAATTCTCATATATACCTAAAAATTTAGTACTTACACCCAAATATCCATTGCAACTAAAAAAAAAATCATAAAATTCAGTTGGTTGTCTTGATTACAAATTTATCCCTGAAATCAATTCAGATTCTTTTTCTATGCAATTAAAAAAAATAACTAAGTACATAGTACCTACCTACAATAAAAACATTCCGAAATTTTTTATCATTGAGTAAGGGTAAGAGTACCAAATATCGACCCCCTCCTTAAATCCGACCCGCCCCCTATAGCTCGCCTGATAATGCCACAAAATTTTTGGAAAAACATTATTCTTATTCCTTTTTCACAGAAAAGGCGAATGAGACCAAAATCACCGCTGTAAAGCCAAATGGTGAGAAATGACAAGCAAAAAAAAGAAAATCAGAAAGTCAACATTAAATTTTAAATTTTGTTTGAAGTGAGCTTGTGGAAATAGTTTTTTGCGGATAAATTTCCTGCTAATTTTTATTTAAAGCTGACACTAGAACGAACAATTAGTGCTAATTACTTTTTGAATAATTTCAACGGTGAATTTTTAAATTTCTGGTCAAAGTTACTTTTATGAAGTGCCCTAAATTCGACCCCCCCCCCCATTGTTTTGGCAATTTCAAGACTTTGTTTTTTGCTACAGACATGCCAAAACATAAACCAAAATCGTAAGAAATGGGCCGAAGTTTCCAGCAAAATGTTCTAAGGTACTTTTATGTTGATATGTCAAGTAATATAATATCTGTTATTTTAACGTCTTCAGACTCTGATTTTTTTCTTGTTGAATTTTTGAACTTTTTCGGAAAATATAAAAAAAAGATATAGTAAATGAAAATGTTGGGTTTTGGGACTTTCGGATGTTGAAGTGAACATGTCAAGCTAATATCGTTTGAGCCATTACCGACATTTCCAGCTCAATTTGGCTCCGAGGAATTCCAAAAATCAACTAGGGGGTCGATAATTGATACCTTTACCCTTATGCCATATACATTTCTCTAAATCTATGTCCCTGAAAATCAAAGTTTTGAGCACCTCCCACCTGAAAAATCACTCCCCGAATTCAATGACCCGAAATAATATTGACCCGAATAACATAAATAAGTAGGTAATCCTTAGTCCTGTGGCTCGAAAGTTATTCCGTTGAAATTTCAAAGATTCAGGGATCATTTTGCGGACACTTTGATTTGGAGAAACGTCATTGAAATTCTAGGAAACATTTTTCGAGTATTCTGATTGGGGGCAATATTTTTCAGGGTAACGATATTCAAGATTCAGTGTTGCGACTGTTGCGAGAACAATGAAATTTTGATTTCGTTCCTGGTTCTGTTCATTGCCAAAATGAATCCAATGGTTCGTTCTCTCGTTTGTTCTATTCGTTCTTTGTTCTCGCTCTCGTTTTTCCCTGAAAACCACGTGAAAAAACATTCAAAATTAAAAACTGAAAAAATTTTTTCTCAACAAGTCAACAACCTTTAAAGTTACAAACGTTCAAAGATCAAAAAAACAATTTTTTTTCATTTTGCGACGAATTTTGCAATTAGATTGAAAATATTTTTTAAGAAATATTGATGTGGCTGGTTGGAACTGTCAGAAGTGGAAGCTGAATGAGAACGAGAACAAACATAAAAAAAACTCAGAGAAACGAGCGTTCTTGTTCTTTTGCTCTTCGTGATGCAATAAAATCATCATTTGTTCTTTCGTTCTCGGTTCTTAAATTTTTATACATTTGTTTGTTCGTTTGTTCTCAAATTTCGTTCTTCTGTTCTTTCGTTCTCGTCCTTCGTTCGGGACGAGATTTAATTTTTTGGGTCAAGTGAATGAATCCATTCGGGATACTGTTGTTCGAGATTTTGGTAGGCACCTATTTAAAATATTGATCCTTGATTGCAAGAATGGCTCTCGACGTCTTTATTGGAAAATAAATCGAATAAAATTGGCATAAAAATCGTTGAAAACGTCGAAAAAGTGATGAATCTTAGTTGGCGGACAACGTTAAACGAATCCTTTTATTTTTTTATTGCTTAATTTATTTGAAAAAACCAAATGAAAAGTATAAAGCGATACCTAATTTAGTAATTAGGTACTTTTAACGCGTTTCTCAAAATCGAAATTGTGAAACAGAAAATCACGTATTCATTCCTATCAATTTTGAAAGCCGAAAGCCAATGCTTCCAACTTCCAAGTCTGAAAAAAACACGTTAAAAACGTGTTTAAAATATTGTCGTATTTTTTCTACAACGCTATAGTTTGGGAATAAACCTGGATTGATCAAACTTGATAAGTCCGAAATTGCTCAGAAATATAACCTACATATCTATTGGTGTTTGTAATCAGAAGATCACATACACTATACAACCATAAAATTGTATTTTTAAGTCTAACTAAACAAATCCATGATTTCTTTTCGTTACGAAATTGCCTGATATAAAATGTAAATAAATAAATGAAAACTCATTCAAACACAGAAACTTTCGGTATTTGAAAAAAGGTGTAGGTAGGTATCAATAAAGTAGTTCTTACATTAAGTTGTCACATTTTTAAACCATTTGCATTATTACGCGGCAAATAACGTAGGTACTTAACTAGGTAGGTACCTCGATATTTCACGCTTATTATTATCTTAATCGACGGCTGAGCTCATTTTGTAAAAACTGATGCGTACAGAAATGCAAAAAAAGTTTACTTATTCATCAATTTACCTACTATCGAAATTTGTGAAAAATACAGGTATTGTTACACATTCAATGATTTTCATGGCAAATGAATTGATATGCGTCGTTTAACTGGAATCAGTTTAATTTCAATGGTTATCATTGTTTTCGAAGTAAGTTCGAAGTATCCAAATGTTTCTGATGGTATTTAAACAATATGCCTCACCTATTTACGTAATAACTCGGAATTTTTGATTTTGTTATTTGTTGTTTTTTCCCCGAAGGCGCAGATAATCTTGTCCATGTCAGTTGATTTTACTGGCGCAGAAAAAACGAGTAATTCACCATCAGATTCCTCGAACCAATCGCCTGCCAACAGCTTATCGTTGAGTTCAATATATCGCTTACACAACAATAAAGATTCAACTACTTCATCATCACTAAGTTCTGATATTTTGAAAAAGATTCCTTCATTAGTGTTGTATTACTTGACATCGTTTCACAAGCAGCCTAGTCGAAGTCCTCCCACCAAGAAAGACAAAAAGAATAAAAAAACCAAAAAAAAACCTGCGAAGAACGATGAATTAAAGAAAAACTTTCTATTCCGTGGTATGTAGCATCTACAATAAATGTTTTAATGTTTACCAACTGAAGCATAGGTACGTTTTCAAACGGCATCAAGTCCATTTTCAATGTTTCTGAGGTTGCAACGCCATTCATCTAGTATAAAGTCGCGGCCCAAATGGCTGATTTTTTGATATGTTGTGCCCAAGGGTCTTGACTACAACATATCAAAAAAATCAGCCTATTTGAGCCATTTCTACTTTTCCAAATTGTACTATAACGTTGAGTAAAATGAATTTCTCATGAATATTATTTTGGTTTGGAAACGTATGCTTCAATTCCTTTGTATGGTTCACCTATACACTTCGTTGCCAGGTAACTTTTAGAATTTTAGCCTACTAATTGGAAAACAGGGAAAATTTTTCCGCAAGTACCTAGCTGCATTTTGATATGCATAAAAATTGTACAGTTATCTTAAAGTTGTCTGGGAACGATCATTGGGAGATCTATTGAAATTCGTAATATCATTTGCAGATAATAGCCCCGGTAAAGATGTCGATACCAAAATTGATTTTCTCGCAGACAGTGAATGAATCAGAGAGTCAAACAATTGGAAAAGGGCAATGAACGTTAAGTAGGTATCAACAAATGCAGTGTTCAGTTTTAATTACAAATTTAATAATGAATATAATTTTTTCCAACTGTGTTTTTAATTTCATCGAGTGCTTTCTGAAAAAAAATCTTTAAAATCCACTTTCTAATTCGCTCTTTTTGTTATTGCAATTTTCCGAAGTATTCCTTTTTAGAGGTTTATAATTTCACCGCTATAGAATTCGGTTCAAAACTGATTTCTCCGTTCAAAAGGGCATTCGAGTCTGATTCAAACGCTTTCATTAAAGTTTTCAAACGTTGAAAATTGAGCTTTCATTTGAAACTTCAATTTTTCAGAATGGTGCTTCAAGTGCGAGCCACAATTATAAATTACGCAAAAATTACCACTATCAATAAGAAGAGCTATACGCCTCTTAAATTTGAATTAAAATTATTAAAAAAAACATGAGTGTGATATCTACATCAGCTGATATGTATTCGGAGGTTCCGAACATGAATACGACCTTAGTTTTTCGATTGAGCTTCATCCAAAGCCCCTCCCCTCTCAGAGCAGAATCCCAAAAAATTGTTTCAATGGCGCGGGCGTGACTCATGAAATACCTAGTACGTTTTCTAGGATGACGATTACGAATAGCCTCCAAATTACAAAATTTCAATTTGCATTTTGGAGCTTTGAAAAGGCAGACAAGTGGACAGACGACCTTGAGAATTCAGACAAATGGGCCAATGACCTTAAGAGACCAGACAGGAAGACAGACGACTATGAGAGGCTAGACATGTATAGGTCAGTGACCTTGAGAGACTAGACAGGTGGGCTAATGCTCTTAGGAAGTAGGTAGGCAGACGACCTTGGAAGGCTAGACAGGCCAGACGTCCTTGGAAAGCCATACTTGCGGGTCAATGCCCTTAAAAGAGGCCAAGCAGGCAGACAGACAACCTTTAGGGGTTATACACAACCAATTTGAAGTACCCAGCACCCCCTCTCCCCCGATCAAATTCGAAATTAAAATGGTTTCGGAGCTTTAAATGAAAACTAATCAAAAAATAAATTGTTACCGAAAACATACTATCTCCTTTTTTTTTAAATTTGCCTTTTGGGGACTTTTTTTGTTGAAATTTTGACCCAAATTTAATAGGAAGACAATGTCTCCTCTTATTGAATGTGCTTATTTTGAAAATATAGTGGAACTTGAAAGTTGAAACAGCATAAATTTGCGAAATTTTTGATTATTTAGGTACTCAATTCACAGAGTAAGAAGGTATGAATACTTAATTAAACCAATCTAATTTTGTACTTTTCAAATAAAAAATGGAAACTCATTAAAGCACAAACACGGTCGGCACCTTGGAAAAAATTAACACGTAGATGTCAATGAAATATTTTTCTCATTAAATTGTCTCATTTTTAAACCATTTGCTCTATTACGCGGTAAATAAAGTGCTTACTACCCCGTTTTTTCACGCTTATATAATTATCTTGATCTATGTTTGAGCTCATTTGTGAAAATTGATGCGAACAGACTGAAACAAAAATTTCTCAATTTATTATCAAAAGTTTGTGAGAAATAGGTATTGTTACTCATGTTGAATGCATTTCGTGGCAAATAAACATGTGTCGTTTGATTGGAATCAGTTCAATTTCAATAATCATGATTTTTTTTGAAGTACCTAAGTTCAAAATATCTATTTCTTGAATTTGTCAAGTATCGTTAATTTCATCTATCGTCATTTTCTGATAACGCAGATTTTCTTATTCAGATTGGTTTATTTCATTAACGCTGAAAAAACAACAATTTGGCCAATGAATTCATTGAGTCATCACAAAAATTCAATGTATCCCTCCCATAACAGTCAATCTATAGCCGGGTCTTCATCAAGCAATAAAATTTTGAAAACTTTATCGTCATTACTCTTTGGTTATTTTAAACAACTTTACAAGCAGCCTAGCCGTCGGTCTCACGTAACATAATAGATTTTTTCGTGTTTTATTACTTCCCTAGTACATACGGTACACATTAGGATGTCTGGCGAAAAAAAAATCACTCAAAAAAAAATTAGCTTCAGAAGTACCTACCCCTGGAAGGAAACTGACACCTTTTTTTTCGCAATCCAGTCCTGGAATTCTCGCTATTTGGATATAGCTTCTTAGAAATCGTATAATTTGAGTATAGATTAATTTAAACAAAACAAAATGGAATTTTTTCCATTGAAGTGATAGGCACTGAAAAATTTTAAAAGTTGAGCAATTCCAAAACACTTGGTCGTGTTTTTTGAAAAATAAAGATCATAATTATTATTTGCTCATGTTTTATGCAAGCAGTGCCATTCCATGTTTTTTCGTTACTTTTTTGATGGTGTTGTTGAGAAATGAAATAAATTATTCTCATTGTCTGAATCATAATTTAGCAAGTCTTTGACACTCCTCAACATAATTATGTATACCAAAGAACTGAAAGAACTCCCCTAAATTCATGTTGTACCCATGCTACTATATTTATGGGTTGGTGAAAATTGAACGTTTCAAATTGCACGTGAAAAATTGCACGTGAAAAATTGCACGTGCGAAATTGCACGTATACAATTGAACGTGTGTGATAATTGCGCGCATGTGAAAATAGAGCGTTTACAACGTTCAATTATTACGTTCAACTATCTGTATTGTTCTGAAAAGGCTAAAAATGGAGTTCAGCCCCTATAATTTTGGTCAGTGCACATTGAGCACCCTCTCGACCATTTTAGGGAGTTGTCGCGAAATTCCACGAGTTCGATTTCAAAAGTAAATTTTTTATCTGCTCATAAATTCCAGAAAAAATAAAAAAAATTCAAGTAATACTGTAAATTTAACATGCAGACGGTTTCAACCTGTTCAGGAGCCGGTAGCCATATTTCGAAAGTTCAAAAGTTAATTTAGACGGTTTTTATGGAACTTTGTGAAAATCTGAAATTTCCAAAATACAACCGGAGGTTCCAGTTCCAGAACGCCTTGAAACCATCTCCAATTGACTCAGCATGTTAAGTAAATTTCAGCTTTCCTTCCGCCTTCTTTGAGTAACATTTTGCAAAAATTTCAACTTTCAAAAATCCGCTGGAGGCTCCAGAACTGCTCAGAATGTTTCGAAACTGTATTTTGGGTAGGTGAAAATCTCACATTATTAAATCATTTTCAGACGTTAAATTTGCAAACGTTCTATTTTCACATGCGTGCAATTATCACACACGTTAAATTGTATACGTGCAATTTCATACGTGCAATTTGCCGGTCCCCTATATTTATGTTAGGTTGTGAAATTCATTTGATAAAATGTGAATTTTTTTCCAGATACCCCGGAAATGATTCAAGAGAATTCTAATACCGATCCTGAAAATAATCCTGGCATAGCTGCAAATACTTCTTCTAGCCCGGATTAAATATTTAGTCCGGCTAACTATTCGCTTCCGTCGGAAGAAAATGCAAAATGCAGCTATAAGTATATAGATAGTGCATGCAAAATCAAACAGTGATTTCTGAATAGATCAGAAGCTAATTTGTCCAAAATCGAAATACCTACATTCATCTGAAAATTTTTTGTGTAGTAGGTAAATCCTTGGAAGGATCAATGCAACATTTTAATTTAAAATTTTAAAATGATACATTTTCGTAATGAGTTGTTTCTGATACCTCTTCGAGATTCTTTGAGAGAAGGAAATAAAATTGATTCGACTATACTTTATTTTATTGTTTCAAGTTTCTACATGATTTCAATCAATAGGTAGGTACTTATGATTTATTACAATAAATAGGGTAAATTTTGAGTGTAGAGGTCACATTGTGCTCCACGAATTCGTGTGCAAAATTGCGAAAAACAGTGACACAGGTACCGACAACCATTGAGTCGAAAAAACAGACCTGTTTGGTTGTCATACGTATAGGCATTATTCAAATTTTTATAGTCATAAGCGGCGCATTTAATCACACATTTTCCAATGATGTGTAATTTATGTAGTTTCAAAATGATGTGCTATACCTCGGTAGGTATCTAAAAGGTAGGTAGGTATGTATCAATTCAACCAAAAGTTTAAAGTTTAAAAATTGTTCAACAAAAAACTTGGTACCTGATCATAACAAATAGGTATTGGGACGTAGAATAGGTATGGAGCGCTAGTGTGCATATTGTTGAGTAGGTGACGAAAAGGTGAACAACAAACGTCGACAACCAATCACAACATTGTTTCATTCAGAAATAAATGGTTCCGATTATAGATTTACTTTATTTTTTAACATTCATCAGTAGTTATCAGTGATAATAAAATTATTATCACGTATCGGAGGTTTGTTGTTCACCTTTTCATGCCTTTTCGATTTCACCGCTAGAGTTCAGCCACTCCGTGTTCTACGTTCGAATACCTATAGGTACTTCAACAATAATTAGAAAGAGTCTTACCGTAGGTATCTAATGTTGGTAAAAAAAACAACGTAGGCACTCATGGCATAAGTCATATTAATGAATTGAGGATTACATGCATTTATTAACAATTACCTATTATAATTTATAAGTATATCGTGTATTTATTTAATGAGTACCTAGGTAAACGCAATCACTGAAATCTAATGCTTACACCATTAAAATAAGACAACTCTATTCTAATTTAATACAATTTACTAATTTCATAAAATGAAATACTTACCTAAAATAAAAACGCAATTTTTTTTCAAATAATTTTCAACGCAGATATTAATCAATGGCGAAAGATGGCGAAAGATGCCGAAATTTGGGTGAAAGGGGTTCATTAAAAGTAGAAAGATAGAACACTACTTCATCCTTTAGAAGATTATAGTAGTAATCTACCCTCACAGAAAAGAATGATGTTTTTTTCTATCAATATACTGGACGTCAAAATAGCATATTACACAACGAGGGCCGAAAAAGTGATTTTGGACGAGGGTGAGGTTTGTGACCCGAACGAAGTGAGGGGAACAACTCACACGAGTTCAAAATCACTTTTTCTCCGAGTTTAGTGAAGTAATTTTTCCTGAACGAGGGTGGAAAGTACTTATTTTTACATCCGAGCGATTCTCGCGAGGTTGGAAAAGTAGTACTTTTCACCCCTAGATAGGAAAATTAGTTTTCGAGTTCCTAATACATACATACAATTTTTTACCTACTCACCTAACTGAAGTACAATTTTTTTTTTTTGGAAATTGATAGGTTCCTATCTTTGTTTATGAAAATTCATAATCTGAGAAAAAAATAAAAATAGTTGTTTAAATTTGATTACCTATTTCAACTTTGTTTCCATTGAATTAATTTCGGGATGCTTCGGTATCGGATTCGAATTTTTCTCCCAACTGAGAACAATCAGTTACAAAAAATACATTATTGAAAGAAAGGCAGGTAAAATTTTAAAAGTTGATCTTAAAATTGTTCAGGAACAAACATAACTCTAATACTACAATGAAGATATGATTAATGAAAATAAATATAGGTACCTTCCTATTACCCTATATCTGCATATAAATTTCAAAATACATTAATACCTATAGGTAATGAAAAAATAAAACAAGTTCGTTTTTTTTTCCTATTTGAATAATGACTTATTTCAATATTCACACCCGCGAACCAATAAAATTGAACATTTTAGCGTATAATTGTCAAAATTTTCAAATTTTGCCATAAAACTGAACGAATAAGTATGGTTTCTTGAATGATGTATGTACATATGTAACGCAATTAGTATAAATATGTACGTTCAACTTTTTTCAAAAAATTTTTTTCGTGGACTTGTTTTTAAAATGTTTGTTGGAGTTTATTGTCTACTCAGAAAAATTATTCATTCACTGATATTCCGTTGAGATGAACACGAGAAAAACACGATGCGCTGTTCGATATTGAGTGAAACATTTTCTACTTTGATATTCATGTTTTACTTCGAAGTAAGTCATTTGAGTTGATGAAATAAGTACTACCCTACTATCTATACCTATATCTAAAACGGAAATCTTTCGTGTTCTTCAGGCACTAACTTCGCTCATTCTTTCACCAGAACATGAGGATTTTTAGGGTACCATAGCTCTCTGAAAAAGAGGAGATATGGAATTTTCACATTTTCAAAATAGTTGATACAAAACTGCATAAATCGATGAAAAAATGGATGGCGATCGTTTGTAGCCACATTTCAGTTTGAACCAATTTTCGGGACACAATTTTGATACTAGAGTGTAAAGTAGCCTTTTAGAGAAGGGGCGAGGGGAGGTTAAATTTTTTTAAAAGTGTTGTGAAATTAGAAAAAAAAGGTGATTTGAGAATCTTCCACTCTGGCCTTATTTTATCAAACATCTCATTTTGAGGATCACATTCGACACGAGTTTGTAAAATAAAGAGTAGGTATTTTTGGTGAATAATTTTTCAAAAAATCTGCCCTGAAAAAATACGCTTCTTTCTCATTTATGCGGAAAATATCAACGTGTTTAGACAATTTTGCCCCCCCCTTCGCCTTCCATTAAAGGACGGTTCAAACTGTGGATAAAAATTAGGTCTTGAAACGTTATCTTTGAATTTTTTTTTAGTGATCTGCTCTGACAGTCTACACGTTTTTGTAAAAAAAAAATGAGCCAAAATTGTTTGTTTGTGAGGGATTTATTTCACAAAAAGAGTAAAAAGTACCAGCAAGATAGATATTTCAACAATTCAAATTAATAATTTTTATTGAATTTTTGTCATTGCAGATTTATTTTATTTATTCAGTTGGCATTAATGCTTATGAACGAACAACCAACACAATACCTACTTCTGTGGAGTCAGCTCATATAGAAAAATCGTCACAAAGCACGACAGAAACTTATTCCGTGTCAAGTTTAAAGTCCAAATTATCTTCTTCAATTTTTGCCTTGTGGAAAAGCCTTTATAAGCAGCCTAGTCGACGTTTCAATGATAAGGCTGCAAAAAAACGCATAAAAAGAGCAATTCCGAAAAATAATAGCTTCTTGTTTAGAACTACAGCAGTCGGTACGTACTCGCACCTAATCGGTGAATTTGTTACTCGTAGAAAATGACATTCAAAAATGTAACAGTTTCAGGGGAAAAAACGACGCCTGAACAGACTTCAAATCTAACTGGAACTGTCGGCAATGGTCCGAAACCAGCGACTGATACTATCCATCCTTCACTTGCAAGGTAGGTAATAGAATATGGTAAATAATCAATAAGTATTTTGCTTGAATGTAAATTCACTTCAAATTTCAAACAAACAATTAGTACCTACATAGGGAAATTTAAAAGTCAGACGTCGAATTGAATTTTTGGTTAGAAAATTGTGAAGCTTTTTTCTCCACCTTCAGGATACGTTTCTCCTCAGGGGCATTGGTCTCAAATGAAAGCATCATCAAAAAATAAATATATTCTACTCGTGAAGTCAGAATACACAAAATAGGTAAAATTAGAATGGTTATGACTTACAAAATAGTCAGTAGATTTTAAAAAACGAGAAATAACCCAAAAATCTACAGATCAAAAGTTAAAACTTCTCAAAAATGTATTTGTGGCCACAACACAAATCACATTACCTCCCTAGTTGAATAATCTATGTACATACCTACTACATATTCTTAATGATTGTTACTAATATTTCACTGTGAAATTACCATAAAAAACGTCTAATTGGAAAACTGATCATTCAACAGAAGATTTGAAAATCTGGAAGTATTATAAGGCTTTGACGACAAGATAGTTACATAATATCATCCATTCACTGCGTAAATCTAAGTTTTGAAATTGTTCACTTGATACCTACATATTGACCTATTTTTCAATTTTGTACGATTATTTAAAAGAATACAGGAGTTAAAAAAAGTCTACATGACACGTATGTGATTCAAATAAACAAAGCTGTAACATATGTAATTCTGAAAGCATTTTTTTTTTTTTTTTTTTTTTAAATTCATTATGTTGTAATAAGAAAATCCGATTTTTCCCAACTCCCACACAAATGTTTCTTTTCCAATACCTTAGAGAGTGTGTAAGAAAATTCAATTTGAAAAAATACTCTCACTTGTCCTTCCATAATTCACCCACCAATTGCAAGAGTAATATCTGTACATTATGTTGAGAAAAAAAAATTAAAAAGTTAGTTTTTATTGTCACCGCAAATTGTAGTCATCATAGACGACAAATACACTGTTGAAATTTACGCGTTGTTTTTCTCAATTTTTATTGACGAAAAATGTGTTATAACCTACCTATCTGTCATGAATTGTGCAGAACTTGTGGAAAGCTGACATTCATTTAATAATTTTTATTGAAATGATCGACAGAGTGTATGGTTTGATGAAGTCAAACAGAAGAGGTGATCTTTTTAAAGGTGAATATATAGGAGCAGCGTAAATTTCAAATGTCAAACTGAAACTTTATTGCTCTCTAAATGGCTGTAAAACTACCTAAGCTATGCTCAAAAAATTGAGAAATTGAAAAAAGAGCACAATGCTTATTCAAAACGATCTAAAAGAGATATTTCTCACCTTGAAAAATTACTTGTAATGAATTTTCTCTTCCAATACTTATTCTAACTTATTCTAAAGCTTTGGAATGCTTAGTGTCTTTTTTTCGTGTTTTTTAATAGCTACTTTTGTTTTTCAATAGGATTGCCTTAATAATTTTGAATTAGGTCGCCCCAAATGTTTCATTTTAAAATACTTAGTTTAGCCATAATGATTCATTTTCGAACGCATTTTATGATTGCTTCATCAGTCATTACCTTTTGTTTGAATATTATTAACCTGGCTACAAAGTTAATGTTGTTTCATAAATGTTTTGAAAAGCAAAAAGAGAAACCCCCGTTTTTCAATATTATAGGCAAGCCATTTCAGGTTCATGTACGTGTGTTTGCCTACTTCAAAAATCGATGGGGTCGAGGTATGCTGTCATGAAAATCTTTTTCGATGTTGCTCTGCAAATGAAAAAAAAAGTTCAATTGTTCAAAACAATGAAATTTTAAGCACATTTGAAATTTTTTCTTGGTGAAAAAATTGAGAATTCGGAATTCATAGTTCTGAAAAAATATCTTTTACATAGTCCTACAAATTCAAATTGATTGTACCTACTCATGATATCCCATCGATTATTAATTTAGGAAAAATATTTCAAAATTTCGTCCTCATCGCACTGTTTCAAACCCATATTTTTCTCAGAAATTTGATTTTTGAAAAAATGTGAAAATGAGTCTGGATTTTTGGTACCCAAGTGAGAATTGGAGTTTGAAAAATTATGGTTAAATTTATTGAAGTAGTTACGAACGCAGTTTGGTTGTGTCACCACAGATGCTCTCATGAATGGAAATACGAGTATTTCAATTTTATTTAATTCATTTTTTTTTTACTTTTCAAACAATTAAAATTTTATTTTCTCAATATTCAAGCTCGAAATTTGATAATTTTCCAAAAACTGCACTTTTGGCAGCTGATCCATTCCTGAGATTTTCTCATGCTTGAATCAGTAGATCTTAAAATGTTTGATAGGCGAAATTAACAAAACTGAGTTAAAATGGTGAATCGATTCTACGTCCTATATAAAATGAGCAAATTGTAATTACCTGAGTGATGCCTCGAATCCTTTATTGAATTCCAGCAAAACATTATTTTTTTTGGGTGTTACGAGGACCTGGTACCGATCGTTTGTAAGAATGTCAGCCGTGTTACTACAATTCTGTCATGATGATTACCTTTCAAAATACCTAACGAAATCATCTACCATCAGTTTAAAATACTGATCGTAGGGCAAAAAATTCAATTTAATATGAAAATGAAATAAATATACCGACCGGTATTTAATACACTCAGATACCATGTCTTTGGATGACTGTACGTCGTCGGTATACCATCAAAATTAAGAAAGAAGTTCATATTTTAAGCAATGGTACTAAAAAATTTCTATTAATCAAGGAATAACTATAGCGAGAACATCAAATACTTTTACGATCTTATTTTGGAAGAAATTAACTGCATGATCTAAGTATATTACAACGTTTGTCGGTACCGAAAATGATTTTTATTTTCAAATGCTGCAATAATTCTGTGTAAAAATAATGGTTTATGAAAGTTACACTTGAAAAAAAAACTATTTGAATGTATTTGCCTACATTTAATTTCTTTCGCAGCCACCAACTTTATTCCTTTTCAAAGAAAACGTATTTCTACGCCGACTTTCGTTGGCGGAAAAATACTTAAAACTCTATTTTCGTCGAAATAGGTATCTCATTTTTCAAATTTGTCAGCATAAGTGGCAAATAAACTACCTGGGTAACTGAAATGACGCGTGACTTATTTTCAAGTATAATAAAGCCTAAATTTCGTTTATATATTTATTGTCTAAAACTGAAAAAATTTGCCATTCTTTCGGAAATTTTTACTACAGCCAACATGTGTCGTTCGATTACCATTTGTTCAATTTTAATATTCGTCGTTTTATTTGAGGTACCTAAGTTAGATATAGCTTCCTACAAAATGTATTAGAATTTCAATAGAATTTTTACTGATCATTTTTTCTAATATGATGGTTACAGATTTGCTCATTGAGTTCGTCTGCTCCTGTCCATTCTGAGAGTGTGAACAATTTGCCAATAAATTCTCAAAAACAAAATTTCACAAAAGAATCCTCAAAGGATTTTGAAAATAGTTCACTCGGTAGCAGTTCCATTGCTTCAATCAATACCGACGTCGATGTATCGAAAAATACAACGAAATACTATTTTCCTGCTTTGAATTCAAACCCATTGTCACTTCTCAATGACTTTTTAAAAATATTCCATAAACAGCCCAGCCGAAATTTGAGACTGAAAAAATTGAAAACGCCTACCACCGTAAAATCAAAAAGATCTACTAATTGCATCAAAACTCAAGATCCTGATGGTGAGCTTAAGAGAAAAATTCAATTATGATGGACTATACATATGTACCTACTTATAGGTACTTGTCTGCAAACCTAGGTATTTAATTGTTCATTCTTTTCTAATTTCAGATGCAGTTGGTAAATCCGATAAGAGGATGTCTATCATTTGAACTTGGAAAAACTTACCTACCGGCCTAAACTTCAGGGGTATAGGATTCAGATGAAGATAATGGCGAGCTACTGACGCCGGCAATGACCATGAACATTGGACGCTGATGCGTTTACTCAAGAACTGTGATTTACTGATTTGGTTAGTTTCGAATAAATGTCAACGAATTTGATGTCATCAAACAAATACCAAATCACTTACTTAGTCAGATTTAGATGAGAGTTATGAATGAGATGAACGAAATGAGAGAGACTATCGAAATACATACTTGTAGTACATATTAAGTTGTATTCCTCTATGTGATTAAATTACTTAAGTATAAATAATAAACGCAAGTTTTTCAAAATGGAGTATGATTTTTGAATATTTGTGTATGGTCTATTAATTTATTACCTACAAAAACATCACAGGCACGTACCTAGTCAATTGCAGTGAAGTTTGTTCGTTAATAGCCAAGTACAGCACCTAAACTCTAAAGGTAGGCACCTACATTCTTAAAACTTGTATTTATCACTCTGGAATAGTTACAATCCATTAGATGAAAATAAAGCTGAAAGTATGTACTACAAAAAATAAATTACAAAAAATACAATCTGCATTCCAATCAAAATGTTTAATTTTTTATTGAAAATGGGAAATTCACACATTTCAAACAAACTGCCTTATCACTTCGAAAGTCGGAAATAATGAGTGATGGTCACCTAAAATGAAGTATTAAGTACAAATAACACCAGTTTCTGTCATTTCTCACCCGGCTGCGCTAGTGGATATCACTGAAACTACTGGTGGTACATTTTACTACCCTGGTCCATTTTACTACCAGTGGAGTAGCCAGGATTTCACCAAGGAGGGAGTGAAACCAAATTTGTGTGAAAAATGGAAATTTACCGAAAACCCTTTGTATCTAATGTACCTATGATTATTTTATTGAAATGAAAGGAGAATTATTGCTCGAGCGAAACAAGAGGGAAAATTTGTTGAAAAAATTGATTCGAAAAACGAAAAAACGACTGTACACCTTTTATTTTTTATTTTCGCCAACAATTGAGAGGAGGGGGGGGGGAGGTTGAATCAGAAAAACTCTTATGAAGATACGTATCTACAGTCCTGATTTAAGAAGTTGTAAAACAAAACTAGGTAATTGATTTATTCGAACTAGGTATGCCTGCACTGCATTGTTTTCAGAAAATTGGAAACAGATGACTAAAAAAAAAAATTTTTTTTTAAATGGTTTGATTTTCAATTCCATCACACATATGCATTTTTAGTGACAATGTAACAATTCGTATTTTGAAGACCGAGAAAGTACATATTTACTTTACAAGTTTTTTTCAAGTTGTGTGATTGGATGAGACGTTAATCTGAGGGAATAACTTTTTCCCAAAGGAACGAGGTACAAAAATGTAAATAAAGTACCTAAAAGTTCAGTTTGAGTAGTTTTATAGGTCACAAATCTTATGAATGGTGGAAAGGATAATTTCACATCAGACACAACTAGATAGAAAGCAAAAATTGTTTACCTAGGTATATGTAATAGGTACCTATTTTTATTATTTTTTTACAGTTACACAATACGCAGGTAAACGTACCTAATATGTACTTATATTGATATGGTGTTATAGGTACGGGTACCTACCTATCATATAGCTTTACTTACCTGCAATATGAGCACAAGTATTCGTATAGTACATATCATGATAAATTTACCTATTGCATTAGATTAGGCTTCATTCGATTTTCAATGAAAACACGGGGAATAAAGCTCACTGTAATCTGATTCAAAAACTTTTAAATACCTATTATAATTTCCAAAAAAGTGATCTTTTGATAAGGTTGTTGTGGGTGATTTTAATGGGTATAGGTACCTAAGTACCTATCTATAATTAAAATTAAAGTATGCGCATGTAATAAGGGAGACAGATAAAGTAGGTACGAGTATTACAATGCCCGCGAAGAGTACGAAATTCAAACATTTCATTTTCACTAAAATTTGAATCTTTTTTTTTTTAACCTGTAATCCATGGCCCCTTGATATAGGGGAAACAAGCCTCACTACCTAACGTGATATAGGGGGGAACCAATACCAACGGGGGTTAAATTTAGAAATATTCCTTAGGCGGGGAATATTTGCCAATACCTAGATAGCTCAGACGGGCGGTAGTTTGTCTAATCTGCCCTATACATTATTATGTGAAAACACATGTAATAAATACGAATCTAATTTACTTACGACATGTATTTACACTTTTTACATAAATTCATCGAATACTCCATAAGTTAATAATTTTGACAGAGAGTAAGTAACCGGATGAATTTAAACAAGAGAATGACCTTCACATATTTACGAGATGTGGGTCATTGTCAATGAGACAATAATCCTAATAATAGAATTTTACCCTAAAAGACATAACAGATAGGATAGGCGAAAATACACACATAAAAATATATACACGAGAATAATCACATAAATAAATATTTACGCGAAAAGCACATGATTTTGGTCACCATAGAGTTTGACATCTTGGTCTGCACTTCTATGGGAAAAAAGGCTTAATAATAAACGAAGTAGGTGCAAGCACCACTTACTTGAACTGTACACGTTTTCCATCTCTTCTAAAGCCAACCTAATACTTAATGGCATCGATGGAACTTAACTAAAAGAGGCACTTGTATCACTTTGCGTGATGAGGATATGCCCGGGTGCATTCCTCGATCACCAAACAGGTACACTTGTTATTAATCGATTGAAGATCGATTAATCTAATATTATTAAGAAACATTAACCATGCGCGAGATGGCGTAATCGAAAAAGAGCCATACCATGGCCTCCCCTAATTGGGGGCTCGTCCATGGTATCGTTTTGTTAGCACTGACTTAAGAACCGAGTATCGCGAATATCCGAACCCAAGAAAGAACTGAGCTTTGTTCACGAAAATCAGTATTATAAAAGGAGCGTAAGATGGTCAATTTCCCACCCCCAAAAGTGGTGGACCAATCACGCACTTGCTAAGTACATTTACTTACACATAAATTGTAGAATTTATGTGACTTTCTTTATTTATGCCCAAAATCCCTATCTCAGGCTATAAATGTCAAAGGCGCCGCGAACCCTTTAATAAGAAGGGTGCGCAGCCCTATATGCGCGAGTACATCGCAACCGTATATGTACTTAGCCTATTTCTAAAGTATTTCAGACGTTACCAATATTTTCAATATAAGGGGTTCATAATATAAGCACTACCTTTGGCAGTGGGGCCAATCTGCCTCCTGTCAATTGCCCCTTCGTGGGTGCACTCAGAGGAGAGTAGATCATCGAAGTGGAACACGGATCATGAAAAAGCATAGAGGAGATTGATTCCACTGCCAACAGGTCCCCTGCCCCCCCGTTCTACTATATGCATGCCTCTGCCCCTCCGTTTTTTGCTGCGCTGTCGCAGTCTGATTTCTGAGTGGACAAACTTCAAAGATGGTTCGGAGGCGGGACTATTTAGGATGCAAATGTCTTGAATACACCTTTCTTTTTTTTTTTTTTTTTTAATGTGCCGTTAATAAGAGTGAATTAGAGTCAGTCTGGATTATTATTCGTGTTCGAATAATGTATGGCCTATTAAAGTTTCAGCAGTCCAGTTGAACAAGCACTCGTGGTAGAGTTACTGAAACTATTTGAAGAAGTATTGACATGAGTCAGACTGAGGAGCTCTAACTACTACTTAAAAGACAAATGCACATAGTTGGTATACCAATTACATCGCAAGAAATTTTCAAAAAGAAGGAAGGTTTCAAAAAGGTGGTAACGATTTTTTGGGGATTCGTAGCTTTTGCTTAAAAGACTAGATTTAGAATAAAAAAATATTTTTGAATCGTCTTGATGTAGATTGACGATGTTGACGAATTAATTTTTCAAAATATCAAAATTTGAAAAGTTATGGGTTGTTTTGGGGTAGCCAAATAGCTATTAGAAATTGGGAAAATCAAAAAATGGAGGTTTGACAATTATAATACATAGAATCAGCCCACTCCGTATTCACTGTGTTGTAATACTTGTGAATTATTTTTGTATTCGATGACGATATCGGTTCATTGTCAAGGCGTTAATCTATTTTTAGTATTTGACCTACATTTTTTTAAGTTTTAATCCGTATACGTATGACTTCAATTGCCAAATTCCGGTTTTTTCCTAAACTTTTCGAGTCGCATTTTTTGAATTTTCATATGTCATACGTATTTTTATCTAACTAGCGCGCAATTTTCAACATAGATGTGACATGAAAAAATAGAAGAAAATTGTATAAAATGATTAGGATTTTCAAAAGAAAAAATGTCACATCATAATTTTTGGTTCAAAAATAGTCGAAAATGTTTTGTGTACAGTATCAAGTGCTATAAGGTGCGTCTACTTCTTCCCTAACACATATATGCTATGTACACAGACTTAATAATAAAGTTAAACATATAATTTATGTTTCTGAAGAAAAGGATATTTTGGTTTGTCCAGCAGTTGTGTGGTTGTAATATCTCCATATGATTGGTTATCGTATCATCATATTTTTCGATCGAATTTACGTATCGTCTCAATATTATCAACTACGATGTATTTCTTCAAACTGTTGAACAAATAAAATATTAGTAATTTTGAACTTTTAACATAATAGGGAATTTTTTCTCGAAGTCCTTCATCCCACCTGACTGAATTTCCCTATTCTGTTCTGTACACGAGAATGTTTTGATTTCACGGGTCAAAATAAATATATTTATTTTGACCTGGGAAATCAAAATTATTGTATTTATATTTGATCTTAATAATAATAATAATAATAATAAAGAATTCGATACAAGTTTACTTATTCTTCCGGGTTTGGTTCTGGGGTGCGCATCGCAGACGTGCGCATGTATCTATTGGGTCCTGAATTGAAACTTTGTATGATGCCTGCAGCTCGGCGGACCTCTGGGTCTTGTTCAGACTCTTCTGCCCACAATTGTATATTTTGGAGACGCACGAATGGTTGCGGTAATTCCTCGGCAGTGCGGGGTACCTCAGTGCCATTCGTAATTCGGCGGTTGACTACAGGTCTAGATTTGCTGATTTCGAATGTGTCATTGGGCATTCGACGAATTGTGCAGCGCAGCGGTTCACCTGAAGTACTCGCTTGGAGTGCCTCATTCATCGTGATTGGCTGTGCTGTGGCTAAATTAACTAAATCAAAATCTTTAGAAGTGGATGGAGTTGGGTTACTGGCAACATCCATCAAAGACAAATTTGAAGTAGATTTATTAATTTCAGTTAAGTTATTCGAACTTGACGGCGCATCTGGCTGTGTAGATTGTGTAGCAATCTCATCAGTAGTCAAGTCTATCGCCGACTCCTGTATATTAGGTGGGTGTTCAATCGGGGGTTGATCATTGCTGGCTGCAGGTATGGTTGGTGGAAGGGGTGCATCCCTTTTCTTATTGATTACTGGTATGAATTGTCTGCTAATGGTTTCTATGGTGTCTTCATACATTGTTATCGGATAGTATGGTCCGGCGCTGTTCCAATTAGGTAGGTGCTGGCTGATTGTAGCAAAGATACCTGGAATACGAGTTACTTTCGCATCTAATATGCGAGACCAGTCGTAATTAATAGCATCTGAAATTTGAGTAGCATTAGTCAAGTTTGATTTAGGATGTTGAATTAAAGGAAGGATGATTAATTCCTTTACGGCCATATCTTTGAGCTTAATGCATAATTTTTGCATATTTTCGAAAAATTCGTCGTATGGTGTGCCACAATGCACATCATAGGTCCCTATCGATAGCATGACTCGAGAGGGAAATTCTTTAAAACTCGAAATAAATTTCACGAGGTCGGCGAGAAGGAGATCTTGTCGATAAAATTCGGTGCTTACTGCCTGGGCATAAGGTCTACCGAGTGACAGGTACTTGATTATGCTATAGACGTGTCCGTCCCCTATCATGAAGATGTTATAGGTAAACAACACTGCAACATGTGTGTTTTCATGGACTTCGTATGCCGCGGCTGTGTAGCCTTTCGGGTACGAGTTTAGGGGATAGAAGGGAATTAATTCGCTGGAATCGGTTCCAAAACGCATGCGGTATTTTTTGTGATTGTTTCCTTTTTCGGCGGCAGTACCCTTCTTCTGCTTGGGTGGTGGTATTCTCGCCCTTTTGGAAACATGCGAACTAATCGAGCTGTACACCTCTCCTGTTCCGTCCTCACTGGGGTGTTGACTGTCAAATGTGGAGTTATCTCGTCGATCCTCATCATCGTTGTCGGAGTACATGGGTCTTTTCTGACTGTTACTTTCGGACGATGAACCTTGTGGGTGAGGAGATGAAGTGTGGGAGGTGATCGGAGTTACGGTGTATGTACTAGTGGATGGTTTTGAAAGGATGGATGGATAAGTTGTATTCGGAATTTGAACGAGGTTTTGAGTACAAAGGAAAATTGGTTGAGTAGGTGTCGGAGGTGGAGCTGTTATCGGAGTGGAACGTGCGGATTGTTGAGGAATTTCCATTTGAGGTGTTGGAGCCGAATCGTACATTGGAATTGACGCGTATGACATTGACGTAGGGCTGTACAGCGGCGATTGGGGCCTATAGCTCGAGGGTGTAAAAGGACCTATCGGGGTGTTCCTAGCCCTAATACTAGCATACAAGTTGCTGGTTTGTTCGTCTAAAAGCATATTGTATCGAGCCTGTAAATTTGTGTATTCTCTTTGAGAGTCCTCGTATTGAGCTCTCAAAGACGAATTTTCGGCCGAAATTTCTGCCACTGTAGCTTGTAATCTAGTGTACAAGTCACGTTGCATTGTGAGTTGGTTATTAAGATCTCGAACTCGCGTATCGTTGTGCATATAGTGCACAATTTTGGATGAATGTTTCACTACCGAAAAGTCAGTCCCACATAATTTTTCTCTGCAGCCTCGACGCATACAGGTAATAATTTTCATATTGTGTGCATTGATTTGCATACTCGCGATGTAATGATTGTATATGCAACTGTAATGAAAAAGATGTAGGCATTTCGTAACCGCGATTTTGTCCCTACCTGTTACTACATCAGGGCCCATGTGGGTTAAGGGTCGACTACATTTGTCGCATATGAGCTCGCAGTGATTCATGATGCAGCAAATATAATCCACAAAGAAAGCAAGAAAATTGCGGAAAAATCAAGCAATCCTATATACTACAGGTGACCACCGTGGGTCGCTATAGTATAGTTACATATACGAGACAAATGCAAAGTATGAAAAGCAAAGTTGAAAATAATAAAGGTTCGATCTCACCAAAGGTAGCAGCAGATCCTCTCGGCACTAACGTCACTACGAATGTGTTGGTCGATCTTTTTGCTTAGGATTTTTGGACGTGATTTTTGTCTATTTTATCCTTTGAAAAAAGTGTCCCTACTCCTTTTTACATAAAATTTTAGTGTCTTAGATTTCTCACGACGTTTATGTATGTTGAGTGATAAGGGATAGGCATATATTATGACAATAATGACCAAGGGTGAGAGAAATAGATGTTAAAAACAGAAGAACGAAGTTACGCCTTTTGGTCATAAAAATTTGGGAGTACCGAAACGTGATTTTTTGGTGGTTTTAATTTTTTGAAAAATTACTAACTATAAAAGTCATCGAAAGGGATGAAAATCTCTGGAGATTTTCGTTATCTTTAGTAATTTTTAGCTAGTTTCTTAATCATTTAACCTTTGGGTAAATGAAAGAAGGAGATAGAGATATGACGAAAAATTGGTTCGTTATCTATAAGGTTTCTCTCGTGCGCATGTTGTCGGCATGTCTTACGCACCCTTGCTACTGGTTGTACGCGGAAGGCATAGGGTCGTTAAACCGTTTACGTTTTACGAGCGTGTCACTATGTTTACGATAACTCGAGTGCTAACGAGGGTGGTTTCTCGCTTCGACTGACAGTGATTGATTAGACTGTTAGTTTGTTGCCTTAGCCGAGAGACGTAGATTGTAGTTACGAGAGGATTTTTTCTTCTACTCTACCTTAGTGAAAAAAGAAGTGGATTTCTAAAGAATAAGCGTATTTGTATGAATTCCTATTTATACTAAAAATAATAAAACTATTTACCAATAAATTATCATAACTAAAACTTATACTATGGGTTTGCCATTTTTCGCCTGTATATGTTCACGAATTTAGGTCACTTGACGGAAGGTCAGTGACATGTGTAATGCAATTATTTGCATTTGAAGAATGCAAATATTATAAGTGTATAAGTGCACAAGGCATTTCGTAGATTATAATCTTTACAGGCGATTGTGGCTTCTTGTATGACTATCAGGTACATTGGCGAGTATTCATCTGCGGTATTGTGCATCGAAAGGTGGGACAATCGAGGGCAGTTGGATATACAGATGAGTACATATAGTCATAATGATGTGTAAAGTGTACACTCGTCTATCTTGTCCTATGTTGGTTGGGGTAATTTACGGGGGAATTCATATAGGATAGGCGACTGTACATTTTTAGCTCGTTGATTATTGGTACGTTCTTGTCTGTATTTGTTCACGAGTTCTAGGTCTTTTGATATAGATCAAATGACGTTAGTAGTGCATTTATTTGCATTTGAAGAATGCAAATTTATTGAATGTATATATTGCTTAAGGCAATGTGTAGATTATAATTTTTACAGACAAGGTATGACGATGCGTATTACTGTCTAGTATTTTTTGAAAAAGTTTTGCATATACCCGCGTGTGTACCTTCTGAAAGGTGGGGTGAAAATTTTCTGCGTATATTCATCTGTACCTTTCTCAAAAGGTGGGGCAATTGACAGAGGTATTCCTATTTAATAGGGAAGATAGACAAATATACGCAATATTTCTTTTCGTCGTATTCTTTTGCCCATTAACAGACCTACGCGACGAAAGGGAAATGTTTTGACGGGATATATGTTACAAGGTTGTTCCTTGTTTTGGTATACTGACACAGTGATCGCATTGCGTGGGGTTCGACGAACTGGTTCATAATAAATGTGCGCCTTTTAAACACGTGTGGTTGAGAAATGCGACATTTATTTGATTGTAACTGTTTTTATATTTTTGGTATTTTTGTACTTTTGATTTCGCGTCGCGTATTGAATCGAAATATTGAACTCGATAGTAAATTTTGCCCCTCAAGACGAGTAATTATTTTTAATTACTTGGGTGATCCTTGTTTTTATTTGGATCGACGACGACTTCGACTGTATTAGTTACGAATTGGTTTTTCCAGTAAGACTTGGGTTGGGGTCGTCCTAACCTTGCTCGAACTCGATCAGATATTCTAATTGTCGGTAAGGGGGGATAACATGAATTTTGAGTCCCTCCCTGTGTGTCTTTTTGTGATTGAGTTGCGGGCTGTTGTGTTTCGACAAAGCCTGAGTCTGGTGGAGAATTTTTCGATTTTCGGATTTTCCTAATAATGACTGGGGTCGGCGCTGGTGTAAAATTCTGGGACTCTATGAATGTCTCTTGGGAGTCATTATCATTTTCAGAAGCCTGCTGTGAATTTGGTGGCATCGAGTCATTTTGGGAATCGCTTTGAGAGCCATTCTGAGAGTCATTTTGAGAATCATTTTGAGACCTATTTTCCCTATTTTTGGGGGGTCTTCCTCGCCGTTTGGGAGGTGTATTCTCAGATGCCCCTCGAGAAGGCTGGTCATCGTCGGTTTGGGATGATTGACTATAAATGGTTTCCTGGGAATCCGTTAATTTCTTTCGAGGCCTACCCCTGGTCTTTTTGGGAGGTGAGTCTTGCTCTATAACTGCCCCAGACGAAGAGGGAGGTGGATTCGCGAGGGTGTCCCCATTTAAGAGTCGGTTGTCTAATTCGGATTGAGCAGCACGTTCAGCTCTGGCTTTAGCTCGCTGTTCTCGTTCAGCTTGAGCTTTTGCACGATGTTCTCGTGCTGCTTTTGTGACTTCTTTCATGACAGCTTGTGAGGCTCGTCTGAAATCTTTATTACTAACTATGATCTCGCTAGTGATATCATCGTCATCAGAATTCTGATTATCGTCCTCCTCGTCAGACTCGTCTTCGTTGTTATTATTACGATAATCTGTGAGGAAGTCCTTAATTTTTTGCTCTAATGTACGCGAATCAATATGGGATTGTAGACAGACTTCTTTCTTCAATTTTTCAAGATTTTCCTTAGTAATAAAGAGAGTCAATTGTCGTATATTTGACACTCGATCGTCAGTAGTGTCGTCGGTTGGTGCTAGTAAGTAGCAATTTTGACCATTTCTTTGAATGACTATGAAGGGTCCTATCTTCTTTTGGTATAATTTTCTCGAAGTGCGTTTTTCGCTCGATGACAACTTATGGTTTGTCATTAGGACCCAGTCCCCTGGTTCGAAAAATGTCGGATCGAGATGTTTTTTATTGAAGGATGTTTCTTCTTCAATTTTCTTAAGTCTACGTTTTTCACGAATGAAGTTTTCGACAATTTGACGTTGAGTCATATCAAAAACTCTCTGTCTACGTTCCTCAATCGTGTAAACGGCTTTCTTGGCCAAAGAATCTGCTATTATGTTAGTATATTCATGTTTGCGAGCAAATACGTGAATAAATTCTACCACTTCAAATTCTTTCTTTAATTCAAGAATTTCCTTAAACAACTGCTCATGATGAACAGGTTTGTTTCTTGAATTTTTCCAGTTGTTGGTTTGCCAAGAAGAGCAAGTATTGTTGAGTGCAGTGATTGCGTAATTGGAATCGCTCAACAATTTGACCTTTTTAATCTCGTTATCTCTCAAAATTTCCAGAGCTGTTTTGATCGCGAGTAGCTCTGCCAGGTTATTTGATGTAGGATAGTCTGGGTGGGAAATACGTTCGGAAACATTTGCCAAAGATTCCGGAGCAAAACAGATCCCTATTCCTGCGATAGCATTGGCGTCGCCGTTTTTTGAGCAGGCACCGTCTGCTGTAACTCGGGTGTAACCGTCCCTATCTATTATCAAGTCTACATTGGGGTCAAGGGGTTGACTTAGACATTGCGCAACTGTAATAGATGGGATTTCTTGTTTGGCCAATTTATCGCGGAGTTTTTCGAGTTCTTGAGGGAAATTGAATTTTAATTTCTCGTGTGGAATTTGTGATGTAATTGTGTCGCAAATGCCCCACGCCTCATTGGGTTTGAATCCAAAAGATGTTGGAGTGTTATTGAGTTCAAGCTCAATTTCCTCAACCACGTCATACCAGCCTATATGGGAACGCTGAGGGTCGTAATTCGCGTTAGTTTTAACTCGAATTTTATCACCGATACTTCTCATTGTTCTCTCAACTGAGGATGATTGGGGGTTGTAGGCACTTGTGTGTGCAACTTGAATTCTATGAGATTCGAGTAAGTCATACCAGGCGTTTGATATAAATTGACAGCCATTATCGGTAATGACTTTTCTAACCTGAATTTTTTGGTCTTTGATGTCCTTAATGATAGTATCCATCTGTTGGCATACTGACTCCTTTTTGGTGTTGTAAAGGGTCCTAATCCACGTGCGATTCGTGAAGACGTCTTTCGCTACGAGTAGATATTTTGGTTCATAGGCATTTGCTGGCAAAGGCCCAAATATGTCAACAGAAAGTACATCGCCGAGGGCATATGCTTCGATTTGAGCATATTCAATCGTCTTATGTTTGGCATAATTTTTATTTACCTTGCAAACGATGCAAATGTTGCAAACTTCTCTGATGTATGCGAGGGAATTATTATGGTAATAGATTCGTCGGAAAATTACATCGAGTTTGTTGGCTCCTACATACCCGTAAGCACAGTGTAAATAATCAGCTGTGTCGAAAAAGAGGTCGTCAGGTAAACATGGCACTTTTGATCCATGTTCAAGCTTTCTTAAAAGAACCTTCTCACCGTTGGGATTTTTAGAAAGTTCAAATTTCGACATTTTAGACTTTTGAATATCTCTCTGTTTTTTGTTATTTGGAGGGACTCTCTCTTCAAGAATTTCGATGATCTTTTTACAGAATGGATCGTGTTTTTGATGAAATGCGATGTTTTGGAGTCGCTGATTTAGTTCGGAAATGTTCTCACTCAAAAACTTCAGTTCAAAAGGTTCGATATGGGTTTCAAATTTATCACTTTGAAAATTGGGATCTTCTGTTTCTAGAACTTGACCAATTTCGACGGAGTTAATTTCCAAATCTGGGGCCCTAATGTCGTAAAGCTTTTTATTCGAGGTAGTTATGTCATAAACCAAATCATAACAATTTAAGACAGTGATCCAGTGAGCTGCCTTCCTATGTGTCTGAGCAATTTCGCGAAAGCGATTTACAATAGGTAAAAGGTTCGACCTTACGTGTATTCGTCGACCGTGTAGCCAAATTTGTAATTTTTGTATGCATTTTACGAGACACATAATTTCACGATCAAAGAGGGTGAAGTCTTTTTGATGTTCCTTGAACGCAATTGAGACGAATAAAATGATACGTTTTTCGTTTTCCTTGTCTACATAGAATAGGACTCCGTTCATTGCGTCGTCTGACAATTTTGTATCAAGAAATAAATCCCCCTCTTTTGGAGCTTGCTGAAGCTTAAAGTCCTTACGAAATTCAGCCTTTAATTTCTCGAAAGCTGCTTGTTGGACTTCAGTCCATTCTACAGGAACGTCACCCTTGGTTAATTCGTATATAGGATTAACAATTTGTGAGTATTCGGGGATGAAGTCCCTGTATAGACCTGTATTGCCTACGAGAGCTAATATGTCGTTTTTCTTGGAAAGAGAGAATTTACCTTGCTTTGTGTGTTTTTTCTCGAATTCCTCAAGTTTTCGGATTTTTTCGTTTTGTTTTCCCACCCCCTGATCAGAAATTACGAATCCTAGGTGGTCTGCACAATTACGAAAAAATTGAGTCTTAGTCGGGTTTAAAGTTAGACCATGTTCACGAATTTTTTGAAAGACTTTTTCTAACCTGTCGATGGTTTCTTCAAAATTTTTGCCCGATATCTTAATATCATCAACATACTTTGTGATTCCATCTTCGTTATCGATCACATTATTGATCATATGAACGAATTCACCGGAAGAAATTTTCAATCCATAGGGAAGCCTGATAAATTCATAAACTTGCCCCTCAACTTGGAAAGCTACAAGTTTTCGTGACTCAGGGTCTAAAATTAATTGCCAAAAACCTGCAGTAAAGTCTAAGGTGCAAAACAGTCGATCTCCTGCATTATCGTAGATCATGCTGGCTATTGTATTCGGCTCTGTCAATACGTTAATGAGGAATTTATTCAATTCGTCTGCATCGAGGCAAAGGCGAATATCACCGTTTTTCTTTACTACCGGCGCTAGGGTGTTAATATAAGGTGAATGAGAGTATTGAATAATTTCGAGCTCGAGCATTTTCGCTATGGCGCGACGTAATGCTGGTAGCAATTTCTTACTAGGACGAAATTTCTCTCCTCTCCAGGGTTTAAGATGTTCATCACCCTCCTTGAAATTAAATTTTACTTGTTCACCTGAGTAAATTCCGGGATTTAAATCAAAAATATCGTAAAATTTTTCGAGTCTCTCAAATCCTCTAACAGACTGTTCTTGTGTAATTGAACCATTCGCAACGGCTGATTTCAGGTCCTTGCGTAAATTTTCTCGAAAAGTTTTCACGGCTGACATTTTATCCTCGATAATTTCTCTTTCGATTTCAGTAAAAGTTGCCCCGGCCATATAATCATACATTTTCAGGTAGTCATCTTGTTCTTCCATGGTCATGGAGTATACGGTGAGGGCATTCTGAAATTCGATAGTGTGCATGAATGGGATTGTGAATTCTTCGAGATGTTTTGGTTCACAAGTCAACTCATGTCGGTGAATATTTATTGACATGCGAAAATATTTCATAGACACCCTACCCATTAGAAAGGTCGTTCCTGGAGCGTCCAATATGTAAAATGGAACGCTCAATATCGATGGTCCTAACTTCATTGTAACTTGGGCAATGTAAGTGGCTGAGGTTATTAATGAATTATCCGCAAGCTTCAATTGGACTCCTTTTTTCAGTTTATGAAAACCTACATATTGGGGAGCTTCTCTCAGGATAGTTTTCAATACTAATTTGGTGAGAACATTGGGGAGAGCTCCTGTGTCTAATTGAAGTGCCATTTTACGTTTGCCTACTAGTACTGGTACGACGCACGCGGGGTCGTCTGTACACTGTGTTACAACTTGTTGGGAGATAAATGGTTCAGGTGGATTTTGAAGTATCGCGTTATCAATTGCATCGATAGACGTGAGGTGTTGTTTTTTCGAATTCGTGAGAGGCTGTTTATTTTTACGTTTTTTAGCATTTCTCTGATTTAATCGGTATTCATTAATTTTGGATGTGAATAAATCACCTAAATTTTGATTGGATATCGCTCGAGGGTCATTTTGTAATTCTTTGAAGGCCGCCCTTATGATTCTTTTTGGTTTGGATTTTTCCGAATTCATAACTGTCGTGATATTATTGACCGGCATAGTCGTTCTTCCCCACATTTCGCCTTGAGTGTTGGTGTAATTTTGGTTTTGGTCCATGGAATCTACGTGTTCCATCCAGGCTTCAAAATTTTTCTGGCGAATTAATTCTGTAATAAGAGAATTGCGAACATCGCGGTATTCAAGAATCGAGGGAAAGTAACGTCTAAGTGTCGGAACATAATGGAATTTTTGTACGATGGGCAAAAGTTCTCCACGGGATCCAGTTTTGGGTCGTGCGTAAAATCTGCCTTCGTCACACATCACTTCAGTTTGTAAAAATCGTGAGGCCGGGTTTTTCCAAAAAATTACTCTCGGATGTGATGCTACTCGAGCGTATATGTTTTTGAAATCTTTATACCTATATAGTTTCACATCAGGTTCGTCAATATTTCGCGGTTTTATCAACGGAAAAAGAAGGATTATGCTTTCTGCTCCCTTATCTAACAGAAGTTCGACAATGTTGAGCAGTTGTCGTTCGATTACTCGATATGGTTTGCGCGAAAAATTGAATTCTAGTTGGCCTGCCGAAAGTATATAGTTCGAGTATGGTGGAAAATCAATTTTTAATAGTTGATTGAAAAGTGTTTCGAGCGGGATTTGATCGCGTAAATAATTAGGCAACTGAGTTGACAAAATAACTTCTCCGCGTGCCATAAAATGGGAGAGACTATCGCCTACCCATATATAGTCGCTGAGAATATCCTTAAACGGGGCTTTCACAGCACTAGGAGTTGCCCCAGGGCTACCTAGTGAGATTCGTTTCCCGAATTGGAACTTTCATATTCCTCATCACTCAGCTCAGGAGATGTATCATAGGTTATCGAACCTACAGCCATGGAAATAGATTGAAGATCTAATTCCTCTGTTTGTTCTTCAAACATCTGATTAAGGAGATTGCATACAGATACAGTTTCCTCTAAGTCTTCTGGCGGAGTATTGACGAGGACGTACTTATTCGTTGTTTCGTCAAATTCTACAGTTTGAACCGGTGCGGGCGGAGCGTGTGGCGATTTTGACCTATTATTGGCGATCAAATTTCCGTATTTATCGACATTAAATGGTTTTGAGTTTGAGTACGATTTTTGAGGCGGAGTCTGAGTAGCAGCTTGCGCAGATTTCGGATTTTCGGGCTTATCCTTGGGATAAGTCGGCGCGGGTTTATCACCTGAATTTTTTACTTCCTCAGAGTTTCCTGAACGATTATTTCGAAAATTGTTGTTGGGTTTTTTGGAGTTTTGAGATAAAATATCCCATAAATTTTGTAGCTGTTCTTGAGACGGATACGACGACTTTGGTTGTCTTGGGGGAGGCTGAGAGAACGTTGGATAATTTTCGTATCTGCGAGTTCGAGTGAAAGTTATCGGCACCTCATTTTCGGTATCGCGTTGGATATCGGTTAATTTTGATAATTTATCAATAAATTGGTCCAAAGTTTGCCCTTCTTCCGTGAGCCTATTGTGATATTGTTCTGGAGTTTTATTGATCAATAATTCGATGAGGTCCTCAGAATCCCCGTGACGATGGTGAGAAAGAGTTCGGGCCCATCTAATCATGTTATTTGCCATGTCCTTAACGTCATCTGCAACCGTAAATTTGTATTGACAAAATTTCATCGCTTCATTTTGAGCCCTACGGTCCCAATAATAGTTCAAAAATTTCTTTTTCAATTCCTCAAAACGGTGAACGTTGCGAACTGTTTCCAAAAATTGGGGACAATTTTTAGTGCATATGACCTTTTTGAATGCAAAGATTTTATGACTTTCGTCCGCATTGGCGTTCGAAAAATATTTTTCAAAATCCTCTAAAAATTCGTGTGGAAAATACACTAATTCGTCCGAAAAATAGACACCTGCGTTTTTAACAGAACCTGGGTCTATTGGGTTGGTTTTAATCTTTTTGGATTTAGCTGCTACTGGCAATTTACGAATCACGTCCTTTACGAAGTTAAGTTCGTCAACAAATTTTTCACAGGCATTGTCCCTAGCTCTAGAATCGCTATTCAATTTCGAGATATGTTCCGAAAGTGTTTGAATAATTGAAGAGTTGCTTGCAGAGTCAATTTTTGCCTCAGAGACGTGTATAGAAGTCTCATCTAATTTGTCAGCTAATTCTTTCATCCATTCATTCGTCGATTCGACAAGTTTAGATTGTTGGATCGAAATATCTTGAATTTTGTCATTTAAATAGATTGCGGCCTTTTTTGCTTCCTTAGCATAATTTTTAGCTTTTCTATTTTCCTGACTATTTGTTTCGAATTTCTCTTTTACGTCAGCTTGAATTTTTTTATTCCAATCCCAAGTCTTTTTGAAAATTTCGTAAACCTCGTCGTCAGTCGTGTCCCTAAGTGATTCGGGGTCAAAGGGATACGAATCGTCCTGAGTACCGACACCTTCATCGGAAGGTGTTTCTGGATTACTATCAACCTCACTTGCATACTCCGGAGCATGCGCCTGAGTTTGATCACTAAAAACATTTGAACTATGATTCTCTTCGTTCATATTCAAATTCGGATTCATTACGCGAGCGGGCTTTCGACTACTTTTGTCTAAGTCCAAAGAAATCAACGGCTTACTTACTCTGCTGCGAGTGCTCAAAGCTGGTGGAGTATTCATAAAGTGCTAAGTGCCTTACGTACGAGAACTGTAACTCACGAGAGTCGAACACAGAATAATTTTTGTGGCAAGTGTAGCATGGTCAGAAAGTCCTAAGATTTGAACATTTCTCCCTCCTTTTTTCAAATCGTCGCCTTGGGCTATAAAAAATCCTGAAGGATTTACAACCTTGGCTAGCGCCTCCGAGTAAAAAGGGTGACACTTGTTAAACAATTATACGTAAATAATTGGCGGCTAAGTACCCCTTTTTTAACAAAAATACTTCGGCTAGATCTTTGAAAAATGCCGCCGGTGGTGGCGGGGTTGGTGGAGGTAAATGTGTCTTCTAACTATTTTGTACTACATCCGAAAAAAAATCCCTGTATTTTTTCTCCCTAAACTACAATACTATCTGGCAACGATGTATTGGCAAGCAAACTACATACCCATGAGCTATTTTTAGGGTGACAGAATTCTTTCCCTTGGTAAGGAATTCAAGGAGACTTCAAGGACGAATCTTAAACACGAAAATGAAGATTGTACCAAAAATAGCAATCTTGAAAAATGTACCAAAACCCTAAGTTTCTATGCTCTGATGTTTTTGAGATTTTTCCTTTCCAAAAAATAGTTCAAAAATGTGGCTAAGTAGCAGGTTAAGTAATAATTGATTTTTAACTTGAAAAAACTTGTATCTACATGTAGATGGCTAAGTAATTATTTCGTTTCGAGAAACGAGGTAAAAAACATAAATTTACCATATGTCTAACTAAGCTAATCAAGTTTATCGTTTCGTGACTGATTGGTCTCTGTAAAGAGTCAACAAAACAATCTCAAAAATGAGAAAAATATATGTTCTAAATATAATTACGCACGTCATATTTTTTGCACTGATTCAGATCCGAAAAGATCGGCGAAACAGAATCAAAAAATCAAGGTAAGAATGTGTGTTGCATTTTTTGTCTAAGTAAAAATTCTAATCCACATGCTAGGGGAATTTTCACTTATGTTATCGAAAAAATACAACACATACTCGAATCCATGCGGTAAATTAATATTTGTAGATAAATAAATTACCCACAGCCACCCTCTTTTTAGACAGAGATGCGTTTCTTTTAATGGTGCAATGGTACATTAAAAACGTCACATTTCCCTATACCTAATAGAGGGTTCATTGATACTCAGCAACGCAGCTTCCTTGTCTTGTGAAGGACGCGATGCCGAGGTCCCTGACCTAGTTACCTAGTTAATTTTGGAACTATTTCGACTCGGAGACGTGTGAGTAATTTATCCGATTTTTGGGGTAAATAATTTCGACTAAAATTACGTAGTACTAGGTTATGGTAGATAATTTAGTTATCTTATGGTTCGTTTCTTCATTTCAACAATATTGCATGCAAATGTTATTATGAAAATACCGTTGAAACGAAGTCGAGAGTACAAACTATGTTTAAATTTAAATACTCAATAATTGAGATTTTGTGCCACTGCCTGACCTTGTCATAGTTTCATTCCGTTGGGATTGATTGACAATATCGAAGACAGGGTGAAAAAATTTACAACTAGTTATTTACTAAATATCCAAGTAAATTTTCTCAACTTTCAACATACATTCCGCCTTCTTCGGTTTGGAGAAAATGTTGAACGAGTAAAAATCTAAACATAATCTATACTCAGGGTAGATTCGTAATAAGTCTGGAGCATTGCCGCACTCGAACTGTAGTGAATGAGATGAGATTTTTCAAGGCTAACCAAAGATTCCGATTTCTCGAAAATCAATGAAAGTGCGATCCACAATACCAGGTATAATTTCAACTCTTGGTACTTAAAGTGGATCTCCCTACATTTTTTGAGGCTAACCAAAGATTTCAGGATAGTGCTATACTCACATAGGAGACAAACCAAACGAGGACGCAATGAGAGTGCAAGGGGTCTCTGTGAGTTTAGTGTCTTTCGTGAAATCAATGAAAGTGCGACCCACACAAAAGATCTACGTTAAGGTCAATTGCTAATGTGGGTCTCCCTAGAGTCTTAGATTTTACAAACCGAAAACGAGGACAATAACGACCTGTATGATCTCAAATTAGTACATAGTATCCATGTAGAGAATCAGCATTTTTCGTTTTGAAAATCTAAGAGTGCCCTATTTCTGACAGATGAAAGGTCATTTTCGAGCTCTCGCCTGTCAGAAACTCATCTACTCGTAATCCGAATTAAATTGATTCGTTTTACGTGCAGGGGGACCTAACTACAGGCTCCTTCAACTGGTCAAAAAGATCGATTTTTGAACAGTCAGAGGGTGTATTAAATAGTACAAAAGGTCCCTAATTCACTACATCGAGCACCTCAAAGTGCAGACTTATTAACCCATCTTTAATTTATAAATAAACTAAAACACGGGCCCCACGTTGGGCGCCAAAATAATGATATAGGGGAAACAAGCCTCACTACCTAACGTGATATAGGGGGGAACCAATACCAACGGGGGTTAAATTTAGAAATATTCCTTAGGCGGGGAATATTTGCCAATACCTAGATAGCTCAGACGGGCGGTAGTTTGTCTAATCTGCCCTATACATTATTATGTGAAAACACATGTAATAAATACGAATCTAATTTACTTACGACATGTATTTACACTTTTTACATAAATTCATCGAATACTCCATAAGTTAATAATTTTGACAGAGAGTAAGTAACCGGATGAATTTAAACAAGAGAATGACCTTCACATATTTACGAGATGTGGGTCATTGTCAATGAGACAATAATCCTAATAATAGAATTTTACCCTAAAAGACATAACAGATAGGATAGGCGAAAATACACACATAAAAATATATACACGAGAATAATCACATAAATAAATATTTACGCGAAAAGCACATGATTTTGGTCACCATAGAGTTTGACATCTTGGTCTGCACTTCTATGGGAAAAAAGGCTTAATAATAAACGAAGTAGGTGCAAGCACCACTTACTTGAACTGTACACGTTTTCCATCTCTTCTAAAGCCAACCTAATACTTAATGGCATCGATGGAACTTAACTAAAAGAGGCACTTGTATCACTTTGCGTGATGAGGATATGCCCGGGTGCATTCCTCGATCACCAAACAGGTACACTTGTTATTAATCGATTGAAGATCGATTAATCTAATATTATTAAGAAACATTAACCATGCGCGAGATGGCGTAATCGAAAAAGAGCCATACCATGGCCTCCCCTAATTGGGGGCTCGTCCATGGTATCGTTTTGTTAGCACTGACTTAAGAACCGAGTATCGCGAATATCCGAACCCAAGAAAGAACTGAGCTTTGTTCACGAAAATCAGTATTATAAAAGGAGCGTAAGATGGTCAATTTCCCACCCCCAAAAGTGGTGGACCAATCACGCACTTGCTAAGTACATTTACTTACACATAAATTGTAGAATTTATGTGACTTTCTTTATTTATGCCCAAAATCCCTATCTCAGGCTATAAATGTCAAAGGCGCCGCGAACCCTTTAATAAGAAGGGTGCGCAGCCCTATATGCGCGAGTACATCGCAACCGTATATGTACTTAGCCTATTTCTAAAGTATTTCAGACGTTACCAATATTTTCAATATAAGGGGTTCATAATATAAGCACTACCTTTGGCAGTGGGGCCAATCTGCCTCCTGTCACCCTTATATTTTTTTAAAATGATGATTAGGCTTAACACAGAGAAACGTTGTGAAAACAATTTTTTGGGGGGGATGTAGAATTAGGCCCCTCTTTTCCCAATTCATGGTGAATATGATCGATAACTTTTTTGTTACCAGCTATATTTTTGCTTACCTCAACCGTAAATAGGTATGTGAAATACTTGCATCCTCGAAAAAATTGGCATTTGAATCTTCCACGTGTAGTTCTTTGAAACAGTAAGTAGTGTAAGTGCAATGTGCATACCTAAGTTTATTAAAATTTAACCATATTATAAATGGGTACTTACCTAAATGTAAGTACGATATCTCATGTCTGGATTGTGGATTGTCCGAAAAATTGTTTGGCGGACAGAACGACCTTAGGTACCTTATAGCAAGAATCTGACGTTTTAACGCTGTACTTGATTATTTGAAAAATGAACTTCAGCAGCTAAAAATTTGATTACTTTATTCAAATAAGAATACGACATATTTCAAAGTAGGTAGAGAGATGTAGGAAAGTACGTACGATTTCAGCATTTTTTTGCGAATAGTTCATCAGTATCAGGCGATGGCGGCACTTTTAATTTTCTAAAGAGTGAACCAACCCGCTTCGTGTAAAATTAAACCCTCAATAAATTACTAAAAAAAAGTGAAAAAATAGCAGAAAATTCCTACTTGGTGTGTATTTTAAGCACGGTATACTTAACATACATAGTATAGGTATTGTAAATAAACTGCCATTGATGCAATTTGTATCAATTTAAAAATAAACTCGAAACAGACATTGGTTCTTTTTTTACAATAGAAAGTAACGTTCTTCGTTAAAATTGTACCATTAATCGGTATTTGATGGTAAAAATAACACGTTCAGGTGAGCATTATTTTCGTCGAATATTCATTTCTTCTACATTTTCCACCATTAGCGGCAAATGAAGCGCTAACTTCAAATGATACATAATTTATGGACACGGGTATATTTCGATGTATAGCTACATAAATAGGTCTACAATTCTATTTAAAACTCAGACGATTATAGTTCATACTTGAAATTTGATAAAATTATCGTACTCGTATGCTCGTGTGTTTGGATACCAATAGCTGTCTTATTGATTTACAAAATCATGTTTCGTTTGTTTGAAACGTATTTGATTGCAGTTTTGGTCATTTTTCTCCAGGTAAGTTATTCATTTATGTTAAGACCTATTTTAAACGCTGAATTTAATTTTTCGATTTTTAATAAATGTTTGAAAACTCAAATTCTATTCCTTTCTTATAAAAAAATTAAAAAGAATTAATTGAGGAACAAAGCTTAAATGTTGTTTTATACCCTATCTACTTTTTTAGCTCCAAAAAACGAAGTCCACATAATTATAAGGATTTAAATGGGTAAAAAAACATCTTGAAAATTTTTTTTCAAATTGAACAAAAGGGCCAAGAAAACAGATAATCCGTATTTGTATGTTCTGAACTTCCTTTCAGCTGTTTTGGAGATTTTTTTTTTGAAAACTGCAAAATACAAAGTTCTCTTGAAGCAGGATCTAAAACTGCTCAAAAACCTCTATACATAGTCGACCTGATCGGGAGATTGAAATCGAAGCAGGAATTGAATCTCAGTTTCCTTCATCAATTCGATCAAATTTTGATTTCTTTCATGGAAAAGAAACCGAATTAAAATTTTAAACATTCATCAAAAATTGAAAAATTGAATCCAATTATTCAAATTTTGCCTGCAGGTGGATTTTTTAAATGTTTCTTTTGCTAGTTTTTTTTTTTGTTTGCCCAGTCCATACATAACCCTTAAATTGGTTTTGTTGTTAATGAGCTACCTCGTTAGGCCTAACTACGAGTGTACAATTTGTTTTGATGTGTTTGTATATTTTTATGGTTTTTATTGCAGATTTACTCTCTCACTTTGAGCAGTCCTGTGGATACCACTCAAATCACAAAATACAGTACTAGTGCATCGAGACAAACCTCTATAAACATGTCAATGGAAGAAATACCAAATTCCTCGCCATCAATGACGATCAACGATTCTTCATTGAGTTCAGAAAAGTCTGATTTTTCTACATTAAATTTAGAGTCAGTTGAAGTCAATAGTACCTTTTTCACGCATCAAAGTCGTGAAGTTGGAGGCAGAACCTTGCTGGATTCGACTGAAACAGGGGCATCATCAATTCGAAAAACTGGATGTATTCCATGGAGAAAAAAGAAAGATAAAATGAAGAACTTGCCAAAACTCCAGTTTTTTATGGATAAAAGTTGAGACGAATGTGTATGTTGATTGACGTACCTAAGAATTGTGGTGATGAACATATTGAGAAAGTTTTTCGAATTTCAGTCTTGGTAGCGTTATCCGCTCCAAGAAGTAATTTTATGGGCGAAATAGGACCTTAAGAATTTTTAGATTAGTTTGTAGAAAATCACGATTTTTTATGGGAAACTAACTAGGTAGGACAGGTCCTATTGAATCTAGGAATACTTTGGCAAATGAAGTCAATACCTGAAACCTTCGAGAAGTATTATTTCGATCCATTTTAGAGAAAAAAATGAAAGTTTATCAAGTACTGAATGGTCGGTGAAAACATATGAAAATGTGCCAATAAAAAGGGAACCATTAAATACCTACCTAGTTCTCAACCATCTGCTATTTGAATATCTGGGTAGGTATTTCCATAATGAACAGTCAACGTGAAGTTTTTATGCATTTTGAAAGAGGGTAGATGCATTTAAAATTTTTGAAGCATATACTGATGCGAGTTTTCTTGACTTTAAAAGTAGAATTTCTAAAGTATTATTACTTTTTAAAATGAATTGGGCACCAATCCACCTTAAGTAAAAATATTTCAGAAAATTTATTGCAAAAAATCTTTCGAATTTGAAACCTATTTGTTTACTTTACCTTGTTAGAATTGCAATTTTTAACCAATTAGGAGAAAGCAAAATGACGTTTAATATTATGCGTTTGAAAATAGTTTTTATGGGATAGTAAAAGGGCTTCAACTCTTTCTCTCTCACAAAAAAATCATGTCATGTATAAAATATTTCCATAATGATATGATCATTTTTTCAACTTAAAAGCATCAAAATGGTAATCCACGCAACGATTCTCATTTCTCAGTTTGTTTTCAAGGTCCTTTCAACAGCCGGAAAAATCTAATCAAATTTTCAAAATATTACCTTTTTTTCGTAGGTTTTGTCAAGTTTGAAAAAACATGATTTTTTTGTTGAAAATTCGTAGTGATAGAAAATGATGCCACAGGAGGCTGTGTGATCATTTTTTCTGGAAGGAAACTACAACCCTTCTTCATCTACTTTTTTCATTTCTTCGACTTTATAATACTGAATAAATTTATTTTATTAATTATGCGAAGATATGTACTTAAGTTAGATACGAGTACTAATAGATTTGCGGATTTATAAATATGGTCTGTTCAGTTGGGCATTAATTTTAGAACCCTACTCCCTACTTATTCTATGGAAAAATTTGTCAATTTAAGTAGGTAAACTGAATAAAAATAAATTCAAAATACATTTTTCGCACACGCATGTAAGCATAGTTATATCTACTACCTACGCAATTTATTTTATTTTTTTACTCTTAGAATAGGTACCTTAGTTGTAATTTTTACCTATTTACAACATATTTTCAGTACTTACGCACTCGTTAACAAAACTACTTCAAATAAAAAATTTTTTTTCGTCAAAGACTCATGATATTTAAATTTTTTCACCTTTGGCGGCAAATAAAGTATCTCCTACGATACGTTATCTGTAGATAATAAATCAAAATAGATTACGAATAACAGAATGCTATCCGCCTATATATTTACTGCTCAAATTCGGAAAAATTATCAGAAGATACCTTACATTCGTTGAAATTGTCTTAGTTGTCAGAATAATTTAAAATGCATTGTTTGATCACGACTACAGGTTTTATTTCGATGATCATAATTTTGTTTGAGGTTAGTAGCTATAAGCTTGAAAATGTTTGAATTTTACTTGAAAAATTTAACCAAAAAGCTGCTTTTTGTTACTATTTATACAGATTTACCTATGCTGTTCTGCTCGTCCCATCAGTTCATTAGAAGTATCAGAATCGATTGATAGATTGGAATCAAGTACAAAACAAAAATCCGTAAAAGACTTGTTATTCTCATCGACAACAAGCACTAACAATTCTGAAAAAAACTCAGAAAACGATAATTTTTCAACACCGGCGTCAGAATTGATATCATTTTTCACCAATTATTTATTGAAGACTTTTTACAAACACCCAAGTCGCCATCTGGTGGTATCGCCAAATAAGAAACCATCAAGCAAAGGAAAAAAAGATGAGAAATTAAAATATGGTTTTCTATTCAGAACAGGTAAATTTATCAGCCTACATGTGTTTTTATGTTGAAAATTTCGTTCGAACGGATTTTATCATATTCTATTTTTGTATATTAATTTTATTTTTAGGTGGTATTAAGTATGGTATACGTCAAGGAGAAAATAGCCAACCTACTACGTAAGCGAAAAGTTGGATTTCCCTAAATAACAAGACTACATACCTATTTGTATTGTCTGAGGGTCAAATATTATGATTTATTTTAAAAAACAAGAAGCCCACAAAATCGAACTGAGAGGAGGATACCAAACCAACTCAACTCAAGAGCTGGCAATTGAATGATTTGGCGATAAAACCACAATTAGGTACGAGTGAATAAGAATAATTGTGTAGATTGATGTACAGAAATAAATTTTTTCATTTTTATGTAGGTATTTACTCTTTTATTTTGAGAAAATTTTTGTTTTTAATTTTTTCCACATTTAAAACGCACAATGAAAGGTTCTTTTCTTAAGGGGATGAGTGGTGAGGAGGGCAGGATGGAAATTCTGTAAGACTTTATTACTTACGCGCGTAGCACGAATTTTTAAACATACATTTGTTTATTTGGTTACCATAGACACTACCATCTCTCATTTGGATAATATGAATCACATATCATTTTGATTTTTGCAAAACATGAGTAATGTCAACGATGTGGACTTATCAACTAAAAGATATTGCGATGAAATCGAATCTACTCCTTTTTATGAAGTTTTCTTCAAAAATCTTCAGGTTGGTAAACCACGTTCACGGAACTGAATCCAGAATTTCGCAATACCTACGTGATAAAATAGTCAACAAAACCTACGTTTTCAAAATTTTTGCGTCCAGAAAATTACTACTTTGGAAGATGTGAATTCGGAAAATTTTCCATCATCGTTAATATCAGCGATTAAAGATGTAGGATTGGAAAAAGAACTCAGAAATGATATTTATCATTGGATGAAAGAACGCAACTTTCAAGAAAATGGAGTCAGTTGTTGGATCGAGAAAGAACCCATGGATTATTTGCGAAAATCTCAAGTTGGTATCTCCTCAGCTACCTACATACCTATTTTTATTCTTTTTAATTCTAAATTTTTTGGAAGATGCAATGGGAAAAAAGAATATACAAGTCGTTGAATTCGATGTGCACCGAATTGAATGTCTCTTTATCTGTATTTCGATTGGCCTCAGATCGAGATGAAATCATGGAAAAGTGGAATATGCTCAGCACTTATAATATCGGTGACGATTTTTTTTTTGATACTAAGAATGTTTTTTAGAAATTGACTTAAATTTATGTATCATTTTTTTTATAATGTTGAGCAGATTTGAGTCAATATCGACCCGTCTACGCTCCAAAGGATTTCCTTGAAGTGCTTTTGAATGTACAAAATCCGAATCAAGAATCATCTGCGTGAGTATACCTACTCGTAAAGTTCTCGGGAGAATTTCCGTAATTTAAAAGGTTTAGGGAGTAGTTTTTTAAAGTACCTACAAGTAATTTATACTACTAAATTACACGCATCAAAAAAAAAAAAAAAAAAAAAAAAAATGGTTTGTTCTAAAAATTTTTAAAAAATTGAGGAATTGAATTTGTTATTAATTTATTATTATTTCTTGTTGAATTTCAAATCTAGGGATGCTACGACCATTTTGTTATTAAAAAAAAAATTGAACTTGAAAAATATTTAATCTGATTCTGATAATTATAAGACTTCAAGTGTAGTATCTCCAAACTTAAAAGAGCCAATGTAGGTTATGTATGAGGTTCAGAATGAGCTTCAATAATTTTTTTTCTAATTTTAAATTTTGCTTTAAAAAATCATCAGGTAGGTAATAATTACCTCAATTTTATACCAAACAACAATTTCCATTATAAGTTTGATTTTATTCAAATTTTTAAAAAATTGTTATTTCCTCCTTCAGTTTTTAAATAGGCAACTTATTTGTCTGATGCATTTTTTCTTTCCCAATGGTTCTCGATTGGACGATCTTGTTGATTAAAAACTAGTTTTTTTTTTAACTTTTAAATAAAGAAGTTCTCTGTTTTCTGTTGATAAGTTTGGAAAATGCTAATGTTTTTAGGTACAGCTGTGAGTGGGACTTTTCTCAAATTTCATTCAAAGTAAAATCATTTGACGAACTGGTAAGACGGTAATATCTATGCGAAATAACTAAAATAGTGGAATCCAATGTCTTAAGTCTTACTAACATTTTTTTCTCTTTTTTTTTTACGATATTGGGCTATTTAGAAAGAAATGTACGCTGATCTAACCGAGAATAAACCTTTGCTTGGAGCCTGTGCCACTTCGTCTCAATTTTTTCAAACACTAGAAAATGAACGAATCGCGATGGGCAATACAGGTAACAAATTTTAATCATTGAAAGCTCTCCTCAATTAATTATTCAGTAAAAAAAGAATATTAAAAAAGTTCGGAGTATAAAAATTGATTTTTTTTTGTTGGAAAAACAATAATTAATGACAAAAATTGTGCCTAGAAATTTTATTAAAAATGTGTTTTAGTTCTGGAATACAATTACTCCACTGCAGTCCAAGAATATTTGAAACGTTTGGCACCTCATAGTCTTCGAGGTAAATTATGGGCCAAGGTTTTGGGATCAGAAATATTACCCTGGGTATGTAAGAAAATATAAATATAAAAATACGTATTTGATGCCCTCGGAATTAAAAATAATATTTTACTTTTTTAAAGCACAAAGAATATTTCAAGAATTTGAAACAACTCGTAGGTCAATACGAGATGATGGTCGATAAGCTCATTTTCAAGGTTGGTGAATCAAATAACTACATACAACATGTAGAATTTTGTAGATATAGTGCATAAGTACCTATGTACATATAAGTCGACGAATGATTTCCAATTTTGAATTTGACTCGCTAATATTCTTTCGTGAAGGATATTCAACTAACCGTTTGCAATGATGATCAATATTTCGTATTCGAAGACTTACTTTACCAAGTAACAATACTCTTTAGAAATTCCTATTTGAGTACCTAGTTCACCATTTTAATGAATATCTACTCAGGTAATGCTATGCTTTTCGAGGGATACCTTCGCATCAAATTTATTTCGATGCAACGGTTCCAATCCCATCATTGGAATCCTAAAAGGGAAATCTAATACCATAAGCAACGCAGTAATTTATCCTCCAAACGGCGTGATACCTTTCCATGGATTCTCAATGTATGGTAAGTCGACTCATTTCATTTACCTGTCGTATTTCCTCTCAAAACTACCAATAAATAGATACACGTGTCATAATTTTAAATCACTATGAATTTTAATTTTGCTCAGCTGCTCCTTTATGTTACATTTACAACGATGCAGTACAACTTTACTTCACTGTGAGATCATTCTATATGAGATTTTGGTTCAGATTACACGAGGTGAATTCGCATTCTCAAAGCATGCTTTCCTTGTGCTGTTTGTTTCAACATCTACTCGAGTTTCATGAGCCTACATTATGTGCTCATTTTGCCTCCATTAATATTCAACCGTAAGTATAAGTATCACGAGGAAGTGGTCAGGGACCCAAACTGACGTACATAAACTTGAAAAATTGAATTTCTCAATTTCATAAGCAGGCACGTTTCAGAAACAACAAAAATTAATTTCGTGGAGTAGATCATGTTGGCAAAAAATTATTTCGATCGGAAGTATGCAATACTGACCATACTCTCATCAGTCAATTTTTAGCAAAAAAAAAAAAAATTAAAAAATCCAGTTATTTGGATATACGTAATTTAGGTCTATGAATTTCTTATTACAGCATCAAAGTAGTATTCAAATGGCTAATGAGGTGCTTTAGTGGACATTTGCCACCCGAACAGCTTCTCTACCTTTGGGACATAATTTTAGGATACGATTCTTTGGAGGTGATTCCTCTGCTGGCTGTTTCCATTTTGAGTTTCCGAAAAGAAAACCTTTTGCAAGTGGATACTCTACCGAATGTCGAGGTACGTATTTACAATGCAAATTTTAGTCAAGGTAAAATTTTACTCTTAATAACTAAAATTTTTACAGGCGATTTTGGCAGATCTATCATCAATTCATGTAATTCCTTTACTACAGCTGGTTTTGCTGGCGGAATAAAAACGAAATTTAGCATTAAATGTTTAATTTTTCATTTCACCGTGAAATAACACAAAACGAAAAAAAAGGTAATAGATACAAAAGAAAAATTATTGCAAACCAACTGTTCGTCTATGTGAACTTAAAAATTAAGACTTTCTGTATCACTTCCAAGAAGAATGTGTCAAAATTAAACTGAATTGTGAGGCTGAGAAATAGCATAGAAAAAAAAAAGGTAGCAGAAAATTAAGCATCACCGTTTCTCGCAGGAGATCCAGAACTAGCTTTCCTGTAAACCAAACAACATGGAATTAATATTACATCTTATTATTAATAACAAATGTTAGGATAAACAACACTCACCTCGGAGCCGGAGTCCTCGACTTGGATTTCGATTTGGAAACTGACCGATCACGTGATCTAGATACTGATTTGGCTTTCGATTTGGAAACTGATCGATCGCGTGATCTAGATACTGATTTGGCTTTCGATTTGGAAACTGATCGATCACGTGATCTAGATACGGATTTGGCTTTCGATTTGGAAACTGATCGATCACGTGATCTAGATATTGATTTGGCTTTACGATCGTTATTACGTGGTGAATCAGAACGAGATCTGCTACGCTTATTATTTCTAGTACGAGATGGTGAATGCGAACGGGAACGAGAGCGGGAACTTGAATGAGATCTGGATCGACGATCACGCGACCTACTGCGACGATCGCGAGATCTTGAACGACGGTCCCGAGATCTTGAACGACGATCGCGGGATCTTGTACGGCGATCACGTGATCCTGAACGGGATCTTGATCTGCTGTATGACCTGTAAAGAATAAACAAGCATTCGTTAGGTTTTGGTCAATGTGCTTCGCTTTCCACCGCCCAACTACTAAGAATTTTTTAACGCATGGAATTTGAATATTTTTCGTTATTTTGCATCCACATATCAACATCCTTTCTGGACCAAAAAAAAGCTTATGTTACGGTCTATAAACAAGTAGGTAAGTAATAAATCCTTATTAAAAACAAAAACTATTTCAACTTACACAAAAAGCGTAATCGCAGTCGAATTATAAACAATTTAATTCCTCGTAAAACTATTCAACTATTCGATTGCGATGCGTTGCAATAACGTATTCGAAACGTAACGAAACTCTCTTTATGACCATAGTTAAAAACAGAAAACTGACGCAGGCATCATACGTAAAGAAGGACTCTTAAATCATCGCTTTGCAGTTTCGCTGCGCGTAATCGAACGATCTCTACGCTGCGTTAAGTTTTCGATGATTCGTGCATATTTAAATCGATTGCGTACGTCGTAACACACACGTTCTCGTAAATTAAACCAGCTTTTAGCGAATTCACGAATCAATACATTTAACTATATTTATCCTGGAAAATTATCTACAAGTTAACTTGAAAAAAATAACAATACTCAACAAATAAAAAAAAATATACTCCTAATTTAGTGCAAGTTTCCACTGCAGCCAAACTGTAAAGGTGCTGTACAGCAGAAGAAAACTTGCCAGGGGCTCACGAATTCAACATTGTTTGTTCAGTGACATCTTATGAATATTCAAGTCGATGACTTAACAAGCAATGCTGTTCAGATTTTTTTTCAATTATCGTACTTACTCTGCTACCTACATAAGTCTAAAAAATTGATTAGTCAACTTACCGGCCACCACCTCGACCTCGACTTCGCCATCCTCCACGTCTATGTCTACACTCTCTGGCATAGTGTCCTCGATTTCCACATTCGAAGCATCGATCTTCGGGGTGAAAAGATCGTCCTCCGTGACCACCACCGCCACCACGGTACGGGCGTCCTCTAAATCCACCTCTACCACCACGTCTATTGCCAGCACGTTCTACACGAACACGTCTTCCACAGACGGTTCTTCTGTAATAAGATAGAAGCTTTAGTTTTAATAATGAGTAATTCGAAACAGAAAAATGTGTGATTGTGTGATCTTTATTACCTGCCGTCAACTTCTTTGACTGCATCTTCGGCATCTCTAACGTCTTCGAACTCGACAAATGCGAAACCTGGTGGATTCCTAGCCACCCAAACATTACGTATTGGACCATAATATGAGAATGCGTCTTCGACGTCTTGTTTCGAAGCATTAAAACCTGTAAATAAAGTGATTAGAGAAAGATAGTCGAAACTGGTTACCGAAGGATGTATCATTTACCTAATTCTCCGATGTAAACCTTGCAATCTGGATTTTCATGGCGGCTTGAACTTTCATGGCGACTACGAGACATCACTAAAAGTCAGCTGAAATAGAATAGGTATGAATTATATGTACGGTAGTTAACATTAAAAACTAAACCGATGCCGATGCGCCGAGTAATCAAGACTTTCCGGCATCTCGAATGCTTACCAGCTAACTTACTTTTGAACATGTAATGAGTATGTTTTATTCGGTTGTTCGAATCATCACAATAGAACAATTTAACACTACTTAATGAACACTAGCTGATTTAATAATTGCATAAAATAGTTATAATTATCGAAATAATACGAACTAATAAGTAAATTGGTCTAATGGTGACTGAGGATGAGGAACTTTGATAAATTAAAATCAAAGCTTGAAATCGCGTTCCGTTCCAATGCCTCGATGTTAACAGAAAAATTTCGTTTCGCTTTTGAAATTTACCAAAATTTACCGTAATTTTCGAGTAATAACTTGAAATTCTATCGGAAACAAAAACAAGCCCCAGTCATGTTTGTTTATTTTATTTATCAGTTTTTTACTTAAGGTTTTTTATCAAAAAAAAAAAATTACTACAACTTTTCTGCGAAAAGTTTCCAATAGTTTTTAGTAATTTTTAAAAGAAATTTGGGATATTTCACCCATTTTTATTTTCTAAAAGGTGCATATTACTCCATAAATCATGGGTTGTGATGGTGGTACAATTCCCAAGCGAGATGAACTTGTCAGACTAAAAAAGAAACCAGAACAAGTAAGTGTACCCGAGCTTCGCTCAATACATATTTCTAATTTCAGTTCATTTACCATATTGTATTAATGTTTAATGCATTTCTCAACGTATTCTAGAAAGATAAAGTATCCGAGTTATCATTCCGTTGGCAACATTGTGCAATAAGCCACGAACCTTTGCGAAAACCTATAGTAGCTTGTGGATTAGGTCGACTTTACAACAAAGATACGGTGATCGAAAAACTCCTCGATAAAACTAGTAAACCGGAGTCCATCTCACATATTAAACGTTTAAAGGTAAAGCAAACTCATTCGCTATTCATATATCGCAAAATTCGTTAACCTAATTCATCGTTTACTTCACAGGATGTGAAAGATTTAAACTTGACGGAAAACCCAGCTTACAAAGCCGAAGATGAAAAAGGCGATAATCGCGTCGATCGTCAGACTGCACCTTACATCTGCCCTGTTTCTGGTTTAGAAATGAGTGGAAAATTCAAATTTTGTTTCTTCTGGAGTTGCGGTTGCGTTTTAGCTGAACGAGCTATTAAACAATTTCAAGAGAAATCGTGTCTCAAATGTCAGGCCCCTTACACCGATGATGATATTGTTATCATGAACGCTGCTGATCAGGATTTAGAATCGATGATTTCTAGGAATAAATTACGTCAAAAATCCAGCAAAAAAGTCAAAGTCAAGGTAGAGCCTAATGACGAACCTGTAGCAAGTACGAGTTCTACAATTTGCGAACCAATTAAAGTAAAGAAAGAAATCGAAGATGAAAAATTACCCGTTGAGAAACCTACTGAAATGAAACGGGAAAAAGGGAATTCTTCTGTTACACCAATAGCTGCTGCAACTAACTCGAGTTCGTATTTTACAGTTATTATTTTGCTAGTTTGGTTACGTTGTATTGTCTTCGATGGCAGTTTTCATTTCATTGCTCTGTTTAATTATATTTTAGGTAAACGATCTTTAGAAGGAATGTGTGATCCTGCGTATAAGAAGACGAAACAATCGTACAGAGTTTCAAAAGATTCCAAAGCAACTGATGTTTTCAAATCTTTGTTCACTTCTCATGAAAATGCCAAATCTCAGACTAAAGCTCACTGGGTCACGTATAATCCATTTTATAATTAATTTCAATAGTTTCGTTTGTATAGTTACCTTTATTTAATGTAGATATTATTAATTTTTGTGAATGCAACCTATCTTCAATATCCACGTTCTAAATTTTAATAAACTTTGAGTGTGAATATACGCGCTTTTTCATTACTATTCTAGGTACCTATATTTTACCTTGATCTATTCTAGATGTCACGTCATTCAATTTTTCAAACTTTTCGTCGGTGTTAGTGGATGGTTTATCGAATAGTTGATATTTTAGACAAAGGAAGCTAAACATACTCGTATATGTGTAAAGGTTTGTGGTTTTTTGGTTTCATCGAAATTTTGTCAAGTTTACTACTGAAATGGTAAAGGTCTTTAGCTATATTTTCCACTCATGTGTGACCTTAACACCAGTAACTCAATGTTTGTAGACAATTTATTTCAAGTTGGTTGATGAATTTATTTCTTCAGTTTTCTTTTCTTTTTTGCAAGGGAGGAATTATAATTTTACTTTTCAAATTAATGACGCATTCCGTTGCCCATTTGAATAAATAATAATTTTCAAAATATTTTATCCTATAAAAATAATCGAAGAATCAATTTCATGTTTATTAGAGAAAATATGTATACGTAAATTTAGTACACGATGCACTAATTTACGATGAAACACTGTCGAAATAGTTACCTTATTCGCAATAAAAGAGAAGCGCATTTCAGTAGCGTTGCGGGTTTTAATTTTTTGAATAAGAATTACCGAACTATTGTGTTGTTATCTTATCTTATCTCTTATCTGATCTTTGTTTGGTGTTGAGTTGACAGTTGACGTTGAGTAAAAGCATGCAGTCGTTTGGGACAAATGATTTCGTTTCATTTTAATTCGTCGCATGGTGATCGCATTACGGATTTCGGCAGTCTGTTCTTCTGAATAATTCTCAATTTTACTGTCAATTTTGTACCTACCCTTATCAGTATTATTAAATTTTTTGATAATTTATACTGTTTTCCCAGTAAGATTGGTCTCAGTTTGGGCTGATTTTTCGCGATGATCGGCGTGTCTTTCGAATGTGTACTTAGGTTTTTTTCGTGAAATGGAGTCTCAAGTTCATAAGAAAACGAAGAATTTCTTAAAGGACCTTCATTTGGGTGAGTTGTATTTTACTTATCTATGTAATTTGAATAGAATCTTGTTTTGTTTTTATTATGTTTAATCGACATTTTAGATTGTTTACTGAATTATCTGTGTGCATACCTAAGTGATTCATCAAAAGTGGCTGTTGGCGTTGTAACATCATTGAAAAGCATTGAAAATTGATACTATAAAAACGTCTGGTTGTTGTAAAATATGTCCACCTATTGCAATTTTTATATTTCCGATTTTCCATCGATAAAATATATCAACATTATTACCCTTTCGATAACCTTAAAGCACATAACATGCTATTCTAAAACCACAAAACGATGAACTTTCAAAATTAAAACCAGCTTGTATTTCTGTAGCTCGCCACAAGGCCACACCGCAAGACATACCATCGCTAAATCGCATCGTCAATTTACATCTGTGAAAATCTTCTCTCATTATCTAAATGATTATTTCATTCTGGTATACACTCAACAGTATACTGAAGTACTGTACGCAACCATTACATAAAAATTTAACCACCCTGACCTGCCCATTTTGAAGTATTAAAAAAAATAATAACCTTCCGCTACCGCCAGAAGTAATTGGTTTATTGGTAAAGTAAAACTTCCCTCCAGTATATAAAATGGAAATCAAGATAGAATCTTTTTTCTGCACATTTAAAATTAAACTTTTCTCCATTCTGGAGCTAAGAATAGCCCTAAAACTTACTGTAGATATCTCAAGACTCAAGCAAACAAAAACTTAATTCATGATACTCGCGAGAAAAATAAACTCCCAAATGAAGTCTGCGCTGTGTACGAGGACGACGATTCCCGCCGAAACGTTTATTTAACGCTTAATGGCCAAGTTGCCAAGTTTAAAAGCTTTTTATACGATTAACTATACTACATTTGGGAAATTTTAACGCTGCGTTAAAATCAAGAACGTGGAAATTTTATATTTTCTGGCATATTGGGCGCTCGCGACTTGGATATTCATTTTTTTTTTTTCATCAAAATTTAGACTTACCTATTCACAATCCTTCAATTTTTCACTATTTTGGGCGTACACTCGTCAAATATTTTTCAATTATGGATGCATCTTTCCTTTCAATCAATAGGTTTTTCTAGGGTGGGCCGACATTGACTTTTTTTGGAAATTTGGTGAGGTGGGGTGCTAAAAAGTTGTGGGGGGACCTCAAAAGACTGTAGGAAAAATTTGGGGCCCCAGACTTCACCCAGCATTTTGCGACCGGGGTTCGAAATTTTAAAATTTTCAAAAAAATCAAAATTTTTTTTAAAAAAATATTTTTGATTTTTTTGATGGTTATTGGTCCAATTATGCCTATTGAGTAGTAAAAAGTCATTTTCAATCGGTTTTTTGAATTTATTGGTGATTTTACCTCGATTTTAAAGTAGGCAAAACCAGCTATTTTCAAGATATTTCGCGATTCGTTTTGATTTTTACAAATTTGTTATTCATTTGAAGTCTAGGGTGCCTTTTGTCACATTGTGACTTGAAATGACCCCTACCCTACCTCCCTCCACCTCCAGAAATTCTCAATTAGCGCATAATTTTGTTCTAACAAAGAATTTTCCATCCTCCGAATCAACTTTGTGGGGCGATTTCGAGCGGTTTTACTTCTGTAGCCTTCAGTGAATTTTTGAATTTTTTGATCCTCGAAAAAACACGATTAAAATCTGAATCTGAATTGGTAGAAATGATTTACGAAAATACATATCAACCTATAATCTATAAAAAGCCACGAAATTGGTAATGAGAGTTTACTTGCATCTTCCGAATTTCATTTTGATCATTTTTATGACAATTTCTCCAAACTGAAAAATTTTATAATACCCGCCCCCCTCTGAGACTCTACAATTATTCAAAATCGCCACCAATCGATTCAGCATGTTGAAAATGAAGCATAGGTACGCCAAATTTCAGGCTTCCTATCTTAAGTACCACGATTGAATCAAATGATGCATTCCATTTCCAAAGTGAAAAGTACTTTTGAATAATATACTCAGTTCAGAATCCTAGTAATGTAATTTCTAGAGATATTTTGGTGTTTCTTTTCGATTTTTCATCAGTTTTATTGTGCTATTTCAGGTACCATCAGAAATTCTATTTTAGATTTGTTCCCATTAGCTTTTACCCCTGTAAACTACTATTTCGACAATATTCTGATTAAATGTTCGAATTTCTTCTCTCTTTATGGTTTAGTATAGATGTTTGAAAAAATTGAATTCAAAAGCAAAAAGAGAGAATCTAGACAATTTGATTGAAATGGCCGCACAAAGTATGGTAATCGGGGCATTAAGTGAGAGAATCACAGGTATATGTATTTTTTAAGATTTCTAATACCAATAACAATTTTCTATCGAAATTGTGCGCAAATTGAGAATCTCTGAAGGTGGAGGGAGGTAGGGTAGGGGTCATTTCAAGTCACATAGTGACAAAAGGCACCCTAGACTTCAAATGAATAACAAATTTGTAAAAATCAAAACGAATCGCGAAATATCTTGAAAATAGCTGTTTTTGTCTACTTTAAAATCGAGGTAAAATCACCAATAAACTGAAAAAACCGATTGAAAATGGCTTTTTACTACTCAATAGGCATAATTTGACCAATAACCACAAAAAAATTAAAAATATTTTTTAAAAAAAAATTTTGAACCCTGGTCGCAAAATGCTGGGTGAAGTCTGGGGCCCCAAATTTTTCCTACCGTCTTTTGAGGTCCCCCCACAACTTTTTAGCACCCCCCTCACCAAATTTCCAAAAAAAGTCAATGTCGGCCCACCCTAGTTTTTACCCTTTCTACATAATGTATTTTCAATAAGGGTTTGGGCACCTATTATGGACCACTTTTTTTTGAAGGATTGCCACTTAAAAACTATAGGGGGTAGAAACCTCCACAAAGGCTTAAAATGAAGTTCCATCCTTCCAGTAACACTGTAAAAAATTTCAGGGATGAAGGTCAACTTTAAGTACTTTTTTTTTATAGTTGAGTGACGAGTGTCAAAATGGCAGTTCAAAATTTTGGACACCTAATATGAACCACCTATAAAATTTTTAAATAAACGTACATACTTTCACATTTTTCAAAACGTCATATTTATTTGAAGAAATGAACAAAAACATGTATTCTAACCAGTGCAGGTTATAATTTTGAATATTATTTTTTTAAACTGTTGAATGACGAGTGTCAAAATGATATTCAAAATTTTGGACACCTAAAATGGACCACCTAAAGAATTTCAAAATAAACATATTTTTAGGTTTTAAAACATCATATTTATTTGTAGAAATGAACAAAAAAAGTATTTCTAGCATTCCCATTTTCAGCGGCTGTAAGAAACGATGAAAAAATTCTATATCACAGGTGGTCCATTTACATCAGCGCGTAATTGTGATAAATTTATTATGTAAACGAATATAGTTAGAGGATACATGGCGGTACCTCCCTGAATTTTTTCGGAATTTTTCATCGCATGGAGGAAGAAGGAGGGACAAAAGAAAACTTTGAATCGACATTACTCCGGAACGAAAAAACATACCAAAACGATTTTTTTCTTCAAATATGTATCTTTAGGTCTACTTTCTATAGAAATCATCACCCGAGTCATATTAAGGGTCCTATGAAAAGATTTTTTTTTTAAGATTAAAATTTTTTTTATCACGTTTAAAAGCACAATTTTACGGAAAAAGTAAAGTTATATTTTTTGAACGCCCAAATTGTTCAAGAAAATGTCTAAAACACACTTTTATTCACTCTCATATGGAAATTGAACTGGAACATACTTCATCTAGAAAGATGATATTCAAAGATTTAGCTATCCAAAGTGCCTAGTTGCATACTCTAAATTTTTAAGACATGTTTTTGAAAAAATTTGGGACCAAAAAGCACACTTTTTCTCACTTTTCTGAAAGTTCCTTCAAATCACGATAGGATCTTCAATTGTCTGCTTGTCCATCTACAATTTTTTTTCGAGGGCATTGAAAAAAAAATGAACAAAAATGGTGGCAAAATGATCAAAGAGTTTACTTGTTATGTTGTTGAATATTGAATTTTGGTAAAGATTTAAAAAATTTGTGTGCATCTGCGATAGTTTCTTTAATTCATTTTTTTGAAACATAATTTATGAAACATTTTCAAAAGTGAAAATATATTTCAGTTCAGTAGGTAAACTTAATTATAATATATTGTATGGTGGACTGATTTATTGGATATCTTATGGCCGATGTAATGTTTCAGTCAAAAATTGGGGGGGGGGATTAAACTTTCAAATTAACCTATAGAGAGCTGAAATTTTGGTATTTATCATATTTACAACCCCCTCCATTCGTTTTAGAAATGGTTTTGGACCGTTTTGAGTACTTAGTTGTGTAATCGGTCAAGAGGGTCACAACACACTTTAATCACGTTTATACAAATCTTAAAGCTGATTTGGATAGTTTTTAATGCTTAGGTACTATGCACTTCTTGTAAGTAAATCTGAAATTGTTTGAATTTGGCTATAGAAGCTCGAGAACGACTTGAAACATCTTCCAATCGACTCAGCATGTTAAAGTCCGAGTATAAAGTAAATTTTAGACTTCCAATTCAACTGTAGGTAAGTAACATAGGGTGAAATTTTGTGAAAATTTCAATTTTCAAACACGTCTTTAGTGAAATCATCTTCAGGCTCCTGGTCTGTTTAAAACGATTTCGAACCGTTTACTATCAATCGGGAGGGGGGAAGGATCGAAAATTGGCCACATACCTTTGGAACTTTCCTTAATAAAATCACGAGTTGGTAAAATGTTGAAAATTTGCAAACTTGAAAATTTGAAAATCAGCTGAAGGCTTCAAAACTGCTCAAAACGGTTCGAAACCTTCCCAGTAGATTTATGTAGAGTCAATAATTGGATACATGCCAAATTTCAGTTTTTTAGATTCATTTGTTGAAATTTTGATTTTTTGATTCCCCCTCCTCAATTTGTTGCTCAATTTCTAGTTTAAAAAATTCACTAAAAATCGATTCTCAAAAATGTATGCTGAAAAATTGATTAAGACAGCTAAAAATCTGGTTCTCGCAAGCTTTCGGAGCTCTCAATTTAAAAAAATTTGCGTCGTTTCTTACATTTTTTTTATATGCATTTAAAAATAGACAAGTACCTACCTAATGAATAAAAAGAATGCATTTTTGACTAATTTTGAAGACATATTTCTGAAAGAAAATCGCCTTCATCTTCTTAAAATTAATCAAAAGTTCAAAAATCATACGTAAGTACTGGTTTTTTACTTTTATGATTTTGAAAAAAAAATCCTCGAAAAAAATGAGGAAAATTCCAAAAATGAAAAAAAAAAAAAATATCAAAGTACATAATTTAGATATTCAAAAGAAAAAAAATCAGCAGGTGCCTAAATATATTCTTATTTTGGTTGATGACTCGCGTGGCGAAAAAAGAACGTGTTAAACCGTAGATTCTGTTTCATTGTGGATGTGTTTTTTCCCGCAGCTCTTCTTTTAGGAGTTCATAAAAAGTTTGAAAAAAAAAAGGTTACTTCGATTTGAATGCTTTTAAGGGTTAGTTAAATTTGTTTTATAGAGTTGCTTTTTCCCGGTCAACGATTCTTGGCGAATCAGCTTTTTAAATACGTTAGAGAAAAAAGGCTGAAGAAAACTTTCAAGAAAAATTGATCTCACTCACGCGTTCCCAGGAACTATATTTTGAACTATAAATCTTACGTATACATGTATAGTAAGTAAATGTGTACGAAACGGGCGAATATAAAGTACAAGGGTATAGTACCACGATTTCCTTTTTTTCTGTTTCTTATTTTCTCTCTCTCTCTACTTTTGTTGTGCCGAAGAGCATATAGTGCCAGGCTAATGTCAAAGAAAAACCCTTTGACGGGTTGGTTCATTCGGTCTTAAAATGTGTCCCATCTGTCAGATGCTAAACGTGACGTTTCGTTTACCGTGAAATGCCTATAGTGTGTATCGAGCTTGGTGTGTTTTTGCAAGTGTAATGGCTTTTTTGTCATATGCTTGAATACGCGCTGAAGTGTATGGTAAAGCGAAACCATTACTTTGCCTTCATTTAGCTATAGGTACACGGTCTAAAATTTAAACGGCTGACTTCGGTATCGAAACACGGAGATGGATTTGTTTCACATACGAACGAGGTATCTGCACGTTTTTTCTTTTGCAGCTGGGTTCACACTGATGGATATTTTTCATGCGTTGCCGAAATTTAAATTTTATCCCAGGGATTTGACGAGAGCTTCGGAACAGTTCATTCTGATTTTAAAATGCAATCGAAAAAAAACCAAAATAGTATTTTGAAACAAATTTTAATGTAGGTCAGGTCATTCTATTCGTCGGATGCATTATACCTAAATATGACATGTCATTGCGCCTTCATATCGCAAAACTGACAAAACCACTAACACCTTGCAGTGGAATTTCACCAAACAGCGTTAAACTTCGCTGAATTTGTGTCATTTCTACACTTAATTATCCTTTCCGTGTTTCTGTTCTCGCATTTTGATTATAATTACGATGATAATAAAATAGTATTCGCAGAAATGAAGCTTTTTAAAGCTAGATTATTCAAAATGCAAAAGTTTTTTCTTTTTTAAAACGAAATACGACGTATATTATTTTTTTTCGAGTACAAAAATAAACTACGACGAAGACATGTAATAAATCGCACATGTATTATTGTTTCGGTCGGAGTATTAAACAAATCGCGCTGGTATTATTGCTTCGCAGAGATTTCTATAATTAAAGCACAGCGACATTTCGAGCTTTCGGTACGTTGAACTTTTCGATTGTAATTCGTGTCATAAAACGACTCGTTTGTTTGAAGGATCAAAACAAAACATAGCGGCTAATTCGTATCTTTGTTGTTGTTGTAGTAGTCGTCGTAGTCGTCGTCGTCTGCATAATGAAATTTTTTTCATTGCTTTGATACGAAAATATAAGAGGAAAAAAATACTCGTTTGAACACACGACTCCAATATCTTTCCTGGCAATTTTTGTATTAGCGTGAAATTTTGTGTTGTAACTTTGTGCAGGGATTTGCGACGAGTTGAACGATTGAATACTTTTATCTACATATACGAGTAATACTTGGATTGTGCTATTCGTATAACATTGTCATTTAAGACAAATATGTCCAGACTATAATAAATCTCGATGTGTTTGGCTCGCACGTGTCGACAATTTTTTTTTTTTTTAATATGGAATCCATTTGCGAAAAAATAATATTCAATTCGAAATTTTCGACTCAAATAAAAAAAATAATATGTACTGACAGATAAAATAGTTATGTAAGTATGCATTTACGAAATGTACCAATAAATGTATCGACCTAACTGCGTATTTTGTAGTGAAATTTTCGCTACAATTTACGTAGGTAGTTACTTAAGTTACTTATACTGAACATAATTTTTTGGAAATTTTTTGTTCATTTGTTCATGTTGATTATTTGTCTTCGTTTTGGATGTACGTCTTCTTATTAAACTTACAGGTAAGTAAGTATTTTACCTATATGTAATAGGTATATCAATTAGATTCAATAAATTCTTTTCTCCTAGAAGTAAAATTACAAACTTTTGTTTTGTTATTCTTCTACTTATGTACTCGTATTTTAACGATCCAATTTCCAGACTATTTTGCAAGTAGGTACATAGGTATAAACAAGTTCTGAATGAACTGATTAAAAGCGTTGAATGAAATATTGACTTATGAATCAACTCGTTTGAGGAATGTAATTTATTGAGTGATGGTTTCTCCTATTTTGCATTTTGAGTTCATTTCCAAGAAAAATTTCCAGTCACACACTAAGACGACAAAAACGTGATATGAATTTTTTGAAACCGGTTCATTAATTTGCAACCGGTTCATTAATTTGCAACCAGTTAACAAAAAATACCCAAAAATTGTAGATGGAGAAAAAAGCTTGAAACAAAAGTTGTAGAGCGTGAAAAATTACCCAATTCTGTCTAATCAGTAATCACATTTTGAAAGCGGTTCATTGGTTCGCATTAGCAACCAGAATCACCTAAAAATTGAAGATAGGGAAAAAACTTGAAACAAAAGTTGTAGAGTGTGAAAAATTGAGCAATTTTTTCTGATCAGATTTTGAAAATGGCTAATTAATTTGCAACCCAGTATCTTTTCGATAGCTTGCTGTGAATTAATGAACTGGTTTCAAATCTGATTAGCAAAAATAGTTCAATTTTTCCAACTCCACAACTTATGTTTCAAACGTTTTTCTCTATTATGTTTAAACCAGGGCTTCAAACCCGAACGTTTTCGGGTACGGGTATCGGGTACGGGTACAGATTTATTTCTCAGAGGATCGGGTACGGGTATCGGGTACGGGTATGAAAATTTTAAACGTTCGGGTACAGGTACGGGTTCGGGTATTTTAGGTGAAATACCCGAACTGTACCCGATCTATCGGGTATTTGGGTTCAAAATAGTCTCTATCGGGTACGGGTACAGGTTCGGGTATTCCTCATTTCATTTTTCGGGTACGGGTACGGGTTCGGGTACAGAAATTGTTGGATTTTCGTTCGGGTATTCGGGTATTCGGGTATTCGGGTACGGGTACGGGTACGGGTTTGAAGCCCTGGTTTAAACTTTTATCTTTATCTCCAATTTTTATGTGATTGTCAGAAACATGGTTACTAAATGCGAACCAATGAACCGGTTTCAAAATGTGATTACACAGAATTGTGTTATTTTTCACACTGTACAACTTTTGGTCTAAGCTTTTTTCACTATCTACAATTTTTGAATAATTTTCGATAACTGTGTAACGGGAGGAATTGGCGCATTTTCTATCACTTAGGTGACAGAAAATTGTTCTGCATTCAGCTATTTCTCATCTTAGTTACGTAAAAGCGCATTCTGGCGTTTTAGTTACGTGAGAGCGCCATCTGGTGGATTAGTTCTCTCTTTAAGAACGTGTTGTGAGAGCTCCGAGTCACACTTCAGTCATCCACGGACTCACCATGCGTAGCATGGGTATTTCATCCGTTCACCAAGATAGGTCTATGCAGAGTTCAACGGGTACCCGGATAACCGGGTTTCCAGGTTCAACCCGGAAAGCAACCCAGTTACCCAGGTATGGAACCTGGTAGTGAAAAACAATGAAAAATGTGATGTTGCCAAATCAAAGTGACGAAAAAAGTCTTTGACTATATAATACTGGACTGCTAGCAGTGATGAACGTGACGAGTCCAACATGTCCGTTCTATAAGGCTCTGTTCGCATCCTCTCTCACCGCACTTCAGTGGAATTCGCCCTAGTTGTTTACGCTCACTTGGGTGATTCCACTGAAGTGCGGTAAGAGAGGGTGCGAACAGAGCCTTATAAACCGGAATAACGTTATACATGTTGGCCTCGCGACGTTATCAAATTCACGTGTAATTTAACTAGGTGCTAGCAGTCCAGTATTATATAGTCAAAGAAAAAAGTTCATCTTTATATAGCGATCCTAGCGATATAAAGATGAACTGCTCAAAATTACGTCATTTTCTAAGAATTTTTCTACCCGGATAAGGAACTGGGTAGACCAGGATAATTTTTGGATCCGGGTACTCGTTGAACTCTGGGTCTACGTCAGGCTTCCTATCTGAGAAGATAAGACAAGTCGAGGTGTGGAGCCTTGTCTTTATGGACATCATATTTACGTAACATGAACTATTGTGATCACTTGCGTAAATATTGGGATTCAAATACATGGAGTTCAAGGTGGCTCGGGTGTATGTTAACTATCATCCTTAAAAAACTCTCAATAGAGTCATGGACAATGGACCTGCCCTGTTTGTTGACCATGCCCTTCTTCCCTGGGTGGTGCACTCGCACATTATCTAGAATACCTAGTATTCTTTCCTATTTATCCTTTAGTAACGTAATTCACTTAGGCCTACCTAACATTAAACAAATACTATCAACTGACAATACTGGCAACTCCATTTAAAATACATTGAGCGTTTTTGTCGCAGTAATAGCGCGGTCTGAACGGCCGGGGTAAAAACTAACTCTTATCAAAAATGCTCTGATTGGTTGGTTTATAACTGGTTTGAATCTCGCGTGTCCGCGAAATTCAAATAAGCAAATCAAATGCTTGGGGTAGTTGTGGTAAGATTTAGTTTCACCCTAGGCCGCTAGGAGGCTAAAACACCATTTTTCGATGAAGTTGCCAGTATTGTCCGTTGATAGTATTTGCATTAAATAATTAGACTATGTATATACCATAATGGCTTAATGAATAATAAAGCAGGTATTATAACAATACATAGTCATCTGAGTTATTTCTATTTCTTATCATGCATTCTATATTTATATCTAATTCATGTCCTATTACCGAAGAGTAGGTATTGAGGCGGTAAATCGCCAGTGCCTATCTGTTTCAGATAGAACTAGGTAAAGGTTCACTTCCTTGAAGTAGGGTGGAATGTGAACCATGTAAGAGTATTTGGCATGAAGTGCCAAAAACCATCTTTACAACTGGTTGAGAATTAATGAACCGGTTTCAAAATCCGATCAGCGAAAGTGTTTCAATTTTTCACACTCTACAACTTTTGTTATACGTTTTTGTTCTTTATCTCAAATTTTTAGGTGCTTGTCAAAAACTGGTTGCTGAATGCGAACCAATGAACCGATTTCAAAATGTGATTAGACAGAATTGTGTAATTTTTCACGCTCTACAACTTTTGTTTCAACTTTTTTCTCAATCTACAATTTTTGGGTATTTTTTGTTAACTACTGGTTTTTCAATTTGTGGACACTCTTTGCATGTGCCTGAAATTTTCAAGGCCACTTTTGAAAACCCTTATTTTTCCCTACTCAACGCCGCTTCATTCATCTCGCTAGGTCTTTCCACTTAAAAATAAAAGCCACCGGGCACTACTTTTGTGTCATACTGTACTATATGAACGTGGTTTTCTCAAGCTAGGTACCATTTTTCAATGTGTTCTATAAAAGATTTTCAGTTACTTGAGTACCTACCTAATATATTTTTCTCATCTATTATCATTTTCTTGAAAGGGACGTCAGAAAAATTTTGATTCACTTTTTCATAAAATCTTTTGTTTTATAAAAGATGATCCATGTTAATGATCCTTTTGAACATGATAATTAAAAAATTATCGATAGCCAATGAATCTTAAAAATTCGAAAGCATGTTCTCTCGAAAAAATTATTTACTTTGCTGAGAAGAGCGTTTAGTTTGCAGAATTACTTTACCACTTGAATGCTAAAATTTACTCTTTCAAGCACGTCGAACCAGGAACGAGGAAACTAACAGCTCGATCTTGATACTAAAAAATTTTCGTTCAAGTATAATACGATATTCAAAGAAAATGCTACTTCCCTCCTAGTAATTTTATGAAAACTATGTCTACGGTATTTTTAATGTCACAGGGTTGAAAATTTCATCTGTTTGGCCCTTCCTGCTGGAAATTTTTTATCGCTGATGTTCATGAATTGATACTCTTAGAATGCATACTTAATAATATCTTCTCGCAGTACTGCGACGAAATTGTATCACGAATAATGATGATGTCGAAAAATTTTCACCATTTACCAAGTTTGAAATTCACATTTAGGTACTTTCTCATCAGAAAAAATAGTGGTAGACGACGGAGGAAAGTATCGTACTTGTAAAGTTGTAGGTAGCTATAGGCACTTCATATTGATCACGCGCTTTGAATAAACTAAAGTAACAAGAAAACGAGAGCTAAGAAGAGAAAAAACATGTCATCAACAACAACAACAATAACAGCAACGAGCGGCAACATCTTATACCAAGCTAATTTCAACTTAAACCTATTTCATTAGTTAAAAAATAGAACTACCTACCTAAAAAGAGAGAAAAAAATGAAATTATATACTTTTTTATTCGCAGCAGTCAACGAAGAAGCTCACAATTACCCCGTTTTTGTAATTCGGTTGCGTATAAATCGAGCTAACAAATATAAAAACGGTGATAATATGTAATCGGAGAAAATGAGATTTTCACGATTGCCGTTTTCCCGCGTTATTAAGAAAGAGTAAGAGTAGAGCGAAAAGTAAGCGTGAGATGATTGGTCGCCCAAGTCGTCCGCTGGAGTGCGCTCGCTAGCTTCGAGCTTGGTCGTAGTCGTCGTCGCGAAACTGAAAATAGACAGAGACAATGGTACAGGAAAAAAATGGAGAAAGAGATCGCAACACGAAATGACTATATATACAAAGAAGAGTCGGTTTACATGGCGCACAAACAACTTACGAGGATAAAAACTTAATCCGGATTTATACTTTGTAATAAAAACTGTTTTCGCTTCAAAATAGGAATTCTCCGGTCTATGCGACATTTGTTTCCTCAGGGGGCTTTAAAGTTGCATCGAAAAGTTAAACGATCGGAGAAATTAAAACGAGCGAAATTAATCGCCTTTTTCGAGAGTTAAACGAGATACCGGCCGAGTTTCCGGTATGATCCGATGACCCTTACTCTCCTCATTGCACGACCGTCCACAATGACCACGATATTGGCGATGAACTACTAGTATCTCACAGGTGAGGTGTACCTATACCTATAGAGCTACGCTATAGTCTAGATTATTATAGTGCTGGAACATATATCTGTGCTTCATCTCCACTCTACCCTGGCTCCTAGGTGTACGAATTTACACCATGGAATGGAACTTTGGAACGTGATAGTAACGTTGATGAATTGTGTCAGTTATAGAAACGATATATAAGAGAAGAAAAGTCATTTAGTCGGTAAAGCTGACCAACGTCATATGTGTACTGCTAAAAGGAAAATATGAAGAAAAAACTTACTTCGAAGTCTCCTATGCTCTACGTAAGCTCGTTGGATACGCTGAAAATTATTTTGAAATTGCGATCGCGATATTTTTTTCAACTAGGTACGATTGTAGGTATGGCATTTACGAGATGAAGAGATATCGTGGCGAGGGGGGGGGGTCTATCAACTATATCTTTTCGCTCGAATGAAACGAAAGAAAAATTACGTAGGTATTGAATCATTGAATAACAAATTTCTCGACCAGATTGGAAATGTATTGAATGAGTACCGAAAAGAATATCTTGGTGTCCCTACTGAAGGCGAATGAGGTGGCATTATTTTCGAATACTCATGTATACCTCTACCTACGTATTAGTAGGTACATCATTGAACACACAGAAGTAAAGACATCGATAAATAATATGAATATTACTTACTGGTTATTTGTGACTTGGGAGGGGGGCTGGTGTTGAATCAAATAATCTCATTATAACTAATTTTTTTCTTTGTAAATACTTACACCCAAATTTTTAATTCAATATCTTTGGAAAAAAGTTGATGCTACTGTAATTTTTTGGCTCCAAAACGACTTGAAATCCACCTGCAGTCGACTTCGTAGCGTATTGAAATTAATTTGCAGAATGAATTTCGGCTTTCCATCTCCGTTTGATGAAATTTTGGGGAAATTTCAATTTTCAAAAATCTACTGGAGCCTCCAGAAAATTTCAAAAAATCGCTGGAGACTCCAAAACAACTTAAAATCCATCTGCAGTTGACTTTGTAGCGTATTGAAATTAGTTTGCAGAATAAATTTCCGGTTTCAACTCCAATTTTGAGTTTCAAAAATCTTCTGGAGGCTCCAGAACTGCTCAAAACAGTTTCCAATCGATTTGGTATGTCGATTGTCGAAAATGGGGTATATCCCAAATTTCAGCTTTCTTGGTCAATTTGGTAAAATTTTGATTTTCCCCTTGATTTTTGACCTAAATTTGATTTTCAAAAATTCACCAAAAATCGAAAAAGGCACTTTAGCACTTGAAATTTTGACAGGTGATGAATGTTTGCCTGCTCTTTCGATCTAACTTTGTATGGTTTGAGAAATTTCGTGCAAGTGCCATGTTGGAAGTTGCAACGTAAAAATCTGGGATTTTGGCTGACTTGTCAATCAAAATGGCGGCCATTTTGTGAGTAGGATCACTTTTTTTTGAGGACAAGACCTAAAAATTTTCCTAAGGACTCTTAAAAAAAAAGTTGTCCTGGAGGATCGACGGTGGAGGGAGGGGGGGGTTGCAATAGATCCTTATGCGGGATCCCCGACTATAAGTTAATATTGAATTTGAAAAAAATCCGAAGTTTCCAATTTTTCCATTTCCCAAAATTGGCCCTCCGAATCCCTCGCCTCAATTTTCGATCCGAACTGGAGCCGTCAGCAATTTTTCAAAAATGTTCTTTGAACTCGTCACCCATGATTTGCAATTCACTTGCTCTAGCCTAAATGATTTTGAATGTCAAAGTTATGACAGAATTGAATTTCTAGATGCAGAAGTTGGTTATTACATCGATTCAGCACCTTCTAGAACGATTTCAAATTACTGGAGGAAAAAGTTAACTTCTACTGCATAGAGTTAAAGACTTCCAGCTCGCCTCAAAAATGGTGAAAATCAATTTGTGAAGTCAGTTTTTAAGGCTAGAAAGAAAATTTTAAATTGACAATTTCATAAGTATAATTTTTTTTTTAAATTTGAGATTTTCAAAAATAGTTACCTACTCTTTTCCATCAAGTGGGATTTATTGATATTTACCTGTCTTAAACGATTTGGAGTCGATCTTGTTATAGAAAATTAGCTAAGCAATCGGTCATTTCGGCCATTTTTAAAAATTACCCTAAAATCAAAAAATGAACTTCGGCAGCTCAAAATCTGGTTCTAAGGTCTGAGTTAGGTCGTCTCTGTCTACCTGTCTGGTCTCTTAAAGTCATTAATTGACACGTCTATCTGGCCTCTCTAGGTCGTCTATCAACCTGTCGAGCCTCTAGAGGTCACTGACCCACCTGTCTAACCTCTCAAGAGTGTCTGTGTGCCTGCCTGGCTTTCCAAGGTCGACTTTCTGCTCGTCTGGCCTTTTAGGGTTATTGAACCGTCTGTCTGGACGCTCATGGTTACTAACCTGCCTGTCACGCTTCACGTTGCCGACTCTCCGTCCTTTCAAGGTCACTGACCTATGTACTTATCAAGCATCTCATAGTCGTCTGTCTGCTTGTCTGACCTCTCAATGTTGTCTGTGTGCTTGTCTGTCCTCCAAAGGTCATTGGCCCGTCTGTTTGATTTCTCGAAGTCGTCTATTTGCCTGTCTGGCCCCAAGGTCATTGACCCGTCTGTTTAGCACCATAAGATCGTCTATGAACTTGTCTGGCCTACCAAGGTCGTCTGTCTGACGTCCTCTTTTAATGAGCCAAATTTCAGCTCAATCGGAGTTGACAGGTGATGAACCTTTCCTTGTCAATACGAATATAGTAAAATATACTCTCACATTTTAATAAAATTGCCTGACCAGTTTACCGTAAATACGAATGAATAATATTGTATACCTACCGCAGATGTACTCATTCTACGTAATTCTCATACTGAAAAATAAATGACCTTCATTTTTTTCAGCTTTCTAATCATTTACGTGTCATTATTTCCGTTGTAATCCTTTACCCAAATTTCTAATTTCATGCGAAACTGTCAAAATTTGAGGACTCGTATCGGAAGTTCAAGTGAAGACTGATTGAAGAAACGAATAGAGCATTGGAAATCAATAACTAAAATTTATGAAACTTCAAGTTTAGCTTACACCGATATAGCTTAATTGTTTTGTGAAACCATTTTTTGCCCTCTTCTCAAAGAAGTAATTTTCAAAATGGAAACTCAACCATTTTTAGGGGACCCCGGGCTCCCGATTTTGATTCGATCCAAGTTCAAAAAATTTCAAGAATGATGCGGCATACGGATTGTTACTAATTTGAAGGTGCAAAATTCGAATGTTGCCTTATTTTTTCGATTTAGCGCTTCTGAACTTCCTCCGGTGTCCTTAAACATGACAAAAATACGATAAATTTGAAAATTACATAGTATATTTTTTAGGGTTTCGAGGGTCCTGAGTACACGAGTGAGCTACCTTATGGAAATCTGTAGTCTAATCATCATAATTTTTCAAAAGCTGCGATTTAAATAAATTAGTCATTTTTGATCATGTTTTTTTTTTCAAATAAATTTTACAATTGTTTTTGATTTTTTGAAAAGAGTACCTATTGAAGTGGGCTACTGAATTTAAATTGCAATGAATAAAGTTCTGAAAAGTTTCAAAATTAAACCCCAATACATTTATTTTTTCTATTCCCAATTTTTCCAATTGTTCAATAAATCTCTCTTCCACTCTACCTCTGTCCTGATTTAAAGCATCTCTCGTTGCAGTTCTATTTACACAAGTCAAATTGATGAAAAAATTGCACAGTCACATTGAAACATCTTATCGCCTCGAATCATATTGTGGTCTGTTCTGAATTAAATTCTAGCAGAAATCCCCGAGTGTGTATTCACAAAGAGCCAAAGTTGGGATAAAATTTCCCAGCCAATAGGAAATAAAATTACAACAAAGTAGCTAAAATTTTCACATTTTAGGTAGGGCAGGTTCGAAGCAAACTTCCGCGAAAGGAAAAAGCACTCGGTGCGGATCGGAACAGCGGGCAGCGAGATAGAAATTTTGTAAAATTGGACGATGAAGCGCGAAACGTGCTCAAACGGAATGAGTTTTTCAAAGCCGCTCCAATCATTTAATCCGAGATAAAAACACCTTAAAAATTTGATAAATGTAATGATGAAACGTGTAGTTCTATGTTGTTTCCTTGTTGCGTGTTTTTTTTTTCGACACCTTTTCCCCCATTTTTTCACCCTGCTACGCTATTTCTTATTTTCCACTCTCCTCTGTTCCTCTCATTGTACCCCGATTCGCACCTTATCAGCGGAGTATCTTATCTTCATCTTGGAAAAGCGTGTTGTTCGTACACCTGCAATTGGTGGTGTGGATGGCGTCTCTTGCGTCTCTTTGAGCCAGTTTGCGAGACGAAAGGCATCGAAGAAGGAAAAAAATACGCGTAAATGTGATTAAAGCTCGTAAATAACCCGCATCGGTGAAGTTGAAGAAAAAAAGCGAAGACAAACGAACCGAAAAATCCAATCAAATTTCCTAACTCGTTGATTAAAATTGCTTTTCGTTGAGGTTCGTCGTGTATATACAGATGATTGTGTGCAGTGTGCTTATCGCTGTCGTAGTCGTCGCTGTCGTCGTTTTATCAACATCAACAACAAAATAATACATCGATAAACTCGTTAACGTACTGGTGGAAAGTATGTATAGGGATATGCAGAACAAGTACACGCGATGCGATGGGACTGGCAAAAGGAAACGAGGAAGCATAACAACAAATGCAGGAAATGCAAGAAGCAAGAAAGTATGCATACAAGCGTGCAAATCATACGTTTAGGGAAAAAAGCTACGTGTGATATGTTGGATGCACGTCGAGTAATATTGAAATATCAATATCGAGGATTGAATTCGCCGAGAATGAAATGAAAAAAAAAGAAAAGAAATAAGACGAATGTCAAAGTATAGTATACCTACGAGTATACATGTAGATATGCAAACACATGTACGTACACAGTGGTAGTAAATCAAGTAGCTCTTCAAAATTCCAAATATCGCGTAAATTCGCGGTCTTGGAAAGTTTTCATCTTGATTGGGACATTTCCTCTCCTCTATTTCTCTCAACTTGGTCGATGAGTTTCGCAGATTGACGGAAATACCTATTCGAAGAGGTACTTGGCTGCTCATGCTATGGTATATCGGATTCATCGCCAGCACGCAGACTGGGCTAATTTAGACGACATTATCGTCGAAGCGGAACACGGACGGAAAGGTCTTGAAAAGTCGTCGTCTTGTTATACAGCCGGCTCATTTATCATCATCGAATCGAAATAACTGCGTGGAAAATGTATTTTTTCGTCGTGCCGCTCCTTCGCCTTCTCGGGTGTACCATTTCTCTCCTCGATGAATTATGCATCGAAATTTATTCTCGAAGGTGACACGCAGACGACGCAGACGAATCGTATCGTCAAAATTCACACTACACGCTTAACGCTTTTACTAAAACAATTAAAAACGAGACGAAGATATAATAAAATTGAGTTTTTAACGTCATCACGGGTCGGGTCGGGTTGGGTTTTGGGGTTGAGTCATGAAAAGTTCAACATTGCTCGAATAAGTATTTACTTTCCACGTGCCCGCAGCGATATTTACTTACTTTACTCGCGCCGTAAATTACATGTAAAATAGTTTATCCCACCTTTGTGTAGGTAGCTGGGTACATATAATTTTGTTCGTTATAATTTCATTTCGTCGTAAAAGTATAATACGCTACACGACTTCCGTGTGCTCCATGTCGATATTAATATTAAATAAGAAATATTTTTACCGGTAAAGTTTTATCCTATAAGGCTTTTGACGTATTGCGGGTTGCATATCGGTTTGCCTGAACTTTATCGGTTTGGTGGGCATTCTTATCAGTGAGTATCAAAATTTCATATTTTGAGCAATTTTCACAAGATGTTTTTGAAATTTATAGCTTTTATTTAGTTTTCCCTTCAATTTTAAACACTGTTAAATCCTGTGATGGAAAAAGATCCCCTCTTTGTCGAGGTTCAAAGACGTTTTATCAACTTCTTTAAAATTCGACGAAGAGAGGATATTTTTCTATTACAGGGTTTAACAGTGTTTAAAATTGAAGAAAAAACTAAATAAAAGCTATACATTTCAAAAACACCTTGTGAAAATTGCTCAAAATATGAAATTTTGATACTCACTGATAAGAATGCCCACCAAACCGATAAAGTTCAGGCAAACCGATATGCAACCCGCAATACGTCAAAAGCCTTATTTAGATTACTTATTTTGCCAAGGATTACGTCTTACTTTATGGTCGCAGCAAGAGTGTAAATGCAGAGACGAATGTCATGCTGCAAAGATGTAAGTTATGCGATGTCAGATGTTGAAAGTTTTTCAAATTCAGACTGCGCAATATGGGTTATTTCTCTGGATTGTACGTATATCTCTGCGTCTGGGTAAAAGTTACAAAATGTTTTGATGGAAATGGCGAAATGTCTGGACAGCTTAACATAAAATGTTTGAGCAATTTTTCTATATGTACCTACTATACATGTACAGTGTACGAGTGATATTTGTTCCAGTTTTTGGAATAAGATTGACGCTTCTGTAATTTGATGAAACAGCGAAGTAATTCAAGTATACATACGTAGAATGTATCTCTATCATGTATGCATTCTTTTATAAAATAGCATAAACGAATGAATGCTTTTTTTGTTTTGGGTTTTTGCTGAGATTTTTCATCCACCCCCCCTCATTTATCCAAAACAAAAATTTAATTAAATTTAAAAAATAATAAATCAATCATAGTTATTGGTTTGGTACTCACCTAATTATGTAGGTACCTATTTTAAAATTGTCTAGTATCGACTATTTTTACAACTAGATGGGCTGAAAGATTAATTGACTAAAAATTACCCAACCTCATTTTTCAATTCCACTGTTCTCTAATGAGAACAATGAGATGCGCATGGGAAGGCTGACAGAAAGATCATCATCATCAACATTTTATGTACTACAGTACTTTTCCTAGAGATTGCTATCTAAAGTAATTTTCAAATTTATAGTAGGGTAGTCGCTGGTGGTATTTTATTGCACATTTACAAATTTCTTCTACATATCACGCTATGTGTCTTGAGGTCCCGATGGATTTGATCATTGCAAATATACCAGGGTCCACAGGTGACTTTATGCACCTATTTATTCTGGCATCACTGTTTTTTTCAATGTTACTTTTTTAAGTTGTTCCCCAAAAGGGTGCTTTGTAGGTTCAAATCGGTTAATGATTGTTTTATAAATCAACAGCTTATTCTGAATCAACGTTTTCATACTCAGTACCTAGCCAAGACATCCAGTTGGGTGAAAATCTGCCCTTATGCGGCATAAAAACGCGGGCAGGAATTCCGGCACTTTACGCCAATACTTATCTGCCCATTAATCAGCGCGTATTTGGTTTTTCTGTCCCCAAGCGTGAAAATCTGCCACTGCTGTTAGTTCATGAAAAGTTTTTTGGCTAGCCGAGGATTGAACTTGGGTCTTCGGATCAGAGAGCAAGATCTCTCATACCCTCACCATCAGGGCAGATGATATCAAGAGAATAAATATAATATACTATGCTAAAACACAAGTGTAAAATACCACATTTACGGGCGTTTTTCAGCAAGTATATATAGGTGAACTGAGTACTTTTCACCTCCTTTATAATACAAGGCGTTTTCGTCTCCAATGTTTAGAATCATCCTACCAGTGTGTTCTTTTCAAAATTAGGCTTCTCATGCAAGAATTAGAACACATCCAGAGGAGGCAAAAGTTTTATTTGGAGGTGAAAAGAAACTGTATTCATTCTTTGAAATTACTAGTGGTGATTTTGGTGTTGACATGATGACACTAAAATGCATATCCATAATATTATGTATTTATGGTCATTGTCGCCTCCAGACAAAAATTGGTATTTAGATGTTTTAGAGTCCATAGATCACTATTTTGAGGATATACACTGCGATACGTTTTCACCTCAGGTTTTGACGTTTTCGCCTCCAGTTTGGAGGCAAACAGGAGCGTATACATATGAAACGGAGGTGAAAAAGCAGCGCTTAAAAGATATGCGAATAAATAGGCTATGGAACATTCTTGTAGCATATTTTGTAGCTGGTTTCTTTCAACTTGCAGAAATACACCACTTAATTTAAAAGTGTAGCGGGCTTATGCGACAAAAATACCCTACAAAATATTCTTGTAGCGTGTTTTTCAGGATAAAATGTTCTCTGCAATGCAGAAAATGTAACAACCTGAAAATGAATTATGTGTCTAGGCAACACCAACATAAAGGATGTTAGCCCAAATACCCAATTCGGCATAAGGGTACGCGTTGATTTGTATGCAATACCACCACGAGTGGTTATATGACTCGATGATGAAGTATAAAACGCCAACTAAACTGCTCTTTAAGGCGTTTTTATTGGCAGAAGGGCAGATTTTCACCCAACTGGGATATTATGCAGCTTTAGGTTACTTTCATCTCGTTTCTTTTCAATATGGGTTCTCCATGTAAGTTTTCTGTCCAGGTGTATACCAAGGTACTTTGAGCTTGGTTTTTTGGTATTATTTGCCCATTTGGGAATACAGGCGCATAACTGATGTTTCGATGGGAAAATATTACATGATTGTTTAGATTTGTCATTGTTAATTGGAAGATAAATCAAAGATTGAAGATCGCAAGCGAAGGGCTCAAAGCGACTGTACATTAATGCAGGTAGGTAAATCTGTGTGGTCATTGATCAAACTGGTTGCAATTCTGAAAAAGGGGAAAACATGAGATCTTTTTAAAACTTTGAAGGTAATTCATCAAGCAAAATACAGGGCTCGTACTCGGGTTACTTTTCAAGTAAAACCAAGTTACTAAAAATAATTACTAGAGTAACAATTGGTTGCTTTTTCAAGATTTTTTCAAAAATCCTACTTTTCCAAATATTGGTCCCAACATTACCAAAAAGTTCAGCTTTGTAAAATGGCCCTATTTTTGGACAAAACTTTTTTGGCATTGGCTAAGCAGTTTTGCTCTTAGCATTGTTGAATTTTTTTTTTCAACAAAAATGCCTGGTTTTTTTAAAGCAAAATTTTTTTTCAGAAAATTACTTACGAAAAATTTCCAAAACTCACCCATCACTTTATTGTTTATAATTTCCGAGAAGCCCTGCTTTTTGGCTTTTTGCCAAAATTGTCTTAGTTTTTTATTTTGTCAATTTATTGTCAAAAATTCTAGCTTTTAGCAAAATTGCTAAAAAGTTTTGCTTTTTGACCAAAAATTGCCAAAAAGCTCTGCCTCTTGCTAAAATTAGGTACCTAATGTCGAAGTCTCGTCTTGTGTCTAAATTGCCAAGAAGTCTCGTTTTTGCCAAAAATAGCTAAAAATTGATTTTTTTTTGCCAGAACAAATTTTAAAAGGTCTTACTCTTTTCCAAAAATTGACCTGATGAGTTGTTTTTTTTTTACCAAAAATTTGCTAAGCAGCCCTTTTTTTACTAACATTTCCAAAAGTTTTGATTTTTGCAGAAATTGCGAGATTGCATAGCTCACTATGATTATTATTTTTTTGGTGATTTTTTTTCTTCATACAAATATTTTGTCTGTATTCTGTAACGTTTTTGATTTTTTTTCAAGCTTTTTTGATTCCTAAAGTTTCCTTTTATTTTTGGAAAAAAGAAATGAGTAAGTATGAACCATGATCATTTTTAATGAGGTCTAAATTTCACCCATCAGATTCAACCTTTACCTCTCCACACTCACTTTCAGGCCAAAGAGTGCAGATGACCACAACTGTATAAAAATGTGCAAGCTAATCTTAGAAGAATTGTGGACCGGAGAAGAACACCAATTTCTTATTTATGTTTTTGATCTACAAAAATCTTATGCTATACCTCCAACACCCTCTTTTCAGATTGAAACGGGGATGGGAATAGCTAATACGTAAAAACTGGCATCGAGATTTGTACCATGACCATCGCATGCATCTGCAGAAGGGGGTTCTCCAATCTCCATTCGCTAAATGTCTAAATGATCAGTTTATTGAAAACATTACTTGCGAATTGACAAATTTTTGAAATGACCAACAACGGCGCTTCTTAAATGTTGCCAGATCGATCCAAAATAGCGTTAAGAAAACTGTAAGGGCAACGTTGATTAATTTCAGTCGGCAAACCACGTGCATTTTGTCTCAAAATGCACAATGAGTAAGTTACAGATGAAACGTGGATATGTTTAGAAACAGTTTTCTTCGTCGCCGGTACAAATGTATTTGTAAGATGACAAGCGTTGACGTTTAATAACTGGCGCTAGTGCTTTTGTATGCGGTATATAGACGAACGTTATAAAGTTTAGAAAGGAAAATAGAGGTACGAGGTAACTTTTGTATCGTATAGGAAAGATATTATCGCGTGCGCGATGATGGCTCGAGCTTCACAACGGTATAACTATACATTATTATATACTTTAGCCAATACGTTAACGATGCAAATCTCATCGCCATCTTTTGCGAAGTTTAACGGAATTTAAAGTCCTTTGCGTGTTTTTTTTTTGCGAGACTGATTTGCGCGCTTTTAGACGTTCGTGTATACTTACACTTAAAGCGATCATATTATATTTGTATATAAGGTAGATCGTTGATGTATTTTAGTAGGTACCTACCTACGAGCATATGCGTTGTTCTGGCTGTAGATAAATATAGGTATACGGATGGAAACTGTTCTTATATATGCATTTCGCGTAGCACTATTAGCGAATTTACATTCGCCTTGTAGTACGAATATATTGTAGAATCCATTAAAGAATTAGCGATGCCATCAGTAAATGCGATATTTGAGATAATTCGTTTACAAATAACGACGTTTCATCTTTTGTACTCGACTGAAGGGATGTGTTCTTGTATGGAATTTCCGTTTTCAGATGATAAAGCAAAGCTGACAAGGATAGTTTGGAGGTAATAAGGATAAGTTTGTAAACAAATGATGTGCTGTGCCAAGTAAATGTAATTTCTGCAAGATTCTGATCGGTTTCGTGACTCCAAAAGTGACGATGATAAATAGGGCAGCTGGATGCCGAATCTGAAAATCAAATTTTTAGAATCATTATTTTTAAGAAATCCTTTTTTGGACAGTTCTCATAAAAATCGTAATTAAATCGTCTTTACAAGTATCCAGGTGTCCGGCTCTGAACAGAATCACTTACCTACTTGTACTCTTTTTATATTTCTTGACTTCATCATTATGCTTTAAACTTTCTGTTCCTTCCTACTTCATGGAACTAATTTTATTCTAATTCAAGTTCACGTGCATAAAGCGTACTAATTAGGTGTTACCTTCATTGTAGTAAACGTCGCTGTTCTTTTATTTAATCAAAATTCAACCAATATCGTACCTCGTAACGTAGAATGCTCGAATAGATAACATCTTTACATTCGTTATTGGTTTTTTTTTCCTCGACATGGCTGGCTCACGATTTGTATGTATAGGGATTTTTACCGTTACAACGCGTTGTAGGTACGATAAATTTTCTTGTATTGCTATTATTCATTATGTTTATTGTGTGTATCGGTTTGCAAAAGAATAAAGGCAAGGTATCTTTGTGGCGTTACTTGAATTCTTGATTAAAGAGCTTAATACATGTTCGATTTTGAAGCGATGAAGGCAGATACGGAGGCGGCATGAGCTATGTAATCAGCTAACATACGCCGTAGCAATGGAATCGGAATAACAAAGCAAAAATTGAAACGTTGTTTCGAGCTGATTTTTTTTTCACCGTGTAAAGGGTAGAATATTTATCATTTTCTTGCTTTTGCAATATACCTACTGTAGGTAGAGGTATACAACGTTGAACAAGAGAGTATTTTTTCAAACGAACTGATACAAGTACGAATCATTTCATTCGGTTTGTTTTTTGTTCCACTAAATTTTTTGCTAAACGCCTGAATACTCGGAAGTTTTACGAATTCGATGAATTTGTCTTTTTTATTTTTAGTGAACGAAAAACGATGGAAAATTTCACACAGTGGAGGGGGGAAAATACTAGGGTGGTTCTTATTTACACTTCATGGACTTTTTTTTTGATTTTTTTCTGCACTCACCCCCCCCCCAAAGTTGTTTCATTTGATGAAAAAAGGAATCATATAAAGTTTAAACCCCCTAAGTAAATGGTGCCAGAATGCCCCCAATTTTTCAAAAAATTAAAAAATAGAAAATTATGCAAATATGTATTTTAAATTTTTGATTGTTTTCTATCCATACCACTCCAATATTCTCCCTTTGAACCATAACACCCCCCCCCCCCATTTTTTATCCCCTCCCCTGTAAGAAAACAATGAAAACTGGGATGATCAATTTTTGATTTTTTTCATTCCATTTCCATGCTCCCTCCCAATATTCCCGATTTGAACTAAAAGAGCCCCTAATTTTTTTCACCCCTTAATGGGCAGAAAGTGAGAGATCGAAGGGGTTCAAATTTGTCATTTTGAATCAGAAATGGGACGATTCGAATCGCGGATCAATTTTGAATCAGATTCAGAATCAGATTCAAAATAAAAATGAATCGTGAAAATTGAATCCGATTCACAACTGCAGCAAAATCGTAGTGTCTCGATTCAATTTTTTTGCGGTTCGCCAATTTTTCTGATTTTTTTCTCCTCAAAGAGTGTTTTTGTGATGCAAACTAATCAATTTTTTTGAATACCTACTGAGCACTGTTCACCTTTAAGATTGAAAACACAAATTTTCAGCTATAAACTACAGCATAAAATCGACTGCAGGTAGATTTCAAGTAGTTTTGGAGCTAACAGCGACCTCTTGGAAATTACTGGAGTATCCAGCAGATTTTTCATTTTCAGTGCTCAAATTTTCCATAAGAGTTGGAAATCCAAAATTTACGGTGGGTTCAAGTCATTTTAGAGCCTCCAGAAACTTTTTGAAAATTCCTAGAGCCTCCAGCAAATTTTAGAAACTTTAAATTTCCACAAAATTTCATAAAATGGAGTTGAAAAGTCGAAATTTACTCTGAAAACCAATTGTAATACCCTTTGCAGATAACTGCGAATTGCAAGTGGTTTCAAGTCGTTTTTGAAGGATTCCAGATACTTTTTGGACCATCGTGGTCGATAAGGTACCTAACAGTTATTTTTATTTTCAAAATCGGCGTATTTCAGTCTAAAACATATTTTTTAATTTTTTCCATCGATTTCATGCTTACCTCTTTGAAAATTTGAAAAATTACCCTTTCGCCTCTGCTTGCAGTAGAAAGATGAAATCCAATTTACATCCTTTGAGTTTTGATAATTCTGAGATGGATTTGCAGGCAGTTTCGATCCGATTTGGAACCTCAAGAAGAGGCTGTTCAGAAACTTTTGTTTTTTGAAAAATGCAATGCCACAAAATCTGTCATTTTACAATTTTATTGTACCTGCGATCATTTTCTATTTTTAATTTTTTTGAAAAATGAGGAGGGCATTCTGGCACCACTCTTTTTTACTTGGGGCAAAAACAAAATTAGGGAATTATTTTTTCATCAAATGGAAGAATGGAGGGGGGGAGCAAAAAATCTCAAACTTGAAAATGAGAGCCACCCTAGAGAATACATGCATTTGCATAAGTAGTATAGGTACCTACTTATACTTAGCTACCCTTTTATTAAATTTCACGATCGTGATAAGTCTTGCATAGTTGATCAGTACAAATTATTATAAATTCAATATTTCTCGTTTGAAAAAAATTCAGCATTTTTTTTTGTTTTTTTTTTGTGTGGGAGATTTCTTAGATAATACTCCTTTATATTGTAAGATTTTTTTTCAAATCCTTTTTAAGTAATAAGCAAATGTGAGTTATGATATTTTAAGAAAAAGTAGGTACTCTGTTTGATCAAATTTTGTTTTTTATGGTTTATTTTTGGATCCTCTTTCAATTTTTTGTTTGGTCCGAAAATTACCCTACTTGTTGGAATACCTGTTTACTTTTCTTTGTCAGGGTTCATTGCTGTAACAAGCAAATTTCGACAAAATTCCAGAAAAGTGGACGATAATATTGTGTTCTTTTTACAGCTAGTACAACTTTTAACATCGATCTGAATCCCTCATTCATTAGTTCGACTAAATATTCTAATAAAGCTTAACGAAATCGAGCGTCGAATACTTGAAAACATGCTCGTTATTTATTTAACCTCTATCAAAGGTTCATCTCGTATGGGTATTATAAGGTATCTCACTGTAAACAAACCCTGCACATATATTTTAACTAGGTACCAATTCCATGTGTGCAGGCGTCGATCTGAAGCACGACAATTTACATTCGATTATGAAATACACGTATGTATTTTATTTTCTCACACGAAATCTCGGTTGACACGACGACGACGATGACGATCAAAAATTTGAAATTCTAAACTCACAACAACGGTATATTATGGTACAGTCAATCGATCAAATCCTTCCTACACTCGGTACACATTTTCCATCAAAGCTCATTTTTCTAGCTCGTTGTAGGTATCCGATACTTTCTATTTTCTCGTATGTGATACTCGTGTGGGCCACATTTACATCTACATCGAAGTACCTACTATATAAGCCAAGATAAAAGAGGGAGACAATTTTGAAGAAATTTGAGAGACGATGCATGAAGTAATAAATTAACATACGTACGTGAGGTAAGTATATGGATACAGAAGCCACAGAGCCTGGGCGGATTTTTATCTGCTTTGCAGTCGCTGTATATCCTTGTAATGTAAACCAGCGCATGTACCTAACACGGCGTATATGGTATATAACACACTTACGACAAGTACGACGGCGGTGGCTTTTGCTTAGTTTAACAAAACTTATTAATGAGATTTATCACGAAGAAAATATAAATTAGTCACGTGCTATTGTCGTTGGAAAATTGTATGACCCGATTCCGTCGCGACGTAAGACAATCTATAAATATCATGGTGTGCTGCAACGTGTCACAGGTTCATTTTGATTGCGTCATAATTCTCAAAATTTGTAGGGTTTTTTATTTTCTTTGTATTTTTAGGATGAAAAACTACCCTTTTGTATGTTCATTTGTTTTTTTTTTCTTCTACAGATTAGGTAAATTGGGAATCTGGATTAGATGGAAAGAATCTTTTATGGAGAACATTTTTTCCTTCATTTGAAATTCTTTTCCTGCTCTTTTGCAGCCCAAATTTTTTCCAAAATATTAAATCTTGCACTTATTTAATCAATTGACTTTTTTTTAGAGTAAAATTTCATGATAAATATTATTGAAATCTCAACAAACGTAAATTTTCAAACCCAAGTCCAGAATCTTGAAAAAGATTAAATTTGTTCTGTTGAAAAATATTTATCTATTCAAAGAAACGTCTCTAATGACACCTCCTCATACATGTTCAACTGACAGAGACATCACTTTGTTTGAAATCGACACACGTATGACCTCTTTTTCGTGGAAATTTTCAATTTCAAAAGTGGCAAAAAATTCGATTCTGCAAAACAAAAGCTGAAAATTTCCAGTTACATTTAGGTATTTTAGGAATAGAGATACCGTTTTTTGGTGTCGTTTTATGAGAAATAAAAATCCTCTACAATACTTAGTGAAACCAGAGCAGGAAGTTTGAATAAAAATGAAAATGAAAATTGAAAGAAATTTTTCAGCATTTTCTCCTGTTTTTTAAAATTGTTGCAACGAGTTTCTTCCTATTGCCTTTTGTATGTATTTCACATCTAATTTGCGAGCAAAAAGAAACAAAACATTATGTATGGCATAGAAGCTCGTTAGAAAGTGGATCTAAGCATGACTCTCTTGAACTTCTGCCTCCTACTGATGATTTTTTATTCAATGTTTTATTTGTTTTTCACGACATCTTCAATACTAAGGATTACTCCTACAAACATACGTCAAAATTGGCAATATGTTTGCACTTATCTATTCTTTTATTGACAGACTTTTCTGTAAAGCACCCACCATCCATATCTACCTACGTATTTTCATTTTCTCGATACAAAAATGCAATATAAGCATTTGCCAGAGTTTATTTGTGCTTCATAAGGATTTTAACTGCGAATTTCAGGATGAAAAAAAAACACGTGGACGAAAAAGTGGAAATTAGGGTTATTTGGATTGCTGATTATACATAAATTTGGTGATTAAAAAAATTTCGACAGGAAGAAGGTCCAGGATTGGAGACGGTTCGATTCGAATTAAAATTCGTTGACGTCGTGATTCATCATTTTAATCAAATTTTTTAGACTAATTCATGATCCGAGATTCGAATCAGTTTTTTTTCAGCTGTGATCCATAATGGTAACAATACATATTATGAGCTATAAATCACGTTCACGAATTATTATTTTTTCTCTTTTTTCCCTCTACTGGTAACTTTCGACTTTTACAACTTTTTATTGAAATTTTCAGGTTCTGTATCAATTTTGAATGAAGTTTCAAGCAATTGTTGCCAAATTCACCTGAATTTTACTGAAATTTCATCAATTTCTTGCAATTTTTTAGTTCTGATGATACTTTATGTAATTTTTGGCAAATATTTTATCAATAATGTTTTACAATCTACCCAATTTTCACGAAACTCTGCAAATTTTGAGATGTTTCATCATTTTCTGATCAGTTTAATTTTCCATTATGTCATTTAAAAAAAAATATAAATACCTAATATATGTAGGTATTGTAGGTAGTTGTTTTTAGGTAGGTAAGTCAAGTTTGCAATTTTTGTTAAACTTTTCAGAAATTCCGAGATGTTTATATAGCAATTTTTATGTCAGTTTTTCTGTGATATTTTTGTGAGATTTCGTTCAGTTTTGATGACAAGTATTTTTTTTTGTAATTTTCTACCATTGTTTAAGTATTTGGTTATTTTTGCGATGGATTATCAAAACTTCGGTTTTTCCAATTTTCGTATCATTTCAACGAATTCAAGGAATTATCGTAAAATTTGATCCATTTTGCTGATTCATGCATCAATTTATGGCAATTTCCAATAACTGAGAAGTCATTTAAGAAAATTTTACTTTGTAATTTTGATAGGTTTTCAAGCAATTTTGAGAATGTTTTTGCAATTTTATTCGAATTTCAAGACGTCTTATTGAGTTTTCCAACAGTTTCTAATTACCTAGGTACTTTCAAGTGATGTGTATGCAAATTTTACGGGTTTTTCATTTTCGTTCCATTTGGTAGATACTACATATTTTTTGATCAATTTTTTAATGAGTTTCAATGTTTGTGAGAAGTCGAGAACATTGATCTTGAGCCAGATAGTGCATTTCTGTCGAGTCACTCAGTTTTGAGCTTTTTCTTTTGTATTCAGCAATAGTACATATACAATAAAAACACAAAAAAAATCTTATAACGTAATATTACAGTTTTATTAATACGTCTCGATTTTTTTTTTTTTGCCATAGTACATACATTCAACATCAAACAATTAACATGTAAGTATGAATTATCAAACGGTTGAAAACATTAATAATAATTATTTGAAATGAAAAAAGTCTCGTCAACGAGAATTGTTGAATTCACGGCGATTTATTATTTAAATTTTTTTACACATAATATACATTTATTTATTTACATATCGCATACACGATAAAGAATTTCCTCCTTTATCAAAAAAGAAAAAGAAAAACATGTACATATAAGATATACACATAACAACTGGGTAACTAAGACCACTGATCAATAGTTTTTTTAAACGATAAAATCATAAAAAAATATTTTTTTGGTATTTTCTTTCTTATTATTATTTTTTTTAACTCGAAGCGTTACAAAAAATTCGCACCAATATACGTTTATCATATCGAGGTTTTTTTTTCACGAGACCAACAAAAAAATATATAAGAAATCGTATAAAAATTTTTTTAATTACATTCGTTTTATTTAATAAAAAAATTGCGGAAAATAATAATTATATCGATATAGTTAACGACAAATTGCGACTACGTTCCCGAAAGTATAGACGTTGTTAAAAAACAAATTAACAGCAGCCACAACGACGTGCAGTGAAATAAACTAAGTCCTCGTCCTCTTCCATGCTGCATAGCGGCAGGATTTTCACCTGTAAACAAAAAGCAAATAAGAAAAACAACGTTTAAACGGAAAATGTCGTAAGAGTGAGCGTGAAAAATTATCCTATACACATACGAGTACGAGCTACCTACATATCACGAAAACTACAAGTACCTATAACGTCCCTATACGCGAGTTCCCTGTGGCCCTTTCGTATTCTCAATTCGGCTTGTCTCGTTGTTGTGGCGTATGAAATTAAAATGCACGTCGCGTCGGTTTGAATTTCTTTTTGTACCTCTCTTTCCTTCCCTACCCTTCTCTTCCCTGCAAACTGTTAACATTTCCTCGAATATTTGGCTGATCTGTGTTGTTTATATGAGTGTTTTTTGGAAGAATGTACGAGCGATGTGATGCTCGTTGTAATCCGTAAAAATAAACAATTGTCTACGTGAAATTTCAAATTGAACGTTGAAATTTATTTTGTACAAGTAAAGGCGTAGGATATATGAAACTTATTTTCTTGTATTTTTTTTCTCGTTCGAGGCGCATATTTTGTTTTGTTTTTTGTTTTTTTCGTTAACAAGAGCGAGTGTTTATCATGCAATGATTTTGACACATTTCTCAGGAAAACTCGAAGTTAGTATCGGTGGGTTTAATCGGAAAATCTTTTTCTATTTTATTTTTTATTTTTTTGATACCTTGAAGTAATATGCAAGTACATTACATGAGTGCTTATTAGTTATGTTAGTTGAATGAGTAATTGAAAACGAAAAATTAAATTATTGTTTGTTTAAACGTTTCCTGGTGTTATTTCTGAATAATAAATAGCTCTGTAAAATTTCCAGCTTTTTCAAGAGTTAGGTTAAGTAATGATTTCAAGAAGGGTAAAAACTTCCCAAAAAATTGTTGAAAATGAGGAAAATTTTTGAAAATCTGCTGTAATATTATGCCTAGTAATTTTTAATGCTAAGCAATTGAAATGTTTTTGAAGCTGTTGCAATAAGAAATTCCCAATTCCAATTTTTGTTATTGTCGTTGTTTTTTTTGAAAGTTTCAGCTCATTTTACTCAATGTTTCAATTATTCATTTGGACAAAACCGTTTTCTTTGAACAATACCAATGGAAGGTCTGAATGAAAAAACAACTGTACCTATTCCAAAATGGAAACTTCACAGAAGGCGTAAATGGCACGGTGGAATTACATTTTAGAGAGTTGGAGGAGGATGGGGAGAAGGTAAAAATTTGCCTTTCAAAATGTGAATGATGGCTGTTTTCAAACCACTGCCTTCAAATCTTCGATCATAGACTCACAAGAGAGTGATTTATTTTTTTCATCACTGGTGGGGAGTGAATTCTCTCAGTGACTTCTATCAAGAGAAACTTTTCAGATACACAGCATAAAATTAAGACGAATAATTTTTGAATTAGGTATACCTAATTAAATTGTTTGTTTCTGGACAAGTTTTCTCATTTTGCTAAAATAATTTTATTTTGCATGTAGGTATGTATAAGACGTATACTTACTGAAAGATAACAAATTTTCTTTTTGTGGAGGAAGGTAGGGAGGGAGAGGGGGGTGTTTGTAATTTGTTCCAAGAAAATTCTGAACACAATAATCATACTCTCGATACAAAATTTTCAAGTCTTGATGATTTTTCAATATTTTTTATGAATTCTGTTTTTTGTGTGTTATTTGAAAAAAAGACAGCATTTTTTTGCTGACGAGTAACCTTTAAAAAAAACAATGCTGATGAATTTCCATCGAAAGCAGAATACCTCTCCCCCCATCAACATCACATTATATGGTCAACTAATTCAAAATATAACAACTCACAAGTTCCTTGGGCTGCACTTCAATCAAAAGTTGACCTGGAAAATCCACTTACAGCATACATATAAAGAAAAAAAGCACAATTTCTTTGAATTTACTCAAAAAAGTCAGTGGTAATTGAAAAAACTAAACTCAGTGCAAAATCAAGCACTTCGACTCTGCTCAGGAGCATTTTGTACCAGCCCAATAACCAAGCTATTTGAAGAGACTGGAATACTCCCTCTATCACAGAGAAGAGATCAGCTCATGTTGAAGTGGTACCTGAAAGTTAAAAATTCTCCAAGCCATCCTAATTTCTGCAAAATGTTTTACTCTCCACTGGAAAAAAAGTATACTACTTATCGCCCTATTGGCTGTCGTTGTAGAGATCTGCTGATTAATCTTCACATAGATCAGGAAGACACCAATTCCATAAAATATCAAGTGTAGCAAACGAGACTCTGTTCTGATTCAAGGGGTACACCATACAGGAGAAGTAGGAGAGAAGAAATTGTGCTAACCAGATTATGAATTGGGCATACTGCCTATACTCATTCTCCACTTTTCAAGGACAAGCAACTGGAACAATGTGACCCTTGTGGAGTCCCAATTACCATCATACACCTGATTAACCACTGTCCCAAATATAAGAAAGATAGAGAGCAAATTCTAAGGGAGCTTACTTATGAAGATGTTCAAACAGACAATGAAGATATACCTATATCAGAAGTTTTTCACTTTTTTAAAATGCATTGGGATCTATATGACCTCATTTCGTGAATCTTTATTTTTTTGCTATGTTATTTTGTGAATTATTTTTTACTTGTTATGTTGTCTGTACTTTGTTCATTTTGTTTATAAAATGTAAATGTATTGTGGATGCAAAAAAGCCCAGATGCTAAAGCGTCCTAAAATGAATAATATTTTTTAAAAAAATTCAAAATGTTCAAAGTTTCAAAAATTATCATTTTTTTTTTAAATTCTGAATTATTTTGTATTCCTTATTTTAGAGAAATCAACCATTCTTTTTCACAGACTTCGTTTAAACAAATTCCAATTGTTGGATTCAATTCATTCATAACACATGAATTAAAACCACTTCTGCCTTAAGTGAGACTGGTCCAGACTCGAAATCCAAGGATGTCCAAATGTTAAGGATGAATGGAAGTGGGAAAAAAGGTCAAAAAGTCAAACTGGAAATCAATTGATAAGTAATAAAAAGTGACATTACATTTCCAAAAATCACCTACTAGAGAAATTTGGAAGGAAGACAACGTGTTTTTCACATTTTTTAATATTGAAAAACCTTGTATCATGCTTCCCACCATTCCCACCTAAAGTAATATAGAATTGATACAAGTATGCCGTCATAATAGGGCATATTCCAGCGTTCCGCCTATACCAATAATAGGTACACAACGCGCCGAACTGCAGCGCTGCAAGCTGCATAGGTTGAGCCGGTTGAGGTTTTACTATAATCACCATACTGTTTCTGCTAAGTTTCTGCGTTTAAATACAATTTACTCGAAATTTTGATCGAGGACATAGGTGTTTGAGGTGAGGAAAATGATCTACGTTAAATTCTGAACAAGATGGAGGTTGTTTGAAAGTTTGCCGCACCATAGAAAAAAACTTATAAAAGCTCAAAGTTGAAAGGCTCTTGAAAAAATATGTTTTTTTCATATTTTTTTGTAGTTAAATGCAATTTACTCGAAATTTTGATCGAGGACATAGGTATTTGAGGTAAGAAAAACGATCTACGTAAAAAACTCTACAAGATGGAGTTGATTTGAAAGTTTGCCGCGCAATAGAAAGAAACTTATAAAAGCTCAAAGGTGAAAGACTCTTAAAAAATATGGTTTTTTCGAATTTTTTTGTAGTTAAATACAATTTACTCGAAATTTTGATCGAGGACATAGGTATTTGAGGTACGGAAAATGATCTACGTAAAAAACTCTACAAGATGGAGTTGGTTTGAAAGTTTGCCGCGCCATAGAAAAAAACTTATAAAAGCTCAAAGTTGAAAGACTCTTGAAAAATATGATTTTTTCGAATTTTTTTGTAGTTAAATGCAATTTACTCGAAATTCTGATCGAGGACATAGGTATTTGAGGTAAGGAAAATGATCTGCGTAAAAAACTCTACAAGATGGAGTTGGTTTGAAAGTTTGCCGCGCCATAGAAAAAAACTTATAAAAGCTCAAAGTTTAAAGACTCTTGAAAAAATATGTTTTTTTTGTGTTGTTTTGTAGTTAAATACAATTTACTCGAAATTCTGATCGAGGACATAGGTATTTGAGGTGAGGGAGTTGGTTTTAATTTTAAAAGCTCGAAATTCGACAATATAAAAAAAACATGAAAACCAGTATGTCCTCGATCCAAATTTCGAGTAAATTGTATTTAACTACAAAAAAACATGAAAAAACCATATTTTTTCAAGAGTCTTTCAACTTTGAGCTTTTATAAGTTTTTTTCTATGGCGCGGCAAACTTTCAAACCAACTCCTTCTTGTTCAGAATTTAACGTAGATCATTTTCCTTACCTCAAATACCTATGTCCTCGATCAAAATTTCGAGTAAATTGTATTTAACTACAAAAAAATACGAAAAAATAATATTTTTTTAAAAGTTTTACTACTTTGAGCTTTTATATTTTTATTTCTATTGCGCGGAAAACTTTCAAACCAACTCCATCTTATAGAGTTTTTTACGTAGATCATTTTCCTCACCTCAAATACCTATGTCCTCGATCAAAATTTCGAGTAAATTGCATTTAAATACACAAAAATCCGAAAAAAACGGAGGTTTTCAAGAGTTTTACAACTTTGAGCTTTCGTAACTTTTTTTCTATAGCGCGGAAAACTTTCAAACCAACTCCATCTTGTAGAGTATTTAACGTAGATCATTTTCCTTACCTCAAATACCTATTCCTCGATCAAAATTTCGAGTAAATTGTGTTTAACTATAAAAAAATGCGAAAAAAACAAATTTTTTCAAGAGTTGTACAACTTTGAGCTTTCATAGCATTTTTTCTATAGCGCGGAAAATTTTCAAGCCAACTCCATCTTGTAGAGTATTTAACGTAGATCATTTTCCTTACCTCAAATACCTATGTCCTCGATCAAAATTTCGAGTAAATTGTATTTAAACGCAGAAACTTAGCAGAAACAGTATGGTGATTATAGTAAAACCTCAACCTATGCAGCTTGCAGCGCTGCAGTTCGGCGCGTTGCGTAACTGTTATTGGTATAGGTTTTTGGTTAGTGATAGACGGCATACTTGTATAGATCTATATTACTTTATTCCCACCTCACCAAATTGACGCTAGAGGCTGAAATTTCACATGTGAATCTGGAAGGGGCTTTGCCATAGATGTGCCTTTTGGGGATTTCAACTTTGAAATTCCTCCCCCACCCCCACCACCTTTCATTTACAAAAAATAGATTTTTGCCTAATTCCGAACTGTTTTTGATGAAGTGAGGTGACCATCCGAACGAAGCGTCTCCGATAAAAATAAGTTCTAAAGGGTGATGGGAGTAGCGAGTTACCGAAATGAGGCGATTCGACGGTCTGGTAAGTGAAGAACGACCTGATGCTTTTATGGGACAATCAGGACTTTTTATAAATACATCCATCTTTCATAAAAAAAATTCTTAGATAATTGATTCACGTTTTCATTTTCGGATTATTTTAAAAGAGATGTTTTAAATTTTTTTTTTAGATATGAATTATAATTTTTATAAAATTTTGAATCCACCCCCCCCCCTTCTAATTGAAAACATAGTCCTTTCTGAGCTCGAGAGATTCGAATATACATTTATGTGTTTTGATGTTGTCATTCAAGTTTACATAATTATTTTTAAAATAGGATTTCTTCGTTGTTTCAGAAACGAATGAATGAATGGAATACCTTATTACTTAGTATCACATTTTTGTCTCTGTAAAAAAATCAAAACTGAGAAAAATTACTTCGTGTTAGATTTTTTTAAAAATTATAATATGTATCTTATTGGAATAATTTAATGAGTAGTAGAATTTTCAGAGCCCTTAAAATTTTTTTCTGCGACCCTGAATGTTTTTTGGGGGGAGGGGGGAGAGAGAGGGAATGTTAATTGTTTTTTGGATGGCATTGCCATAGTTTTTCGGACTTATAATAGTATATAGGTAATTTTTTAAAAAAGAATTTGAGACATTTCTGTTTTTTTTTTAACAGCTCCATTTTGTAAAATAATGCCCCACCGAAAAAAAAAAAACTTGGAGAATGAAATTTGTTCTCGTCTTTCAATATGTTCGATATCGATGTATCGATACTTTCGTGGTAATTTAATATCGATAACCATATCGATATTCTCATCACTTTTGTAAGTACGTATTCGAAGTTAACGCCTGTATTCGCGATTTTTTTTTTCTTACACGGTTCGCTATCTGCGAAAACTGTTAAATAATTCGTCGCGTAAATAAATGTCGCAGAGATATTATCAAATATCCATAAAAGATGAAATTACATTTCTATGCCATTGAATTTACATTAACGCTGCAAGAAATGAAGAAACGAGAACATTATAGACAGAGAAATGGTTAAATGGCAGAAATGTTGGTAATACTTGGAATACATTTAATTTTATGACTGCCGGTCCCGTTCTTAACCCAATATGAATAAATTTACGCTAGAGCGTTTCTTGTACCGGAATTTTGAATTCGACGTTTAGAGCATGTTTACCAGCAGAAACATTGCCAAAAGATAAGGCCCCCGCTGCATCGAGTATTTTGTTTGGTTGGCAAAAACACAGCTGTTTTGCGGTTCACAATTAAACCCGTAGACATTTGCGTTTTCTTAATAACAAGCCGAGGAATTTCACGAATACAATGAATTTTTCGAGAGTGTGTTTTAAATCGCGATGATGAAATTTTACGTTTAAGTGAATTCTTTATAGCACAATATGCGACGATCGAGGGGGGGGGGGCGATACTTTGAATTCAAAAGCGTCGAGGAGTAGTGTATAGCGTGTAGTGTAATACTCCCGCGCGCGTTGATGCCTTAAGCCCTTATTGGATGGAAATTTTTTTCACCCCTCGCCGCAAGCTTCGGTTTCGGTCAAAGTCTTTGTACGTATAATGGAGAGGAACAGTTTAACGGGGCACGTAGCGTTTTATTGATAATGTGGTGGTTGAGTCTATTGCCATAGGCCGGAATTGGGTTATGATATTCGATGGCGCGGTTTATAGTCCTTTATTGTTGAGAGAGAAGATACGGCTCGACCAACGAATGGCAGATGAGATTCGGTGATTTTAATGGCAAATATAAATGCTTTAATTGCCGCCGAGTAGATCGTGATACCGTTTTACGTATACATATTATACGTATAAAAGGTATATATTTGTACGTATATTATACAAATGTAGTGGTGCTAGCGCCTTGAATAAGATGCTAATAAATTATGGTCGATTAAGTTTGCTTATTCTTAAGACATATATATTTCGACGAACTGAATTGCTAAAAGGCCTCGAATCTTCGGGTATTGAAATAGAGGTTTAATCTCGAGATTTACAAAGTTCCTTCCGTGTAGCTATAGCGTAGCGTGGCGAGGTGTTCGTTTCGATCGTAGCTTTACGCTGTTGAATATTCGCGGATGGGAAGTGAGCGAGGAGAGGGGAATCAAAGGGGTTGAATTATTAATTTTTTGCGTTGTGAAAAATTTAATTTTCTTGTTCGAGTATGGAAATTCAGTGAAGAAAAAACGAGTAGATCCATTTTATTTTTGGTAAAATTAAATTTTGTTCGTGTACTTTATTGAATGAAAATTTGGTGAGAATTTCAACTTCTAAAAATCAAAACAGTATGAAAGCATTTCCAATCAATTTCAAGCGTCGAAAATATACATAGAGTAGTCACATACTAAATTTCCGCTCTCTAGTTAGTTTTGGCCATGCTTTCAACTTTTATAGTTTTTGGCCCAAATTTTGATTCTTAAAAATTTATCGAAAATCAAATGATAAATAATGATGTATTTTTGGATACTCTGTTCATTTATCTGTATCCTGTTCTAATTTTTCTGCCAGTTATTTGAGATGCTTCTCTTGCGAGCCTAAATTTCGAAAAAAAAAGTCCGCCAAGGATGATGCGTACGAAATACGAAAACCATCTCACTTTTACAAGTTACATGTATTTTTTATTTTAAACACTCGCCCAGCGTACTATGTGTACTCGAAGAACCCAAAATTTAAAAAAAAAGTATAAAAACAGGAAGTTGTGAGAAAAATAGGAAAAATAAAATATTGGAATTTCTGAATTATTGATGTTCATAAAAGGCAGAAAACTTGAAACGAATATTTAATGTGAAATCAGAAAGCTGAAAAAACAAATACCTACAAATACGCGCTACAGATCGAAGAAAAAAAATCGTAAAAATACATTCGTGAAATTCTACCACCTTCTTCTTCTTCAATAAGTATCATCAAATCAAGCCTATTCTTCTCCCACGCTCATATCATTGAAACATTCGCTAAACTTTTACACCTTAGCTTTGTATTTTTCTTCACTATAGTTAAGTATCTATAAAGTTGTTGTCATATGAAAATGTCAAGGATAGTGAATATTCAAATTGAAATTCTTTCCAAATCAGTATAAACGACGTAGCTGGAATACAACATTAGTATGGAGAACTTTGGTTAATATTTGTTGTTGGCAGCGAATAAAAATTTTCTAAATCGACATTCGAAGATTCAATGTAACGAAACTGAAGCGGAAAACAACATAAGCTATGTCCTTGAAATCTACATTGCTTTTTATTAGGTCTAGCCCTACGTATACTCTAACACAGTGCGAAAGACTTCGAGGGATGAATTTTAAACTAAATTTTTCTTTTCGAATTTCAAATCACATGGGAAAAGCCTGAGCAACAAAATTCATTCACTTGAAAGTAAAATTTCAAGTATACAATATTTACTTTGACGATAAGGAAATAGGCTATACGCCTGTGTATTTGGCTGAAATGAAATTTTTACGGTCGGAGATTTCAAAAAGTGATAAAAAAATTTATCCATCAGACTAAAATTAGGTCTGCAGTTATGAAACATTCGAATATTGGAAACATCTCCGAGTTAATTTTGTCGTCTGTGAAATTTTCACGATATTGAATTTCTACTTCGGTGTGTTTACCGAAGATACTAGTAGGTCAATTATCGACTGGGTTGTATCAAATTGTCAAAATTTTCAGCCTTCGACAAAGTTGATCGATGTAAACTAGGAATTGTTTAGTTGGAATTTTGTAATTCTCTTCTTTTTTTTTTTACAAATATGGAAGATTGGAATGTTGAGAATTAAGTGCATATGTGTTGGTTTTATTCCAATGAAAAAGTTAAATTTTGGCGAAATTTTTGTACCCAACTATACCTCCTTCCTAATATGTAGATATTTTTCTAATTTCTGTTATTAGGAAACCTGTTGAACTCACACTCTTCGATTTATATAAAATCAAACTAGATTGAAACAGCCACAGCATGTCCTAAAATTTATGTAACCAAATTTTCAGATACCTACCAATTAGAGTTCATTTTTGAAGAATTTTTGAAAATTTACTTCATTTTTCGCCTATTTAGAGCGAATTGAAATTTCTGGGGAAAATTTAAAAATCGATGGAGGCTCCAGCTGCTTAAGTAAAACTAGTATTTATTGATGTGTAGTAGTTGAAATGGAACTTTGCTCAAAGAAATTTATACTTCAAGGAAAAGTTTAAAAATTACCCTCGAAAAAGATTTATCGAATTTTTCAAATTTCTAAAAATTCGCCAAAAACCCAAAAATGAGCTTTAGATTGGGTAACAAGCACATTTTGAAAATTATCAATATTGACGTAGCCACCGAAAAATCAAAATAATTGCCTGTTACTCGCATTACAGGGGGTGGTATCTTTTCGGATAGCTGAAATCAAAATTAATGGAGAAGGAACCTCTTATAGTCAAAACTTAATCTCGAAGCGGTTTTTAATTACATTTCGCGAGCAGATTAATAATATTTTTAATGTATCAATTTAATGGAATTTTTCCGCTAATTTCTTCGGACGTCAATTTAGAATTAATGTTGAGAAAGCGTAGGAAAACTTGCCTAGCCTGCTATGGTATAAAAATAATAATAAAGTACCCTTTACAGTGTACCTGCGATGAAAAAATTCCATTTTCTTCACCTCATTCGTCTTTGCTCGTGTTACCTAGTAACAAGTTTTCTTTGTCTGGATTAAATTACTGTTGCACGAGTATGTCTCGTTTTGGAACTTTCTCCCCGTATTGTTCAAGTTGATATACACGTGTTAAAATGAAATTAAGAGAAAATGTAAGTTAATCATTTTAATAAACAAATGCAATGTTCGTGTACCTGCACAGTGTATGTACCTATACTCACATTCTAACACAACAATAGATTTTGAGCGATAAATTTCTGCAGATTTGCTCATTCTTACAATGTATGTGACCCTTTTAAATCTCGCAATTGGAAAAATTTTAATTCGATAATTTTCACACGACTAATTTCAATCAATTGGCATTCCTATGTTGAGCTATTCGCCCACGTATACGTGTCCTCGTTCTGGTTAACTTCGCCATGCACCAGTAATCCAAAAAAAGTATTATCGAAGCGACGAAAAACAACACGTAAGAGCGAGACAGTGCGAGGAAAAAAAAATAGATATAGCGGTATCCAAAAAAGACTAATGCGTACAAAGAAAATAAATTAAAAGACCCCTTCGAAGAAGCCCTATTTTTCACCTTGACTTTAATAAAGAGCCAGTCAGAGGAATGTAAAGCGAGCGGTGCCGTCTCACTCGAACAGTTTTACAAGCAAAAGCTGTACACGTCTAACGTCCGATTGTCGAGTTGTCTTACCGTCTGTGATTTAGTACATAAGTTAGCACTGTTATCACCCTTTAACACTAGCAAATGGTTTTAGAAAGAGAAAGACAATTAAACGCCTCTTCCCCGACCAACCCACACGACTCGCGTCGTCCTCGTATATACCTTTAATAAAGCGGTAAAAGCGCACCGAGTAATGACTTTTTTCATTCTTTTTCTCGCCTCATCTCCCAGTCTCCCAGTCTGCGATACTTTTCTCGGCTACTTCACAGTTCACAGTTACACACCTACAACCTTTCGCAAATACTCAACTACTCGTATACCGAAACAAAATATGTAACGAGAAGCGTCTACAGTGTTGGGGGAAAAAAAGAGCTAGCTCGATGTGAGATGAAAAGAATGAGTACAGAGTTGCAGGGTATACATAACACGCCGAAAAAAAATGGCTACGTGATAAAATGGAAAAAATCAAGTGAAACGAGTTAACGCCGCACCAAAAATTCTATTGTGGACTTGTTGAAAACGTGACGTAACTTTTTATACATACCCTATCTCTCAGTCTATCTCTCTTACTCTCGTATCGGGCAAATGATGATTTTTCAAAATTGCTTCGACTTGTTTTATCACGCACATGTTCATCGTGCTCCGCAATTCATCTCAATATACCAACATAAATGAAAAAACTCCGCCATATATATATTTTTTTTAACCCTACGTCGTCGTCATTATACACAGTGTAGGTACCCCTTTTTTACTTTACACATTGCCACCGTACCGAGCTATTCGCGAGTATGGGCACATACTACACATATCTATGCAAACATCATTACTTATGGTGTACCACATGCCCTTCATATTGATGAACTTGGCATCGTACGTACGTTTTGCACCTTTTGTTTACCGTTGATAAAATCATTTTTCACCCTCTGTTTTCCCATTGTAAAATGTATTTATCGTAAATCTACACTGCTCGCAAATCTGAGCGTCAATTTCTCTTCGAGGTTTGAAAAATCGACCCATAGACAGATTCTTTTTTTTTTTTACAGTTTCAGCGAGATGTAGTGATCGATAAAATTCATAGGTAATGTACCAGTCTATTTTTCAGCAAAATTTCATATTGCAACAGTTTTTCCAAATATTGGTATTGAAGAATTCAATATTTTGAAGCAGAATAGAGGAAGTCATTATCACGTTAAACTGAGCACTTAAAACTAACAAGGGAACCATTTGAATTCATATTGTTCAATTCAAATGAAGCCCAGATAGATCCTAACCCGGTAAACACACCGAACGCGAATCGCCGGCGGAAATCGCGGTCGCGAAAATCGCGTTCGATTCGCTGGCGAATAGAAGGCAGAAATCGCAGTGAAAAAAATGAAAAATCTCGTTGCAAAAATCGTAGGCGTATCGCCGGCGGATTCAGCAGTGATATTTTCAACGCGATACTCGCGTTCTATCCGCCGGCGAATCGAACGCGACAATCGCGCTGAAAAAATTTGAAAAAAACACTGCTGAATCCGCCGGCGATACGCCTACGAATTTCGCAACGATCTTTTTCATTTTTTTCAGCGCGATTTCCGCGGTCTATTCGTCGGCGAATAGAAGGCGAATTTAGTAGAGTTCTTTTACAATATTTTTCATGCGATTTTCGCATTTGTTTCGCGTTCAATCGAGTGAGCATTCAGATGTTCTTACGCAAGCATGCAATAACGAGCAGAATGTTGTGTTTTTTTTTATCTTTTCGTTCGTGTTTATTTCAAATTGGTTTTCTGGTGTTGAATTTTGATTAATTTTTTTGGAGTGATAACGAACAATTTTTTTTCGTGGTGTGTAGGTACATAGAATAAATTTTTCGGCGATGAGTCAGATTGGAATTTTTTTGTGATTATTTCTAATGAATTTTTTTTAGCAATTTTTGACACTTTTTTGTGATTTTTAAAATAAATTTTTCACTGTATTGATTCAAATTTAATTTTTTTATTCAGCTTGGAATTTTTCATGGTGATTTTAAACTGTTTTTTAGTGATGAATTCTGATAAATTTTTGATGATTTCAAATGGATTTTGTATGGTGACTTAGAATAATTATTCTAAATCTCCATAATTCAATTTTTGTGTTTTTGGTTATTTTAATAAATTACAATTGATGTTGTTGCATTCTTGTGTGAAGTGATTTACCCAAGTATAGGTACTTCATCGTTTTTTCTTTTGTTATTTCCTAGTTTGTCTTCCTACATCAGAATCAGAAAGCATTCTTCACTTAATTTACTCGTTATTTATTTTGTTTTCTTGATTTTTAATTATGTAAACAAGTAAATTACTCGTAAAATTAATTGAAGAATACGTTCTGATTCTAATGTGGGAGAAGAAACTAGGAAAAAACCAAAGCAAAACATCATTGCGATTATCGCCTTCGAATCGCCTTCGAATCGCGTTCTGATATCGCTGCGATTTCCGCCGACGAATCGCCTTCGAATCGCGTTCTATTTCAACAGCGATATCGCTGCGACTCCCGCCGGCGTATCGCCTTCGGATTACGCTGCGGAAAAAGCGGACATTTTCGCCGGCGATTCGAACGCGATTCCCGCCGGCGATACGCCGGCTGCCAATACGATGATCGCCTTCTATTCGCTGGCGTATCGCGTACTATGTGTTTACCGGGAAGAGCATGTCTTAAGAACCCCCAACGAAATTTTTAGGCTGCCTACTTCCCTGTCTGTTTTGATTTTATAACGTCATAATCAATTAAGAAATGACTGAATGAAAAGATGAAGCTGGTATCATTCAAATTACAGGTAGGTATCAATAAGTTCTGAATAATTAAACATAACACAATTGTATCGGAGAGCAGAGGAAGAATAGGGGGAAAATTTGGCAATAGCTATAGCAAGTGAAGTATTTGGATGGTCTATACTATAATTATTGAAGTTTCGATTTTTTGTGCTCCCATCCTTTAAATGTGTTAGATTTTATTTAAAAAATAATTCCCTGGGCTCAAAAAAGTAATGCTAAGCCCCCTCAAAGCCAAAAAAAAAAATCAAAAAAATGTGATCAATTTTTATCAAAAATTGTCGATTTACTCAATATAAGTCTTCAAGGAAAACCTCCCCTGGTATTTCAAGTATTGTTGGTTTCTCTGCTCAAAGCTCCCAAAATCAAAAAATACAAAAAATACGTATAATTAACAGAAGAACAGTAGTGACAAATTTGAAAATTTTTGAGTTCTGAGTCAGAAGTTTTTCAAACGAACCTCCTTAACAAAAAAATAAAACGTTTCTCATCCCTTCTATTTTCCAAAAAAAATTTCAGTTCATTTTTTGGGGTTTTCAACTCTGAAGCTGCATATAAACCGGAGGTGAGGTTTTTTTAAGAGGTTATTTCCAACACAAAAATTCAAAATTGCTAAAGAATTTATTTATTTTTGAGAATTTTTTCCAACAGTGAGGAATTTTGTAAAAAGAGACCAAAAATATCCGAGGGGGGGATTACTTATTTAATGTTGATAATTTTTCAATTTAAAAGAACTTCATAATTCATAAGTACAGGGTAGGGACTAGGGAACCAACACTGTTAGGAGCACCGCCCCACGTTGGGCGCCAATGTAAATATATGACAATTCTCTATACTATGATGTATGGTAAAATCTTATTGCAGTACACAGAGACTTACCCCAGCTATGACTGTCACATATTGTATTATACTAGTAAACTAACACACGTATGCAGTTACTTTGTACTGAATTATGTACAGTGGAACCTTGATAACTTGAAATCCAAGGGGAATGGTCATTTATTCGGCTTATAGAGGTTTTCGAGATAATCAGTTTCGAGTTATGCAGGTAAGATTTTCAGAGCATTCGAGTTATAGAGGTCTTACAAAATGAATGAATTGAGAGATATGTAAATGCATAAAAGATAGAAGTATGAGTTGAAATATCCGAGTTATAGAGGTAAACGCCAGACAACGTACGAGTTATAGAGGCTTTCTCACTATTTTCAGTAAAAGTTTAGCTTATGGAGTTACAACTGAGATATGTAGTGCATAAAAGATAAATGTATGAATTGAAAAATATTCGAGTTATAGAGGTAAACGCTTGACAACGTACGACTTATACAGGCTTTCTCACTATTTTTTGCAAAATTTTAGCTTCGAGTTATGACATGGTTTGTGTAGTCAATTTCGACTTATCTGAGTAAAGTTAACATTGAGTGTTACAGAGATTTCAAGGGGAATGGAGGTTGGTTTGGCTAATAGAGGTTTTCGAGTTAAAGAGTTTCGAGTTATCGAGGTTCCACTGTAGTTCCACTTACACACCATGTTTTTTCCCCTTGAAATTTGGCTTTTGCAGTGGCGTCTCTAGACAATCTGAACAGGTGTGCCAATTTTCAAAATTATGAAACCAAGTTGTAAAATTTCAACCCCCCCGCCCCCAAATTTTCATTCTGACCCAAAAATGTTTAAAAAAAATGATGTAAGGGTTTGTTCCTGTACACTCTCTTGTCTCTCATTTTGTCATTCTTATGCACAGTATGGATTCTGATCAGTTTATTACCATTGATTTTGTTTTTTGTAGGTATTGCCCTTCCTTCGATTATCACCTCATCCTTCTTTGAAGTAAGAATCCTTGTGACAGAATCAGTACGACCCATCGACCTTGTAAATAACCTTGTTGCCTTCTCTAATAGACCAACTGTGTATATGGAATCTAACATAACGAAATGGCACCAACATCTCACCACTACTAACACAAAGTTTTACAGAAGTGTAAGGTACTGGGTTTGGGAATGGCAATGCGCATGTGTGACTTAAGAAGAAGAGGCGAGAGGAGGCGCGTCATCTGGTTTCTCGTTGTAGTTGATGTTGTTGTGTTGGTTATCTTCCCCTCTCACCGAGCGGGTAACCTAGGGTAACTGGCGCATGACCATTTCCATTCCCAAACCCAGTACCTTACACTTCTTGTAAAACGTTGTGTTAGTAGTGGTGAGATGTTGGTGCCATTTCATTACCATTGCACAGTTGGTCTATTAAGAAGTGAACATAAAGCGAACTGAATTAAGCTGTAAGGTCGATGGTACGACCATTTAACAAACCAAATTGCAAGTTCAAACTTTTTTTGTAGCCAAAGTAATTCATTTGTAATTTTTTTTTGGAGAATGAACAGGTGTGCCCATGCACACTGGTTAGCAGCGCCAGTGTTTTGCACAAATTTGGACGCAATTTTTACGAGTATATTGATTTTTAAAAGATTTTTTTAAAGATTTGAGATGCTTTTACTTAGCGCAATTCAATTTTTAGTTGTGTTCTGATTTTTTTTATGGAAATTTTTAAAAATAGAAACCAACCACTTCACAGGGTGTTAAAATAAAAAAAATGCGAAAAAAGGCCAAAAAATCTTTTACAAAAACATAAATAAAGTAAGAACCACCTCTAATAAGCACGCTGGTTTATCCATTGACTCCAAATTTAAATTTTCAAAAGTATCAGTTGTAATAAAATGACCATGAGCGGGTGGGAGGGGGCCAAAAATACAATTAAAATGAATTTTTGATTAGGAAAATAGGACCGAATAGAACTTCACAAAGAAGCGAAAATTCTCAGCATTAACGCGGTTAAATTCGTCGAAATTCGTGACGAATTAAATTTTTCAAACACGTAGTAAGGTAGTTTCATCGTACACATTTCACTCGACGAGAAATTCTTTCACTTACATCGCGTTATCGTTATAAGTAAAAGGTTAAACGATGCAAAAAACGAAGAAAATTTGCGGTAGGTAGGTTGGCCAGAGAGAAAGAGAGAGAGAGAAAATAAGGAAAAAAAAGGAAAAAAATTAAAATTTGTCGACTCGAAAATAAATGGAATTAGATTATCACGAAGAGATAATGCCATTTTAAAATCTCGTTAACTTTTTTCGCTTTTCTTTCACTGGTGCGAAGAAGAACACTTTAGCGAATTTGCCGCGTCGCGTCGCTTTGCACCAGCATAGAGAAAATACGCCAACACGCCAAGGTGAAACATCCCTATTTTCTTTTAATTAATAAACTGTGATCTCAATATAATTAGTTTCATCGGAACAATAGCATTAATTAACGTCGGCTCTTGAAACTTCTGCTTCGGATATCTCTTGCCAAATTTAATTAATTTTAAGGGGGGGGGGGTGTAAATAAAACCGTAAAAAAAATGTGTGTCAGTTAGAGAAAGGGTTATGCAAAATGGAGCAGGGTCAACTAACGTTATCTATTTTAGCAAAAATTATTGTTTTAAAGTGGGTCAAGTGGGATACCTATGTAATGTATGAAATGGGCCGGGGATCGTCGCTCGGGGGAAGTAGCCAAAAACTACTGAGACTGACGTCGTTATTTCGTCGCATTTTGACCTAAAGATTTGAATAAAAAACTATTCGAAAACTTATTCAATTCTGTACAACATACCTACTAAAAAAGCACAACTCTCTAGCACGCGTGAAAAAAAGACGCAGTGGATCGCGCGCAACCAGTTGTACAGATTGAATGAACTTTCGAATGGTTTTTTTATTCAAGTCTATAAGTCAACATGCAGCGAAATAATGACGTCAGTCTCAGTATAGTTTTTGGCCAACCTTGGTAACAACAACAAGGAAGAGATAAAAATATGTGTGTTACTCGTAGATGGAGAAGGCGAACGGCGTCCCACATTTTGCGGTGTGTTACCGTGAAAATGAAGTTAATGGTGTTTTTTTCACTGGCTGAAATACGAGATTTTTCTTTCTTTTTGTGTACTTGAGTATAAATTTTAAGCGTCGTTGTATTTGCGGGATTATAAAAGCAGTATGCTGTTAAGTTTGCCAAACGACGATTTCACGTTTTGCCGGTATTGTGGTAGGGTTCACAGGGTAGAATGGATCCTCATGAACACAGCGGGTGCATCTCGTTGCTGGTAGAAATGCAACGTTTTACGTACGATGATCTCTCTTTTGTACAGATGTGTATAACGTTCTGGGAGCTCTTTAGTTGTTTAAATATAATATTACGTATGGATGTGAAACCTCCTACTATAACCGAATGCCGCCAAGTTGCGAATGGATTCGATATAGTAGTTAATCTAGATTAATATTTAATAAATTCGGCGCGGTGTGCATACCGATTGCAATATACTCGTCGAATACCTCTAGCTATACGTATAAAAGTACGCTTGGTTTGGTTTAATTAGGTAAATATTGACCATCGTATTGATACAGTTAACAAATTACACCGATTGGATACCCTAAAAAGACACTGTCGTTTATTTGACCAGTGCACCAGATACCAGATAGACGCACTGCTACACGATCTGCTGCTGATATTTGGACAAATTTCATCGCTACGCTGGCTTTTTACCCGTATCTTTCGCGTATCGCGTATAATTAATACCCGAACCGTGAGACGAGATAGACAATTGTCGAAAATAAACCACGTACGAAGTGAGCGGGATGCTTTTTCCATAGTCCAGCGTCACCTGGAGTAATTTTTTAATGGTTTGTAGACTGATCGAAGTGACGGAGCCTAACCTAGCACTTTGCTTTCACTCCTGTCTATCGAATTATTTCGTTTCACTACCGCAACCATAATTTTTACTCTGCACTTTTTAATATGTTTTCAATCAATTCAATAAAATCATCGACCCCACAACCCACAACACTAATGAAATATCATTATAGAATGCCACCGGGTGCTTGTAATAATATAGATGGATCATAAAAAAATAAACAAAATGTTAGAGGGTTTTGACCAAATTCAGTGAAGACGTTCATTTTGAGTTGAAAGTACTTAACTCAGACAAATTTTAGCTCCAAAAGTGTCATTATAGGAAGATATAGGTTCTCTTGAGGAAGCGACTCAGTTTTAAGATGTCGACCTAGGCTAGCCTGCTAGCCATCAAAATCTGAGACCACTTTCAAGATTCTACTGAGCGGATAAAAATTTGCAAATCGTTTATTTTTGGAAAAATTCCTATTTTGAAAGTTTTTTTTACAAATATTTCCCTTTAATTAAGCCATAAATGTTGCAAGATACGTATCATTTCTGAAACTGGGAAAATATTTTGGAGCACAGTGATGCAAATTTCATGAAATCGAAAAAAAATAGCGAAAAAATTATGAAATTTTTTGGATATTTTGAAATTGGCCAAAGTAATCCAAAATGCATAATTTCTGAAACTGTAAAAACATTTTGGAATACAGTGATGCTTTTTAGCAATTATTTCCAATTTTGAAAAAAAAAAATAGACAAGTTTTTGTCTAATTTTCTCAATTTTTTGATATTGGAAATAATGACCCAAAAATTGACATCACTGTATTCCAATTTGTGGATCCTTCAGTGATTTGGAAAGAGCTAAAAATGAACTTGAGGACCTATAACTTTTATTGGTGCTTTTATTGGGAACCTTCTAGGCCGTTTTAGTTCACTACTGCGAAATTTTTAAAAAGCCAGCTCAAAAGTGAATTTTTGACAAATTTTTAATTGCATTTTTTTTTAATATTTCTGAATTTAAAAATATTGACCCAATGATTGAATTTCAAATTTCATATTTTTTAAAGCAGTTATATATGTAATTGCAAATTGAAACCTATTTGAACTCAAAATCAAAACTGAAACACACAGAGGGTGCACGCCTGCTCGGTGCCCAAAATTTTAAATAACAAAATAAAATATGAGTACCTATCAAATTATATTTGGGTCATTCCATGCCAAATCAGTGGATTTTTGCACGAGGGGTCTTCGATTTTTTTCAAAATCAGATCATTTGTAGAGGTTATCAAACGATGACGAATGACGCAAACTGGACATTTTTTCGATTTTTTTTTTGACGGAGCTGTGGCGCTTCAAAGTTCTCCAAAATGGCCGGAAATGGAAAATTTTGAATTTTTGAAATATTTTACCAATGTGTAGACGAATATGTGAAAAAAATCTCCCTCCCCCATTTTGTCAACGAATTGACGAAAAATACTGTTTTTTATAAATTTGTATTTTTTTTAAAGAGTGAAATATATGCATTTTTCGTCAATTTGTCAACAAATTGGGGGGAGGGGGATTTTTTTCACATATTCGTCTACACATTGTAACAAAGAGGACTCAGTGTGGTCTAATGAATGTATTCGATTGATAATTGTTACATTATATTGGCTTATGGCGCGTGCCTACGTGCTGGTTAGCACTGTAGGTGCGTGCCTAACGAGTGTAAATATAATTATCAATATTTACCTTACTACAACATTGGTAAAATATTTCAAAAATGCAAAAATTTTCATTTTTTAGGTTTCTGATGGTACTTTTGCAGCAATTGTAAAACTTGTAATTTTTTTTTCTCGAAAATGAAAAAAGATGCCAGTCCAATTTTTTGATATGTTATTCTACATAAAAAGGACTAAAACTGAGAATTTTTTCAGAATTTTTAGTGGTGGACATCGTGGTTATATTTAAATTATAAGTTTTAAAATCGATTTTTTTAGGTTTTTGAAAGTGGCAACACTGATTTTGACATCACTCGTCGATTACCCTCCCAAAGTACTACAATTTGAAAAAAAGTTCAAAATTCTATACCTCGTACAACCGGAGCAATTTGCAACTGAAATTTTCCATTTTCGGCCATTTTGGAGAACTTTGAAGCGCCACAGCTCCGTCAAAAAAAATCGAAAAAATGTCCGGTTTGCGTCATTCGTCATCGTTTGATGACTTCTACAAATGATCTGATTTTGAAAAAAATCGAAGACCCCTCGTGCAAAAATCCGCCGATTTGGCATGGAATGACCCATTTCCAAACTCACTAGTTCTGATTCTGAAATCAAGATTGAGTTCCCCAGAATCTCAGAGAGGAGTTTGAGCCCCAAAATCTTGAAAAATGCAATATGGGCGTCAAATTATGCATTTTCAAGGGTGCAGATTTAGATTCTAAAAACTTGACCCCAAAATCAAAACTGAGCTCTTTGAGGAGGAAAATTAAAGCCCAAAATTTTGAAAAATGTAATTTGGGTGTGTAATTAACTAATTATACGTAGGTTTTAGAGGCATTGATTTTGATTCTGATTCTGAAACCTGTTGGATTCTAAGATCAAAATTAATTCTCACAGAAAACTATAGGATCCACAATTTTGAAAAATGCAATCAATTTTCATTTTCGGGGTCAGACGTATTTTAAAATCAGTGTCAAGGTCTCTGAAAACTTTCGTTTTGATGCACAATTGTATTGCATTTCATCAAACTCAATAACTCATGTTTGGTAAAATCTGTGATTGTATCTGTTTATTTGCAGTCTTATTTCACATCTGCTCTGATCTGACGGCGAATAAGCACTGCACAGCTGCTTAAATTTATTTGTTGATTTTAAAAAACTTTTTGAAATTTCATTTCATCAATTTTTTATGAAACAAAAAACACAATAAAATTTGATCAAATCATGAAATTTTTGTTTGTCGGTACGCTAATTTCAAATTCCCAAGTCGATTTGAGATAGTTTCAAGCTGTTCTAGAGCCTCTAGCAGATTTTGGTTTTCTTGTCTCTGAAAAATACTAAAAATTTGGTAAAATTGACATTTAATTCCTAAAAACTCGAATTTATCGTCTTCATTAGCATCTCGATCGATTTGGTCACATACGAGTACGTTATTTCAAAATCCATTTCCGCTCGTTCAAATTTTAATATTTTCTCCAGCACAGCGCAGCTACATATTAACTTATTTGTAAGGAAAGTAGAAGAATCACGGATCGCAAACAAGAGTAGGTATGAAAAACGCTTAAATGTGGTTTTCTTTTTATTTTCGACCTCTGTTCTGGAGCCTCCAGTAGATTTTTAGATTCCCTGTCCCATTTCTTGAAAAACTAAAAATTGAGTTAAAATGAAATTCAACTCTTGTAAACTTGGATTTACAGATTTTGTTTTAACCCTATTCGATCGATTTAGGCTCATATTTTCAAAATTCGTTGGTACCGGCTCAACTCTAAAATTTTCTCCAGCAATTATTTTTGAAAAAAAAAAGAAAAATATTCCTTCATCGAAGGTAATACATATTGAGAAAACTAGAGAATCTTTAAATCTGCTGGAAGCTCAAGAACAGCTTGAATCCATCGCGATCAGATATCGACTTGAGAGGTTGAAAATATTAAGTATATGTTTCAAATTTCAACCTGTTATAGTAATTTAATCGAATTTTGATTTTTTTAAAAAGGGGAATAAGCCAAATTATAAAATTCAAATTTTGCCAAAAATCTAAAAATGAATTTCGTTGGTTGAAATTGTGGGGGGGGGGGGTGTTTTGAAATAATCCTCTATCGATTCGTCTTTGTCCAGTTCAAAAATTCTGTGCGAGTTGGGTAACGTCTTTTGTGAGGATTTTTTGATCCCTTAGATAGAAGTAAAACTGAATGAAGATCTTGAATAAAATACCAGAATCAACTCCTATTGAATTCGAATTTCGATCAGGCCAATATACCTTCTCTTCCAGTCGATTATTTCGATCCGGCGAAACGTCACCTCAAATACACGTGCCAACTCCAATGGATACAGATCGCTGATGCATGCAGCTAAAAAAAAACCACCAAACACGAACTGAATATTCGCGTAAAATTATAGTTCACGGTTTCGCGATGATATGCAGCACTTTATCATGTAAATTTGACCGTCAGTAGGCGAACACGCGTGCACGGAGATGGTCGGGAGCAGGATACTCATAACAGCTAGAGCCAGCGAGACGAATGAATTTTTTGTCGATTGGATCGCTGCTGTGCGATAAGTGTATAGTATTCGATAGGACTAGCATAGCACGACGAAGGGTTAGAACAGTGAACTGGTACACACGTTGGTGTGGAATTCGTCGGTTCGTTCGTACAGAACGAGTATAGAACCAGAACGGTATATAACGTGCTGGGCGATGGATGCTACGTCAAAGAGTTAATCTTAGTCGAAAATTTACCCGACGAATATTAATTTAGCGGTTATAACCGAAAAGTACGTGCCGCTGCCACTTCGCTATCAAAGCCCTCGAAATGCAAACCATTCGAGCGTTTCGCAAACAACTATATCGCAAATTAGCATTTAAGTAATTAAAATGAAAAGTAACCCAGTGCTGACGAATTATGCTTTAAATTTAAATTTTAACGACTGTTTGGCGAAAGTACGATGACTCGGTGTGGTGCGGTGTACGAGTCTATACAGCAGCATGGTATCGCATATAGCATGCCAGCCTTCTTATACAACGAGGAAATGGTGAATGGTGGCGCGACGAAGACGACGACGACCGTTGATGGGGGTGAATGGTTAAAGATCTTTAGCATCTTTCTCTACAATTCGTCCAAGTACAAGTGTATAATGGCAAAATGGAAACACACTGGGGCAAAATATGCTCAAATACCGCAAACTACAACGTTGGCAAAGGGTATGTACGTACAAATAGGCAGAGGGGGAGGGGGCGCGAGGAAACGAGACGCTTTGTCTACGTCTTGATGGCTTGGCTAAGTAGGCAATGTACAGCAATGTAGAAGACTATAAGGTACCTATATAAGATGGCAATGTGTACGATGTAAATAATGGACAAAGTTAAGTAAGCCTACTACTGTACGACTACTCGCTGGTTTGAATGGATTGGCGCGGACTACGCTGAGCTCGAGTGTTCTTAGACATCGTAGTAGTACACGATAAGTGTGCCCTACAAGAGAGAGAAGTCGACGATAATGACGACAACGAGCTGCCGACCAACAAGGTAAAGGCAAAACGCCATCAAGGACGTGGAAAGGCTAACAACGTATACCCCTGGTTTGAACTGTTAAGTGGTTTTGACGCAGAAAAGACCTCGCGTGCTCGTATATTTTTACCAAATTTCACGAGAGTACGTAGCCTACTCCGTACCACCAGACACAACCATCGTATCGTGCCCCCTCTTTGCATAAGACATAAGAGCGAGCAGAGAAAGAGCTATTTGATAAATGAACCTAACTTCGTTTCAGCTCGTATACATGGGGCTGTATATTGATGACAGCTCAGTTTTGGATGATAATTTCTACCCTGATAAGGAGGTAGAGGAGTGGCCGACAGATGAGAGTACTTTCGCGAATATTATCGCCGCACTGTCAGTTTTCTCGACTGGTACGTTGAACGTCTCTCTTTTTTTCCTCCCACCAGCACCCCTATCATCGGGTTGGTATATCTTCTTCATACATACCTCACATTATGATATACTACACGCTATTCAAATATGTATCCATCTATATACCTACCTGTCTGGCATCTGTATTACCTTTCTTTATTTTTTTTGTACTTTTTTATTTGGTATTTCGCAAATATTCGTATCTGCTGGATGTAACATAAAAGGGTTTTATCGCGGTTTAAAATGCTATCGGCGTGTATTTTTCAAGGCGAATATGGTTCATATTTTATACGCACCCGTGCGTGAACGATTCGCCGAAAATTTATTTGCTGGTTGAAAAGTTCAACTGGAAATTATATGCTCGTGGCTCGTGGTTGGCTCATTTTGCTTTTTTTTTTTAACTAATGCGTGCCGAAATAGACGTATATGTAGATGTTCGATGACGCGATGATATTTTCTCTCTCTGCTGCCTCGTTTGTTGGTCCTTTGATCTTTATCGAGAAAATTTTATATTTGGCATCTCTCGCTACACGAGATTTTTAATGTGATTTTTTCCCCTGTGACGAAGACGAAATTTTGTTAAAAGAAGATAATGGGCGAAAGGTATATCTTTAATAGGACGAGGAAGAAGAGAGCCGGAGAGAGGAGTAAAAAGAGTGGAGGTCATTGTGTTGTTTTTTTGATCCCCTGAACTCGACGACTGTGGTCTTGGAAACGTGTTCTTTACAAGACGAGGTATCTCTATAGTCTGAGCAGCTATTTTTTGAAAGTATTTTTAGTGCAATTTATTCATACTTTTTGCGCCCTATGTCTACGCCATCCCATCGCCATGCAGTTTGCTCAGTGGCCTTTGTTGAAGGTTTTCTAGTCTGGGCATGTTTTTTAAACTAAGGTTCAGAGCAAAAAAAAATCTAAAAAAATTGAGTCCTGAAAATTTACCGAACTGGTCAGCGAATATTTTAATGAAAAAATAGATGGATTAATTTTAAATTTTTGTTAATGAATGAAAATGTTTTGAAATGTGTACTTTTTTTGTTTTTTTTTTTTGGGATGGGGAAGCGGAGGTTAATTTCTAAACCCATTTACGTTTCCCCAGGAACAAAAAAGTTGATCGTTTAACCTTCCAGTCCTCCAAAATGTTCATTTAAAAAACGACAAAACTGATGAAAAAAATTACGAAATTTTTTTAAAATACAGATAATATGGAAAAATACGAAATATCGACAAAAATCATAGTAGAATTGATATAAAGTAACAAAAATGACAGAATATGTTGCAGGATAAAAAAAACATGAAAAATAGTGATCAGAACAATTTACAAGAAGACATAAAAATTTATTAAAAGTAGAGAAAATCAAAAAAAGTGCTAAAATATGTCATAAACCCCCTTAAAATTAAGGATAAATTCCTGAAAAAAGGAAGAATATCCATCAAAACTTCGTGAAACATTGGAAAATTGTTCAAAAAATTGACAAAATTTTCGTAAAAATACTGGAAAAGTAGCAAAGTGGGAGAAAAATACATAATGCAAAATTATCCAAAATGTGGCTGAAAATTTAAAAATTCAAAAAAATGACAAAATCCAGCAGAAAACTAGAAGAATTGACAAAAAGTTCATTAAAAAGTGAAAAAATTAAACTCTAAAATATGGTTGAAAAATTGAAAATTGAAAAAAATGACAAAATCCAACAGAAAACCAGATAAGTTGGCAAAAAATTCATTAAAAAGTGAAAAAATTGTAAACAGTTGCAAAACTTTTGTAAAATTTTTGAAAAATGCAAGATAAGTAACAAAAATTTCACAATCTAGGTATCACAAATTGAAATAAATCTGAACAAAAAAATCATCTAAATGGTGAGAAATAATCAAAAAATAGTGGAAAAACAAAAGTCTCGTTCTTTGTCAAAAATTTCAAAAAATATCGATTTTTTACTGAAATTGTCAAATTCCCAAAGAAGTTTCATTATTAGATTTCAATTGGAACGTTTTGTTTCAAAATTACATTTTATCTTTGCATTTTTAATTAAAATTCTTTGGGTCAAGTCTGGTAAGCTACTTTTTTTTTGAAACAATAAAATAAATCCTCGAAGTTTTGAAAAAAAGCTCAAGAGAAAAAGGTTGATTTGATTTTTTTAGAACATTTTTATGGTGTTTCCAAGGTTTAGAAATATTTTTATAGGGTTATTGCAGTGCTTCATTCAAGGTTAATTTTTTATTTTTTTCAATCGCAATGTTTCCAATATCCGTTTTAAATCTACAAATTGAATTCAGGAAATTTATTGTATTCCATTTGTAAAACTTGACAAATTTTATATTTTGAAATTACATTATAACCCTCGTCACCATGGTTTTTAAGTGAATGTACTCTTCGGGGATAACTGCAAATGCGGGTGTCAAGGGAGCATAAGAAGTGCTAAAATATCTAATCTTATTACAAAATTAAAAACATCCGTTACTAAGAGAAATATTCTATTCTGAAACACGTAATCATATTTTCGCAAAAAAGAAATAAAATAAAAAAAAATGCCAAAAAAAAAAGAAAAGAAAACGCGATGGGATAAAGAAAAGAAATAGCCAGATTTAAAGGCAGGTGGAGGAAAGGAAAACCTCGAAAAAAAGATAGCGTAGTATAGTATAGTTGTTTTGTAAATGAAATCTTCCAACCTAATATAATTACGACATCAACTTTATTTCATTATGTTGGATTTCACAAGGCAAGAACAAAACAACATCGACGAGAAAACAGACTAGAGACAGAAGGATAGTAGATAGGATGGGCGAGAAAACCAGCAGAGAACAAAAAAAAGGTGCAAAAGCTCAAAAATACGTTTAACAAAGTATTTTTCTCGAGCCCGGCGAAAAAATATCTTGGATTTTTCGTCTAAAGGTTTTTCTATTTACTAAGAACAATAAAGGCATTATCATCTCGGTACATTCTGTTTTGATGTTCTCACCGCAAAAGAAAATGAAAAACAATACCCCGCATAGATGACCTGGCAACGTCGCTGGCGCTTATTTTTTTCCTGGCATTTTTAGGAGGTATTTTTCCTTTCTTTTTTTAAACAGAATTCTCTTTTGAAAACTATCGTTAAAAGAGAAATACTGTACGCGGTAAGTTTTTTTTTTTTATTTTTCACAATAGATGCATTATCAGAGAAGAAAAAAACTACCTTTTTTTCTAAATGGCGGGCTTTTTTAAGCTTTTTTATTTCAGGCTGAATTATGGAAGCCATACTGCTATATAATAAAATTTAGAAGTTAGTCTTTAACTTTTCAAAACTGAATGATAACACGAAGAAAGTTGAAAGCGTTTAATTCAAATAAAACTTTTTAAATTCCGCACGAAATACAAATTATATATTTTCTCTATATCGGTTGAACGACGAAGAAAAAAAAATACAGACACACAGTACACAAAAAAAAACCGCGCCTTATAAAAATTTTATTACACGGATTTATTTCGGTGTTGGTTTATTTTCTTTATATATTTTCCACTTTACGGCATCGTTACGAATCGTTAAAAAAAGGGCTCGCAATTATGAAGCTTTTTTCGAGGAATTTTTTTCTGTTGCCGTTTTAATCCTCCCTGTTTTTACGCTTCTCGAACAATTACCTCGGTAATTTGTCTACAACGAGCTGAATTGATAGTTTCACAATTTAATGATTTGTCCGTGGTGTGAACAGGAATAGGGATAAGCTGATGACATCGGTTATTCAAGTAAATGTGCTACTTGAGTCAAATTCGATAGTTTTGGAACGAAATGGGAAATTTTTCGTGGTGGGGTAGGTCTCGGTTTGGAAATAAAATTTATCTGTACTTGTGGAGTAGATTTTTTCGTTTATTATGACGAAATTTGTCGGACTAAAAGCGTATGCGAAAATTTCAATATGGCAACTTCCAGTTGTACGCCCATGGGATGATTTTAGTCGATGGTATTTCATCGTCGTATTCTTCTTTTTCCGTATACTTAAATGGTTTTTGCATGTTACATGCGGCGGAGCGTGTGTGATCAATTTTTTAACGACGTATCTCGTTTATAGGATCGTAATTCTTGGCGTATTTTCTTTTCTATTCTTATCGAAATCGTCGAATTTTTTTTTCTTATGCTTTATTTTGCCACATATATAATATACATAAGACGAAAACGAGGAAGAGGTGGAAAGGAGGGTAAGTACATATGAAAATCGTCTTGTAGCGACGAAGTGGAGTTTTGCAAATATCCGTATATACAGACACCGCAACACCTTGTACAACGATGCGACCGAGCAATACAGAAAAAACATAAATAATGATAAACAACACGAACCGAGTAAGGCGAATATTAAAACCAGTATAAAACCTCAAATGGTAAAACCTCAGCGAGTTTAGGTGACAAGGAAGAGCGTTGCAAAGCTGTAGAGTTATGCGGGTGAAAATAGAGAAAAAGGGATCGAAGTTGATGTAGCGATTGGCTTTACCTAGCTGAAATTTCCGTTCATACTTTCGGTAGAGAGACACCTACTGATAAGAATCTTTACCATCAGCTGGTGTCTTATTGTACCCTACATTTTCATGGGCAGAAATAGCTTCCCTCTTGTTTGACGGAGGGGCTCCGTAAGTAATTTGAGAATGATTCAATTAGACCTGATTTCGAGTTTTACTCGGGGTTTTCAACATTGCAGTACATTTTTCGTTTCAAAAATTAGAAGTGGCCTTATTAGGAATTTTGATGAAATTGATAGGGGAGGGGGGTAAATGCAATATGAGGAAAAAACCATCTACACCGATGTAAAGTAGAGGATTTGAAGTTGCTTTCATGACATTTCGTAAATTTTCATGAATATCAAGTCTCCAGAAATTTACTTAAAATTAAGGTGCCCTTATTAGGATCACCTACATTATTTTTTAGGGTTTTTGCTGCTAGCAGCATAAACCCCATTGCAATTGATAATTTTCAATTTAGTTTGTAGCCAATCAGTGAACAGTATTTTGGAGAGACCTATTCTGTGATTTGGATATGAGAGTGCATAAAGTCTGCGTGACGTCATCGCCGCGTATAGGCGACGTTTTGACGAAATGTGAAAATGTGTCAAATGTGTGATGTTCTTTATTGTTTTGCTAATAATTACGCTAATTAATTATCACTGAATGACTGAAAACTGAATATACCTACATAATAGGGATGGAAAGCAGGAAAGCAGAAAGCTAGCCCTAGCTGAAAGCTGAAAGCTGAGGAAGTTGGGGGTTGAAAGCTAAAGCAAAGCAACTTAAAAGCTAGCCAAAGCCAGAAGCTTTATTTATTCAGTTTTACTTTTCTTTAAATTTTTTTTGCAAATTCATTACTCTGTAAATATTTTCTTCTTGCTTTTGGCTGTGATCAAATTTAGGAAAAAAAAACGAAAAAAAAACCACCTAACAAAAAGCAAAAACCCTTTTGCAATCAGTGAATAGCTGATGGCTTGTTTTTTAATGAGTTTTTCGTGGTGATTTATAAATTTTCAAATTTTTTGTGGTATTTTTTTCTTGTTTGGGTGAAGTGGGGAATATTTTTAATTTTTTAAAAATGATTTCAAAGGAGTTTTTGTGGTGCTGCGGAATTAAAATATTTTAGGAGGGGGGAGTATAGCAAATAAATCTAAAATTATTTAAAATGAAAAAAAAATTTGAGTGATTTTGAATTAATTTTTTTTTGCAGTAGATTTTAAATCAATTCTTTAGTCAGATTCATTTTTAAATCAGCGTGCAATATTGAAGTGGCCAACTTACTAACAAAGTGACCTATTCGCAAAAGAAGCGACTAACCAATTTGAAAAATGATTAAAAATGAACTGAACAAAGTGACTAATAAATTTGAAAATATGATTAAAATTTCTGAAAACAAACACTTGGTTTGCACACTCGTGTAGCTGAGCTATGCTTAGCTTCTTAGTTTTTCTTGCGGATTCCATAACTTTTTCACGACCTACCAACGACTTTGATAAATTACTTACAGGTACTTTACCTTTCGAGTTAATTCCATACCAGTTTTACGAGTATACCTAGTTTTATTTTTTCAAATTTCGTTCAACTTCGAGACAAAAATATTTAAAATCCGATCCGATTTCGTTTAATTCAAGTATTTTCTCTTTGCTTCTTCTGTGTTCAAGTTTTCAACTATGTATTGAAAAATGTATTCGCCATTGCGTCATTCCAACATCAGATAGGTCTAATACATTAAGTAATTTTGTTTGTAGGTATTAAAAAATACCTACTGAAACATAAGTTTATATTTTCTATATTGAAATTTAATTTTAAATTTAAATTCATTTTCCATCATCTTTTCTTTACTTATACACTTACTTTTGGAACAAAAGTTGAAAAAGACTTAAAATTTTGAATCAATGACCTTAAAAACTTATAGATATTAAGTAAGGCTTTCATATTTCCAATCCAATAAAGTTCAATTCAATCTTCCCTTTAGGTTCTGTTTATTGGCGTGGATGGGGGAGGGGAGGGTCGAAAAAATCATTGACAGCACTCCGAATCCGCGACATCGACACTAAAGCCCCGTAGTGGACATCTGCCATATGCATGATTCCAAAATTTGGATTTCAAACACCCTTCTCTCTTTGGAGTGAAATTTTACGAGCATCGCACATCGTTGAAAAGTACATCAAAATTCAAAATGAATGTGATGCAAATCCCTATGTGTGTTGCTTATCCTTTTCTATCGAGTGCTTCATACTAGTTCAGATTGAAATTTAGCGCACCAAAAATCAAAGCTTTGATATTGTAGACTTGTAGATGTCAATTTAGGGGTAATTTGAGACGCTGAATTCATTTTTGACGTTATTTTTTAACCGATCAAGTAATTAAAATAATGACACATATGTAGATAACCATGTAATAGGTTAGAAACATTAAATGAATACAAAAAAAAAATATTTACCAGTCCCAAATGAGCCCCCAAGGGAGCAGAGGGTGCTAAGAGGTAAATTTTGGAATTTTTCGAGTGGGGTGTCAAAATCTAAATATTTTGGTCTTTCAAATTCATTTTTGATTATTTTCTACCCTAGCCCCAAAATGGGCCATCTAAGGGATGCTGAGTGGTAATTTTTTTGAGTGAGGTGACGAAATCTACGTATTTTTGCTTTCCAAATTCATTTTTGACGTAATTTTTTACCCAAGCACCGAAATGGGCCCTTTCATCCAATTGAAAGACGTTTTGTGGTTTAATCAACCATTCATTAGATTCATTACATATATTAAATGCCATTTGATATTCGACTACTGAGCAACACTATGATTAGTACACTCCTTTAGAAAGGGATTAGTAGCTGTGATCGCTCTTCTACAACTTTTACAGTGGGGAGAAATGTGCCTAGGAAAGTTTGATTGTCAGATCTACATATTTGCATTAATTATAAGTCGATGTTTTTTTTTCGACTATTAATTAATTTGATTTTTATTCTCGCTCTCAGATAAGCTGATGTTTTTACGGCAAACTGAGTATGCAATTTTATTAACGTCACACGCATTTTCGAGCGTATTTACGGCAAACCGAGTAGGCAACTTTATTTACATGTGTTTTGGAAAATTGGTATTTTGTCTGGAAAGGATGCGGGTATTGAGGTCGGATCTGATTAACCTTTCAAGAAAAATAAATTTGAAAACGAGACTACATAGTTTACTCAAGATTCTGCATCGATTCGATGTATTTTCCAGGATTCTCTAATGAAATCATAACAGTTTATATAACACATTGGCCATTATTTGATTCAAATGTGTAGACTCCTCACTTGAAACTACAGTACGACTAAACTGACCAATTTTATTTCAACATAAATTTTTGTCTCCTGTCTGTCTGTTCCTCGTAAAAATTGAGCAAATTACAGTACTAGTGACTTTTTCTCCAGTTCAATATTAGGAGCTTGTGCGTAGGTATACTTGAAAAATCTTACTCGAATGCCTAAAAACTACGTAAGTTGTTGGTAATATGTTGGTTGGTACTTATTACTCGTAGACGTAGAAACGTGAATGTTTGTAAACGAGTATTCAAACTTTTAAGTACGGTTGGCAGTTTTTTCCCAACACATTGAACATGTAGTTACCGAGAGTATTAGACACCAACACCAGCGGTTAATAAAAGTACACGTACTGCATTTTAAAAACAGAAACACGCGTTGGTACACGACTACATACATATATAGCTTCCATTTTGGGAGCACATTGTACAAACTGTTCATTATTTTAAATTAATGCGCTGCTATGCACTTGTAGCAGGGCGAGGCTATGTGTTTGACTAAACTTTATTTCCATTTCGGCGCTTACCTTTCGATATTTAATAGTTAAACGGAAATTTATTTACGTTAGACAAATCGTGACGCGCATATTAACCAAAATACCTTAACCACGTCTTGGTGTACACGATGCCACTGAGAATTTGAATTTTTCTCGTCGTCAACGATGAAAATTTCTACTCAAAGATGAGAATGGCGGGACGTCAGTGGTGGTGTAAAGTCTGCCAAAATACGTGGAATAATACGACTATATTCAATTATAAAGTCTCAAAAGTACGTATAAATGCCATAAACGAACCAGATAAGTATATACCAAAGAATATACATAGACTCGAGTGAAACAGAAATAGCGAGAATTTGCTATACTTTGTCAGCGAGTCAAACTAGTTAACTTGGTACTACATTGCTTGTTGTGTAGATTTTTTTCTACAACGTTTAATCCGCTAGGTAAGTTTTTAGTTTTTTTTTTTTTTTTTGTTACAAATCTTGTTTTGAAATTCTTATACCGTGTTAAAGTTTTTGATAAGTTTTTCTCTCGGCGAGTTTATCTTTCGAAGTAATTTCGTCGTATTGTTCGAGCTTCGTAATTATGTTAATAATTTATGTAATACCCGCTTCCATTTCGAGAACGCAGGTGGGTGAGTTTGTTTTTTTCAATTTTAAATTTCACCCTGGGCGAAAGCATTAGCGTATTTTTCTGGTTTATGAGAAATAGTATGTAATTTAGCGGGTCTTTTGTATTACTTACTGTGTGGTTTTTTTTTTGGTAAAATGTTGTGCCAAAAAAAACCGTCGTGTAATATTTTTCACTTTTTTCAGAAGGTTCTAAAATTAAGTACACATAATGAGATGGTGTGTTTCAAATAAAAATTTGGTAACGTTGACCGGGGAATACTTGAATAAGACTTGGATTAGGAATTTTGTTTGGATTTTTTTGAGTGGAATAAAATGCTATACGTAATAGAATGAAACTGCAGATCAGATTTCGTGAGAACATAACAAATAGATAATAATATGTAATATCTGTCTCAACCACAGGTCCTTATCTACTTGGGTCTGAACACTCCACTGATTCAAATAGTGTCTGGCTCAACCACAGGTCTTTACTTGGGTCTGAACACACCCACTGATTTAAATAGTGTGTGACTCAACCACTGGTGTTTTCAATTCTGGTTGTTTGGTTTTGGCCAGAAGGTCCTTACTAGGGTCTGAACATGAAAGATGGAAAGATGGAACCACAGGTCCTTACTTGGGTCAGAACACACCCACTGATTTAAATAGTGTCTGTCCCCACCACAGGTTCATACTTGGGTCAGAACACACGCACTGATTTAAATAGTTTCTGTCACAACCACAGGTCCTTACTTGGGTCTGAACACACCCACTGATTTAAATAGTGTCTGTCTTAACCACAGGTCTTTACTTGGGTCAGAACACACCCACTGATTTCAGTAGTGTCCTGTCTCAATGTACTTACACGAAGAATGTGAAAAGATTTTGATTTCAGAAGTTGATAATAATTGAAGTTAATTCAACTCAGATACCTACTTACCTAATACGGTAGGGTTACAATGTGAAAATACTGACCATTTTCTTTCGCAAAATTTACTTAGGTACCACCTTCCTAATATTTGTCCTGTTGTCGCGTAGAAATAGAAAATAGCTGTTGGTCAGTTTGTATTGATGATTACCTGCAATCTAATTGATGATTTTTTGTTTTCTGTTTCAGGTCATGGTGAGTAAAAATGAATTCAAATCTCAAGGATAAAACGTAAGTAGGTGATTAATGTAAGTTGACTTTTAAAACCAAAAACAGAACTGGAAGAAAGGAGGATTGAAATTTTAAAGAGCATCATCAACTCCATGTTATTTGTGTTGATGAAACTTTTAGGTACCTACTACAAAAGATATGCCATTAAAAAGCTAAAAATTCCGAAATAAAGTATTGTGAAAATTCAGAAATCCATAGCCTCATGTAGCTGACCTCAACGTCAAAGTCAAAGCTTAGTTTTCATCTGTGTAGTGGATGGTCCAAAAATTCTGAAACTTTCACTGAAAATAGCCACCAAGTTGGGGTATGAAATTTTTTCAAGAAATGTCCTACATGTACTCATGATTTGGGGGGGGGGTGGAGGGTGGGAATTGAAAATTGTAAAAATGCATTAAAAAATGGAGGGGAACGTGGCTGGATTTTTCAAAAAATTTCGTTACTCCTCAAGGTGTAGGTACCCTGACATTCCTTTTAGGGCTCAAAAGTCGATGCAACATGTTCAAAAAAATTAGAAAGTATGAGAATGCGTTTTTGAAGTTTTTAGTCATGTTTAGATCATCAACGTCAATGTAAATTTGATTATTTCAGAAACATTGACCTTGATAAAACCTTTCTCAGTCTCCCAAGCAGTGTTGTTTTTTGAGTATTGTAGCTCTCAAATTAGGGAAACTGGCAAAAAATGCAATAAATGAAAAAATATCAAATTCTGTGTCTGAATTTTTTCCGAATGATTCCTTCCTTACTCCAAAAAATGTCCAGTCCCCCATTTAATGTTTCTCTTTTACCCTCTTCTGAAAACAAACTACGAAGACCATGTGAGATCTTTTCGTGAAAAGGGGGCAACTTGGAGTAATTTTGACCAGAATTGAAAATTTCAACTTTTTTTTCGGACTTCATCTGAGGTGCTCCATACGAAGAGGTTAACATTGTTTGGGAAACTAAAGACAATTTTTTTCTTAAAAAGTGAATTATTCAGAAGATTTCCAACATGGAAATGAGAAATTTTCAATTTTTCATCCGGTCGACTTTGATTTAATTTATTTTTCTTGATTTTTTTTTCAACTTGGGAGGAGGGCTCCATACCAGAAATACAAATTATTAGAATAGTCTGCGGGAAACAAGAAGAGGTTTCAGAGGAAAATTTTTAAATTTAATTTCAAGTTAGAAGACTAAAATTTTCAGGGAATTTTTTTTCTTTATAAGTTATTCTTTATACGAACGATGAACGACTTGAGGAATTGGCGCGAAAAAATTGTAAAAAAAATGTCAAAGGCAAGTGTAGGTTTAATAAATTTGGCCCTGGTGGCCTTAATTTCGCAAGATCTACGATGCAATCGTTTGTTGTTGGTTCAGACTTCGGAGAGTTGAAAATTGCTCAAAATTTCAATTTCCTCGAAAATATTTATTTTTAAGATTTATGTAAACACGGCGAAAAAAAGACAAAAACACAAGTTTTTCACACTTTAATTTTTTTTACCATGTTGCACCAATTTGTAAGCTCTAAAAAATATACGAGTACTTTATCTGTACCTAAAACCCATGCCTTCTCTAATTTTTTTGACGAATTTTTGAATTTCTATATCTCTCCCCTCCTCAAACAAACCTCATGAATACGAGAAATTTGTCGAAGAAAATGCTACGTATGCGTTTCCACCTACCTATAGTGACTTAATATTTTTTTTGTAAAAGTTTTAAAATCGGACCATCTCCTTCAGAGATAAAAAATACTGAGTTTTGAGCAAATATGGCTACATCTTGTTGATGGGGAGGGGGAGAGCGATGGACTCAAAGAAATTCTTTGATATCTGTGTTTTTATATCAGAATCAACTTTTTGGGCGATAATTGTCCAATTTGATGCCATTGTCGATTTCATAATGTTTTTTCAGACCTTATGGAACTTTCGCAAGTTGCACATTATCATCATGAAAATGACGAAGTGGCATCGAAAAATACAAATTAGAATACTTATAGGAAAATGCCATCCAAAAAGTAAATTTACCGTACCTACTTGAAAATCTGCAATGCTTCAAATTTTTATGGAAAATGCTGTACGTACCCATCTATTATACGAGTATGTACCTGCACGGGTCAAAAATTTCCCATCGTTTTAAGACCTCTACCTTTTCAGCGCTGATTTGTAATTCAAACGTTGGCAGACGACCGTATATTAATAATTCAACTCACGAACATTATTGAAACCGAGTAGTCTATTCTGGGTTAAATTCGAGTTGTTCAATTATTTCACAAACATACCTACACCTACTGGTAACCGTAGGCATCAACCAAGTAAATGCATAAGCACGCACATCTTTGTGACATTATTTCTTGGGTACAAGAAGACTATAACCTTGTAAATACATATACATGACATGGGTGGCTCAAAATTATGCTCAGAAGTTTTAAGACAGTGTTAAACAGTGTAGCAGAAAAACGGTCAACTGATCCTGTGCTGCTTTCAAGGCCAGCTGGGTTAATTATACGAGTACAACACGTCGCAAACTGCGTATCTATTCGGGAGAAAAGCAGCCTACCTGCAATTCAGCGAGTAAAACTCGTTAAAAAATAATTTGGCAGCGAAGAACAAACCAAAAAAAAGTGGGAAAAAAACCTCGACGAAAAGGAAAAACCACGACTGTGACACAAATTTGCGCTAAAAAAATAACTTTCTACTTTTATTTTTTTCAAAGTTGGCATCATTTTAGAGAAACGATCTTCGAGAGTGCGGTTAACTATTAAAAAAACATAACGCCCAAATCGTAAGATACGCTGGTATAGGTCTTCTAGGTAGAGGTACGTTGTGTATAAAGCGACTACGAGCACGTGGTGAGGGATGAGGTGCAGGGGTGTCGCGAATTTCATCTTCGCGCGTTAATTATTTCCACCGACGTCGAAAACTTTACCGTAAGATTTAACTGATAATGTGACATCGGGCGAAGAAAAAAATTCGCTTGGTTAAAGTCTCCTTTCTGCAGGGATGTTAAAAAACTTTGGCAAAAATTTCACTTCGTTTGCGAACACGGCGGAGTTAGCGAAACGCGATATCTTTTATACAGGGTGGCTCTATATGGCGTTATAGCGCCGTTACATCGTAATAATCTCGAATGGTTGCTTTTTTCACCTGATTCGTCTCTGTTATCTTCGTCGCGTCGGTTCGTTCAAGATGAGGAGGAAAAGAACACACCTGCAGATTTACTCTCACGCTCTCGAATGTGTATGTGCGGCTTTGGAGGTATAGAAGAGATAGGTATGTACCTCGGCTGTATATATTTATTCGACGAATTCAAATTTCGCAGTCACGTATCTTCGAATGGAATTAAGGTTTAATGGAACGAAGGCAATTTTTCTCCGGCATCGTCTGTCCGCCTGGTACGCGAGTCTCCGTATGGTTCATTTGATAATTTAATGACCTTCGATTATGCACAAGTACCCTCTCTCGTGTTCACCGCCGAACATTTATTTTCGTACCTTTAACTATACTCTTGTATAGGTAGGTATGTGTGAGTTAGGTACCCATCTTGATAGTTTGATTTAGAAACGTTACTCTCCTCGCTACCCAACAACGATTTTTCACTCTCGAACTGTTCGTTTTTTCTTCTTATTTTTTCACTCTCTTTAGCCTTTTTCTTTTTTATCGCGTGGGAAATCACCTAACGCGCGTCGAGGAGAACCCCTGGTCGGATTTTTCCATCCAGACGTGTATAAAAGATGGTAAATGCGCGAAATTATCCGTAATTTTTTTCGCCTTCTTTTTCTGGTTGCCTCGTCATTTTTCGTAAATAACTTTAACAATCATTACGTTTTCCCACGCTTCGCAAAATATATTTCTCGATAATTTAATACTTTATACCTAATCCGTGGGATTCTTTCCAATTCGTAAATTTTTTCAATCATTTTTTTTTGTTTCACTTACACCGCGCCGATGATAGAATTTCTTTCTGCCCACGTGAATGCGAATTCATCTATCGTTTTTATCACCGCTATCACCTCGCTCGCTGCGCCACTATCTGACGAGCTAAAGCAGCAGGTATTCGTAAGAAAAAAAAAAATGATTTACTCGCAAAATTTTCGCATCTAATCCGTTTTCTTTTCGCGAAATTTCAATTTTTTTAAATTGCAAATTACCCAGCTGCATCGTCAACTGTGCAAAGGAAACGCTTCGTTTGAATTTTAATATGACCTAGTTTACGCGAATAAATTTACTTAGCAGCGTGAAATTTTACGAATAATTTTCAACTTTAAGAAAATTCATCAATTTTTTTTTCGGAGTAAAACAACTTTTTTATGACAAAAATACGAGGGCGAGAAATGAAGAAATATGGTTGGATTATTGAACGAAATAACCATCGTAGTGAAAATAGTTTCTAGTTAACTAGGTTAAAATTCAAAATAGGGAAAATTGGAGTTGTTTGTACTTTTACCTACCTACATTTTATTTATTTAAAAAAATTATTTTTTTTATCCAATTTGCTTATTTTAAAGACATTTTGAGAGTAAAACGACTGCATGATTTTATAATTTAGGATTTTCTCGAGTCTTTAATTTTTATAGTCATCTCTTCCTTTTCACAGACTTTTATGGAACACTTTTACGAAAGAAATAGATATTTTTGAATTCAGCTACTTTCACAGAATAATTTTGAAATGCTAAAATGACAGAAAAATCATTTGAAAATCACAAAAAAATTGTTGAAATTCCATTGTAATCTACTCAGCAAGCTAAAAAAGAGCTATAGAAAAAGGATTTTGATTTGGTTGCGAAAAAGGAAAAATGACAATTTTTCGAATCCTAATTTTTGTAATGGGAGTTATAGGGTCCCAAAAATCAATTTTCTTTACTTGAATCTGACAGAAAAAACTACACGGGGTTACAAAAAGGACGGTCTCCTAATTGAAAATTACATGCTTTCAAATAACTGAAGCCATTGTAAAATAATATTGCATTTCATGGCACCCAATTGCACTTCAGGTATACTTTTTGAAAAATGTTAGTCATTTTTTGAACAGCCAGCCACAGTTTAAGAAGACCTAGTTTTCGAAAACTGGTTTGCGAAATAAGGTCAATGTGATTTTGAAGTTGCGCAGTCTCAAGACTGCTCAAAAAATACATTTCAACCATTGACATAAGATGCCTGAACGACCTATAAAGAGGGTTGCAATTTACGCTGAATTTGAAAATAACGATGATTTCAATATTGGCCCCAAAATTGTGATTTCCAATTTCAAAACTGAAAATTTTAGTTCAAAAATGGAATTTTTTTCGTGAATTCCCGCTATCGGGGCAAAAACTATTCTCAAAATTTATTGAAATACCTACATTAAAATTTCACCCAAAAATAAAAAATCGCAACATTACTTTTTTACCTTCAAAACTTTTTTTTTTTTTTTTTTTCTTTTGTAAATTTCCGTTTGTAATCTATTGTGTTGAACTCAAAAATGACAAAGATTTTTACTTTGTCCTCAAAACATAAATTTTTTACTCGTTTTCATGCATTTTTGCGATCGTAATAAAACATACCTCTAGACGACTCTTATCGAAGTGCGTTTTTTAAGCCATCTTCAGAAATCCACAAATGAGGGACATTTTTCTGATTTGACCCTAAAAATGAAATCATCCAATCCAAAAAAAAAACACTCACGCACTTAGCGTGAGAAGACCGACTTTTCTTAAAATAAAAATTTTTTACGAACGAATTGATTCACTTGTTTTGAAATATTTGTACAGCAATTATTGATCTGTTTACAATTGAATCGAATCATTTACGAACAATTTGGCGATTTAGTAAATAAATTGATTCATTCGATTGATTTGTAGGTGAATCATTCGCGAACGAGTTGATCAATTAGTTACTTCATAGATATGAACCCTAAACTGGATCGGAAGCTCGTGAAGCAAAAACTCTATTCACCTCCGGAGATAAGCCACGCCCTCCGTAGATATCTTCGCATTCACCTCCGGAGAAATACACGATTTGCGATTGGCTGATTTTTTGGCTTCACTTTTTCCTGTACATTTTAAATGTAAGCAGCCGATCCAGTTTAGGGTTCATATCTATGAGTTACTCACTAAATAATTCGCGAACGAATTGATTCGTATAAGTGACTCGTTCGCGAACGAATCGATTCGTACAAGTGACTCGTTCGCGAACGAATTGATTCATAAATTAAATAATTGATCAATTCGTTGGCGTTTGGCGAATAGTTATTTCAAAAAATTGATCAATTCGTTCATGAATGATTTATCAAAAATTGAGGGTCGTATTGGTACTTTGTAGGAATCGTGCAGGCCTAGTGAGATTTCAAATTTGATCAAAATTGGTTTACAAGATGGAAATTCATTCCAAAAATACTTTTTGTCCATATCACAGAATTTTTCGAAAAAACTTTCAATTTTTGAAGGTAAAAGTATGAATTTTTAGGCCAACGTGAAAATCATCGTTATTTCTGAGTTCAGTGCAAGGTTTTAATCCATTTCAGTGTGTCCCAAGATAACCTAGTTTTTGTCCACATCGCTAATAAATATATTTTTGAATAAAAAAATTTCAGTTTTGGTCCTAATAACGAAAAAATCTTTGCCATATTTGCCATTTTTAAATTCTATACAAAATTTTAAATATTTTTCAATTTTTTCCAAAAATTGTTTTTATCCACGCTGTGGAAATTCAAAAAAAAAGAAAAAAGAAATGAAAAAAAAGGTACCTAAGTAAGTACCTCCTTGAATTTTTAGTTTTGGGGTCAGGTGCACAATTTAAACACGTTTCAGTTGATTGCAGAAATGGAAATCACAATTTTGGAGCTAGAAGTGTCAGCATCAAATTGAGAAAGTGGGTTCTTTTCAGTCCCTCCTTCCAATTGTGTAACCTGGGATTCAAAAAATTATAATTTTACTTCTTTTTCTAACCACATTGAAATCCAGCATAAATTTTTTTCTATCGAAAAAGTCCGCAGGTTGATCACTTTTCTAATTTATTGACGTGTAGATAAAATCTTCTGAAGTGGGTATCTATATTTACCTACCTATGGAGAAAAAATGTTCTAATAGGGTGATTTTATTCTAAGTTTTTATTTTATTTCAATTTTTTTCTGAGAGTAAAATTGCCTTCAGCATTTATGGAAATTGTTCAAAATCTATATCGAAATCATTGTAATGGAAATATAGTAAGTAGGTGAGTATTTTTAAACTTATCAAAAGAACTGTTGAAATTTCTTCTAGAACAGTTCAGAAAGCAGTAAAAGTTGAGTATATTGATGGGAAAAACGATAAATTTTTTCGTTTATCATCTTTCATCTTTTTCATTTTTTTTTTTTTTTTTTTTTGCGTAGAGAGAGGAAAAAGGTTTAAAGGAATGACCTTCCCGGTCCCACTCTAAATAATCTGCTATTGTCTAGAACGATATGTGTATGTGCTTTTACTATGTACGTGATAATAGAAGTTATAAATCAGTCTGCGCTTACGATGCTCGATGCTTATAGTGAAAAAAAAATATGACGATACTCGTATTTTTTGCGGGGCACGTGTTAACGTGGTGATAGAGTCGTTGCGTTCGGCTGATATAAATAATCGTAGTCTGTGTGTGGTTTATGGGAGATGGCTTTCATTGAATTTTATGTACCTAGGTTATTACGTTGACAGGTTGAAGTTTTAGTGCCATCGTCTATAACAATAACGTCATCAATCCAGACAGGTGTATACCGATGGTGGAGATAAATTTTCACAGTTATCACAAGATTGGATATACATACGAGTACATACATGCTGCTTGCTGTGTATAGGTCATAGGGTATCAGAATTTTCCATCGTAGCATTTCCTTTCACCGAATAGAAGTACTTTAATAAATAACAACAAAATGGTGTAGGTCAAGATGTCTTCGTGAGGGACTAGTTTGATAATTTTTCTTTATTTTGAAAAGCTACAGACCTCGTATTTGTAAGCACATACAAATGGACCTTCTCACACCTACTCTTATCTAAGAAAAGATGATGCTGCAGATGTTTGAAACGTATGTACGAGTATAAAAGAATAGTACCTACGTATAAGACGAAGCCAAAGGGTAAAAAATTGATAAAATATTTCATCAGTGGAGAGAAAAATTGCTGATACACGGGTCACGTTGGCTTTTTAATGTCTACGAGCTGTTTTCCACGTACGTAGTTCGACAAGAGACAGGGGAGACATTCTTTTGTATAAAATCTACGGAAACACAAAAGGTCCATTTAGAATTTCTTCGGCGTGACATGCAACGAACCTGAATTCCACGCAGTTGTACGACTACACTACGTAGTACGTACGCTGTACAGTTGAGAAACATATAAGGCAGGTGCCTTTACCGACATCGTACGTTAGTTTTTAACCGTTGGACATTTTTGCTTGTTGCGGCGTTTTTGGTGCAGCGTGGTGAACTACCAAAATGTAGGATTTATTTCGACGAGAAGACCAAGTTACAGAGTGTATAAGGTAGTGAAACACATATGTGGCAAAAGTTTCACTCGCACCCACCTTGTTCATTAATAATTTTACGCGTTCGTTAAGCGTCAAAAGGTCCAGGTCGCCTTGCCTTCGTATCCTTTATCAAACACCACCGATACGCGTTTTGCGGTTTTACCTATAATCATTCCGATGCCCATGTTTGGTTTGTTAAAATAGCGGTTGACGTTCGTGTTACATACTTATGTAGGTTATGTTGTGCAATTTGAAACATTTTGCGTTGCATAATACGCGTATACTTTGCTTTGGCCAAAAATCTGAATTTTAACTCAGACTAGCTTATTTATTATCAATGGTGTGTTAAGTATTATGACGTACGATTTTATAAGCAGAGAATTTTAAAACGTTTATGTCTGGAAAATGTTTTAAATTTATTATCTGGTATTTGAAGTCGTCTTTTGTGTCTAGTTTTGAGCGAGGGACAACCTCGTTTTAAAGGGAGTAAATCAGCGTCGAGTTTAAATAACACGTCTCTTTTTAGACCAATTTACTAACAAGTTTTCGAAATATGCGTTAACAAAGTTGCCTAGTAGGTTTGCCGTAAATATGATTTGAAAATACATATTATCTTCGTAGTGTTAATAGAATTGCATACCCAGTTTGCCGTAAAAACACAAGCTTCTTTGAATTTGGAAAAGAATCGAATTAAAGAAAGGAAAAACGCAAACTTCTGAATATGAAGGTTATTTCACTGCTGGATTTTGCATTTTGCATCCGTTTGGGGTTCCGGCCACAAATTAAGCCCAAAAATAAGGTCTGAAAGTAAAAATCTTGAAAATTACAACTAAGTAGATGATTAAATAAAAACAGGGTTTCGCAGTCGTCAAGTTTTAATTTTCTATTTCTTTCTCAATCCTGTTTTCAAATTAGTCTTTGAAGAAAAGAAATAAGGATAGGGGAGTGAAATTTTAATATTTTGCAAGATTGTATCATTGGGTATTCAAATATGTATGTACAGGGGTTTGGTCGTTGATTCTGGATTTTCAGTTTTTTCTTAACGCTTCAGCAAATTAGGCTTCAAGAGGAGTGGAAAAAGGGGAGGGGAACATCCATTCGCGTTACTCGTAAATTACTGGTAAGTTTTTGTGAATTACTGATAATTTCTTGTAAATTACAAGTAATTTCTTGTAAATTGTAAATTACGGATAATTTCTTGTAAATTACGAGTAATTTCTCGTAAATTACAATTAATTATTCATAAATTACTGGTAATTTCTTGTTGATTTAATAGTGGTAATTTCACGTAAATTACGGGTAATTTCTCGTAAATTATGGGTAATTTTTCGTGAATTACGGGTAATTTCCGGTGAATTACTGATAATTTCCGGTTAATTATGGGTAATTTCTCGTAAATTACTGGTGATTTCTCGTAAATTACTGGTAATTTCTCGTAAATTACTGGTAATTTCTCGTAAATTACTGGTAATTTCTCGTAAGTTATTGGTAATTTTTTGTTAAATGAGTAATGGTAATTTCTTGTAAATTACGGGTAATTTTTAGTAAATTATGAGTAATTTCTAGTAAATTACGGGTAATTTCTCAAAAGTTACGGGTAATTTCTCGTAATTACGGGTAATTTTTTGTAAATTACAGGTAATTTCTTGTTGATGAAGTTGTGGTTATTTCCCATAATTTATCGATAATGTCTCGTAAATTACGAGTATTGACAATTTTTCCTAAAAATGTTAAACTATACTTAGGTATTAATTTGTTGCAAATTACTAGATAGTAATTTTATTTTTTGAATGTATTGTAATTTGGTAAATTTTGATAAGTTACTGACAATAGTTTTTGGTAAAACTAAACGGGTAATTTTTGGCAAAATAATCATACTTTCTTGTAACTTATGTAAATTACTGGTTGACTTATGTATTTAATTTACCGAAAACTTTACACTGAGAACTTTTGCTAAATTATTTGTACTTTTCAGTTGAGCTTCAAGGGAAATAGAAGAGGGACGATGGAGTCTTAAAATTATATACCTATCATCTTAGTAGTAACAATTTTTTGTTTTCTTTTAAAGTAATGTGACTTGAAGAAAAGCCTTCATGAACCACATCCATAGTCACATTGATCTCATGCATGACTTTTCTAATCCGCTGACTCACTTTCCAAATCACAATGTTTTTTTTTCTGTTGAATAGCTTTTCATAGTAAGGTATGTATAACTGCAATGCATTATTGTTATCTTTATAAAAAGTACCCATGCTGAAAATAAGTTGCATGTCAACCCTCACATACCGTCAGGCGGGGTCGCTTTGATAAAATAAAAAAATGTTTTCTGCTCCGTACAGCGTAGAAAGATGTTTTCGAAAAAATTGCACCACTCAGTGTGTAAAGTATGTCAAAACGCACCAAATAACTTTTTTGTTTTTGTTTTTTTTGTGCCTCAAAATTGCCCTCAAAGGCCGTATCAAAGTCACCCACGAGATGGGGCCACTTTGATAGGGGTACTTTTTTTTATTCAAAAAATGATTTCTCATCACCTTTTTAGATATTCAATAAAATACCTTTGCGACCTATCAAAATGGGATGAAATTTCACACTGAATCCGAAAATGGCATTGATTTTCACTTTAGTCTCAAAACTTAAATTTTTAGGCTCAAAAATGAAAAATCGATAACATCTCCACTGAGAACAATGGGCCAAGGATCGGAGGCACCTCAACCTAGAAACTTGAAATTAATTCACCATCAGTGTAACCACTTCGCTCGCAAAAAAAATGTAATTCGACGTTTTACTCGCTCCGCAGATCAAAACATGCAGAAAAATAAGCGCTATCAAAGTCACCTCGCGAAATCAAAGCGACCCCGCCTGACGGTACCTTCCTAGAAAGTTTACCACGCTTCTGTATCGACAATAGAGAGAGCCCAGATTAAGCGCATAAAGAAAGAGGTATTATATAATTATGGTCGACAGGTAGTATAGTAGGTAGGTAGGTAAGTAAGAATAGTATAGCGTACTAGCTCTGGTTTCGAGAATAAATTTAAAGGGCTTGCTCGAGCAACATGTTCGCCTAGCTGCAGGAACAATAACTAACATCCATAATTAATAAACACCGTAGCTCGGGAAACAATTAATCAGCAAAGTGGTTTGTCTTATGAAAGTTGCACTCTTCTTGTTTATACTCGCGTATTATAAAGTTTAAGCGATATTTATTCCGCTGGTTTACCGCAAAAAGTTCAAGTTGATACGTTGTTTACATACACTAACCGATATATTTTTCTCTACCTCTTTTATCCGCCCCTCTTTCATCTCTTTCCGTATGTACTCGTACTTGTATTACTCTTTCTTTTTCTCTTGGGTCGTATACACATACAGATGGTATAGTTTGTCGTTATCATTTTACTTAATTCATTCATGTAGGGAAAATGTACTCGATCAAAGCACCCTTACCTACCCACGTACCTATCCAGTGCAGTGATTTATACTGAGGACGAAAATTTTATTAGCTACGGTCAAGAACTTATGAATTATTTATTTTTAATTGATTTTAGGTAGGTACCTTCGTTGTCGTCGGTGATGTGGCGCATATCAATTTGAACAAAATCACGGTTCGGTTACCGCATTCGTGTGTATCGTATACTGATGATTATCTACACTGTAGGTACTGTAACGATATACTATGAGCTCACAATCAGATCCCTTTTGCGCAGGAAGCCATTAAGCTTATTTCTTTTTGTTTTTTATTGTATATTTTACAGTATACACGTTGAATTCATGTATTACCTAGATATACTCGTGTTATATTTACGGTATTAGGTACGTAAAAACTAAAACAACGTAGAATTAGCGTTTTGTTGGCTTTTTTCATACATTTTATTGGATTAAAAATGCGATTAAACAAAAGGTAAATAAGATGTATTGACGATGCTGCGGCGTAAGGGCCAATCTGCGATTAAAAAATTCTGTTCTGATTTTGAATGTTGTGTATTATGTTTCAAAATAATCCGCATTTAATTATATTTAATGGAAGACGCTTTTACGAATTTTATGTGTGACTCAATGAGTATTATTTTTAGGTTCATACGAGCACACAGCATGTTCCATAAATTATGCTTTTCCTTCAACTTATGGTACTGAATTAGCTAGGGTGTGGATCGAAGAGAAACCCATACCTCGGATTTTGACCAAATTCATGGAGGTAGTTTACTATCCAAGACCACTTTTAGAGTAGAGTAGACATCGAGAGTTGAAAACTTGTAGATCGAGTGAAAACTTTGAAAATGTCTTCGTTTTGTGTAATTTTACGAGTTGAATTTTTTCCATTTTTCAAAACACTGCAAAAGTGTTTACTGTGATAATGAAGATGTATCGCGACAAATAGACCAAGGGTGAAAGGACTGTGAAGCCAGGGATCTTCGAAATATGATTATTTCTTTTAAAAATTCATTTTTCTCTACATGTAACTTCAAGTAGGTACAAACAATAATGTCACCAAGTTTTTTTGTTGTGGGGATATCACATGGTAAATTTAGAAGCCCCGAATTAAAGGAGGCGAAGTCAGGAATTTTTAAAGTATGACAACATCTATTAAAAAAAAATATGACAATTGGAAAAAAACCTTTTTCTTTCAATATTACCTACTTCAAGTTGAAAATGACCCCTTGCAATCATTCCCTTCACCCAACGTTTGAACGAGAACCGGGTTCAAGGACCGTTTTTAGGGGGAAAATGTGGAATTTTAACCTTTTTCTCTAGAGTTTAATTTTCGTTTTATTTTTGAAAAATACCATCAGGTCAACATTACGGACAACGAATCACCAAAATTTACTTTTCCTTTTCAAACGTAGGTAACTTATTAGTGCAGTCAATCAAAGAATAATGTAATTTTTTCAACAAAGAAAGCGAAAAGGAGAAAAATGTGTATGAGTACCTTTACCTATACATACTTTCTCCTAGTCCTCACTTTTTTTTAAATTCGTCGAATTGTGCTCACATGATTGAAGAATGAATGTTGGGCAAAAAATGATAATAACTTTCTTACGTTGAAAATTATTATTCATACAAGATGATGGTATGATTTTTTCAACCATCTCTGAAGTTGAATCTATAACGTTAACTTGAAAAATTGAATTATACGTATTATAAGGGCTTAATATTCGATGTACGATGAACTGGTGATACTTCGAAACATTGGTATTACCTCGTCGTCGTCGTGGTTCCTTGTCCTTTACAGGACATTGGAAATTGCATTTTTGTGGTACCCTAACAGGGCGAGGCGAATGCCTATTGCCACTGCGATACCTTCGTTTAAATTCGCCATCTTTAACACTGACATGATAAATTCATTGAATAAGTCGAGAATAAGGCATAGGTAACTCGATAGTCGATCTTCAACTGTTCAAATTAATTTCAGCGTCTTTTTTAAAAATTAAGAAATCAGAAGATGGTCGAAAATAGTAGATTTTAATTTTTTCAATTTTCTAAAAATCGAGAAATCGATTCGAGCACCTGAAATTTTTATTACGAAGGTTTTAGACCATGATCTTTCTAAAAATCGTGGTCCTTTCCAAATCAGAGGTAGACACCTTGAGAGGTTTCTTTGATTACGTCAAATATTAAAAAACATGGGCTCTGCCAATTCTTTTCTTCTTACAAGGGAACCTCTTGAGGTGTCACACTCCGATTTGAACGGGACCGCGATTTTTGGAAAAAGCATAGTCTAAAATCCCCCAAACCAAATTTTCAGCTGCCCAAGTTCATTTTTCGATTTTTGGCGAATTTTTGACAATTCAAAATTGACTGGTTTTGGTGAGTTATGCTTTTTTTTAAAAAAAAGTACGTACTTGATCAGTAAAAATGGTCAAAATAAGTCCCAAAACTACTATTATTTACCCAAATCCAAATAATTTTACTATTTCCAGCCATTCTGAAGCCTCCAGCGCGATTTTTCAATTTCTCCAGAATTTTGAATTTACTCCAGAAGGCGTGAATATGCAGCTGGGCAGCTAAAAATCGAGTTGTATATTACACTCGACCTGTTTAACGAGTTTATCCACATTTGAGCCGATTTTGTGAGTGACACCTCAAAAGTGGCTTTTTAACCAGCTAAAAAATCCAAAAAATCAAAAGTTTCTCGTTTGTGTGAAAATTTTCGAAATTCACGCGAATCGCTGTATTTTGTCCAAAACTAACCCCCCCCCATCCAAATTTCACAATTCCAGCCATTCTGGAGCCTCCAGCGCGATTTTTCAATTTCTCCAGAATTTTGAATTTGCTCCAGAAGGCGTGAATATGCAGTTGTACAGCTGAAAGTCGAGTTGTGTATTATACTCGACATGTTTAACGAGTTTATCTACATTTGAGCCGATTTTGGGAGTGACACCTCAAGAGTGGTTTTTTGACCAGCTTTTTTCAAAATTGAAAAATCCAAAAAATCAAAAGATTACCGTGTTTGTGAGGAAATTTTTGAAATTTGTGAGAATCACTGTATGTCTTCAAGAACTAACCCCCGAAGCGCAAATTCTACCATTTCCAGCCGTTTTGGAGCGAAAGTAACATCTCAAAAAACCACTCTTGAGATGTCACTCTCAAAATCGGCTCAAATGTGGATAAACTCGTTAAACAGGTCGAGTGTAATATACAACTCGATTTTTAGCTGCCCAACTTCATATTCACACCTTCTAGAGCAAATTCAAAATTCTGGAGAAATTGAAAAATCGCGTTGGAGGCTCCAGAATGGCTGGAAATGGTAAAATTTGGATTTGGGTAAATAATAGTAGTTTTGGGACTTATTTTGACCATTTTTACTGATCAAGTACGCACTTTTTAAAAAAAAAAAATCATAAATCACCAAGACCAGTCAATTTTGAATTTTTAAAAATTCGCCAAAAATCAAAAAATGAACTTGGGCAGCTGAAAATTTTGTTTTGGGGGTTTTAGACTATGCTCTTTCCAAATGACACCTCAAGAAGTTCTCTTGTTAGGAAGGAGGCAGCAACAATTTCAAATGAATTTTTCCGTTGCAAGAGGCTATAATCAGCCACTTTGATATTTTACCTTTAATTTCTCATTATTGTTTTTCAAGGGTAATTTTCTTCAGTCAACTTGAGACTGTTTTTATTTCTCATGGGAAAAAGTCAGAAATTTTCTAATGTGGATATCTAACTACTTACCTATCTAACTTTGGTTTAATTTTTTAAAAGCGAGATGAGGTTATTTTGAGAGGCTAGAGTACAAAAATGTTAGAATAAACAATTCTTAAACAAATGATTTTTTTATTTTTTTGAAAGAGATCAGGTTGGTTTCAGTATTGTCTGCCCCACTAAATGGAAAAATTGCATTAAGATTGTCATCTTGGAAAAATTTGTTTCTCTTTTTTTGGGGGGGGGGGGAGAATAATGGAATCATTTTATTGTACCATTCTGATTGATCAAAAATCAAAAATACCTACTCGTATCGTGTTCATTTTACTCAGCTCGAATTCAATAAACTGAATGAAAGGGGAGTCATCATTTCTGAGACACCCTATAAAAGTATTTTCCCTTGTTCGTATATAACCTATATTAACGATGCATTTACTTGCTATACCTAAGTTTGATTCATGCATACAAATATGTATAACTGGAATAAGTGACGAAGAAGGGAGGAAAAACAAACAAATATCCTATTTTATGTAATCATTTTCATAATGCACTCGTAAATTAGCTGAATATTCTCCTCAGCGGTATATTTGGTATTTGTTGTGTATAGAAAGCATATGCAAAGAGGTATTGTTGAAAAAAGAAGCTACGAAGGGATCGGCCTGTTGAGCTCCCAAGTAGGTACACACCGCGGCAATAAGTATAAAGAAACGCGGAGCAAAAGAAGCAAATATCTGTATACCGGATATTAAAGAGAATAAAAATTCTAATTTTAAACGAGCATAACGTGCTGATAAAGCTGGTAAAATTTTATTCGTAATACGTTATCCTAACTACGTTTACATTCGGAAATACTCGTATTATACGGATACGGTATTTATAAGAGGACGAAGAAAGCAGCAAAGCAAACAAGGGGCGGCCAATTTTAAGAAGTCGTAAAATTCGGCCTAAAAATCTGCAAAAGTCGTATATATAATACGTATAAAATTACCAGGCGATAAGTTTTGTAAACGGCTCTATACAAACCACGTTAGATATGCCAAGATGAAGAGGATGAGAAGAAGTTCAGCAACGCGGATATGAAATGCGGGGAATGGAAAAAAAATTGTAAACTGGCGAGAAATTGTTTCGCGTGGTTTAGTAAACAGACTTTAAACTCGAATGTAATTACTATGTAGCGATTCGCATTTGAAACGACTTTAACTAGATCCCTTCTTATTTATAACTTAAAAGCTAATTTACGCCGAGTCTTAAATATGTAAACTAGAAGGGGTGCTGCGTGAGAGGGTACGCAGACAAAAAGTTGCACATGTTGGGTGGATTATTAACGTGCGGATTTCAATCGACAAGCCGTTGGAATTTTTTTACTAGTTTGCCTTTTTCTTTTCCAAAGCAATACTTATGGTGTCGATTGTACGAGCGTTTCGTTATGTACGATATGGGTTCGAAAAGGTAAGTAGTTTTTTTTTACGAGTAGATATGTGGTTTTTTCCTTACTTTTAAAGGGTAATAAAATTATATGAAGTAATCGATGAAATGCTCGAAACGTGCTTAAAGATTTCAATTTCGTTGTTTCACTTACTTAACCATTCGTTTGCTCCAAATTGGAAATTTTTCCTCGAAAGGGAAGTGCGAGGTACCTGAATGAGACATTCTTGGTAAATATTGAGAAAATAAATAGGTCTGTGTGGATGTTTTATATTTTCAAAAGGGTGCTTGAGGTTTTCCTTCGGATTCCTCGTGAGGCAAATAATAATCAATTGACTTTTTTTTTTACCTATTGTTATCATTTTCCTTCACAATCACCATCGGAATCAGTAAAATGGGAAACGATTCCCTCTTATTACAATCTATAAAATACATTTTCTGCGGAAATCACTGATTTTTTGACTGACAAATACCGAACCTTTTTTTTGTGGAAAAATTTTGAAATTTACTTCATTCCTCCATCTTCATCTTACATTTCTCCATTCTGCTTCGTGCTTTATTTTTAATTTTCGATTGTTCAGCTTTATTTGACTCATCCTAACCGCGAGTAGCTTAATTGGTGTAGAGAAAGTTCAAAAAATATTTTCCGAAGAAAAAAAACAGTCTACAAAGAAATTAAAAAAATTTCAAGAAAAATTTGTTTCGTTTACATTTGATTTCCTGCAAATTTTCTTTTCTGTAATCGAGTGAAATTTCCATTAGCAGAAAAATTGCCATAATTATTATGTAATTAAACCGCGAAGAATTTTTCCTCCGACAACGTGTTCCCCATGAAAACAAACTAGAACATAAATTTCTTACTCGGCAACGTATTAACCTCAAAAACGCTTATGCATATAATTTCTGCGAGCGTTTTTGCCGCGTTGCGTTGTACTACTTACTACTTAAGTGAAAATATGAAATAATTTTTGATTAAACCAACACGAAAAATTTATAAAACTTTATTATTAATTGTTTCCGTAGTTGTATTAAGTTTTTGAATTACTCCGCGCGGAGTTTTCAAAGACGCGATATTAACTCGCGTAATGTTCAAAAGTTTAAAACGCGGTATTTAAATTCTTAACTCTTGAACACCCAATATCTGACGTTTATTTCCTTTTTGGAAATTAACTTTTATTAATTTCTAACTTGTAAACGTCTGAGGCGTGCTTTTTTTGGGGGATGGAAATGTTTTGCGGAAAGGTTTTTTTTGCCACTTCTCCAGGATGAGGAGTTATGAGCGCTAAAGATGAGGGTGAGTGGATGTATGCATATACTCGTAAAAATACTGCAAAAGGTCCCAACGACAAACTTCGCCATCGTAGCGGTACCGCGTGCGGTATCCGGACTCGATAAATTAATTTAATGTTCGAAAAATAATTCTGTAATAGAGATGAGAAGGGGTGTAACCTCTCGCCAGCCCTGCTCAGTGCTCTTCGTCAAATGTAAATGTACGGTTGAAAAGGTTGTTGAAAAGAATACGAAAAGTCGTGTGGGGGTTTTTCTCTTTCGACTACCATGCTACATGTATAGGTACATAGGTACCTATTTTAATAATATCTACGTAATGCCTTTAGTTTCAGACACCTTTTACAGCTAATCTCACACGTGTGTGTGTGTGTGTACACTGTGTACTCATTGTATTGTGGGTACCTATACTCGATGTTATCTATATGTAGAGTATTAGATGCATGAGCTGTACAGTGTGATTCGAAAATCTTGGTAAAATTTCACTGTAAAATAACTAAATTTCAAAATTAATTTTTAATTTTTCTATGAAATTGGTTGGTTTCTTTAGTGAACCCAAACATTATTGCGATCAAAGGTTTTTTTGGTGAATATTGTCTAGGGTGGTATGCTGAACAACATACTAAAAGTCCCCGCCCCTATCCCACGAGCTAACCCCCCACAGTGGATCAAAGCCCCCCAAAATCAGTTTTTTGTCAAGAACTCCTGAAATATTGAATTTTGAGTAAAATAAGCTCAGTGATCATTTCATCTCCTCTCCAATACCTATCAAATGAGCTATCGACCAACTCCCTAGCCTCAAGGGGTTGGCGCTACGACCCCTCAAAGTGACGTGATTTTAATAATTTTACATTTTATGACTTGGGACTTGTAACCTGTTCTAATTGATAAAATGAAGTCAAACTTGGGGAATGGGATTCTTTTAGGAGCTAGAGTTGACCTCTCTGGAGTGGAGAGGGTCAAAGTTGAAAATTACAGAAAGGTAATTTTTTTGGAGGGGTATTACATGACCTCAAATGTTTGAAAAGGGTCCAAATTCATACCATCGGACAGTACCCAATCTGTGATCAACATTTCCAAATTTCAGCTTCCTAGATCATCCCCAACCCATTTAAAGCGGAATTAAGGTGAAAATCCCCTTATTTTGCCCCTATTTTCGGTTTTTCCGTCTTAAAAAGAGTGGGGATGACCTAGGAAGCTGAAATTTGGTTATGTTGATCACAGATGGGGTACTGTCCGAGAGTATGATTTTGGACCCTTTTCAAACATTTGGGGTCATGTTATGCCTCCCCAAAAAAATTACCTTTTTATAATTTTAAACTTTGACCCTCCGCACTCCAGAGAGGTCAACTCTAGCTCCCAAAAGAATCCCATTCCTCAAGTTTGACTTCATTTTATCAATTAGAACAGGTTACAAGTCCCAAGTCATAAAATGTAAAATTATTAAAATCACATCACTTTGAGAGGTCGTAGCGCCACCCCCTTGAGGCTAGGGAGTTGGTCGATAGCTCATTTGATACGTATTGGAGGGGAGATGAAATGATCACTGAGCTCATTTTACTCAAAATTCAATATTTCAGGAGTTCTTGAAGAAAAACTGATTTTGGGGGGCTTTGATCCACTGTGGGGGGAGGGTTAGCTCGTGGGATAGGGGCGAGGACTTTTAGTATGTTGTTCAGCATACCACCCTAGACAATATTCACCAAAAAAACCTTTGATCGCAATAATGTTTGGGTCAAATTGATTTTGACTGGACTAAATTCATCTTCAGAATTTACGAGTATTTTGCCAAGAAATTCAGAAAATATGGATTTTACGTAGTAAAGGGGCGAGTAAAATAATCTCTTATCCAAATTTTCAATCACTCAAGTTGATTTTTCGATTTTTGATTGGTAGGTTCTTGAAGATGTGTTTCAGAAAAATCTGAAAATGTTGAAGTTTTGAAATACTTATCATACGTTTCAACTAGGTACATACATTCAACGGGTAGAAAAAAATGATTTCTCGCTTCATTCAACTCTCATGGAGGGATCATTTCATTGTCTCCGGCTATATTTCAAAACCTCCGGTGAGGATTTTATGGGGTTAAAAAAGACTGAAAATCAATTTTATTCTTAGGCAGTTATCATCTCAGTTGGGATTGTTTTGAAATGGACCAATCAGAAATTATGACCTCGACAGAAACTCCAACTGAAAATGGCACGATAGTGAGTCTGGTGAAATACGAAAATCGTGAAATTGATTCCACACTCGTCTAACAAAATGGAAAAGCGTTCATTGGTCAAGTTTTAACTTCTAAAAGTAATTTTATCAGAATAAATGAATACCTACCTATTTCATTGTAACTCTTAAAAGAAACCTTTACAACTCCTCAACTCTAATTGGACTGAAATTTAGCTCACTGAAAGAACTTGCCGTGCACCCTTCAGAACCAAATTTTGAGCTATCGAAGTTGATTTTTTGATTTTTGAAAAATTTCTGAAAATAAAGTTAACCTCCAAAATTAATTACCACCACTTTTGAAGGGACCTGGTGCCTTCGGCAAAAGTTGAATTTTCACGAGAAAAATGATACAATATGCCCCTGAAGACGTTGTAATTAATTTTGGCAGCTGAAAATTTAATCTTGTCGTAAAATTGGCATTAAAAATTGAATGAGCCATGCAGTGAATTTGCAAATCTGAAGTGACGAGTTGAAAAAAGGATTTTTTGCTAGTTGAATAATCTGAAGTTGAAAAAATTCAAAATTGCCTGGTGAGTTTCTTTTTTTCATTTTTGATTAATTTTTGAAAATAGAAATTAAGCACGTATTACATATCTTGGCAAGGTGAAAAGTTGAAATGTGGGTTCCATTATTAGGTATACCTAACCTTTGAAATTAAATTAAATGGCCGTAATTTCGAGCTGTTTCAAAGTTTCTTTCAGACTGTTGGACTTACTATTTTTCAAAAAATCTTCTAAAAAAGGGGTACAAATGAAATTTAAGTTCTGAAAACCCGAATTTTTTGCTTAAATAGCTGCTTCAATCAGTTTTGACATGATCTTTTTTATTTTTGAGTAAATTTGTGTTTTAAAAATATTTTCATCCCAAATAATTATTACTCGTAAGTTATAAGTTATAACAAAACATCATCACTCCTGAAAGGGAAATAATATTTTGGAATACAGTAATTCCATTTTTGTCAATGTTATCTATCAACTTCAAAAACTCGAAAATTTTTCATGAATTTCAGCCTACTATTTTCAATGTTGGTAATTGGAAACAATGACCAAAAAATATGGTATCACTGCATTCTAATTTAGTTCCTCAATTTCAAAAACGACATTAATTTTTGATCTTTTACGATGATTTTTTTCAAAAATTCTTTCTCTTGGAGAGCTTATATGCATTTTCCTTTCAGAAGTACAAACGGGAGATAAAAAAATTTCTGGAAATTTTCTACTCGATTAGAAAGTAAAAAATCTTTATTGATTTTATCAAAGTTTTGTACAGTTTTTTTTTTTTTTGTAATGTATTCTAAGGTAGATACTTAAAAATTCAAAAATTCACTGATGACTTCGGTCTAGGCACAGCTTAAAGCTAATAGCAATCATTTCGAGTGTTTATAAACAGAATACTATTCAAATTTTAGCATTTCAACTCAAGTATAGAGATCAAATTGCGGTTTTTTCTTGAGAAATGAGCCAGATTTTAATTTTTAAGAATTGGCCAAAAACCTAAAAAAATAAATTCAGTTTCTGGGGTCTTATCTGGTGCTTGTATTTCTCGGCAGGTCAAAAAATTCTCCTTCAGGTTGGATTCTTATTTTGTTGGCGAAACTTGGACCTTGGGTAAGGAATAGCTATGCACCATTAGCATTCAAAATCGCCAATGAATCTCGTTTCAGAATATTTAGAACACCTTGTATGTCTATGTACCTACACAATACACACGTATCACTCGTTCAAAATTTATTGAAACCGCTCGCAACTTGTTGATCTCCCTGTATGCGTATTATTTGGCTGCTTGCGCAACACCTACATATAATAATAGTGCGTCAGTCGAAGTGTATTGTTGGTGCGATATATAGAAGTACAATGTTATATAATATGCCAAGGATGAGAGCGAAATAAGGTGGGCTGATAGGGGAGAAGAAGGGTTTGCTCAATCGGTAAACGGAAACGTTCTTCTTGTTCAGATTTACATGCTCTTTGTTGCGAGATTTATGAGGCTCGTTACTGTTGAGCCGACTTCAATGGAATAAGTACAACTCAATCATTCGACGTAGTTTTCAAATGAAAGATAATTTACAATATTCAACCCTTAAAGCGGCGTTCAGTTCGTCTTTACCATACGTCAGCTTCAACCTCATCGCGTTTTTGATGAAGGTAGGTAGGCGTCGTGTAACCAGAATTTCTAAACATTTAAACGCGTTCGAGCAAGCAACTCAAAAAAAAAAGTGAAAAAAGTTCGCAATCCACCGAAGATGCTTTTGCCACGTGAAACTATTCGAGTATGAGAACGAAAAGAAACTACATATATAAAATATTCTTCTCGTATAGTTATTGCTGCAACGTTCGCGATAAGTATTGTGAAAAACTATTTCCAGCTGGAATTTTCTTTTAAAAATCCATCAACATTAAAGTACGAGTAAATTTCTTCGTATACGTAATGGCATCAAATTATAAAGTTTCTTCTTTATGAACTTTTCATTCACGGTGCTAGTTTCTACTTCGTCTGTGTTTATAAACGCTGCTACCTACGTTATTCATGTATTCTTATTGTATGTACAAATCTTAAGGTACCTACTAGTACGTTTAATTTCATCTTTATTCTAGCCTTATTTTTATCCGACAATCGTTGATCTGCTGGATACACACGTTCGATTAAATTTTTAAAATAAACTGCCCATAAATCGACTATACCTAAGTACGTGGACGAATTTTATTTCTATCAAAATTTTTTTCCCGTTTAGTTTGAAATATCGTGTCGTCGAATTCTCGTCTATTTTATTTGGCTTTATTTACTCTATCTTGGGTTGCGCAGAAAACCCATTTTGTTAAATTTTTCCAGTTATGTTTTGGCCCAAGGTTGTCCTTCGTTTTCAATTTAATATTTAGGAAGGCCTTTGAAAAAAATTCGAATGATGACATTTCTCAGAATCTCGAATAAATATTTTTTTCGCTATTGGATTTTCAGTTTTTTTTCCTACTTATTTCTTCCTTCAAAAATATATTTGAAACTAGAAATCCTTCGAATAAAAAATTGTTACGGTTTGTACGGGACGTATGTTTGTAAGATTTGAAAATTTTTGCAATTTTACGTTTCTTACTCTTCTTTTTTTTCGTTCGACTTTTCAGCTAAGCACATAGAAAAATCCATCAATTTTTTGTCGCTTCTTTTTATGTACTTTTCTTAAATTTTATTATAGACTTGAAACGTTGATTTCGATTTTCACCATAAAGTAATCGAGTTGGTAAATTTTTGATGTCCTGGTGTATCTTTAAAATAAAATTTAACGCGTTTATTGAAAATTTGTGGCCTTGTCCTTGTAGAATAATGTAGTATTTCTGGTGGATTCGGAACAAGAAAGAGATGAAGGCGTGGGATGGTGTGCGGAGGGGAGGAGAGGGGACAAAATACCTTATACTAGGATATTTGATGGAGCTATTTCGGTTACTATAAATTTTGGGCTTTGAAGAAAGTTGATATTTCTGTAAGCCTGCATAGGATAGAAAATTTCAATGGAAAGAATTACTAAAAATATGCCATAAAATATCATTTTTATGGTTGAAAAAATTGCCTACGGTAGGTATACGTTTATACGAGTGATTCCCTGCTTATTTTCAATCATATCTACTTCAAAAGATGTGAAAAGTGACTGAATTTTCTCAAGGATAAAATTTAATTGTATTTACAAAGAGCGACTTACTTCAATTTTCAAGATTTAAAATTTGGTTCTGAGTCTTTTTTACCAATATTTACTTTTGGAACACGAGTCAGAATTTTTTTTTATGAAATATACCTACCTATCTCTCATTTTTTTTTACCGACGATTTTCTAAATTTCAAGCAAACTCAATATCTACTTACATACCTATATTTATTTTTGCAATTTTTGTGAAGTAGTAGAAAATGATTTAAACTCTTGAAAAAACACGTTTAGTCTCGTTCTCAGTCACGAAAATTTCTATTTGAAAAATCATTCATCGCATTGAAAAAATATGTTGATTCGACACTCGAGTGACAAAAACGAAATAAAAAAGTAGGTACTTTTTTTTTGTCTTTTACTTGAGTATATAATGTCTATAGGTGGACTATCTATGCTACTCAAGTCCCAAACCCGTATCGACAAATCCGGTAATCAAATTTTAATTAAATATTATCACGGTAATCCGAGGGTAAATGGCGTTTATCCCGTATACTGTCACGGTAAGATTAACTATATAGTAAAATACACATTAATAAAACCTTCGACACCCGATTAGCGCATATTTTTCAGCCATTATATAACGATATAAAAATCCAATTTCCATCGTTTAAATTAAATTTCGCATTTGACACAGGGCTCGCAATGTAAAAAGGAAAATGACTAGAGATGAAATGAGAAAACGTATGATGTAGGTATTTGATTGGTTCGTTATGTATACTACATGCGTCGTGCTTTAGATGTATAGAATTCTGTGCCATAGGTAGGTAAATACAATGATTATGTTACCCACGTAGAGGAATAAAATCAAAGCTCTTACTTGAATAATGTTTAATGCAGTCGACGAATTAAGTTAATCCTAAATTAAGACGCGTTATTGAATCGGCTTTGGAAATTAAGTTTAAATTTTCATTAGCTTAAGGTAAAGCCTATCTATATACAGTATACACTGAGAGAATGATAGGTTGCAGGTGTAAGTATATAGGTAGGTAGGTAGCTCGTAATGATAGGTAGGTCTAGGAAGCTAGAGATACACATATATTTTACAAGAGATAAGTTCTCTTTATATATACGTTTGGTATGTCTATATGAATGTTGGTAGAGGTACTCACCATTGAGTATGTGAACAACAGTACTATCTGGATGAGCGTTGCTAGGCACACAAGAATAATTTCCGGTGTGTTCGTTGGTGGTTCTGGGAACGTATAAGGCGCTGGTTTTATTTGCTAAATCTAGGGTTACGTTGAAACCTCTATGCGAGTCGTAGTTCACCATTTGATTATTGTGGTACCAAAAAATATACGTTGGTATTTCCGGACTTTTCAGCACCGTGCAGACTAAATGTAAAACACTACCGTATTTCAGGTATTTTTCTTTTGAGCCTTCGATTTGAGCTTCAGCCTCTGTGAAAAAAAAAACAAATTTGCGTTTAGTAAAAGTGGACAAGGAGGAATAAAAAATATTATATGGATATTTTAAAATCCCATGGCGTAGATCGACCAGTGAAAAAAAAAATACATAGCAGGTCAAGATGGTCAAAATCTACCTTTAACGGATTTTCAAACAAAACTGGATACAAATCATCTAGTGGGATGAGAAGAAGTTTTGAATCACCAGCACACTAATTTCGGGAGTGAGGGCTAAAATGTGGCGTTTATGGTCGACTTCGTCATTTTTCATCAAATTGATGTGCAAAGTTGGTGTTTCCTGTTATGGATTTTCAGTAACGAGGGGGCAATTTTTTATGGATTTATGAATCACAATTTGCAGTTGCCAATCTTCATTTTTTAAAACCTTTTTCTGTCCCTAGAATTGGATTAAATTTTATTTCGGTCCATTTCGGATTAGAATTTTGGGATTTTACTGTTCTGGACATGAGATGCCTGGAGTAAATTGAAAGGAGTGGGAGCTGAAATGCCCTCAAAAATTATTAAAATCAATAATTATTTCGATTTTCTATCATTTTTTTTTTTTACATTTTGTAATCACACTGATTTTTGAACTCTTAATCTTGAAAATATCATTATGAAAATCGAGCTATGTAGAGCAGTTTTGAAAGAGTTCATTGGGTACAAAAAGGGATTATTTGTTCCAAAATTTTTTTTTTTAATGCTGAAAATGTTCTATGTAATTTAGTCATTTAGAGAAAGCTGAGGGAAAAGAGACCTGTGTTATTTGATTTTCCAAGTGTCGAGAACATGGTCCCCTTAGCAAGTCTGCTCAAATACGACCACAGTCTTCGTAAAACAACACATCAGAATTTTCAGCTAGATAATTGGATATTAACCTGAGTCTCAAGAGCCTGCTTTTTAAAAAAACTGTTTAAATTAGTACTTTTCAATTTGAACGAAACCAAGCTAGATCGAAGGAGCAGGTCCTGAAAATTTCGTAACCAAAATTTCAAGTCTTAAAGTCCACGATACGAATTTTTGGGAATTTTTGGAAATTTAAAAATTCACAGATGCTGTTTTGTACGATGAATCGATCTAAATCGATAAATCTGACTCAAGAATATTGAAATAAATCGAACAATTCGACTGACAAAACATAACAACTCAAAATAAAAGCAATATTTATTTTACAAGGTCGTTGACCTAAAGATCAACGAACCTAACGAAAACAAAGAACTGAGCAAGAGCTCGATGACTTTATAACTCGACGATTAAATCAATATTAACGCGACAATTTACGAAACATAACGATTACAACGAATAAACGAATACCTATTTAACAGCCAATGATTTCTCACGAAATTTAGAACATTTTAACTCGACTAAATAGCCACGTATTAATATTACGCGATTTTACGTAAACGAAATTTATTTTTATTTTAAGGGGATATTCTCAATACATGGTAGTATATCGGTTTGCCTGCCAAACGTAAATATAATTATTCAGAGCCGCGGATGCACGGAATGGGCTCAAATTTGAAGTATATGCTTTTCAAGACATTTCGATCAATCCTATGCATGCGTTTGTCGATACGTTAAATAGTTTTCGAAAAAATACGGTTTAATGAAATTTGGGACTTTTTGGTGAAAAATCCAACATTTTTAAAAGTGTACTTTTTTGAAAACTATTTAACGTATCGACAAACGCATGCATAGGATTGTTCGAAATGTCTTGAAAAATATACATTTCAAATTTGAGCCCATTCCGTTCATCCGCGGCTCTGAATAATTATATCAAAGTTTGTTCCATAAGACTAATGTAAAATAAGGCATTTTGGTTATGCTATGAGAAAATTTGGTGTATTGAGAATATCCCCTTAAATAAAAAAACAAAAGTTACCGAACACTTTTCGATACGTTACGGTTACAAGACCAATTTTGCCAACACCCCACCATAAAAATATTTTCCCTAACACGCGTGCCACTTAAACAAACGAAAAACTTGTTGCTTCTTATCATTACCGGTGTTTGTAAACACTACGATCAAAAATATTTTTACAGCAAAATTTCACTTAAACTATACTTGAGAATTATAAAAATCGACTCGAACACAATAGTTAAACGCGATATAACATTTTACATAAACGTTCGAACACCGTACGGGTAGTGGCTTTCGTTAATAAATCAGCCAGTTGATCTATCGATGAAACTTTTTGTAGATAGATCACATTTTTAAGAATCAGATCGCGAATATGGTGATAACTGACATCTATGTGTCTGGTACGTTTTGATTCAACCGTATTCGCTACGGCAATCGCTGCGTTAGAATCGCAATACACCGGAACGGTGTCAATACGAACTTCCAACTCAAGAAATAAATTTCGCCATGCCAAGACTTCCTTACCAGACGTACTTAAAGCGACATATTCAGCCTCACACGACGAAAGACTTACACAATTTTGTTTCTTGACTACCCAGTCAATTACATTGCCATAGTGCAATATGAAAATTCCAGACGTTGACTTCCTATCTAAACAATCACTGGCGAAATCTGAATCTACGTACACTCATACAGAGTGTTTATCGACAAATTCAGGTATTACGTAAGTAAGTTTCACGTTTAACGTACTACATAGATACCTTAAAATACGCTTGCTGTATTCGAACAGCTCCTTATTTGCCAAGTGCTGGTATCTGCTTAGGAAGTTTACAGCATACGCAATGTCAGGACGTGTTCCTCTTGCAATGTAACTTAAACTTCCTAAGAGACCTCTCACTTTGGTTTCGAAACTTTTATCGAGCTTGAGATTAGTAATCTTCAAGTTCGGTTCGATTGGAGTTGAAATACTGTTCGAATTAGACAGCCCATATTCACTAACTAACTGTTCGATGTATGAATTTTGATGAATTTCCAAACGATCTTTACTACGATTAATTTCCATACCAATAAATTTCTTACATTGTTCCAGGTCTCTGATTCCAAAACGCTCATTCAGACTCTTAACTAACCACTCGATAAGACGATCATCGCATCCTGTGATAAGAAAATCGTCGACGTAAACAACGAACACACATCGAAGCGGATTCTCTGAATCAAAATAAACACAAGGGTCTACTTTGCTTCTAGAAAAACCCAACGATAACAGGTACGAGTTTAGCTTAGCGTTCCAGGACTTCGGACTTGTTTTGAGACCGTATAACGATCTCTTCAAAACGTATACTACTCCTTTCTCTTCGTTAGTCCCTTTTGGAGGATTGAACATGACATTACGATTTATGTCACCATTCAAGAACGCTGTGCTAACATCCAATTGGCGTAATTGCCAACGATTTACTACCGCAAGATTTAGCATCGATCGAATGCTCGGTTGGTTTGGGGTCGGCGCGTATATTTCATCTAACTCGTAAAAATGGCTATCTTTAAAACCATGTAAAACCAATCGCGCTTTATACTTTACCCCACCATTCAAGTTGATTTTTTTCTTCAAAACCCACTTACTGTCTACCTTCGAATAATTTTCACCTTTTACGCTACTTTCAGATACCGGATACCAAACGTCTTTTACTTTCATCGCCTTTAACTCTTCGTCGATCGCTACCTTCCAGTACTTCGCTTCTGGACCGTTCAGAGCTTGTTCGTACGATAAATCATCGACGCTAGCCAATGCAAAATCAGCAAAATCGTCGGATCGATCGTCGGTAGCTGAAGTATCAATCATACTACGATCAACGTGAATTTCACCGCTACGTTCGGCTTCGCTCAACTCATCTGGGTTTACCCAAGATGAGCACCCAGGAGCTGGCTCCACTGAACTACGTATTTCACTTTGAACCGTAGGTACGATCTCTACGTCGCTAACACTAACTGTTACCGATGTTTTTAACAAATGATCGTTGATGATATCGTGTATCTTACGCGTTTCATCAACTTCTACGCAACTCGAATTTGTGAATTTATTTCGTAAAACATCGTACAGTACATAACCTGTCTCTGTAAAACCTAACAACACCATATCGATCGACTTCTCATCGGTTTTCTTTCTCTTTTCAGGCGGTACCAGAACTCGTGCAACGCTTCCAAACAATCTCACTCTCGATAAATCCGGCTTTCTACGATTCCACAGCTCGTACGGTGACAAATCGTTCAAGGCAGAATGCGGTAAACGATTGTACACGTAGTTTGCCGTGTAAGCAGCGTAAAGCCAGAATTTATTCGTTAAACCTCCTTCATACAACAGAGCTCGCATTTTTTCTTGGATGGTTCGAAAGAAACGTTCGACGGTGCCATTATGCTGCTTCTCATACGGCTCACTGTTCTGCATAGATATGCCCTTTTCGTCGACAAACTCTTTAAAGGTACCTCCGATAAACTCACTAGCGTTATCGCACCTGATACGCTTTACTTTCGTATTCCACAACGTTTCACTAATATTGACATATTTTTTTAGGTAGGTACCTACTTCGGCTTTACTTCTCATTCCGAACGTTACTCCCCATCTCGTACAGTCATCTACGAAGCCAATCAAATATCGCTCGCCTTCTAGTCCTTCTGTAATAGGACCCATTACGTCAATATGAACAAGATCGAGCGGGTTCGGATACCTATACCTACTTGAATCGTAGGTATGTTTCTTTTGTTTTGCTTTACAGCAAATTTGACACTGATTGAAAGGTGGGCAATCACATCCACGTAACTCAGGAATCTTATCTAGTACCGTCTTGCTCGTATGAGCCAATCTACAATGCCAGATGTCTCCTTCACCTTTTAATTTACTAATTTTTTTCGTATTTTTCAGATTTACATCACTGTCACTAATCGTACTGGTATTTCCTATACCTACACTTGAAACGTTCGAAACTACAACTCCAGAATCATTACCTATCGTCGTCGAGGAATTACCTACATTTGTCGAGTCACTAGTATCGTCAGAAATTAACGCAGATGAATAAGAACAACTTGAATATAACATAGGAGGTATATTAATCATAAATTGAATCGTATATAATCCATTATCATTAAGCATTAATTTAGACACTAAATTTCCCGCAGGATCGACCAAACGAGGATCTTCGTCGAAGAAGAAACGATAACCGTTCGCTACGATTTTTGACACGGACAGAAGACTAAACGAAAGAGTAGGTACAAAGAATACCTCATTTAACCAATAGACATTTCCGTCATCGGCTAAAACTCTCAATCGACCAACTCCTTCTTTCATCAGGGATACTTCCCAATGAGCGGATTGTAAAGTTTCCTGAACTTTCCTCTCATCGTGCAATATCCCTGGATGCTTCAGAAAATGCGACGTCGCACCACTATCGACGACAAACGTGATGAAATCAACGCCGTCGTCGTCGTTTGTCTCGACGTACGCGTTTTCTTCACCGAGATTCAAAGCAGTCGAGTCGCCTAAAAAATAGTTCGACCCGATATTCACGTTACGCGATGTACCGAAATTAGATATCGCGACACTGTCTCCGAAACTACTACGACCGAAACTATCTTTCACGAATTCATCTACGATATTACACCTACGACCTTCATCTAACGAAAAATTTTCCTTTTTTTCAGGTGTCAATGAATAAAGACCTAACGCTATCGACGGACGAGGACCTGACGAACCGGACGAACCTGCAGTACCAGACGTACCCGACGTACCACTCGACGAACCGTTACCACCATTATTACGCGACGAATCACCGTTCTGTGGGCAGTTTCGACCGATATGCCCTGTCAGATTGCAACAATAGCAAACGATACTTCCCCGAGGGTTGGTATCGTTCCTAAAGTTCCCTCCGGCGGATCGACAAGACTTGGCCATATGGCCCCGTTTATGACACTTATAACAGGTACGATCCTTGGCTTGAACGAAGCCACTACTACCGCTACGATCACCGTTACCGTTCGACGAATTACCGGACGAGTTCGAATTACTACTACGCGATTTATTACGATTACGATTACGTTTATTACCGGATTGATTACTATCGGCGGCGGCCATCGCGGAACCGGTACTTGTCGAACCCTTCGAAGTCGAGGAGTTCTTCGAGGCATCTTCCAAACTCAAAAGTAACAATGAAATTACTTTTGGATTTGTGTCTCCAGCTGTGACGTGAACTAGTCCTCGAGCAGTCATACGCACTGACTCATACTTAGGTGAGTTGCCTAACGCATTGATCAGATACGTATAGATTTCCGATGGAGTTAACTTCACGTCCAAACTCTCCATATCGTTGACTAGCGTATAAAATGCCTCTAGGAACTCCTTCGGACTCTTGTACATATCGATGACAATCTTCGAAATACGGGTTCGACAGTCGATAATTGCTGCTTGGTTTTCCGCCTGGTACAAGGAGTTGAGCTCCGTCCAGAATACGTACGGATCCTCTGTCTCCTTGACCAGTCGGAAAACGTTCTCAGCTACGTGCCTAATTAAAATTTCAAGCGCTTTCGCTTTTTTACGCGGTGATAACGAATTTACTTGTACGATCGCGGTTTGAAGTCCTTTGGCCGAAAGAATAACTTTGATTTTTCTCTTCCAGGACACGAAGCCCGTACCGCGAAAGACCATCGACTCCATTACACGATTATCACCAGCACCGAACATACTACCAGACGAACTACTCGAATCGGATTCTACAGCTACTTCGTTGGACTCGTCGTCGTCGTCGCTACTTTCACTATCGTCGCTCGGATCGTCGGATGGACCAGGAGGTGGAGGAGGTGGAGGACCGGAAGATGGATTAGACGGAGGAGGAACGGAATCAACAGGGATCGACGGATCGTTGGAAATATCACCGGAACCCGCAGAACTCGTACCAGCTTCGGTATCACCTGCTGACTCAGATACGTGCTCGACGTTTACTTTACTTTTACCTTTCGACTTCGGTATACTTTGTTCTGATTTTTCTTTTTCAGAAAAACCACGAAACTCGGCGCTCGATTTACGCTTATCTGAACTACTATCGTCGTCGTCTACGTTGACCGATTTTCCTGACCGCAAATAGGACAGGACTGTCGACATTTACTTCGTCGAACACTACACGAACCAATACGCTGAAGCTACACAAGCCAGAAAATTCCACACAGGACGTCGAATTGCGAAACAGAGCTTTCACGAACCACGCTCTGCTACCATGTACGATGAATCGATCTAAATCGATAAATCTGACTCAAGAATATTGAAATAAATCGAACAATTCGACTGACAAAACATAACAACTCAAAATAAAAGCAATATTTATTTTACAAGGTCGTTGACCTAAAGATCAACGAACCTAACGAAAACAAAGAATTGAGCAAGAGCTCGATGACTTTATAACTCGACGATTAAATCAATATTAACGCGACAATTTACGAAACATAACGATTACAACGAATAAACGAATACCTATTTAACAACCAATGATTTCTCACGAAATTTAGAACATTTTAACTCGACTAAATAGCCACGTATTAATATTACGCGATTTTACGTAAACGAAATTTATTTTTATTTTAAATAAAAAAACAAAAGTTACCGAACACTTTTCGATACGTTACGGTTACATGACCAATTTTGCCAACATGTTTTGAGAAAAATTTTCTAAAATTGCTCATTAAGATTAAAATTTTTTAGCAAAATGTGAACAAGTTCTCAATTTGCAAAATTAAAGATTATCAATTTTAAGGGTACAAAATTTTTCAAAAATGCCCAAAAAACGTGAATTTCCAATTCAGGCGCTTTTATCTTAAAAAAATTCACGTAATTCAAAAAATTAAAGAGAGAGAGAAAGAGGTCATTTTTCATTGCATTGGCGTATTATCGAGATCCCTGGAAAATCCAAGGAGAAAATATCCTGAAAGCAATATCTCGATATTCGATACATCGATTTATTGAGAAAAAAACAAATTCAGAAGAGACCTTCATTTTGAGTTGAAAGCTTAAGTGCCGCGATATGGGATATCTCATCTTCTATTTAGGATCTGGGATGCCATGTTCAAAAATGAATGAATGAATGAATGAACAGTTTATTTAAAGACGCCCGGCGCCTCGGCCTTTAACGTCTACTATCAAAAGTGAATTCTCAACCAATCTGAAAATCCTAAAAAATGTGAAGAAATCAAATTTTCAAAGAAGGTACTCATATGCAATAGGGTGGACCATCTTTCACCTTATTCTTTGGAAAATTGAAGGGGAATTCGATAAAAAGTTGTGATGCACCTCAAAAGACTGTACAGGGAAATTTTTGGATCCCTCGTTTTTGATCATCACTTTTCTGCAGGGACTTCAAATATTAAAATTTAGCCAGCATTGAAAATTTAAAAAAGTTTTTAAAAATTGTTTGCGATAATTGACACTTATACACTTATTGTTTTTACTTGGAAGGAAAAAAACAGTTTTCGCGAATTTTGAACCTTTCCAAAAGTTTTACGCGACTTACAAAAATAAAACTAATTTTGGACCCATTTAAAAGTAATGTAAAATAACCCAAAATGCACAGAAAAAATCAAAAAACTTTTTTTAAATTTTTAATGTAAATTTGAAAAGGAGGAGTTGCGATAAGGCCATACTTTCAAAATTGAGCAATTTTGGGTCAAATTCTGAGATACTCTTCGAAAAAAACGTTAAAATCACGTTTTCACAATTTCAACTAAATAAAATCTCAGAATTTGACCCAAAATTGCTCAATTTTGAAAGTTACAAGAAAAATCAAATGAAAAATTATCGAGCTCTTTCTAGTGTGTTTCAAATGTAAATTCTCTAATTTATTTGAAAAAATATGCATAAACGCCTTTTTTAGGGGTGCCTAAAGTGGGGGGCTCTATAAAAAAGGAGTTCAAAATTACGAATACACAGGGAGATTAATTCAACTTTTTTATCTAGATACCTAATTGAATATATACTTCAAGACGTTACGTTTATCGCAAATCGCAGGTTTGTGGTTCAGTGGAAAACTGTCCGGGCCCAAAAAATGGGCTTATCGCAACTCTTCCTTTGAACCCCCCGGGGGAAAAGTGATGGTTTAAGTCAAGGATTCAAAATTTTTCCTGCAGTATTTTGAGGTTTCCTTACACTTTTTATCGAATATACCCTCACCAGGTTTCAAAAAAAGTTGAAGATGGTCCACCTTAGTTCACGACGAGGTGTTTTTTTCGTTGATAAATCGCCCGTCAAGTGTACATGACCTCTCAGCTGGAAAAATGACGCGTCAAGCAAATAATGTGATCCGTCTTCTACGAAAAATTTGATTTTTTTTACATTTTTTAGAACTTACTCGTACACTTTGCTTAAAAAATCATATTTGAGTTGAGACATCTTGAATTTCTTAGTAACTTCTTAAAATGGTCGAGAAGACCAACCAAGTTTATGAATCCTAAAGTTCATTTTTGGTTTCTCCGGAGTAAATTTTGAACATTGAAAAAAATTGAAAAATCGTTGAAAGCTCCAAATTGACCCAGAATTGTGTAGGTAGTTTTTGAAAAATTATTCACATATTTGTTCACTTTGCACACAAAATGCCTATTTTCGTGGAAATAAAGTTCAAAAACCACTTCAAAACAGGTTTTTAAAATTTTTAAAAATTCGTCAAAAATCCAAAAATGAACTGTAGGTAGCTCTTGAGATTGACATTTTGACAAATAGGACTTTTTTGCCTGCTCTTTAAATGCAATTTTTTGGACTCAAAATGTTCCTGTCAATTTTCGGATTCCTTTTTTCTTGAAAGTAGAAGGTTTGTATACGAAACATTTAAAAAACCCCGCCCATCCTCATCTTACCTTACCTGTCGAAGGACGATACATGTTTATTATGTGGCTAGGTATATACCTATCCTTAATTGAAAACTAGGGCACTAAGTTTTTAGCGCAAGTATACAGGATGGGCTCGGGTGGAGGATAAAGAGATGATGACGAAAACAGACGTGTTTACATAAAAACTTTCTCCTTCGTTCGCTTAAAGGAAACATTTCGCCAGCATAATAAAATCCCGGTACACGGCACAGTTAGGTGCGATATGGCGCGACGTACATACGAGAGGTAGGTTACCTAACGTACGTGTTAATTTACGTCAATTTATTACGATTGTTTTTAATTAAATTATAACTAAATAACAAACAAAGATGAACGTTTTTACTTTAAAACTCGGAGTAAAACGTCGAGATAAATTATTTCGACAAACAAGCATATATAAATGAAAACTGCAAGGCAACGTGCCACTGTGCGCTTTTTTTTTCACTCCAGAAGAAGGTTAATAAAAGAAGTGGCTCGGTGTCTCCCATATTTTCTGCTACATACGTATATTCGTACATTTGCTATCAAGAATACCGCGTCAAGTCGTTAAATCTGATTAATACTACGTTCCTGCAGCATATTTCATGTAGTTGGGTGAAGAGGTGACTGAAAGGGAGGAAATTCTGAGTGAAAAAAATACGAAGAAAGGAGACCGAATGCACATATTTTCTTCCAGTGGTCGTCCGGCGTGCAAAAGTATTTAGAAAATTGCGAAGTAAACGTCTAAAATGTGTTATATAATTTAGTACCGCAATGTTGCAATGTGCAACGGTTACGTTAAGCCTGAAAATCGTTTTAAGATGACAGTTTTGCAGCGAAGAAATGCTTCCAGTGTGGTGTTATTTTTGTAATAACGAATGGCTGACACGACGTGGGGTAGGGGATGGTGGAAGGAGATCTCCTCTCACTGGGACCTGTTGGCTAATTACCCAAAATTGAATCTTTTTTTCAACATTTTTCTGTGATTTTAAGGAATTTTTTTACTTTTTAAATTTTTATCAAGTGAGAAGTGAGAACAGTTAGGTACGAGAAATTATTCGTCCATTTTTTTGTGTGATTTTCAAAATTAGGTGCACATATTTTTGTCCTTAAAAGAAGACCAGAAGACCTTAACATAAGCTTCCAACCCTGGCTCAAATCTGAGGCTTTAAAGCTGGGATACATGGGTCCAGAGTATTAAAAAGTGCAATGTACATTAAATATTTTCAGTTATACCTCAAAAGTCATACGTACTTACCTGTATGTATTTAACTTGATATTTTCATTTATAATTGTAATTAATATCAACTTACCTACTACTTGAAAGTCTACAAATATACTAGATGGTGGATGCGACGTGATTTGACATTCGTATAATCCGGCATCTCTTTTTTGAACATATCTAATTTGTAACGTCCAGTCCTGCGAAAAATAAAATAAAATTGTTAGAACTCCAGCTTAGCTACATCGTTGTCGAAAAATATGGTACGTGTATTTTAACTACTATTTTTGTTTGTACGTAAGGTATAATCCATATTAATTATATGAAACTATGAAATGGTTTTTAATTATCCAACATTTGACACGACCAAAGTCAAAAGGTCCAGAAAAAGGTTTCCTCGACGATGTTATTAAAATAAACCAGGAAGCCTATTCTATAGTATACGACAAAGTATACCAAACACATTGCTGTATGTCTTTTCAACGACGCTGTTTATTTACCTAGGTACCTTTCAAAGAGTAAAATAAAATAAAAAAGAATGCACGGACTTTGTCGTCATCTCACGTTCACAGAGAACACAGTAACCGGATGTTGAAAGACATTTTAATGTTTCTTTTCAAACGTATAGTCGTAGAAATCATCGGAGTTGAAAATCCACAGACCTGGAAGATTGGAATATTCCAAGTACGAGTATTTCGCGATCATAATTTGAATATTATTTTTTTCTTTCTTGACTGCAGTGAACGTCAAAAAGATGGCATTTTATGAAAAAGAAAAAGTACTCGAGCTTGCGTTGGAATAATGGAATAGGTACCTGCCTGTGGGAAAATTTTAATTAATTTTGTCTATTTTTAATGTAACTCCATTCAGTAGGTACGTTTGAGTGAAAATAATCTCGAATGGATTCTCTCTCTATCTCGAAACGAATTGAGTGTATTTTACGTGCACGTTTGTCGAATTCGTAGTGTTATCTGTGAACCAAGTGTACCAGAATAGATACGCTGTGATTCGGATATTTTTCGAAAATTAGATATATTACGTACGCGATAACAGACTCTCACGTTAGCTTGTGCACTGATATGGGAAAAGCGAAGTGAATATTGATCTGTTCATTTTATTGTTCGATTCTCTCTCGCCGAGCCATCGAGTTTCTTGAAAATTTATGAGCAGTAATGAAAAACTGCTGTGAAAGGCAAAAAAAAGCAGAACATAGGAAATTGCCGAGTTGCAATATTTATGAAAAATCTTGAGAATTAATTCGGTGTAAAATCATATCAACTTATTGGGTATTGTAGCTGTGCGTACATTTTACTTACATACGTACGTGGGATTGAAATTCATGGAGGATGCTGAGTAAAGTTGAAAAGAAACTTATTATTTGTATGTATGTAGTTCTACTAGGTACCTACTTGTGTAGGTTATGTTTATTGGTACGAGCCGCGTGTTAATAAAATTGCCTACCTTATTCGCCGTGAATATATCTAGTAAGTATCTGTTTCGTAATTTTATGCAGTTTTAGATCGAGTACCTTTTGCTACAGGGTATGTTGGATAAAACTGTCAATTTCATTGAAAAATGTATTCAGTGCTTAGAGACGTCACGAGAATAGAGCTTAGAGTCGATGACCACGTCGCAATGGTTGAAATATAATTTTTCAGGGTAGCGAAACTGCATTGCATGTACATATTTTATGGCAAAATAATTGACTCTGACGTTTAATTTTTGTTTCAAACTTGGTAGTCCTTGCTGTAGGTACGTATATTTTGAAAATCGTAATTTTTTGAATTGCGAAATGATATAAAAAGTTGCACAAATGGTGAGATTGAGATACTTTCATGAACAAAATAACGAAAATTTATGAATATCTGAAACAATCCGATTGTGTAGATAATATATCATTTTTTTGAATTGAGATTGAGCTTAGATTGTGCATATAAGTATAAAAAAAAATTAGAAAGGGTGATTGAAGGGTGGTCACATTTGAGGTGATAATTTTTCAAACAGCCTACGAAAAATCAGAACATCGTAAATGATGCATCATTAAGTAAAATTTCAAGTTCTATGAATTTCATTTTTTCAATTTTTGGAAAATTGTAGGTTTTTGTTTTTGGTAACTTAATTTCCTACCAAAAATTGAATAATTATTGACCCTTTTTCCTCCCTCAACCAAACAAGAATTGTGAGGGGTCCTAAATTACTTGGACTAAAATGTATACTCTATCATTTTTTTTTAGTTTACATTTTTTCATAATTTATTACGCTTAGGTAATTTATTTTTACTTTTGTATTCCCAGAAGGAAAAGACTACTAAGTGCAATTGCAATCAGAAAATGGCCATCTCTGACAAGGGATCTTTCGAAGTGTCTGCTTCCGATTCCAACAGGAGTGCAATTTTGTACAAAGCAAGGTCTGAAATCCTCATAACTAAAACTTCAGCTGTCTAAATAGATTTTTGGCGAATTTTTGAAGTTTTAAATTGACCATTTTGGTGATTTATCCTTATTTGAAAAAAAAGTATAGACAGATAAATAAGTAGGTAGGTATTATAGGTAGGTGCCTATTTATTCAGTAAAAATTATGAAAATTAGTCCAGAAATCAACAGATCCAATTGCCCAGCGTTTTTAGTGAGTAGAGATCGGGTGGGCGGGAAATGTTTTAAAAAAATCAAACATTTTTTGTTTGTGAGAAATTATTGAAATTTACTTGCCAAAAATCGTAAACGGTTTGGGCAGCTGAAATTTTGATTATGGAATTTTCAAACCACGTTCTTTCCAAAAATTGAGGTAGGTACCCTTCAAATCAGAAGTTGACCCCATGGAGAGGTTCTCTAAAGAGTGGATATGATCAGTTCTGCGTTTATCTGAAGAAATAAAACCATGTCCTCCGAGGAAGAAGTAATCAGATCTGATTAAATACAATTGTTCCTTCAGTTCTTCCTAGTACTTTTTCAAAAAATTCAGAAGAGTTTGGAGAAAAATCACATTTTCAAAGCACTTGAGAGTTGAGAATGAAGCAGGAAAAAAACGAGTTGGCTCAAAAAAAAAGTACAGATCATAAAATGTAGCCTATTTGATGGAAATGAGGAGTTTTGTAATTCTTAGTTCTACTTCTACACCATAGTTGATCGAAAAAATGTTCAAAAATTCTATTTTGATCAAATTCTAGTGATTATTGAAATTTTCCCAAACAATTTTCAGTTTCCTGCGACACTAGAAAGATGTTCCACATTCTTCAACTTCCTTCTCCTAGTCCAAGAGCTATACCCACTGCGATTGCCCTGAAATAACTGAAAGCTGGGACTGGTCTCAAAAGTTAGTATACATACCCCTATTTTAAAAGCACTTGCCTTCACTGAACTTTAAATCAGTAGCTGCGGGTCGGGGGACCGAGTGATGTGAAAAATATTGCCATAATCGAATTCTGCGGCCCAAAAAACATATATTTTGATGTATCACAAGACCATATTTGGTGAATTTTTTGACACCCCCCTTATGCCCCATCCCCCAAAAAATGAAAATTTTGAAAAATTTCGGCGCCTAAAAATCATCTTACCTATAGAGCATTTTGTTAAACTGCTTGAAAATCATTTTTAAACCGATTTTATAGCTTTTATGCGAATTTAGCCCAAAAAGATGAAATTTGCAAAATTTGACCCCCTTTAAAGCAGTCTAGCCTAGCGGGGCTTTGGCAGCACTTTAGGGTCGGCAGACTTACATATTCGGATTCAGCGCGAAAAATGCTATAATTTGGCACCAATTTGAGCCATCAGTTTTCTCGGGCAAAAGTTCAGAAATATTGTGAACTTTTGAGCTTTCGCTGAGCTTTAAAGCAGCAGCTGCGGATTGGCAGACCAAGTGCTTTTAAAATAGGGGTATGTATACTAACTTTTGAGACCAGTCCCAGCTTTCAGTTATTTCAGGGCAATCGCAGTGGGTAGGTATAGCTCTTCTACTATCCATTTATGATTTTTTTTCTTCAAGCATTTTACCTCCCAAAAACTATAATTTGCGACTCTAAAACATACTGTAAGTACATTAATACGTTTTTAATTAATCTGTTCTGCGGTAACCCACCCAACAAGTCTGGGAATGTTCACTCAATAAAATGTTTTTTTAATTTGGAAAAACTGTTCCTTGTATTTCACGCAAAAACTAAACCCCTTGCTGAAAAAAAGAACCCTACGTAAATGAATGTTGAAGAAATAAGTTTAAAATCATCAATGTGCCATACAATTTCAGATAAGCTCAATCAATGGTTTTGCTTTTGAAATTGAGAAAACAAAGAATTAATTTCTTATGAAAAATGAAAAAAAAAATAGTGAAAAATAATAAATTATGCTTTAAACGCGTACTATTAGTCCTGTTGAAAATCTAATGACTCATAAATAGTCCAAATTTTAATTCTCTACAACTCTGATTGTTATCAACTTTTCTTAAAGGGACTTAATTTTTCGTGAAAAATTTAAAAAATATTTTTCATAAGTTGGAAAATTATGTCGGATGGGTTTGCGAGAATCAAATCAAAAAACCAATTTCGATAAAGATTCAGCTTCTCAAATCACTTATCTGTAGGAGTAAAACGTTCAAAGATTTTAGAAATTTCGATGTTTTAAACGAAGAAATTGATTTTTTTTCAAAATTAGTTGTATTTTGGGTAGATCAGCTCATCTCACTAGTTCATAAAAGGCCTATATTTTATTGAGCTGAGGGGGGGGGGGGAGAGCTCAAACTCAAAATTAACTGTAGGTATAGATATCGTCATTAGCATTTGAGAAAAATTGAAGATCTAAACATTCTACAGATCCAACTTTCAGTCTACATAAAATGCAAAGGTATTAAAACGCACAAAATGGCTTTGAAGAGTTGAAAATAAATTGAATTACCTATTCGTGGATTATTTTTGTTTCTTTTTTCTGTTTAATTTGGTTTCTCATTTTTTTGTAACTTTTCATGTTGAATGTACCAACACCTGTCGACATCGAGCAAAAATTATCCTCTCAAAACTCTTCTCAGAGTCGAAATACGTAAGTATATTATACAATAAAACTCTTCATTTCAGTCCACCACCATCTTGACATTTGCTCTCCAACCCTGGACCAAAATTGATCTACGTCGACCTTTTAGAACAATTCAACTCAATTATACATTCTCTTAGAAAAATACAACCAACGAAAGTCGACAAAAAAATGAGTAATAATAACAAAAAAAGAAAGAAAGAAATTAAATTGTTTATTCGAAACCGTAAGCATACACTTCATCTGGCAAGAGTACCCTCTTGAAAAACTCGCGACAAAAATTCCGCACACTCGAACATCCACCACTTGAGTCGCTCACAAAACCAAACAAATCCCTCGACGACGTATTCATCAAAGCCAAAACGACGACACTTACAAATGACACGTGTTCGAAAAATCTATTTACCGTAATACACGACACTTTGGAAAATCAAAATTACTATAATTCAGCACACCTTGCGGACGATTGCATGTATTCGACAAAAGAAACGATTCTCGTTAAAATCTGAGAGCACTATACGCGTAGGTGAAGGTACGTTCATTCATACACGAGTATAATATTATCGTGGTACATATGTAGATGTGCTTTACGTATGTTTGTAGGTACCTACCTAAAGATGCTGTATACTTTCATACAAGTACTCGAGTTGTCTTATAGACGCAGGCAGTATATTTTTATGCATTTTGTACTATTATTCGTGTATTATAAGATGTATGAGGAAGGTTAGGTAGGTAGAGGTACTTGCTATACATAGGTACACAATTACACATGTTGTAAAATGTATCCAAAATAGTTCATTTCTTCTGTTGCATGTTAACAACATGTAGTACATACTTAGGAATTACATACGATAATATACTTATTACTTATAGTAAAATTCAAATAATAGGTTTCTTTGAAAGGCGTTTCGGGTGGCAAAGTCGTACCTATTATATTCGTACCTACGTATGTAGGTATTCGTAACAAAGTGTTGCGAATAAGTTTGAAACAGCTTTACGACGAAAATAATTATGTAGAGAAGTACGTAATTCGTCGTACACGACGAATACCGAAATAAGAAAATGACTTTCACCACGACCCTGCGCATGGAAACTCCTCATACGAATTCTAAAGGAAAATTTCAGATGGAAAGATCTTATTAGAGAAAGGCAGGCTGTAATTTACACGATGAAATAATTTTACTTATTTGAATCGTATATTTACGCAGTACGCGGACTAGCGTAGTATATTGTCAAGTACGTTTCTTTCATCTCTGCTCTAGATATTCTGCCCCCGTTTCTCGTTCGTTCAGTGTTGCCTTTAATATTACGAAGGGAGGCGAGTCAACTTGCACAGATTCGTACTACGAAAACACGAACGTTTACATTTATTCGAAAGTTTTAATCGTTTTCAAATATAAAGCAAACTTGACGATGTTCGCCCGGGTGTAACCGGTGTTGAGCTTCAGTTCCGTGTTGGAAGAAAATGCAATACGCCTTGCAACGTGTCGCTACAGTAGTAATTGCGAACTGTAACCGAGCAGATGTTAATGAGCAGAATTTTCCTTTAACATTCGTATATTTCGCAGTTACAACCCTACGCGCTGAATTATTAAAGGGTTATGTATATACAAATATGTACTATAAGGAATACGATGATGACGACGACGACGACGACGTTGTTGTGTAGTCAAAAATAAAACTAAAAGAATAAGAAACATATACACACACTCTAGACAAATCTCGCTGATGAATAAATTCGCTAGGTTTAACACGAACACGCAGCTTCTTCGCGAGTACTTTATTCAGCATACAGTTCGTTTATTTTGTTATACGTGATCTTATGGCAGCGACTACAGGGTAGGATATGCAACTTATGTGACACAAATATGCCGCTACGTACTCACCTAGTTTTTTTTTTTTTTTTTGCAAACCCCATGTACTGTATACATAGTATTTACACCAACGAAATTATGATTGATACGGTGAGCAAAAATGTATGTACAAATACTCGGATTTTCTCAGAAATACACGTCTGGTGTGTGCCTTATTTGTGACTTGGCCATTTTTTTACTCCCTTTTTGTTCTGGTTGCTTTTTTTTTGGGAGCAAGATTATAAAATATTACTCAGTGGTCTTTCTTTCGAGATAATTTTAGTCTCACGCGAAACTGGTACTGATATATAGATGTATTTTGCTTAGGTGCTCAGAATTTTCAATAATATTATAACTCTTGAGCAGCTTGAAATCTTTTGAATGAAAAACACAAGCAAGGAAAATAGGTATCCCAACAGGCAGAAAATTGTTTTGACATATAGACAAAGGTAAATCAAAACAGTATGAATTGAAATTATGTCAGACTTTTGAAGGCTTGGAAAAATGTTCATGAATTTTTTGTACTTCTTATGTTAGGGAAAATTGTATTTGAATTTTCCAAATTTTGTCCAACTTTTAAGAACTTTGAAAAATCACGATTTTGACAAAGAATTTTAAAAATTATGCTAGACTTTTAAAAACTTTGAAAGAAAACTAGTAAGTAATTTTGTCTGAATTTGTGATGAGCGGATATGCCCTGCTCGCCTATGTAGTTATTCGTGTAATTCTTTCATGAGTGTGGCTTATGGTAATAAATCCGATGGGAGGAGCCATAAGCCACTAATGTACTCACGATCCGAGCCTCGCTGCTGGGATCGTGATGCTAGAAAAATCACTTGGTCCAGGTATCTCGAGCTCTCCGGATCAATGTCGCTCTCGGTAAATGTGTACAAGGCTTATACAGCTTGCGATTCGCGATATACCTATCTATGGATAGTTCTTTTCGATTTCTTTCTATAACGCTTACTTCGTTAAAAATCCTGCGTAAGTTCGCGGTACTTTCCTAGTCACTGGCCAAGTTACTCCGGACACTTGAGCCTTTGTCTCTACAAAAATGGGTCTTCGACGCGTCCTGCCGATGCGACTAATATTTGGGGTCAGCACAGGAGAGGCAGGTAACATGTACATTGACAATGCGTACTTACTTATCTAAGGTAACTGTTTAATTCTTTTACCGGGGTTGCGTTCGCCCTTACATAGTGCCCTTTTTAGTAATTATTGAGATGACGTCATAAATGTCATCTGAGTGCTTGCTATTTTATATGTCACGAATCTTGCACTTGTGCATTGCTTATCTTGCATTTTATATTAACCCATTGTAACGAATGCTAGGTGATGATGTGTTAATCACTCTAGCATTTGACATAGAAAGAATGCAACTACATCGTATTCTTTCCTATTATACTCGCTTATTTGTAAATGTCTTGGGCTATACCCATGTGTATTTTAAGGCACCTACTGGAAAGAGTTAGAAGATAGGTAATTTTATGTATCAGTACCTATCTCACGAACAGATTAATTATAAATTTATTTGTAATTAGTTGGTATAATATGCTCAATTACTTGTTTTACACTAACATCTGTAAATAAAAACCATAAGTAATTGGTACGAGAAGGCTTTCTTTATTTATAGTATAGTAACTTCTCACTGTGTACATTGAAGTAGAAAGGATTGCCTATTCTAGAGCTAGCCAGGTATTTATTTGGAAAATGTTTCATTTCCATGGAATATTTCTCAGAAAACCACCTTAGGAGAAAATAATAATAATTACTTCTTCTAGCAGTCCTTCCAGCTATCACTGTTACAAATTTTAAGATCTTAGAAAAATCGAGATGAATTTTCAAAATTATGTCAGACTTTTAAAAACTTGAGAAAAATTACAATTTCCCAATTCTTTGATGTGAAGCAAAAACATATCCATGATTTAAAACTTTCTGTGCAAAGGAGACTTTACCCCATTTTTAGTGAATTTTCAAAAATCCAGTTCGATTTAGGAATACTAAAAAAAAAAAAACAACAAAATTTTACCAAATCAAATTGACCTAGAAATTAGAATGCTGAAATTTGGTATGTTTCTTATTTTCGATACCTCCTCGAATTAATTGGAAACTGTTTGGAACTGTTTTGAGCAGTTCTGTAGTTTTCAGCAAATTTTTGAAAAATGAAATTTTTGCAAAATTTTATCCAATGAAATTGGGAAAGTAAAATTTGCGGTATATCCCAATTTCAACAAGTTTTGTCGATCAAAAAAGGCTTTCAAGCCCTTCTGCAGCCTACCTCCATACCTATTTCGACAATTCAGATTTTCAATAGTGCCCTAAAAGTTATGACGTTTTTTGAGGTTTCAAAATGGCTGAAAAAGATCTCCAGTCGACTTCTCATGTTAAAAATCGTGCTATTGACTCAATTTCGACATTTGTCAAATTGCATGGTCTAAGTGAATTTTTAAAATGTTCAATTGTGAAATTTCTAGAGAAATTCCTTCATGGCTTAAAACCAACAGGAACCAACATTACGAAAATGGTGTGTGGTCGGTCAAAGAAATCATTGAGAAGCCTCACTCACATCTATTCATCTTAAAGTTGATTCGAACAGTTTATGCAGTCATTTTTTTTCCAAATCTGAAGTTTCCAAAATATTGCTATTTGCTGGAGCTTTCAGAACAGTGTGAAACCACTTGCAAATGGCTCAGCATTTTGAAAGTAGAGATAACGTGAGTTTTAGCTTTCCAACCGCATTAGGTATTTTTTTTCTTGGAAATCTCCTCTTTTAAAAATCTGCTGGAGACTCCAGAACTGTTCAGAACAATTTTAAATCGTTTCAATCCAATTTCTCATGGGGGGGGGGGGCTCAGCAGGGGTTTTTATACTAAGTATTTCTGCTTTCCAGGTTGAAACTGTGATTTTTTCGCATTATTTCCGGTGTAAGGAGCAGTTATGCCCTGACCGCTTTAGGGGGTATCAGGAGAATATGTCCTTAAGGTGGTCGTGATGGTACTCATCTCTAATTCAATTCAATTCTTTATTACGTACGTGTGCGCCTTTTGGCTTTGTACAAGTTAACATAATTATATGGAACATTGGAACGTATCTTAAACTTATAATCCTAGTGTTGAATACATACGTAGTTCAAGTATTTAGTAGGTCCTGCACTGTGTAGAAAACCTTTACCTCTGAGAGGAAAGGGGTAACGATCTCTATAGAAGGGAAAGGGGTAACGTGATCTGTGCTGGCGATCTGAGGTGCCAACAAAGGATCGTTTATAAGTTACAAGTTGTTTGTATTTTAATGCGAGTATATGAGTCAATAACTCTACTTTCAATGTATTTATTTCGATTTATTATGTTGAGAGTACAAATGTGAGATGGACTGTGTCATTGTAAAGAGTTAATCTAGACGTATGAGCTATCCGACAAAGTGCAAAAATATTCACCCCCTTAGGAATATTTTTCATCCTCCCTTCCTGGTATTGATTCTAATAATACTCATCAGTCATCTATGTTAATTATTACCAACCACACTATGTTGCACCGGCTCAACTTTTATTCTAAAAATTCATCAGACATTTAAAAACATGCACTTTGGCTTTTAAAATTTTGATTTACGGTCGTGCTTACTGTATTTTTGCATGCTCTTTCAATTTAGCTGTGTCTGTTTCGAAAAATTTTCTGTCAATTGGGATAACTGACTCCGTCAGAGCTGTATTGAAGTGACACCCTTCAATCTCAATTAAATCCAGGGGTAGATACGATAACAGCAACTTTCAGACCCTTTAGGAGTCTCCAGAGCGAGTTTTCATTTTTTCCCCCAGAAATTTCAAGTTGCTCTGAAAGAGGTAAAAATGAACAAAGCGTTCAGCGATTTTGAAATTCTTGGTGAAGATATAAAAACTTATTGGAAACTCTGGAATTACCTCTAAAATAGCTTGATAAGAAGTCCAGAGAGTGTACATAAATCCCAGACGAGATAACTTACTTATATGGACTTGGTCTTTCTACAATAATTTGAAACTTTTGGAGAAAATCGAAAACTCGCTGGAGGCTTTGGAATGACCTAAAGCTAGTGGTTTTTGAAGTGAAGTGAAGTAAAGTGAAGTCGTTAAAATGAACTTGAAGTACCTATACCTAACTAAGTTCACTAAACTAGCGAAGAAAAAAGTCATAAAAAATTTGAAAAATCACAAAAAAATTTTTTTTTCAATCTTGAAAAATTTACCAAAAATCCAAAAGTTTACTTTGACGCTTAAAATTTTGGTTTCGAAAGTTTTAGTATGTACATGTTCTTTGGATCTAATTTGCCTAGTTTTATTGAAATCAGATGAAAAGTGTCTGTTCGATTGATTCTACTGTATGATCCAAATGAATGAAAATGTTGATAATGTGAGAAAATGAATTAGCTATTATGTAATTTTTGAAGATCAGTTGGACTGTTCATAAGGAAGAAAAAAAACGGCAAAAATTGAGCGAATTCTGCCATGAAGGAGAAAATATATCCAGAAGTTGAAAATTAGATTCGTTTACCCACCACCCACCCCCTCAGTTCTTATGGTTTCTCTTTTGCTTTCTTAAATTTATGTAGTTCAAGTTGCAGCATCATCATGAGAGAGGCGAAGGTGAACAATGATTGGTACCACAGACCTTAAGCAAGCCGTTACCTACACATTGATGTTGAATAACAATGAATCTTCACATCGTGGTTATTTTTTAATAATTCTTTCACATATCAGATAAAAACGAATCTAGCAAGTAAGCCACAGCATACCGTATAATTTTCTAAATTAAATTCGACTCGAATTTACACACGGAACAGAACGTGTAGTAATTTTTTGATTAAAAATACGTGAGCTTACGTTATTTATGACCCGAACACGCCGTGAACTGTGAAAAAAAAGGAGGAAAAAAAACAAAAACTCGATAAATAAGTTTCTCCATCTTAACAATATAAAGAAGAAGAACTCCATAGCCTCGAGGATAGACAAAATACAACATCATCGATTACATTATCTTTCGCAGAGAAGGACAGAAGGGGAAAAAGAAAAGAAAAATATACGAGTTAAATTCGCCTCACCATCATCGAAATTTCAAGATAAAGAAACAGAATGAGAATTCGTGTGGCAAACACACGAGCAAAATATATATTACTATGTTCGGTTACTTGGGTGTATTGAGCAGTGCACAGCAGTGGCGGTGTAAAAACAACGATAATATTTTAATTTCAAAAACTCTTGAATCTTACAAGTCTTTTAAAGATATTATGAAAATATTTTCAAGTGCTGAATATATGTAAACGAGAATAATATATTTTAACTAAGGCGAGTCTTGGCATTTTGAAATAACAAACATTGTACTGTACTATAAATACAATGGATTCCGAGCAGCATGTAAATATGAGACGATGGTCCACTCGAGACGCGAATACAAAAAAAAAACACAAGAATAAAAAAAAATACAAACTTTCTGGATACGGAACGGCGACTCATTCAGTTGAGTAAATTTGTCGAAATTACGCTAATAACTGCGCAATTTCAACTTGAAAAAAATTAACGACCACGTCGTTTTGAAAATATTCTGGAGAACTCATTAAAACACAGTATCTTTTTTATGGCGAAAAAATTCATGCACACGTTTGACTCGCTCGTTGAAAAAAAAATTCAGTTTTATCAAGTACCCTACTATAGACTGCACTTTTCATCGTGATTCTTATATTTCAAATTCGAGTATTATTCACTTACCTATCTATGGAATCTGAATTTTGAAAATACGTTTTGGTCGAATAAATATCATCTGTGAAGTCTTGGGCTGAGGTAGGTAAGATTAATTTCCAGGATCAGAAAATTAAATTATAAATTTTCTCCGATTACGAAAACGCGAACAACTTTATCTGGTCAGAAAAATCTAATTTTTCGATAACGAGGAATGAAATTGCATTAGCCCATCTTGTATTAAAATCTGCTCTGTGTCAAAGCCACCCCAACTGTAGGCCAATTTTTCCCATCCTCTAAAGTTTTCATGCGGCATACTTTCATCTTTGTAGTATAATAAGCTGTACCATTTGAGTAGAATTTAACGCGGAAAAGCGCCGCAACTGTACAAGATGTGCGGCTGCGGATAAGGAAATGAAATACACATTTTAGTGCATTAGGCGCTGTTTATAAATTACATAAATTCAGAAGTGCATCTCGGGCATTTTGATTATCGCAAGTTGGAAAAGGCGACGTTAAAAAGCCACACAGTGTGTACTCGAATAAAGATCAAGAATATATTTACTCGAAATCTACTTACCATTTCAAAGATGGTTATATACGAAATGTGTACTCGTGTCTGAGTGTGTACATTAAACTGTGCTACTATATACTATACGTACAAGTGTACCGGAGAGTAGAGGTACGTACATGTATAGCTCATATAATACACCCACCATCGTCGTAGCTATATACAGTACAATGCAGCTTTACAATGAAATAGTAAAATTACCCGGTAAAACATTTTCATTTATAAACGCTTAATCTGCAAATGAAACTAAAACAATATGAAAAACGTTTCAAGTGCTTATTGTTGAAGCCACAATACATTGCCAAGTGTACATTATTCGAGTGCTTAATGGTACACAACGGTACACATAGACACAGAGTTCTTTGTAAACCATTTATACAAGGTATCTACGTTCACTACAATGGATTTTTTTTTCTTATTCTGTTTTCTCGTCCTGTACCTAGATACTCGTGTATACTTTTATTCTCGGCCAAACAAATACTCGAGAGTAAATTTTTGCCTACCTGGTGCCTTGGCTATCAAGTAGGGTATGTGAAATATTTGTACACAGACTCAGAAAGAACTGGTAAATGTATCAAGGTACCTGCTTCCAACTTCAACGCCAGGTTTTCAATTTTGTTAATATGCCAGTGTAACCGAGATAAATTTAAACTTTGTGGAGCTTGATGTTGATATGCAGTGTCAAGGTGAATCAAAATTAAATTTCATCCTGAGCAAGTACTAAGTTGGTAACTTATAAACAAATATTTTGTTCGAATCAAAAATTTTCATTTTTCACACATACGAGTATTTTCCAATGTATTCCCCACCCTTATTCGATTTTTGAGTACTTTTTGGGGGTACAATTTTGTTTTTACGCTATTTTTCACCACGTATTTTTGATAACATTTTATTCAAGAAGTAAAATATCACTTTGAAGCTTCAGATTTCAAAATTTTTCTCTGAAAAAATAGTACCTACAAAGAGCGAATTGAAAAAGTAAGTAGTTGGAAATGGATATTCAATCATAGACAATGAGTAATTTGAAAAACTACGATGAGAAATTTTGACCAGAGAAGTGAGCGGGTTCTGCGCCAGGAGTGAAAATTTATGAGCAGGAATGAAAGGCCATTCACTGGTCCTTCCCTCGTATGCATTTTTAGAAATAAATTTCAATTTTTTTCAGGCGTGATTCAGGATACGATTCAAATAATTTTTTTAGCTGTAATTCGTGATATCACCACCATCGTGACGTACTACCTATCAAGGAGGTATCGTGTACATATGAGTCTAAAAATGAATTGCAGCCCGATGAGTTTTGGAAAAGTCAAGTCAGGGGTTTCCAAAATATGGGATGGCGTAACGATTCAGTTTTTTTTTTTTTTTTTATAGAAAGAATCAAAAAGCAAATAAAAAAATGACAAATTTGATTTAAATTTGAGTTGATGGTATTGTTGAACATGAGCAATTGAAAGTCCTATCCTGATTGCTAAAAAAAAAATGTCGACCAAAATTGACTACTTTTGGCGGGAAAAATTGTCGAAGATTATTTTTTGCATTTTTATAGGTCTTGCACTTGCATAAAAAAATCTTTTAAAATAATATACAAGATGACTAAAATTTCCACCACATAATTTGGGTGATGGAGAATACAACCTGAGTTTGAGATTTCTTCCTCAAACTGATGAAAGTTTTAATATTTTCTTTAAGAAAATAACTGGATTAAAAATTTTACGAGTATAAAAAATTATGAGCCATAAATTACGTTCACCAATCATTTTTTTTTGCTCCTCGTTCTTTTCGTTCGACATCACTTTTCATTTTTCCAACTTGGAAGGCACTCAAATTTTAAAAAAATAGTGTACATATTTACTTATCAACTTTGACAATGTTCCAATCAATTTTTCCCTAGTTCATCTTAATTTTACAATTTTTTTTGACCATTTTCAGTTATTTTACTTTTCAAGTAATTTTGCCTAGTTTTATGTCACTTTGATGATGATTAATTCTATTGGTAATGTTTTTTAATCATCATAATTTTCACAAAATTTATGCTCAAATTTTGAAATATTTTATAATTTCTTGTTCATTTTTACTTAATTGTTTTTAATGTTTAAAGTTTTAATTTTTAAATGCTAATCGTACAGTTCTTTTTTTGTAATAGTTAGTTCATATATTTTTTTTCCAAATTTGAATCAATTTTAATAATACATACCACATTCTTTTAATTTCTCATAATTTTTTACAATTTGTTGGATTTGGGCATTTTTGCTATAATTAGGTATTTTGCTTAAACTTCAAGCAATTCCATCAAACGTCAAGTTATTTCTACATAATTATTTTCACGACATGATACTAAATTTCTAAACAATTTTTGCAAAATTTTCTCAACTGTTCTGATTTTTTTTATCAATTTAAGATCGATTGTTACCGTAATTTTCCAACATTTTTAAAAAATGGATGTCAATTTTACATCATAAAATAGGTACCTACTTAGTTTATTGAGCATTCTGCGATATTTCTTTAAATTTCCGCGACGTTTCGCCAATTTTCAATCAATTTCAATAGTTTATTTGAAGATACTCAATTTGGAAGACATTTTCGCCAAACTTTGCTCAATTATGTGATTTTTTTCTGTTAATTTATGGTAATTTTCAATAACTTGGAGGTCAATCCATCCATTCTTGAAAATACATTTTTGCACTCCTTACAAATTATTAGTCGGTTTTGAAAATATTTAACATATTTTTGGCAATTTTACCCTAATTTTGGAATATTTTCTCAACTTTTGGTACTTTTTAGAGATTTTTATCTCAATTTCACAGTTTTTATCAGAGTGATGATGAGAGACTTGGACTAGAAAGGTTAGCGAGTTCTGCGTCAGGAATAAAAAAATTGGACTTTAAATTGCGTTTCCCTTATAACAGGAGGACAATATAAAAGTCATTCGCTAGTCTCTCAATTTATCATCGAATTCGAATTTTGAGATTGTATATATTTTCTACACGTACTTACCCTTCCCCCTCCTTCTCTTTGCACTCCTTCTAGAATAATAATTTTTTCCTATTTTCGTATCATAGTAAGCTACGATTTCGTAATTGAGGACAGCTTCTGAGGAATATTTTACTTATTCACAGGTTGCATGTCCCTATTGTCCCTACCTGAAGTGTTGTGATTAAAAATTTTAATTCGATAGGTTAGCGGGTTTTGCGCCAGGAGTGAGGAATTTGGACTTTTATTCTTGCAAACTGGAGGGTATTCGCTCTTCTTTCTTCCTTGTCTGCAAAAGTGGTCATCAGGTTGGAATTTTTAGATTGAATATTTCTTTCTACTGACTCTCTCCTTTTTTCCTCCTCCTAACGAAACTGATTAAAATTTTTAAACTTCTGTGGCAAAGTCGGTAGTTGTGTGAGATGATTTTTTTTATATACCTACCTATAATTCATTTGTCTGTTCAATTTTTTTTTGGGGATATTCAAATCAACCTTGTATGAAAGGGGTAGAGGTCTTCAAGGTCAAATTTTTACCTATAACCAGAGCTAAAAAATTCAATAAATGTGTTTTTCCCCACCTATTACGATAAAGTCATTGCACTGTAAGTCGTATTTATAGTCACTCGATGCTACCGTATTGAAATACATACGATTATTACCTATATACGTTATGTACGCATTTAGTTATTAAACGTTATCGCAAATCGTATTGCCAAAAACATTTCACATTGTGTTTTATAGTATATGGTTGTTTATATATAAAGTTTTTCAATAGAGGAAAAAAAAGCAGCGCGCACGAGACGTTTATCGAGAAAAATGGATTTTCTCAATAACATTATATTGAAGTTTCGATAAAGTGTATTACCTTTTCAACGTGCGAGACATATGGAAATAACGTCGCTTCACCGAGTCGTTAATATTTCTTTTTTTTCCACCCTCCCCTAGTATTTTTCTACTCAGCTGCCTGTTTCTCTCTCTCTCCTCTCGTGCACCATTATATAATAGTTTGTCTGGGCGAAATTCACATTAGAAATTATTCTCTTTTATTGTGCACAATATAGCAGCTTTTTTGTATAAATTTTAGTGCACCGCCCCTCCGCCAAAATAAAGGCGAAAGCCCGAAAGGTGCGGCAAGGCGAAAAGCTCGACGACAAATAAAATCTGCCCTCAAAAAAGCATTAGTTGGCGAATCTTTGTATCGTGCTATAAATACCATGCATTTTTTTTCTACCCTTCTCTAAAATAACGCGCAAGAAAATAGCTGCGTTAAATATTTAAAATAAGTAACGCACTTTAACAAAAGTTTTGGTAACCCTCCAAATTTGTTATCGCTAAATTTAACCCTTGAATCAACCTTATAGTGTATAGAGAAATACTTGCTGTTTTTTCAAAAAACTTGTACTTTTACTACATACCAAAACTTGCAGTTTCACTACTAAAACATGCAGTTTCACTATCAAAACTTGCAATTTTACTACCAAAACTTGTAGTTTTGCACCATGTTTACTTTCTAAAATTCTACTTTTCATTCACTGCAAAACTTGAAGTAAAATTAACACTATTTTCCAAAACTATTTTGCCATGTGGTACCTACAACAATTGTTTTAAACCGGAGAAGTGTTCCCTACAGAGATAGTTTCAAAATTTCCAAGTAATAAATGTACTTACCTACACATCTCAGTATTCAAATATTCATCTGAGACACCTTGAAAATTTAGTTTAAAAATGCAAATATGTATTTTGAAGCTATATTACTTTAGCCATACTGCTTCAATAAAGTGTACAAATGAGAAAAAAGTAGATTGGCAATACGACGAATATTCTAGGTACGAATGATATCAAATACCTACAGCTTGTATTATTTAATCTGTATCTCGTTTCTATTCGGTCATATTACGCACTTTGATTTTTTTTCGCAAAGAAAAACATCTAAAATATCGAAATAAGATTGTTTCAGCGTTCCTCTTTTCCCTCAATTTTGGTAAAATTTGCAAAAAAAAAAAAAAAAATAGAAATCATGTTGTCTGTTTTTTGTTGAGTAGGTACATTCTTGATAGCAATTTTTTCATTCAACTTCCCCTTCCCACGACACCCACGACTGGAAACTTTTCAAAAAATTTTATAACAGAAGTTTGCTGGGATCTTTGATAACAAAGCCCCTTGATTATTCAATAATTCTTAATTATTATCCAAGAGTAGGCTATAAGAACACCGCTTGAATTATTACTTCGATTCGTGCAAATTGAATCAAAGCTTTTACGCTTTTTTGTATCGTATTGTATTGAATTTATTCCTCTCGACGACGAAATGTGGTAAGCATAATTACACGCGCTCTCAGAAGTGCTTTGTATTTCGATAAACTCCCTCTCACCTTCACCGACCAAAGTGTGTTCAAAAAATACGTTTTTTTCTCATCGAAGAAATTTCGCCTAATCGGCGATGTTTGCAACAAAACAGTCGCTTTGTAACTTTTTTTTTTTCACAACAGCCGTGTTGGCTTTAAGATTAAAAGTTTTCTTTTGTGAGGATTTTTTTCTCCGATAAAATACATATTAAATTATAAAAGTTGGTGAAAAAAAAAATACTCGGTCGTTTTTGAATTAAAGGCCAAGATCGAGTTTATACGAGTGGTACTATGTTGATTCTTGATAAACTTTTAACCATAATACCTACTTGGTGTACTTATTCTTTTTTTTCACTTAATTAAAAAGTTATGAAATTACTCAATAAAGATGTTGGTTTTGTAGTTTAGGTGCGCGTAATATCTAGACAATAATGAAAAGCTTGTCTGCGGATTTTTAAAAATAATTTTCTTTCAGGTATGCTCGAATTATGTTAGGTAATCGATTAGATATATTAACGAAGATAAACTCGATGTTTGGAAAAAATTAAACAGTATTATGTTTCTTCCCCCATTTCTGATGATAATACTACATTATTCGGTATAGAACTGAAACCCAGACAAATATATCTACGAAAGATTTTCAAAAAAATATAATACGCAATATACATACTCTTATGAGAATGTAATACGACGCGTCGTCTTGTGAAAAAAAAAAACGAACTTTCAGAACGAAAATCTTCTATCCGTCGAAATGAAGGATAACCTGTAATTTTTTCTTCAAAGCAATCACTTTTTTTTCTTTTTGTATATCACAAGGAAATAAAAACACACGGAGGAAAAAAATAACCACAAAAACGACGCTCTGCTAAAAACAAAACGAAATATTTTTATTTTCCAATTATTTAACGGTTCGTAAACACGCAAATATATTTCAGAATTGTTTATCGAAGTAATTTATTTCACGCAATCGGTCTCATTTATGGAATTTTTTTTTCGCTGCGCTATGCAATTACTTTAATTAGAAAATATGACAAGAGTTTTGTTATAACGATAGCCTATGTGGGCATAAATAGATACGTATGTAAATATTATGTAACTTAATATTTTTAGTGGAAATGTAATTACCTCTGAATTTTGATAATGAACTGGTTGATATCTTTCGTCGACGGTGTACGAGGTTAATCCAACGGTTAATAAATGATAGTCTTTTCTTCTGATCCATGATACCTGTAAATTATACATCGAGTAGGTATTAATTGAGATGCTAAAGTAGCTGATTAAGATTACTTAGAATTAGATAGAATCTGTTTGTAGGTATCAGGTGGATGTTGGACTATTTTCAACTGTTTGGCCATCTCCAAAATGAAACATTTCTCTCGACGAAAAAAAATTCGAAACTCAGAATGTGAGTCATCTAGTTCATCATACCACATAACTGTTTTCACATTCTCTTGAAAACCTCCTGATTTGAGTTTAAGAGGTCTAGAAATACGATTTTTGTTGCTTTTTCTCCTTTCAAAAGTGAGACTTATTGTAACATGGTCATTTCATGTCGATTCGACCAAAAAAAAAAAAAAAAAATGCGATTGTGAAAGTAATGTCTATCGATTTTGCTCAATTTTTTTTACAATGCTGGGGGTCATGGTGCTCCCCCTTTCATTGAAAAATCCCATCTCGAAAATTAAATATTTTGAAAAAGTATCAAAAGGTACATCCATGGACATTTTTTCAGAATTTTAAATGGTAGCTCCCACTCACAGCACCATTTTGAAATTTATACTTTTAATTTGGAAGTTCAACTTTCAATTTTTTAAAATTTCAAAATATATAAAAATTAAAAATGCACCCTTTTGAACTGTGAAATCAGTTTTGATCAAAGTATCATAGCTTTAGATGCGCTGCTGAATTTGAGTACCTAGAGACATTGTAAAAATAATTGAACCCCTCCTCCCCCACCCACCCCCTGAGGGGGCTGGGTCAAACTGATTGCGGGTTTATTACTTATTGGGTGGGTGGGCATTGTAAAAAAAAAAATTAGCAAAATCGAAAGACATGACTCAAAAACGTTGGTCGAATTGAGATGGAATAACTTCAACTTTCGAACTCGCTGCCTCTGCATGATTTGAACATAACCATACCAGATCGAAACAAACTCCAATAACCAACATGTCAGCTTCTTAAATTTCGTTTTTAAACTTCTGGAGAATTTTTGAAATTTCAAAAAAATTCAAAAAAGCTATTTTGAAGGTGATTTTTTAACCTTCTCATGAAATATAATATTTTTGAGCAAGGTGAACCAATGCGAATAAATCCTTCAATTCAACTCTCACGCATCAACAAATAGTAGTTTTGAACCATTCTGGAGCCTCCAGCGAATTTTGAAATTTCTGGACAAATATCAAAACTCGGTGATTTTCCAAGTTTAAAGTTATAGGGCAGCCTAATATGGACTGGTGTACATTTGTTACGTTAAAGTAGTCCATATTAGGGACCCAAAATTGACTGTTCAAATTTTGACTAAATTTTTAAGAAAAAATTCATTTGGCCCACTTACAATTTACTCTTATTGTCTTGATTAAACATAATTATTTTAACGGGTTTTTTACGACATTGCAGCGTTTTTTTGTCTTTTTTTTTAATTTTTTGAAGTAGTCCATACTAGGGACCCAAAATTCACTTTTTGATTTTTGACATTTTTCAGAAAACGATACTTTTGACACACTTAAAATTTCTCAAAGATGTTGAGACTTTGGAATATGAAACTAGATAGACGTAGGTACATTTTGAGCTATCAACCAAGTTTTTAGCTCAATTATAGCGACCACAGCAATCGAAAACAAAAAAACAGCCCATATTAGGCTACCTTACCCTTTTACCTTCTTTAAAAATTTGATTTTTTTCACTGTTTCAGGAATTTCAAAATTTTCAAAAATTCTTTTTTGAACTCGCCTACCTGAAATTTCGCGGTAACCATTTAAAACGATCGAGAGGGTGCCTGCTCAATAAGTACCAGTTGAACTTATACGTTCCAAAGTTCATTTTTGGACCTTCCAGAGAGATTTGAAATTTCTGGAGAAATTCCAATACTTCCTTCTTGAAGAAAAATCGACCACACTGCACAGATGAAAAATTTTATGCCCTAATTTCCTTCGTATGTAAGATTATTGTTTTTCCCAGAAATTCCTTTTTTAAATTACAACTAATCGAGGGCATAAAATTGAAGGTGTACTTCGAGCAAAAGTTGAAAGTTCCTGTTTGTTAAAGCGAGATAAAATCAGAATATCTGTTTTATGGTTTATTTACGGTTTTTCTTAATTTCATCGTGATTTCGATAACTTTGATGAGGGCAGGGTGCCCTCAACAAAGCCAGCTTACGTTTTTTATCAAGTTCATCATTTTCAGCCAAAAAATAAAAAAAAACAACCAAACTAATTGAGTATGTAGATAACGAAATTTCTCTATTTAGGCACTCGCCGATTACTTTCAACTTGAAACTTGACTCTAATTTCTCTCTTTCCCCTTTAAAAATTTAGTCATCCCAGGACCTTCAGTTGAACCTCTTTCAAATAACATACAATTCTCGACTCTGTCGATGAAATATGCGTAGGTACGGGAGCTTTTAATTTTCGCTACTTTCGCTTGATTTGAATTTCCACATCTACACGTTTATCTAAAAGTACCTACTCACGTTGAAAAGACACATGAATATTTCAATTGTGTTCGCGAATAAAATACAAACAGCAAGGAACATTTGTGGAAGGTCGTTCAACCGTGATTAATTATTTCGTACGATTTCGAACGTCAATACGATCTAGTCTGGCTTTGACCGCTTTAAGAGCTCTTAAAAGAGAAATAAATAATTAAGAAGGAAAGGTCGACGATTTAACGAAAAGTTTAATGATATGATTTCTCGCGGGATGTGATTTTTTACAAACGAGTAGAAGTAAAATAGGCACCTTTTTCATTCGCCAAATAAATCGTTTCGAGGCAGAAACAGTTTTTAAAAAAGCCTTCCTGCCTTTCTGAGAAACGAAACTGTCGCTGGCAGTTATCCAGAATTGCTTGAACTCTGCGCGATTTTTTTCTTCTGAATCAATAGAAGAAAAAGTTGAGGGGTAAATTAGCCAACCTTATAGAAATAAAGAAGTAGTATGACAGATTTTTTTTCAAGCCTCTAAACAAACAATATACTTAGTGTGTACATTTTTTTTTACATAAGGAGGTAGGTAGACTAGGTTAGGTACTTGTTTCTGAAACATCGACAAACAACAATCGAGCATTTTTTTTGACGAAAGTAATTATGTTTCTTATTTGTTAAATATTGGTAACGAAGGCACTTTTATATCGGTGTTTGATCTTTTTGCCATCAGCTGTCAAATGAACGTGTTTTTATTTCCTTGTTGTTACGTCAAACAGTGCTGAAAATACTTAACGCCGAGTGATTGTCGAAGGAAGGGTTATTTATACTTGGAAGTTTCGAAATTAGTTGGTTTCAGATGTTGTGACCCATTAAATTTATTTCAAATTATGGTTTTTCTCCCGTCAAACACTCGGTTATACTTATTTTAGTTAAAATATCGATTAAAATTATTCCACCTTGTTCCTTATTTAGTCTAAAATGTCAACTAAGTAATTGTGTCAGCTGAGACAAGGTAAAGTACTAGGAGTAATCTGTAACCGCAAAATTGGATCTGCTGGTTCGGTTTGTTTCCATTTGTTTAATGCCTACCATGAAACGTAATGTTGTTGGCATCGAGATGAAAAAGGGAGAGGAAAAAAAATCCTGTCTAGAATTCAAGACCGCGTAGAGTGTACAAGACTATATACAGTCTGTTTATAGTAATACGAGTATATTTTACGTTTGCGGTGGTCGTGTTTTTTCTACCATTTTTCTTTCGTACGAAAGGCTTCTTAAAAAATTAACTAAAAGCTCCATAAAAGCAGCGACGTCTCGGTGGTAATTTATTTTTGAAATTGAAGCCGTAACGTTTGATATACGAACGATGATTCTATAAATAAAACATAAACGTCAAATTCGCAACGAGGTCGTCTTTTTAGCCCACACAACAACCATAGAAAAAAGAAAACGGCCAATTTGATAATTTGGTTGGCACCTTTTGTTTCAATGACGAATTTTCGCTACCTTTATTTCCCATAAAATGAGGTGAAAATGGACGATACTTTGCTGGTAAATTAATTTTTACAAAATATCTACCACGATGAAAGTTAGATTTTTATGAACTCGATCGTGTGCGAAGTACCTCGCGCTAGTTAATAAGTTTTTCAAGATTGTGTAAGTATAATATTTTTCTTTCGCAACGATTAAAAACTTTTTCTTTTTCTTTTTTTTTTTGAAAAAAAAACTTTTAAAGCGACTTTTTAATGAGTACTCGTTTCTTCACCTAATGTGCACGCAAAATTATCTTGGCAACTTGATCGGCAACGTTTAATAAACCCTCGAGCGGAATGTTGGCAATTTATTCAACCTGTCGAGCGTAAACGAATGTAGAATTTTTGAATAACGTCAGTTTTAGGTGTACCGTTTTTGAATAATTTTTTCTCTGTGGTTATTTTCAAGGTTATTTCTATAATAATTTTTTTTCGGCGTAATTCTTTCTGGGAAAATTTTTTTTGCAACCACGATGATGACCATCCTTTAGGGGATAAAATTCATTGAAATTCGATTGTTTTTCAATAACAAGCTCTTTTTTCGTTTTACAATTTTTTATACGTACTGTCTTTTTTTCTCATTTCCTCGACGAAACTTCGATAAAAAGAAAACTAATTACCAAGTTGAAAGTATTGTGGTGAGAAATCAATGAATACCAACTAAGTTGCTAGTTGAACGGATCGAAAATTGGCTGCTGGTTGCCATTAGGTGAAAAGCGGAGTTTAAATTTGAAAGCAAGGGTGTTTTATTTGAGTTTCGACGGTAAAGAGTGATTTTTTTTCTCGAAAGTTACTGTATATAGTTTAGATATCCTTTTTACGTGTGCTTCTTTGTGTTGGGTGGGTTTCATTGTTTTAAATGTTTGCAATTTTTTTCCATCGATCTCTATCTCTTTAATTTAGTCTGATATTTTTTCATTGGATAGGTAGATGTTTGTTTGTAATAGCGTATTTCTTATTACGGATTTTTTTTTGTTCACAGATATGAAAACTTGCAGTCTTTTTTGAAGAAAATGAATAAAAGAATTAGCTGAGTGATTTTTTTTTTCAGTTGGAGTCGAATTTAACTATGTGACCAGTTAATGTGGTGGGGTATGAACAAAAAAAGTACACATCAACTAATTAAAGTCGACTTTACCTGATCGCAACCATTTAAAGTAGAGTTTCATAATTATGATTCTTAACGTTTTACATATAAAAAACACTCACCCATTTAGCGTGAGAAGACCGACTTTTCTTTAAATAAAAATTTTTTACAAACGAATTGATTCACTTTTTTTGAAACATTTTTACAGCAATTGATCTGTTTACAATCGAATCGAATCATTTACAAACAATTAGCGATTTAGTAAATAAATTGATTGATTTCTTGGTGAATCATTCGATTGATTTGTAGGAGAATCATTCGCGAACGAGTTAATCATATAGTTACTAAATTATTCGCGAAAGAATTTATTCGTATAAGTGACTCGTTCGCGAACGAATTGATTCGTACAAGTGACTCGTTCGCGAACGAATCGATTCGTGTAAGTGACTCGTTCGCAAACAAATCGATTAATTTACTCAATTTTTGATTAATTATTCGCGAACGAATTGAATTATTTTTTGTGAATCATTCCCGAACGAATCGATTTGTATAAGTGAATCATTCGCGAACGAATCGATTTGTAAAAGTGAATCGTTCGCGAACGAATTGATTTGTATAAGTGAATCATTCGCGAACGAATTGATTCGTATAAGTGACTCGTTCGCAAACGAATTGAATGGTACAAGTGACTCGTTCGCGAACGAATCGATTCGTGTAAGTGATTCGTTCGCGAACGAATCGATTCGTATAGGTGACTCGTTCGCAAACGAATCGATTCATTTACTCAATTTTTGATGAATCATTCGCGAACGAATTGAATTATTTTTTGTGAATCATTCCTAAATGAATTGATTTGTATAAGTGAATCATTCGCGAACGAATCGATTTGTATAAGTAAATCATTCGCGAACGAATCGATTCGTATGAGTGACTCGTTCGCCAACGATTCACTTGTACGAATCGATTCATTTACTCAATTTTTGATGAATCATTCGCGAACGAATTGAATTATTTTTTGTGAATCATTCCTAAATGAATCGATTTGTACAAGTGAATCGTTTGCGAACGAATCGATTCGTACAAGTGACTCTTTCGCGAACGAATCGATTCGTGTAAGTGACTCGTTCGCCAACGATTCACTTGTACGAATCGATTCATTTACTCAATTTTTGATGAATCATTCGCGAACGAATTGAATTATTTTTTGTGAATCATTCCCGAACGAATCGATTTGTATAAGATAAGTGACTCATACGCGAACGAATTAAACTTTTCATTTAATTATTTTTCGTGAATCATTTGCGAACAACTCGATTTATTCAATTTATTTTTGGTGAATCGTTCACGAACAATCGACGAATCTATTAATCAATTGTTAATGAATTATTCATTGTATTAATTTTTCGTTGAATTTTGAATTTTGAAAAGTAGTTCCGAACTTCAATATTCACGACTTTAACTGGAAATCGACATTAGGCGGTAACATAGGTGGGCTATATTAGGTATATATATATTTTTTTCAACTCTGAAATTTTATTACCTGAACTGAACTGGAATAGATTTTAAGCACTTATGGATTTTATCTGCTCTTAATCAAATAAAGTTCACGTCGTTAAAATCAAAGAGAAGGTCTCGCTCGTTCATGTGCGTCAGGGTCATGAAAATTTATTACATTTTCATCTCATCAATGGAAGCACTCGTTCAAATTGTGACTATTTGTACCTACTGTTTTCTACCTAAAATAGAACTGCGAGTATTGTTGCGTTTATTCGTGTTACATTCATTATTTTAAAATGAATTGTTTTTTTTTCAAGTTCAACTCTCGCCTCTTTTCCATGATTGAACAGAATTGAATAATGGAATAAAAAGCGAAACATTTCAGGTTTCAGTAGACGTAAACATTTAAACAACGAATAGTTATTTTTAGAAATTTTTTTATGAATGCAACAAATTTTACGTTGCTTATTACGACAGGACATCGCTTTCATACATTTTTAAAGAAATTGAACGATCTGTAAATTGTCAAAAGTTCTACTGAACTTATCGTGTTCAATGAAAGTTCTGACAATTTTTTTGGAATTTCGGTTTGAGACCCACTAATACTTATCACGAAAGTTATGTTTATGTGTCACTCAAGTACTACGGAATTTTTTTTTCAACTCAAGTTTTCAAAATGAGAGAAAGATGTAAAAACAGGGAATTTTCCCAAATATTTCACCATTCTACAAAAGTGTAGGGGAGGGGGGGGGTCAAAATTTTTTTGATTGCTTTCTTTTTATTTTACATCACTAGAAAATGAAATAAAAATTCAAAAAAAAAAAATACAAAAAACGAAAAATGTCAAAATGTGATTTAAAAAATTGAAAATTAAGGCTAATTTTTAGCTATTTTAATGTGTGGTGAAAGATTTTTCAATTTTTTTCCAATTCGATATTGATCAAGAAAATTTTTTCCGAAAATCAGAATCCTACAAGAATGAAGATTTTAAAGATTGGAAATTGGAAAGAAAATACGAGTACTAAATGTCAAACAAGCAGGAAAACATGAAAAAGCAAAAGAAAGCAAAAGCTTAAAAATTCTTGAGAAGTGAATGAGGTGAGAGGGGGCGTTGAGTAAGTCTAGGTTTCATGAAATTTCCAGCAAGTAAAAATGTTTATAATCAAGTAAAATAGGCCATCACTAGCTCTTCCAAACTTGATTCAGAGCTAATAAATATTTTGCATTTTCTTCTCCAGGAAGCAAATAAAAAGCAACCCACCTACCAACCACCATCCTTAATACAGAAATAAGATAAATCCGCTCAGAAAAAATACCCTCTAAAGTGAAAATGAAAAGCCAACTCCAAGCAAGGGGTAGCCTAATATCTCCTTAATACACAAGTAGGCGTGTATGAAGTGAAAAGAAAAAGCGAAAATAATATTTTTTCTTAATATTAGCTCAAAAAAAAAAGAGAGGAGAGCTCGTAATAGGAAATCCGTAATTTTTGTAGACGCTGCGAGCTGCGAGACGCTTTTAAACTCGAATCTTCATTTAGCGTTAATCACGTAGCCGACTAGGTTAATCGAGGGGGAGGGGATAAAGATTAAGTAAAAAGAAAAGAAAAAAAATATTTAAAAAACCGTCGAAGGCTGTTGCTGCTGTTGTAAGAGAGTTGAAAAAAAACGAGGTATTTTCTAAAACAATAACGCACTTACTGTTGCTTCGCCTAAATTTTTAACGACGCAAGGTATCCTGGCGATGCTGCCGGTTTGGGCCATTATAACCGTCGAATTTTTTGTTATAAAATAGGCAGGCTGTAAAGGTGGAAATGTGGCTTCTAGTTCATTCATGGCAGCTAATATTTCCGTCGTAACATCCACAGTTTTGATTTCTCTGCTGTACCCGGTATTATCGGCAGCCGCTTTTATACCCACTGTAAAAAAAAAAAAAAAAATTATGAAAATATGGATACATTAAAACCTATTATTATTACATGAAAAGTATACGGTGATTTGGTAATATGTATCGTTTTTTTTTCTTTTTCTTTTTATACTACCTATGTACTTAGTTATTTTAACGCTCGTTTTTTAAGGAGGTGTTTTATATTTGTTTATTTTTTTAATCGCGTGTTTCAACATTCAACTGCAGAACGTTTCCCTGCGTTGAAAATTGGTGTTACAAGGTGGCACTTTTCACCTCTGTAAAACATTCCACCATTTTGATAATTATAAAAGGTTCACGAGTGACAAACGTTGAAATTACAGTACCTACCTAGCTACACAACCCGATAAGTATATCTTATTACAGAGTATAAATGAGAAATTCTTAGACGACGTTTGTCCAAAAAGAAGCCACCCTAGTTATACCCTGTTTTTTCCTTTTGCCGAGCAAAAAAGAAATTAAAGCTCTTTTGTGGCGTTGACAGAGCTCCCGTAATTATATTTTAATTGACGGCATTTACTCCCTGACAATGATTCGATACGGTAAGCTGCCGGTTTTTCACCTTTTAACCTCCTCTTTCTCTTCCAAGTTTCTCTTTCTTTTTTTTCTTGTGTGTGTGTGTGTGTGTGTGTGTGTGTGTGTGTGTGTGTATCTAGCACACTATATTCTCATGGCGAAGTGATTGTTCTTGGAGATAGGTTGAGTTACAGGAATGACAAGTTTTGTAAATTTATAAAATTTTTATTATTTAATTTTTTTTGATTTACAAAATCATTTTTTTCTTTTAATTATTTTTGAGGATATTATTTAAACAGATTCTCTTGAAATTAACATCAGTTTTATAAGTTTTATTCAAATCATGTTTTTTGGAAAAATTGAAATAAATTGAATTGTTTTTTGGGAAAGGTTGAAAAAAGTTTGAAATTGATTTTGCATCTGTTGAACTAACTTTTTTTAGGATGCTAGGTAGCAGTTTTTTTCTCATAATTTAGGCCTGCACAATTTCCAAATTATTTTTTGGAATAATAACTCTCACTCTCAAACAATGAGAAATAAACCAATCGAATTGACCAACTCGCAAATGAAGTGACAAATTAATTTAAAATAATTAAAAACAAACTGTTTTCTTTTTTTAAACGACAAAAAAGGTCTTGAAGCAACATTAAAGTAAATTTTATGAATAGCGAGACGATGGCATGGCACATTATTCCAAACGTGGAGTGAAGAAAAAGAGGAAGGGAGACGTTTCAAATTCAAATGTAAGCCTATATACACGAAGAAAATACTACTTGTAAATGGAATTGGAACGCTCTTTTTCAATATCTCGTTGCTGAAGTACCTTTTAAAAAGAAATTATTTGATATTCTTTCTACCGTACATGTACATACTACTTTACAGAAAAGAACGTCTTGGAAAAAGATGAAAATATGAACAGCAAGTGTAAGAGAGAGAGAAAAAAAATGAGGGACGATTTTTTCCAAATTGACGCCTTCGAATCGCTGCCACGATACTACATATTTGAAAAAAAACTTTTATTAGACTATGTGATTTGGAAAACTGAAGCTGCTGTACGTATTGGTGGAGGTATGTTTATTCGATATGCTCAGCGTGTGCTGCTGCCTTTAGTAATTTGAGCGAAAGATAAATCGTGTAACTTGCACCTATACCTACTCGTACAAGTCAAGCTATAAATTGTTGTTCGCTATAGGCTTTTGCTGGAGTATTTTAATGTACTTTCTCGATTAATTATTCGTGTAACAAAAGTATATACCTATCTGTTTCGAAATTGAGAAGAATACTTCGTCGAAGCACAATGAAAAATATACCCAAGCTCGTTTCTTTGCACATTTATTGGAAGATAAAGGTCTGTTCTGTGTACAGATTATATCGATAGGTATATAACGTATAGTACAATTGCAGGAATGCATTATTCTCTATCTACTACATGACGAATTAAGAATCAGATCAAAGCTATAACAAGTAATCCTATTATTTACACCTTAATGCCACCTTTTATGCTATATGCTATGGTAGATCGGGTAACTAGGTTCGTGTGTTGTTTCGATATACACAATTCAATCAAGTCTAGGTCTGTACTGTTCTGTATCTTGTGTACTAAAGGTAAAGTACATACGTCTAATCAACATTTCTCAGAGTATAGTATTGTTAAATTCTCATTGAACTGCATCTGTTAGTAAATGATTTGTATAGTGTAGCAAAGCTTTAATCTTGTCAGCAGATGATTTACCTAAATGGCGATTTCAATTTGTAGGTATAGGTACATAGATATACTATTATTTAGTCCATTTTTAAAAGTTTCAAAGAAGGGGGATGCAATATAACCATTTCAAATTCAACTTGTCAAGGTCATCAGGATAAATGAAAAGGATATTTCACAATTTCTTTTTAAAAAAAGATGATGCAAGAGCTTTCTATTTTGAAATTTTAAAATTTTCATCTGACGGTTTTGTTTAGTTAAATGACTGTTACCTTCCAATTCAAAAAAATTTGTTGTGGAACAAAAAAAAATTGAAAAATGTTAGGTAATTTTTAAGCAAGTCTTTTGCACTATTTAGATGGTCAAATCATTGGTTTAAAACATAATACGTAGGCAGATATATTAAAAATGATTTCTGCATTTTTTTTAGAAAATATTTTTGAAAAAATTTGAGAGTGTGGCTGTGGCGAAGCAGCATCACAACAGTAAATTTCAGTGACTGCATTCCATTGTTTCGATTATGGAAAAGTTTCCAAATTTCAATTTGGTTTACTGGTTTAGTAAAGTCAAAATTTGATAAAATTTGAGGTATAAATCTGATTTTTGAATTTGCATTGAATTCTTAATAAACCGTATGAGTTTGGGCTGCTCCTTCCTCCAGCAAATTTATAAATTCACAATTTTTGAAAAAATTTTTAGAAGATTGTCTGAGTAAAATTTTAGCTAGCTCTAAAAATCCAAATTCAAGTATTTATGATCCACTTCCATCAATTTTGGAACTGGGTAAATTTTACTTGAGCAACTGACCTACATTTATTTGTCCCTTCACCTAATAATGGACATCATGTAAGAAGTTGTTTTTATTTCAATCTTTTTCTGTCCTATTCTAACGCTATGTGTGTTATCTTGGTGCGTTTGGTGTCTTTGACACCACATAGGGTGTCAGCTCACAGAGCTATAACATTAGTAACTATGTGTTTGCGATATATTTCTGTGATGCACAAATACACATATAGATTTTTATGATGCCCAAATATGCATCATTGGCACAGCTGCATCGAGTTACATTTATTATGAGGGGTTATCTTAGCGACTATTGGTGATGGGGACACGGGTTCTCCCACTTATTGAGTACACATATACCAGCAAAGAGTTGGGCTGAGCACAGAGATCTCAATTGATGTAAGACTGTGCTATAAGTAAAGTGCCTGTGCTTGTTGCTGCTATTTTCCCTGGTTGCCTAAGAGATACCTGCTCCATTGATGCTGTATTGACAATTACGAATACGATACCAAGAATTACGTGAATACATAAGTTATCTTACTGAGTACACTGATACATGAATATTTGTTTAGAATATGTCTTGCTTTAGTGTTGTTTGAATGATATCTTGGTGCATTGTGCATGCAATGTACCTAGATGTGATTTTAATTGGGACAGTGATTGTGATTAGTACAGTGGTTGCCATTTGATGCGCGCATTGTACATCTTGTCAGTGAGTCAGGAACCTGTAGGGGACTCAAAGGGATACCGCTATGCACTATGTGTGACAAGCCATATAGGTGACAATGTGGTCCACTCAGATAAATCTGTGTTTTTGTGCCTAGGGCATTGCTGTGCGACGCTGCTAGTTGGCCATTGAAGATCATTCCATTATACTGACACTGATGGGTGAACCACAGGTTAAATTGGTACTAAGGTCCGAAGCATCCCCACAGTTGGCCGTGGCTGAGACTGTACTGCCTGAGACGGAGGTCTTTTAGAATTGATTGAGATTATATTTACGAGTTATCTATGAGTTATTTACGAGCCTTGCATGATCTATGAGTAGTACGTGTGTGTACTCAAAAGCGATTATTTTTATTACAGATCGCTTATCATCCATTCAAGTTCCAGCTAAGCCAGAACTCCGGACCTGACAACCTCAGTTGATTGATTATTGATATTGATTTAGATAATTTGCATACTCTTTTGATGATGTTTTATTCTAACTGACAATTGCATACGTTTAATAATTAATAAATGGTAGTCATTTGGTTTGTAATGGCTTCTCCTGACGTATTTTTGAGCTAGCTTTCGAGAACTCTTTTACAATCAATAGATCACTTGAGCTCCTAAATATTACTTTTTGGGAAATATTTAATCGAACGACAAAAAAGGTGGTTTGAACGACAGGCAAGTCTTACGACAATAAGAGGGGTATTAACGACAAATTAGGTGCTAAAAACAGAAGCTTTTAAACGACTAAACAGGTAGTCATCACGACTATTTTTGTTTATGAATCACGACTACTTCTCCCGACAGATATGAGCATTAGAACGACAAAGTATGATTTTCAGCGACAACTAAACTAGAATATGATAAAGTTGTAATTCAAAACTGCTACATTTTGCCACTTCTCCAGATGTGTCTTTAAAGGAGTGGATCTCTGGGTATCAATGGGCTGCTCAAAACAAAAAAGTGATTCAAATTCCAGGCGATTCCAGCGCTGCTTCCATTTTTTTTCACCATCTCCAGCATAGCCAAACACTCAATTACTCCCAAATTGATCAAAACCTTCAAATCTGCAGACAAACTTTGGAAAACTTTTGACAAATTCCTCAAACTCACACATGGAATTTGGAAAATCAGCATTGTACCGAACAATTTGAAATTATCAACTTGATCATGCCTTTATTTCATGAAAAGAACAACATGTAAACATGTACTTGGAATGCAAAGTTGTCAGAAATGGGTTCGGGACCCCCCCCCCCCCCCCCCCGAGGCGAAATCCATTTCCTTCGGCCAAAAACGCAAACTTGGGAGGCCAGCTAAATCCAAAAGGGCACTATTGGTGCAATGAAACTTTTTTTTCCTATCAATTTGCAAATGTGTAGTCTTTGTAGTCTCTTTTTAATTGTATAAATTGCCGTTTTTTAATCATAAAATTAGTCGTTCCTAGATACTATTGTGTCGTGAATTTTGCTTATCCGGTTGTCGTGTAAAATAATTATTTGTCGTTGAATGCATTTTCTTACTGTGCAATATAAAATGTCTGTCGTTGAAGTACTTTTTTTGTCGTGTTTTTTGTGGGCCGTGGTATTTATTTTTTCTGTCGCTTAAACCCCTTATTTTTGTCGTGCATTCCCCCTTTTTTGTCGTGACGATAAATCATACCCTTACTTTTTTCAACACATGAAAAATTTCAAGTTCTTAAAACTTTGAACTCAAAGAGGAAGGAAGGGTGGGTTAAAATTTGACCAAAAAATTTGAATTTTTTCCACGTCTTTATTGAAATTATTTGGCCATGATTTTTGCTAGGCTCTATCAAAATTTGAAAAAAATTGAGAAGTCTCCCGCCCTACCCACTGATTACTTTTACAATTTTAGGAAGGTTTCCTGAATTGTTAAATTTTTTTAATGTAGGTAAAGGGAAAGGGGAGGAGTAAAAATAATTCCAAATATCTATTTCAAGCATCAGTTGAAGCTATGAAAAATACTACAACTTCATAATTTTTGCCTTCCTTAATGCCTTATTTTTTCCCACCATTTTATAGGGAACTAGAAGAAGTGGTGCCCGGACAAGCTCGCTCTCGTCTACAAACTTATGTATTTACAGAAACCCTGATTTTTTTTCTTCTGAATGGCCTTGACTCATAATATGAAGTATAATTTCGCAATATTTTAAGTACCTACTTATACTCGTATGGTGAAAAAATCGGTTAATCTCACTCGCAGATTCTGTGCCCCTACCTTACACATCTATAAAAACACGAGGTGTCTTTTCTACGGACATATTTTCAATTTTAAAAGCAAACTTTCTCTACAAGGATTAATTCAAAATTCAAAGCATTTCGCATCCACGAGTCTGATTATAGTTTCAAATAAACATCAAAATCGAATTTTTATGTGTATAAATATAATATATACCTATCTAAAACTTCTGAATCACATTCCTTTTAAAGATTCCACCAAAAATAAGAAAAAGCAGCAAAAACGAGCCTACATAGTTTAAAATATTCTTTCCACGGTGGAGGTGATTCGTGATCAAATGCAATGTCCTTGAAACATTTCTCGAATACGTAATATGTCCTTGAGACGCGCTGCAAATATTCATGCAGCGTGATAGCGTCCTTGAAATATTTTGGAAATATGTATAAAGCCCTTGAAAGCGTATCACAAAAATGTGTATGTACACTCATTGTACAGTGCCCTCGAAATACTTCACGAATAGGTCCAATACCCTTGAACGCCCTTGAAAAACTCTATACAACCGCACGAATACCAACATATTTGCAGTGTCGGTGCAAAGTGTTACAAATACCCATACGAATAGGTACCTACAAGGTACTTGAAACGTATTACCAACCGAAGTGTGCGATGGAAAGGGTACGTAAACGTATTACGAGTAAGTTGAAAATCTGCTGAAGTTTTCACGACACGACGACGATGGCGATGAGGGAAAAAATATCCAACCGTAGTACACACTTTATAAGAGGTTTGGGGTGAGATTCTTTTGCCATAATCATTCTACGAGTAATATAGCACTTATATTTGAAAACAAGATGGAAAAAATTTGTACAATTTTTTTCGACTCTTGAAATTCGTCTTATACACTATAGGTCTACTCGTATGCCTTCTTCTTTATATTGCGGTTCGTATTAAAACTAAATTCGTACTTCATATCGAGACGTTGAAAAGTTGAAATTGCTCCCAACTAACTTCATTCTTTTCCAGCTCGTGAACCAAGTTTAAAGTACGGTAAGTATCTAACGAAATAATACGAAATAAAATATTGTTTCGTAAACGATGGTCGCGATTTAGGCCAAAAATTGCTTTTCTTCTCGTCTCGTGTGTGGGAATACCTCACTCTTTTTTTCTGATGACTGGGTCTATCTTGCGTGTACTTGTATGTACGTAATATACTTACACAGAGAATAACCATTGACCATGAACCAAGTAGAAAATTTTCTTTCTTTATCGAGATGGCCGAACAAGTAAAGGACAACGATAACGACAAAAATGTAAGTTAAATGTCGACCAGGCTGCATTGCTAAATCTCTTATAAACGCGTGAATTGTTTCGTCGTCATCGTTGAGAGAATAGCATAAGGCGAGGGGATCTTTTCTTGTACAAGTTCTTTTGGTTAAATACATGGAAAATTTTTCAACGGACAAATTTTTCCCTCGAGAGGATACATTTGTCTTTATTTGTACAAAAGTTGGTACATTTTCGCGAGAATGAACAGTAAGTAAGTATATTCTATCTACTTATACAAGTATGTGTTTTCATTGTAGTGGTTATATAGAAGGTACGGGTACGTACTATTTTGGTGGGTACTTTTCGAAACGAAAGCATTATACTTTATATATAGCATATATTTGGTGAGTTTATAAATTTATTTCTCAGCATACAACGGCGTGTTGATTATTTTGCCAGCCCTTTTTGGTATATTATTCTATTTAATGGTCGAGACACAGAGGCGATAATGTGCTTGGCGTTTATTATCATACCTAAAACGAGCGATGCGTCCAATAGGTAGTACCTATACACTATAGTATAGAGATTTCGTTGTAAAAGGTTTACCTAATCTACAGCTGGCACAAAGAATGAAAAAGTCGATTAGCACAGAAATATATTTTATATAGACTAATACACGGAGCTCCATTAACAACGCCCTTTAAAACAATATCGCCAACGTCGTCGTCGTCGTGATAACGCGAAGGGGATATTTTGCTGGCAACTGAGGCGAATAACCCCCGAAATATCGAGAAAACAGATTAAAAAAGGTCATAAGATAGTTGCCAGAGAAGGGCAAGGTGACGAGGCGAAGAATCCGCGTCATTTTTATGTCTCAAAGTCATGCATCATATCCACAGCGTAGGGGTAAGAAGAAGGGTATAAAGAAAAAGAAAACATATATCATCGCGTAGTGTTTCACTTTGACAACGTTAAATTTCGTATAGCATTGTCGTATGAAATTCGAGAAATTTTCAAAAAATATAAAAAATAACCTTCCCTCAGCCACCGTCTCTTTGTCTGTAACGAAATTTATGAAATTATATTCCATTTACATTTCCTTAATCGTAATTTTCAACGAGTTATCTAATGCTCGAGGTTTTTTTACTACTACTGGAGAATCGAATACCAAGGACGAGAGGAAATGCACGAAAGAAAGCACGAAAAGAGCAGCAAAAAAAGGAAAAAAGTGAAATGACCGTTATAAAGGTTTTTTACTACATCGTATTTTTTTTACAGTCCATTTTAACATTATCCGGTTTTTTATTGCGGAATTTGGCGTGTTTGGAAGAAACCGCAGTAGAGCATAGTAATGCACATACTATTACAAGTCAAAAAGAAGCGAGGAGAGAAAAAAAAACTTCGATACTGAGATTTCTTCTTTGGTTGCAGCGGAGAAAAAGAGAGAAAATAATTACTCGCGGGTTAAGAAGCCAGAAAGAAATACCGAGTTATGGTGGAAAACTATCGTAATGGTCATTTAAATACCGAGAACCCGAAATGTTTCGTAATTTATTACCTCGCAAAGGTTAAATGTGCTTCTTACACGGGTATTTCTTTTTTTTTTTACCTCGTTTACTCGTATGGATTCTAAAAACACATGTAGAACAGCTCAGCTACCTGAAAAATTTCTGTTTTATGGTTATTTATGACCTATTTCCGAAATATTATCCGAGTTGATGGTACGTTTTGAAAATTCGATCGTTCGTAAGCACGACGATTCCGAATCCCAACTTGTTCGAATTTAACTCGTATTTTCGTATTTTGAAGAAAACTCGAGCAGGATTTCGATGCTTTTCATTATTTACGAGTATAGCCATAGGCCTTTCATTAACATTAGTCATGATTGTAATCGTATAGGCACAAACGATTATCAATTAGAGAATTATTCATCCTAGTCCATTAAAAGCCTTCTTTGTCATTTTACCTACCTCCTGTTGAGAGTTGTTGAAAGCTGCGTGTCATTTTTAGTAAGATTTTTTTCTTCCTTTTTTTCATTTTCAAGATGCGGGATATTTGCCAAATGATGTTCGGTTTTTTTCTTTCGTTCTCTCGTACCTTTTCCTGAATTTTTTGTGTGGTGTCCCCTAGCTCTTTCATTTTCACTCCGTAACTTGTTCGAAATGATGAATTCGTTGGAATTTAAAATTCAACACTTTGAAAAATTAACCCGTCAATGGTTAAATTAAATGAGTTGATTTCTTCGAGGGTGTTTATGTTTATATTACAGACAGTGAAAAAAAGTTCTTTTCGTAGTTTGTTTGTGTTTAATCGAATATTACAATAATTCGAACTTTGAACCTAGGTGAAATATTATAATTAGGTTAAATTATTCAGTTCGCTTTTGCGGAGTGCATTGTTTGAACGATGGTAGATAATATAGGCGGAAGTTTTTTTCCTCGAGTTGTAATTTTATAAGGTAGGTAGGTACCTGGGGTAAAAACATAAAATACAAACTGTCCAAAAGAGGGGTATTTACAGTGAAAAGTTTTTTTTAGTAGGAATGGATCATCAAGAGGTATGGGTGTAATTTACTTCATCGTATTTGTTTCAAAGTAACACAAAAGAGGGGCCGCAAGTTTTCTTTTTTTTTTTGTTTGTTATTCTTGAAGAAATTTAGGTATGTAGGTATATAACTTGAATAAACTCGAATCGATGTTGATTTTTGTTCAAGTTTAATGTAGGTATAGTTAATGGTGATGTTTCGTTCTTGAGTGATTCGTTGATAAGGTATAGGTATAGGTAGGGTAGGTGCTGGATAATTCAACGAATGTAACAAATTAAATAAAATTACGATTTTAATCGCTGAAAATTTTTATTCGTTCCTTCATAGTGATGTTATGAGAACATTTGTATTTTCAACTGATGATATTCCCGCCTACTGGGAATTTCTCAGAATATTCTCATCTCAAAATTACGATATTCTTGAACTTTCTCAATTTACAAATCCATGCGATACATCAAAATGCACATTCTGGTCACACTGATTTCAAATATGTCTATTCTTCCATGGTTAAAACTTGAAAGCCCTCAGCTATGACTTTCAAAAATTAATCTCAAGAATATTGTAAGTAGTTCGTGAAAAGACGCAAATTTTTTGAATTGCTGGACAGGGAAGGAATCAAAAAGGTTCCCATAGTATCTACATCAACAACACAAATTTTAACACTTGAAAGGATTAATTCATTAGGAAAAGCATTTTATTTTGATTTTTTTGAGTGATGTAAAATAAGCTTAAAAACGATTTTAATGATAGGTACTTTTGTTTTAATAGGTCTATATAAAAATAGTTTGTGCAACTTTTCCTAGTTCTCCAAAATTTTGCAAAAAAAATTATCAAAAGATATCTCGTAAATGGAAAAGGATTCAGTGCTTTTTTTTTACCTGAATAAATTGTTCATAAGAAAAAAAATGAAAACGGAAGGAACTGAAAGTTTTCTGTTTTAAATTCGGTGGTAATTTTGAATTTTCAAAAATTCTCCAAAAATCGAAAAGTTGATTTGGGTAAGGGTAAGGGTACCAATTATCGACCCTCTAGTTTATTTTTTGAATTTCTCGGAGCCAAATTGAGCTGGAAATGTCGGTGATGGCTTAAACGATAGCTTGACATGTCTGCTTCAACATCCCAAAGCCCCAAGACCCAACATGTTCATTTACTATCTTTTCTTTTACATTTTCCGAAAAAGTTCAAAAATTCAACAAAAAAAAGTGACCCGAATATCGACCACCTAAAAAACCGTGTTGAAAATGAGTAAAAAACACCGAAATCAAAGTCTAAAGCTGTTAAAACAAATATTTATTACTTATTACCTGAATATAAAGTATTTAGAATGTTTTTACAAATTATGAAAATTGGTCAATTACCAAAAAAAAGGTGACCCTAATATCGACCCCCTCAAAAAACGTGTTAAAATTTAAAAATGAGTAAAAAACATCAAAATCAAAGTCTGAAGACGTTATAAAACAGACATTTATTACTTGACATATTATCAACATAAGAACATTGTACCGGAAACTTCGGTCCATTTCTTATGATTTTGGTTTATCTTTTGGCATGTCTCTAGCAGAAAACAAAGTCTTGAAATTGCCAAAACAATAGGGGGTCCAATTTAGAGCACTTCATAAAAGTAATTTTGACCAGAAATTTGTAAACTCATCGTTGAAATTATCCAAAAAGTAATTAGCACTGATTATTCGTTCAAGTGTCAGCTTTAAATAAAAATTAACACAAAGTTTATCCTCCAAAACCTATTTTCACAAGTTCACTTCGAATTTTCTGATTTTCGTTTTTTGCTTGTAATTTCTCACCATTTGGTTTTACAGCGGTAATTTTGGTGTCATTCGCTTTTTCTGTAAAAAAATAATAAGAAAAATGTCTTCCCAAACATTTTTTGGCATTATTAGGCGAGTTGGAGGGGGGGTCGGATTTAAGGAGGGGGGGGGGTCGATATTTGGTACTCTTACCCTTAAGTAGCTGAAATTTCTGTAATGAAATTGGGGATTTCAGACCATTTTCTTTACAAAATCGCGGTTGTGTTAAAATCGGAGACGGGCAACTCGAATTACTTCCCATGTAAGATAATGATAATCAACAGATGAAAAAACAGTAGTTTTAGAACCAGAAAAAAATGAATGACATTCAAGTAGGCAACAGTCCCAAAGCAAGTGACGAAAAAGAATTCAGAAACGAGTTGAGTCGAATGGTGGAGGAAGTTGAATTAGGGCAAAAAACTTTCGAATGACTCAAAAATATCGATTTAGTAAAATTTTATAGACCTATGAATGACAGATCCGCATCAATCATAACAATTTTCCTCAGAGTTGTTGCATGAGAAAAATAGGTGAGCTGGATAGTTTCCTATATTACTACAAATATATCTATCCACTAGGATACGTTACAAAAAAAGTCTGCAAATTTTGACCTAATTCGGCAGAGACCTTTATTTTGAGTTGAAAGTTACTCAGAAAAAATTTTAGCTTCGGAGGTGTCCACTGTCCCTGGAGAAGAGATGAACCCTAAAACAGGAGGCATTTTTGAAAAAAATCGTGATTTTTTTTTCTTTCCTATATTGATAATACCCTACCTGTTTTGGAAGAAATTGCTCAGTTCCAAATGAGAGAAGGCTCTTGAGATTCTTCGTTAACCTGTGCTATTACTGTCAAGATCTAAGTAAGACCATTTTTAGGGTTCTATTGAGTGATTGAGAATTTGTAAAACACTGATTTTCGAAGAAATTTGTGTTGAGACCATTTTTTCTTCGCAAATATTTTGCATTAATTAGGTACCTATGCCAAAAGATCGATACATATCATTTCTGAAACCGAGGATATATTTTGGAATCCAGTGGAGCCAATTTTTTCATCATTGTCAACTTCAAATGAAATGTCGATTTTTGAAGTTGCCAATAATGATCAAAAAATTGGCACCACTGAATTCCAAAATATTTCTCCAGGTTCAGAAATTTTATCTTTCGGTGGTTTGGCGTAGATAATTAATGTGAAATATTCGAGATTAAAAACTTTTCAAAATACAAAACCCGACAATATATAATTTCTAAATTTTCAATCATGAGTCCTAAAAGTGGTCTCGGATTTAATGGCAATGGCATTGGTCGACGCAGAATCCTAATTAAAGTGTTGGAACTGAGCTATTTTTCTCAGAACAGGCTGAGTAGCAGCCAGAGCGAAAAAAATCACAATTTTTTGAAAATGCTCCATTCTTTGAGAGTTAACTTATATCATCTTTCCTCCAGAGACACCTAAGGGAGCTAAAATTTTTCTGAGTAATTTTCAACTACAAATTAAAGCGTCTACTCAATTTTGTCAAAATCCGTAACTTTTTTTGGGGGGGAGGGGGAGAGGAGGGGTCATTCTTCATCGGGGTCCTTGAGGTTTATCTAAGCCATCACTCGCTATTAATGGGAAACAAATATCGACATCTTGCCAGACATATTTAACGTTATTTATCGTTTTGTAATGGACAATACTACATACCTCTGGAAACACGTCCAAAGCGAGAAACGCAGCGAAGTTCATTTATAAGCATACCTACCTAGGTACTCTATTTTTTTCTGAATGACTCGATGTCTGCTCAAAGTTGTACGGATATTTGCTGTTATCTTAGTATTTTGAAAATAATATAAACAAGACACCTTAAAATGCACGTAGCGTTCTCCGCTTATACCATTTCGTATGAGGAGTGGAAGTGAGATAAGGGACAAAGACAGTCTCCCGTATATTAGAAATTCAAGAAAAAGCGGAAATAATTTCGCGTATATAAGAGTTCGACGTAATACGTACTACGTAGACGTACCTACACTGTGAAAAGAAGAGCTGGTACACGTTCGGAGATGGAATAATTGAACGTGGCGCACAAACTCGCTGACGAAAAATGTGAAACCGCACTTCCTTGTGTATTTTATCATTATATTTTTCATTTGTCGTCGTCGTCGCCGCTCGTGTCAGGGCACCAGCTCTCGCCCTCGCCATGCCACGCCATTGAAAAATGATATGTAGCAATTTTTAACATGTCATAAATTTTAATACTAACGATATCGACGTCGACGTACATTGGGTGAATTTTAAATACCGTACGTACTACATACGCGAGTCTACCGTACGAGCTACTTCATTTCGGCGCTGATAAATTGCATCAGCAATGGGTACGTAATATGGTAATTAGAGACAGCAAACGTCGGCGGTAGAGAGGTACCTAGACCTGCTATATATAGGTATACTATTCGTCAAGGTAAATATACATGTGTGTGCGCGTGTGTTAGTAGCAAAAAACCATACCCTCCAAGCGACGTATGCGACCACAATGGAAATAATTTTCACGCGTTTTCAAGTTTTTTTCTTTTTTCAAGTGGAAAATTGCTGGAAATATGCGACCTTATAGTGGGAAAATTTTTTTCGCGCCTTTTCTACACGCTTTGGTACTCTTGCAAAGAATGACGTAGATAAACGCGTTTTTAATTTTTTGACGTGGCCTAATGGGTATACCGCTGCACAATTGCTTTCAACGAATTTTATATACGTCGAGAAGGTTTTACAGCTCGAAATTAGAATTCGAATTGCCTAAATCTACGAGTAGGAAACAAATGTAATTAGGTTTGCACATCACAGACAGATAGCATGTAATGTGTTAGTCGACATGGCGTCGATTTCGTGTAAAATTCACATTGATGTGCTTCGTTTCCTTTTTATTTTTTCCCACAGAGATGTGCGATAAAAATTATGCATTTTTTGAGATATATATACGCTGGTTTTAGTGAATTTTGAAAAGCCATTTTACTACTCTTGTGATGAATTCCAGGAAAGTAAGATGTTTTAACGACCAATATCCTGACTGAGTTGTACATCGCTCGAGATGTTGAATATACGTATTATGACGATAATTGAAATTTTGCTGAATGATTGAAAAGTAGTCGTTGAAAACTTCAGAAATATTGAAAATATTTTCAGAATCATGCTCACTTGAATCACTCGGTCTTGTCATGTTGGACTTGAACGAACCTTCAGCATGCGAAAAGAGCATGTTGATAAAGTCTCAGAACTAAATGATCAGCTGATCAAGCTGATTTTTGAGTCTTTCAGAGAAATTCGAGAAATTTGAATTTTTTTTAGAGACTTCAGAATAACTTGAGAAGGATTTGGTGATCAATATGAAGTAAGAAATAGGTAGCTTTTTAGCACTTTCTCTCAAAGAGGATTCTGTGTATTTTGAATTTGGCAAGTTAAGCTATAAATAAAAGGCTGTAAAATTTTTTAGATGAGACAGTAAAAAATTTGTAAAATACTCAAAATCAAAATTTCAGATGCTGAATTTCATTTTTTGAATTTTAGTAAATTTTTAAAACAGATAATTTGGATCAAAAATGTGAAAGAATCAAAATTTTACCCGATGGAGCTAGAAAGCTGAAATTCCTTAGGTATGAGTATACTCGATTTTCAACTTGGCAAATTGATCGGAAAATGTTGCAAATCATTTTGAGCAGTGCTGAAGCCTCCAGAAGGTTTTCATAAGTTGAAATTTTCACTCGGTTTTACCCAATTGAGTTGGAAATCTGTACCTTATGACCAAATTTATAGTTTCCCAAAAAATTCCATAAAATTTGTGTAAATAAAATCAGCACGTATGAACGTGATTGGAGCTTGCTTATGACTTACGAGTGCTTGGTAAATTTTTGCTGGTTCAGAACCATAAATTTGATTGCTTTGCTTTTGAAATCGCATGAGAAATAATAATTATAGTTCTGAACAGGTACCTAGAAAGCGATTTTGAAATATTTGATGTGTAATCGGTCAAATGAGTGACTATCCAATTCCAACCGTGTTTACTCGAGCTGAAGTTCATTTAGACATAGATTTTATGAATTTTTTTTAGAAACTGGAATTCTAAAAATATCACTGGAAGCTCCATAATGGCCCACGAACTATCCTCCAATTAACTTTGCATTTAAAAATGTAAATTATTTCAACCTAATAACTGTATTGGGTAAAATTTTGTAGGATTTTCAACTTCCAAATATCTGCTGGAGGCTCCAGAATTGCTCACAACGTCTTAAAACCGTTTCCAATTGATTTTCGGGATTAAAAATAAGGCACATTCTCAAGTTTTAGACCTTATGAGTACCATTTTGATGCTTCGCATTTTTGGCCATTTGATTTTCAAAAATTCACCAAAAATCGAAAAGTGAACTTTGGCACATGAAATTTTGGCTATTAATGCTCTTTCAATCTACCTTCGAAATTTTTGCGAACCATTCATCTTCAAATTACTTCCAGAGATCCAAAGGTGGTGTTGGATTTCAAAGTCACTGGGTCAGGAAGGCTCGAAAACTCAAATCGCAGCTCTTGGGGGGGGGGGGTGACGACTAGGTTTCTGCAACAGCAAAAATATCCAGAAATTCCAAAAGAAACAGTTTTTTCGAAAATGATTTCAATTTGAGGATGCCTGCCTCAGCCTCTTGCATAAGGGGGAAAGATGCTCAATTTTTTGTGGCAATTCTTCACTCTGCCCTAATGATATGTTCACGTCTCAACATTTTTTATCGTTAGTTGAGAGTTTCAAAAATTTCTTCTATTGAAATTTTCAAATATTGGCAAATTTGGGACCTGTTCAATTTGAACGCTTGAAAAGGCGTTTACCTAGGTACATTTTAAAGATGATAGGATTTTACACATCAAATTAAAACATTCTGAAACATGTCCTATTCAAGCATTTTGAGGACCAGTACTGGAAAAATATGCAATAAAATATAAGAAAAGTAGATATATAACCTATTTTGATGTACGTACCCAAAAGAACAAATACTGACTTGAGCGTGAGCGATTCCAAAAATGTATTGAAAGCACCATCCCTCATTACGTTAGTTCATATTGAGAATAAAAATAACCCTATCCGCAAAAATTGAGTAGGGTTCATACCTCAACGTGTACTTACGTAGATGAATGTATTAATTTGTATAATATTTTAACTATAAAATTGCTGTTTATGTACATTCAGAAATACCTTGGGCGTCATTTTTGCTTTGAAGTTATTCGAAACGAAAGTTATTTTTAAATAAAGTGTCGATATATTTATCTCATAGATCGTTATTTAGTCGGCAATTATGGTTACACCTATTTTTAAAATTCAATAATTTACGCTCCGAATTGTCATATTTTCGGAACACACGTTTTTAGAAGTCGTAAAAATAAATTATTTTTAACCACCAGAAATTTTTTGCATATAAATACACGAATACCAATGAACTTAATCACCATTATCTCACATCTACGTATTCACGTATTCAAACGCGTTCTCAATTTGAAAGCCTTAAGTAGTTGAATTTTTGTGCAAAATGTATCGTTCAACTTACTCGACGTTTTTCCTCTTGATTGTTGTTCTATTTGAGGTGAGTAGTATTGTTTTTTTTTTTTTTTTAAATCGCGAAGTGTTTCCATTGGTAAGGTATTCCTATGAGCTATAGGTATACTCAACTTATATCAACTTAAAAGTACTAAATTTCTTTTCATTTTCTGTTATTTTAGACACTTTCACTGAGTTCAGCTTTTCCTGCGAATCCTCTTTCAAAAATCGGACTCAAGTTCAATAAAACTAATCGAAAAGGAAAATCTGAAAAATCTGATTCATCTTGGATGATTCCTATGAATGATTCGCAGGACGTAGACCCAACTGATTATGAACCCCGCGCCGTTGGCCATACTGATCCCTCAGATTTCTGGCAACGAGAAGAAATTCTACCTTCGACCACAGATGATGAGGCGTTCATCAGAAATTTTGCAAGAGGTTCGCCCGATAGAATGATAAATAAATCATCCGGTTCTTTTCTTGACAGATTTCACTAAGGAGTGATGAAATTTTCGGTTTATGTGCTGCTTAAGTTTGTGCCTGTGAGCATGACTCTCTTAATTGAAGTGTGGTTCTAGGGTTTGCAAAATGTTTCTTTTCGTGTGCTTTGTAATTTGTACAAATTTGAGAAATTCTGCCCAAAAAAATTAAAACTTCAGAAGTATAATCTTTTAGATTTTTTCACGAATGTGTTTTTAATGACAAGTTTATTGAAAAAAAATATTGATTGACGCTGGGCGAGCGTTACTTATATTTATGTACTTATGGGCTCTTCAAATTTATGTTTTTGGTGGATTGGAGAGAAAATGATATACATATTGAAAATTATTGATAAATATTAGGCTGTAGATACTTATTGCTTATGATGCAAAAATAATTTATAATATAGGTATTCTTAATAAATTATCATTTAAAAATTATTTTTGTAACTTTTCATTGAATCACGCATGTGAAAAGCGGATGGCCAAAAAAAAAGACCAATATTCCAATATTCGAACTCACTGCCTTAAAAAGTAAGAACAGACCCTTTGTACCCTCGTCCCTCAGAAATGTTGAGATCCCACTTTTAATTTGAAATTTGTCGAAAAGACACTAGATAAAAAAGGTTGGCTGGGTCACATATTTACGAGAAGAAAGTAATGTCTTTAAGATCCGGAAATGAATTTTTGTGCCCACTTCTCCTCACTTTTCCAGGTCTCTCATAAGTTGAGTAGACCTACAGCTAAAATAATTATCTACCTACCTATGAAAATTTGTTGTTAATTTAATGAGTTCTTTCAAGATTTTTTGATTGAAAGCATAAATTTCCTATTCTACTCCAGCAATATTTTTGAAAAAAGCGCATTCAAAATTTCTTCGCTTTTCTCAGCAACCTACGTGTTATAAATTGGAATCATAATATTTTCCTTTTTCGAGATTTTATCAAAAGCAAAACGCAAATTATAACTGCGGTTGGAAAATTTGGCAATTTTCTCGAATCTGTTGGTTTTTCACCATTTTCCGCCACACAATAGATAACCCTAGTGCTTAAAATTTTCTCCTCCACGTTCTCGCGACACCAACTTCTTCTGCAGCGTCTACATCCAATTACACACTTTATTCAAAAGATGTACTGTAATAATTTCTTATGATACGACAGGACGGGAAAATTTCATTTTCTAAACAATTAATGGAAAATTTTCGACGTAATTTACGACAAACACGGTGGCAAATATAGTTATAAAATTATGTAAATTATACCGTTATACACGCAGCGTAACGCCGAGAAACTACCATCAGTGAAAATTCTATCGAGTGTAATGGCGTATGGTTAAATTGGACGCAAAGGTCAAAATTGGTCTTTTTCATTTTACAATTGGACCCCTTATTCGTCCCAGGGAAAGCGACCAAAGCGGGGTAAAAAGATAATAATCAGTTGAAGATATGCTTCGTTACGAAATTAAAATCGTACAAATGGCGAAATTTTTGCAACAATAAACGCGAATTATTACCGAGCTATTTTTTCCAAGCCGCTAATTAAAGGCAATTAATTGCGGCTCGTTTGTAATGAACCAACGAGCGTGTGAAATTCTCTCTGGTTCCGTTTTGTCTCTCCTCCCTCTCCTGTATTATTTTCTGCTAGAATGGCGGAAAATATGGCAATTTTTACGAGACGAAAAAAAAATTTTGCCACGAGGAACTAGATGATAATAAGCATAAATACTGCGAATTGCAAACCATACCGTGTAGAAGACGAGGTAAGTGGAAGAGTGCAGTATAAGCTGGTAGTACGATGGCGATGTTCAAATCACTATCAAAAAACTATACGTACATGGAAAGAAACTGGAAAATATATACGTAATTACGTCTATTAAAAAGCGGGTCAGGCAAGTATGTCCGCATTAATAGCTAAATAGCTGTAATTGTGATTTACCGAAAGCTCTGCAGTTAACTTTGTTTAACTTCAGCTGTAATAAGTGTGAATTGCCAGTGTTATTTCAGAACCGTTATTCTTCGTTTCCTTTATTCCAAACTTCTCTCGCCTCGGTATTTTTAAAACCAAAACCTCCGCACACATAGTATAACTTACTCTTTACGAATACGTTTAATATAACTACGTATACTAGACGTATACAGTGTAACGAGTTTTAAAACTTGAGAGAAATTTTTGCCAAAGCTCTAACAGACGAGGACACGATCGAGAAACTCTAATATTTCATTTCCGCTGAGATGCTTCTTCCTTTCTTCGTTCTCTTCTATTCTCAAGAAGCATTGCTGCGCAACATGAAACACTAGTAAACTTACTGTACCACGTTCAAGGCGATAGCCTTTAACTGAATTTTATACTCTTTGAACACTTCCCACTCATCGGAATCCTTGCATGAAATTGAGAATTTTTTTGGTGTCATTTCAATCAAGTATTTGTTCATTGTCTTTTTCTCTCTTTCCTCGATTAGCCATTTCAAGGTATTGCAAATCATTACAGTTACCTAACTTAAGTGAAGCCTGACTTACACTGTGTCAATGCTTTTTTGTGAGATAATTTGCAAATGGATAAATGTTGAAAGTTGACTTTTCTCCAGCAATTCAAATCGCTCCAGAAAATTTTTTTTGGTGATTGTAATTACCTGATTATTACACCCGTTGTGTGAGATTTTATATCGAGTTGGTAAGGTCAAGTTTTTTAATTAGATCTATGAATTTTTTAATTTCAGAAGTGTCGTCTGGTATGAATAGGGATCTTTCATCTATTTGCAGGGATAGTCTGTGTTGATGTGAGGAGGGATAATGAAATAGTAAGTGTTGGACAGATATAAGTTCTGACAGGCGGAACTGGCATGTGAGTTTTGCAGCCCTTTCATAGAGATACATAATTGTGGATGATTTTCGTGTGGCCAGCTCTCAGTCTAGTTACAATGATTTCTTCTAGCCTATTTAGTTGGGATAGATTTTTCCAGGGTCGAGTTGTTTTTTTGTGTTGAAAGAGCTTGTTCGATGTTTGGAGGGACCAAAAGTTTTGCCATTTCTCAAATATGTTTTGGGTGAAGATAGCTTTGAGGTCGTCAGCTGTGATAAATGTGAGAGGAGAAAGAGTAGTGGCGGATTTTTCATGTACGAGCATATCTACAATTTCATTTCCTGTGATTCTAATGTGGCTGGCACATACATAAACTAGATAAAGTAGTTTGAGTTTTGTAAATCAAATAGAGTTCTACTAGTATGAATATTTTGAGTTAGAAGGTGATCAGAAAATAGATTTTGGATAGCAGTTAGTGAGCTGAGTGAATCACACTGAATTAAGAAAGACTTATTTTCAGATTCATAAGTGAGTATATCACAGAGGCAGTGGAAAATAGCTGTGAGTTCTGCAGTGTTGATTGAAGAGCAGTTATGGATTTTAAAATTTGAAATTTTAGCATTAATAGAGTAGGCATACCCTGAATGAAGTGTTGGTATTTTTGATCCATCTGTAAAGCAGAGATTGAGAGTTGCCTTTACTTGTGGGATACGTGTATTTTTGTGCCAAATTAGCGGCTGATCTGCAACAGGGCCTTCGCAGGGCGCTGGAACTCACCATCCATCTATTCCATCTCAATTTTTGACAACCCGTTGATTTGAATATAAATGTGAAGAAGACTACGACAAATATAAGAGTGCCTTACCTAACCAAGCCTATGAATCCATCTTATGCTATATACAGGGGTAGGCATAAGTTAGTATTCGCTATCGAAAAATTACGCGCGCGCGCTCCTAATTGTCTACTGCGTTGGTGTTGGTGGGCACGTTGCCATGGTGATGGGGCAAATGACCTCGATAGTGTTCAGTGTCACTTCAGTCGTGCATGCGAGAGGTTATTGTTTTATTTTTCGTCTCATTTTTCGTAAAAAAAACTTAGAAATGGCGCAACCTCGCCATAGGTTTTCTCAGCAAGAAAGAACCTTTTTGGTGACAAATTATTACCGTTTGCACGCCGATATGAAGACGATAACTGATGAATTTCAAGAACGTTTCCCAGGTAGACCAATTCCGACACGTAATTACATTTATAAATTACATATGAAGTTTCAAGCCAACGGTTCCGTCGCTGATGCGCCGCGAAGTGGTAGAAGAAAGACTGTGCGAACAGAGGAGAACAAGCAGCTTGTTGCTCAGGCTGTTATTGAACAACCTGATCGTTCTGCAAAACGTACATCACAGCTATTTGATATTTCTAACCGTTCTTATCGTAGAATGTTGAATGAATTGAAATATCGCGTCTATCGTCCACATTTGTTACAAGCTTTACACCCGGGAGACCATGCTCAGCGCGTGGCTTACTGTGAGTGGTACCTTATTATGAAAGAAGCTAATTGTTTTTTCGCACCTTCGATCTTATGGAGCGATGAGGCCATGTTTAAATTGAATGGCCGAGTCAATCGATGGAATTGCGTTTATTGGGCAGACGAAAATCCTCATTTAATCATGGAGCATGAGCTCAATTTACCAGGTGTGACAGTATGGGCTGGTGTCAATCAAACCGGAGTTGTAGGACCTTATTTTTTTGAGGGGTCTGTAAATGCTGTAAGTTACCTAGAAATGCTTGAAGAATTACGATTAGCACTAGACGAAGACCCTCGTTTTGCTGATCGTATAATCATACTCCAACAAGACGGTGCTCCGGCACACTTTTCAATCGCGGTACGTAATTACCTAAATGAAAATTTCCCCGGATGGATTGGCCGCAGTAGCGACATCCCATGGCCTCCCCGCTCCCCAGATTTGACGGTAATGGATTTTAGTGTGTGGGGTATGATCAAAGATAGAGTATTTCATACACGTATGCACAATCTCGATGAATTACGTGCTGCAATCCGCAGAGAATTCGATGCAATACGCAACGACCGCGCACTCTTGAAAAGGATGATAGACTCGAATAATCGACGGTATTTAAAATGCATTGAAGCTCAAGGAGCTCAATTTGAACATTTATTATAACCCTTTTTTATAATTCGACATACGTTACCATTTACATTCGTTTTTGTTTATGTTTTTCCAAAATAAAGATATGTTTCTGATCAACTTTTTTGTTTATGCAAATCGGAATACTAACTTATGCCTACCCCTGTATTGTTGTGCCATATTACTATTTTACGTTGTATGTCTGATATGTGTAATGGTGTCCTTTGTAGCAGTACCAACAAAATTTCCCCTTCTGCCTGGAGGCAAGACACCGCTGGTTGGTAGCCACTAAGTGGGAGGGGGCCTTGCCCCTGACTGTCTCTGCTGTGAACCTGGTCAGGATTCATGCAGGCTCCTTTCTGTCCTAGTTTAAGATTGTATGTTTTATATTTATTAACAAAAAAAAAAAAAAAAATGAATGCGGAAATGTATTAATCTGACAGGGACATGTGAAGTACGACTTGTAGTGATGGTGTGAATGGTTTTTTTCACAGAGGTGTGTGTGGGGGTGTGAAGTGCAAAGTTTTGTGAGCAATCTTAGTAGGTATCTCATGTTCACTGGGATCATCTTACTTGAAGCTTATTTCAACTACACCCCTTCTATTGAAAAAAAACAGAGATTGAATTTTTTGTATTCTGATAAGAGTTCAAAGTAGTTTTGTTTTATTACAAGTGAAGAGTGGCTATATTTTGAGTAGTTAATAACCCATACAACAATGACCATGCTAATTTCGATGTGAATGTTGATCCATCCACATCCGTCACTTTTGGATGCCACTTGTTAATGTGAATTTCGACTTTGTGTCGAGCCAATTGTTGATGTAATTGTCGACCAATGTTGATCGGCATTTATGTCGACAATTGGCTCGACACAGGGTCAAAATTTACATCGACATGCGGGATCCAAATGTGACGGATGTGGTGGGATTGACATTGGCATCAATATTTACGTCGACCTCCAGCTAAGCAAAATTGTTAAATTTTAGTTTCAAAATTGAAATTTTTTTCCAAAAATCATTTTCTCTTACACACTTAGGTGGCCATTGCTCATGCTGAAAGCGAAAGCAGCAGAGGTGCGCTATATTGACACACATGTCGGAACATTTTGCTCTAAGAGCGAGCAATCTCGTTCACTTGTTCGGAACGTAGTAATTGCATTGAGAAAGGGCCTTTTTAGGTTTTAGTAATTTATTTTCGATATTTTCTTTTTTCAATAAATACTATAAATTTTATTAAAGCGTTGAAAACTTTTTTGATTTTTTTTTTCAATTGAAAAATTTGAAAATGAAAATATGTATGATGCCCTTTCAAGTTTGAACCTTTCCTGTTTAGTGTTTTTGGCCGGTTTTTAAAATCTGTATCGAACGTACGAGTACGAGTACATTGATGACATTTTTTCAGTTTCCATTTTCAATCTTTTTTTTTTTTACATCTAATCCAATACTTCGAATATGAAAAATGAAAATAAAAATGAAAAATTGAAATTATGAATGAAAACAAGTGTGTTTAGTAAAAATAAAAAACAACAACAAGTATTTGGAATAATTTTGGATTTACTCAGATTTAGAAGCAAAAAATGCTTCTATTGTGGATTTAAAAAAAAATGATCAAGAACAGAAAAGGTAGAAGGGGCCTCCATTTTCATTTTCACTTGAAAAAATATCGAAAAAGTTTTCTAAAGCTTTGAGAATAGGTACTTCAAGTTCAAACTCTCGAGTGTTCATTGAGAAAAGAAAATATGTATGTAATTAAATTATGAAAATGACAGAAGTTCCTTGTTCAAATTTTAATATACTTCGAAAATGAAAATAAGAAACATAAACTTTCAGTCTTCCATTTCTTTTTTTATGCCTTTGAGTTTGAGTCTTCAGTGAAATGACTTAATGAACAGTTCTGTCAGTAAAAAATTTGAAAAAAGTAACACTAGTGTATTAATTTCATTGTAATAGGTAAAAAAAACTAAAAAAGTTTATAAAATCTGAAAGTTCACAGCATCGAGAATTTGTCTGCATCATTCTGAATAATTCAGTTCAATCAGCTTATGATAAGGTGATACGCGATAGTAACCAAAAGAACTGAACTACAGACTGAATCACTTCCGAGATTCGGAGTTCGTTCGCCGATGTTCCAACATGTGTGTCAATATAGCGAATCTCAAAGCAGCATCGATGCAGAGGCCACCTCCGAGAAGTACAGACAGAAAGTCCATATTCAGTATAGTTGAACATTAAACTCTTTATACTGAAAGTTGCAATAGGTTATCTAAGAGTATTAAACTAATACATTTTCATGTCGACAACATGTCGATGTTAATGTTGATGTGAAATTCGACATCAACAAATACATCCACAATATCAACTTAATTTTTCAAATTTGAGAAATCTTTGAAAATTTGGTGGATGTTAGTGTCGATGTATTTGTGGACGATCGACTTTCACATAGACATAACATCAACAACTCCAAACTATGGAAAAGTGAATGATTTTATCAAGGCCATTAAAAAATTTTTCTCCTTTCAAATAAAGATCATATTTTTAAATGTTTACTGAACTTTTAAACACTGAAACAGAAATTTTAATTCTGAAAAATTGGTGGACATAGTTGTGAATGTAAATTTCGAACATAGAATTTTACATCAACATGTCGACATCGCATGTCGAGGTAGTATAAGAAATAACGTAGTCGATGTAAATGTCGACGTTGACAATTGTTGTACAGGAAGCTGTAGATTGACTTGAGGACATGGTGCTATACATGTTTAAAACAAAAATGTTTTTGTTTTAAACATGAAACTGTATTTTTAGAGACAAATTTTGTGTTTTGATTTCAATTTTGCAATATTTCTTCAGCTTTATAGCTATTTTATGACATCACATCTTAAAAATTGATGCCTGGTGAACCCAAAACATATGAATTTGTGTTTAAACACATAGTTTTAAACAAGAAAAAAACTGTTTTAAAACAAAAAAAATGTTTTAAACAAAAAAAACTTTTTTTTGTTTTAAAAAACACGTTTTTGTCCAACCCTGCTTGGGGAGGCTTAAGGAGCCAAGGGGGATATAATATTGGTTTTTGGATGAGAGTTGTAAGATTGATTTGAAGATCATTTAACATTGTGATGAAGTTGGAAATGGGTCCTTCTATATGGTCAAAATGTTGGGGGTTGGGTGACTTAATTGAGCTTTGGAGTGGATGTGAAGGGTTGGTGGATGCATTTGAGATAAATTTGTTTGTTTTGAGAGTTCTTCTAAAATCTGGGGGTAATTCTGCTGCTTCACAATAAATGCTATCTATTGGAGAGGAATAGAGGACTCCTATACAGATCCTTAGGGCTGAATTTTGAATTGTTTTTAGGATATTAGAAATTTTATTTGAGATATTTGTATGTTTTGATCAACTTTATATCATTCAAAATTTCAATAATGCTCCTCCGATTTGTTCTTACGTTAAGTTAAAAAATACTTTTAAAAATGTCAAATAAGATTAAACAGGGTATTCTAATCAATATACTTAATACCTTTACGAACACGCTCGCCTACATTTAAAATATCCTTCGGCTTTACTTATACGATAGGTTGGCTGTCTTTGATCGAATAACGTGCTATTATGTTGCGCGATTAGGTAGCTAAATCTCATGCTGAAGGTATTTTATAATATGGATACGCGGTATAGGGTATAAGTACGTATAAGGCACCTAGACCTACACATACCTACCTACCTACTCTCAATTTAAGGAATAGGCGACAGAAACAGAGAAAGCGAGAGAGAAAGAGTGAGGACGATATTGAATAGGTGATGTTTTAATCGTAAACTTAGTACACCAATCTTGACGCGATGTGGTATAGCTCTGGAATGGAGTTTAATTTAATGAAATGCCGCGAAGCGTATTACAGACGATTTTTATACACGCTTTGGTTCGTTCCATTGCTTTGGCATTTTCTATACTTACTACCATACAAATAACGTGTTTTCTTTTCGACTCTCTCAAACGTTGCGAATAAGTTATAAGGCAAAGAGTCGAGTGATTTTTTTTATTCTTGATTGACTAAAAGCAATATTGTTATAAAGGAAATGAATGTAAAGCGAAAAAGTTTATCCTATAAGTTTGTAAACATATCGAGCTTTTTAAAAGCTTCAGACTATTTAAAGTTTTTTTTCTCCCTTTCGAAAGATTACAAAATTCTGATAAAAACGCGTGTGGCTGGTGAAAAAAAAGTATACTTATTTGAGAAGCTCTATGTGTATTTGTTAGACCTACAGAAGAAGTTTAAAGAATTGCCGATTTTCATTTCACTGTATAGTTAGTATGTAGTAGGTAGTGTAAGAGGTAGTTTCTTCGCTACCTTCTCCCTCTCGTTGTCTGCCTTCAATGAAGTTAAATTATTGGAAGAAATATGTTTCGTTCGATTTTCGCTACCCTTGGTTGCGCGCCAGCGGAAGAAAGAAAAGGGCGAGAAATGCCTTATTTTCGATATCTATAGAAAAAGAAATTCATTTGAAAAAGATTTTAACCTCGTTAGCAATACTTGACGCGAAAATGTACGAAAGTTCGGACAACTCGAAGAAAAACGTGCTGGCCCGAGTACGACGATAATTTAAACTCTTCCCGGATACGTTTTTACTTTGCTTTTTCTTAAGTGATCAAATATTTCAATCATAATTGCCTTTCAAAGGTCTCTCTCTGAGTTGGGTTTCCTTAAATAGACGTACCTTGCTTACCAAATAAGGTGGGAAATATCTTGACCAATGCTATCCCTCCATACAGTTACCTGGACCGAGAACGTTTTATGCGTAAGAGAGTTTCGGACGACGAGACCGAAACCATTAAAAGATAACTGAATTCTCCGGTTAACAACGAAATAACGATTTAAATAGCGACACCGACACCAGCTCGGCTCCGGCTCCGGCGTCTACCACCGTCGTCGTAGCAAAAACTATCCGTATAACTACGAAGGCTGCGGCTATCAAATTGAATTCCACTAGAAATTATTAGCTTTCGGTTCGCCAACTTGCTAAATGATTTCTAGGGTCAATAAATGACTTAGGCCTTTCTACTCTATGACATTCTGTTATCTTTAGAATTTTCTTGTATAAAGAGACCCGTATTATTAATCTAATATGAAAGACCGACGCGATACTATGGCAGTGTCGGCGGTCTGCTCTACCAAACTTTGTCAACTCAACCGAACACATACCTTTTCTAAATTTCAAAAGATTACACCGCTAGAAATTTCGCTCCAAGAGACAATCTCTCATCGATTTCAGTCATTTTAAATTCGATTCGATTGTTTCGCTTTTTATCCCCTCGATCAAATGAACTTTTCATCGATTTAATTAAGTATTCGGGTCAACTTATCACATCTGTCTCCGATGGACGCTTTGCTTGAAAATATGACGTTTCAAATTTAATTTAAAAAAATGTTTCACTCGTCTTGGGAATTGTACAAAAAAATTTATCGTGACCCCTTTTTCCAACATTTCCGTCCTATTTTCACCCTTCGACAGCCTCAATTTCGTGTTAACCTAACGAAAAATTATCGATAACAACTGGAATACCTATGTAGTTTTTTTTGTTTTTTTTTTGTTTTTTTTGTGAAAAAAAGGGTAAAATTACAATGGGCGGAGGCGAATCTTCGCACTGCTACAGAAAGATAACACTGTGAGAAAAAAAATAAGGAAAAATGGCAAAAATCACGCGACAAAGAAAACGTTAAAAACAACCGTTGCATTTTGATGCACAGTATTTTTAGCACGAACGATCAATTTGTAAAAGCCATATCGAACAGATTACAAAAATGTCACCTTGTATAGTTAGGTGCCCAGATACAATATCAGCTCCAACAGAGTGACACGCCGAATGATAAAAAGATTCGTAATATTTTAGTACGTGTTTTTTTCTTCTTTCCTCTCTCGTTTTCTTACAGTTTGGTAGTCATGGTACATAATAGATACGAGTACACATGTATAAGTAAAGCGAATATGGAACATAGTATAGATGTACTAGCAATAACTCAATCAAATATTCTACTCATTTCGCATTTCGAAATCATTGCGAGAAATTAGAGGCTTCTGAATCCTGAAGGCACAAGGAAAAATAAAAGAAAAAACGAGGAAAAAAGAACTAGAGCTGATAAAAATTCGTTACAGATTTTCGTGATTTTTGGACGAGAATGGGATTTTCTTTACCAATGAAATTCTTAAGAAACATTTGAGCAATATCTCTCGATATGCCTTCAATCTCTTATTAAAAATCGATACATCACGCTAAATTCTCATGAATTTCATACGAAATTGAGTGGCGGGAGAGTCATTGAAAGGTCGTATCCAGAGAAAACAATTTGAGCTTAGGACCATCGAAAACTCAACGAATCCTGAATACCTTGATCGAAGGGAGGAGGAGAAATCACAAGAGTCAATTCATAAAAATTGGCTAATTTTTTAATTTAGCGTTTCCAAATTAATAATAATAAATGTATCACTTCATTATATTTTTTTTTTGAATCTTTATCAAAATTGAGGGGCTTTTGTACACCAGCTTTTTTTCTTTTTGAAAATTAATCCGGTGATTACAAAGAATATGGAAAACTGTCCATACTGTATGGTTGGGCTCATTGGACACTCTTTTGACTGTTTTAGATGGTTGCAGCCAAATTCTAGGAATGGCAACTCAAAATTGAATTCTCAGCCAATTTTATTATTAAACTAAGTACAAAAAAAGTGAAAAAATCATGCAGGGCCCTTCAAAAAAGACTGTACAACTTCAAACGCACGTTATAAAACAACACTGCATTTTTGCGCCGATCTCTTGGCAGCACTGAATTCCTTGAAGAATTTCATTTTTAAGACACTCCCCATAATGTCAGTTTGGTATAAACGTTCGGCTGCCAGAACAATTTTTGTAAAAAAGTACATTTTTACGCGAAAGCTCACTTTTTTCATGTCGCAACTTATGAAAATTTTATGAAATAGTTTCAACTGGTCTGCGTGGAAAGAAGCTGGAGAAGCCCAAAATAAACACTCTCTCCATAAAATTCAACAAAAAATGAATTTTGGTGACATGCTCGATAATCAGTTCAGTACAGTAAAGTTGGACTGAAAAAAAAACTCGTGCACAACTTGCACGATTTGAAATTCGTGATGAAACAAGAGGAATATTGGTGATGTCCTGCGCAGCACTGCATTCTATGAAGAAATTCATTTCCAAAACACTCCCCAATCTACTACAGTACATATCACAGATATTCATTTTTTTTCTCACAAATTTCAAATCGTGTAAGTTGTGCACGAGTTTTTTTTCAGTGCAATTTTACTGCACTGAACTGATTATCGAGCACGTCACCAAAATTAATTTTTTGTTGAATTTTTTGGAGAGGATGTTTATTTTGGGTTTCTCCAGCATCTTTCCACGCGGGCAGTGGAACTTTTTCACAAAATTTTCTTGCCCAGTAGCCAGTACTCAAGTTTTTGAAAGTTGCGACATAAAAAAATGAGCTTTTGCGTAAAAATGTAATTTTTTACAAAAATCGTCCTGGCAGCCGAACGTTTATAACAAACTGACTTTGTGGGGAGTGTTTTAAAAATAAAATTCTTCAAGGAATTCAGTGCTGCCAAGAGATCGACGTTAAAATGCACTGTTGTTTTATAACGCGCATTTGAAATTGTACAATGTACAATCTCTTTTGAATGACCGTATTTTCCAACAAAAAAAAAAGAAAAAAAACATACAAACAATTTTTTGACAAAATATCATCTGATGTGTTATCTCTTTGATCATCAGGACTTGAAAACAATCACAATTTTGTCTTTTTAGCTTATCCAGAACAATATAAAATTTCTGGAGAAATTTGAAAAATCACTTGGAGAGCTCCAGAATGGTTCAAAAATGGTTGATGATGCGTGAAAGTTGAATTGAAGGAATTTATTCACAATGATTCACTTTGCTCAAACATCGAGGTTTCGTGAATAAGTTTGAAAACCGCTCCAAAAACTTTTTTTTTGAATTTTTCACAAACTTTCAAAAATTTGCCAAAAATCCAAAAATGGACTTCAAGACCTGAAATTTTGGTTACTGGCGTTTTAGGATATTGCTCGATTGATCGAAAAAAGTTAGTTCAAAAAGGTCCCTTTGTCAGAAAAAAATATTCAATAAATCTGAAGAGAAACTGATTTTTTTTTTTTTTTTTTTTATGATTTTGTTCAGGCACAATAACTTTGCCACTCTCAATTTTAAATTCTCCGGTATTTTTTTTTTCGCAAAAAACTTCCAAGAAATAATTGAGGTTGCAGAAACTAAATTCCAATTTTTTATATTTTGGCAATTTTTGAAAATTCCAACCTGGCTTAAGAATAACATCAAAATTTGATAAAGTTTATATAGAAAACTGATAAGAATTTGAATTTACATCTTGTTTTTGACCTTCCAATCTGAATGCAGACGGACTTGAGCTACCTCAACTGAATCTAAGTATGGTTTTGAAAAAACATTAATTTTCACACAAATTTTCAAAATCTATTTTCATTGATAATAATGAATACTTTATATGTACCAAAAATCCCTCCCCCCCCCCTCACAAAAAAATAATCAATTTTAAATTTCATTTGCTTTCATGGCCACAGGACAGTATTATTGAACAAAATAACTCACTTCAAAAATTATTCCATGATAAAGTAAAAGAGAGAAAAAGTTTGTAAGAAACGAAAAAGGAAAAATATAGATTGGTACCTAACGCTCGGGAGACATTTACCTACCTATATTATTTAAAGTCGAAGTTACGAGAAAAACTCGAATTATTGAAACCCATTTCAAATTATCCCTTTTTTCAATAAAAAGGCTTATTCGTTATTTACATTGCAAACTGTAGGTACCTGCTTATACCTACCTATACATTAAATCTAACCTACTATTACTATATACACTGACGTAAGTCTTCGCAATATTTTAATATTCCTACAAAGCAATTTTTTTTTTCAATTTCCCAGCTAAGTTTTAATGAACGATTTTCAAAGAAATTATAACATTCTTCAAAGTACATTATGCTTCGTATAGTAAGGTAGAAAAAGTATAAAGTATATACTGCATTTGCTGTTTTGTTAACGTTGAGAAATTTCTTTGCTCGTTTCAGCGAAATATTGCAACAGGCTTATCGCTATTTCCTTAAAAGTTATTTTGTTAATACGTCGTAAGAATGTATAGGTAGTAGGTAAACGAGTAAGTAAGTAGGTAAGTACTGGGGTACTTCAAGAAGCACGTTTCTGTGTAAATTAAAGACTTCTGGAAACATTGTAAATATTTTTTCGAACGAAATTTATCCCTATTCAAACTAATATACTTAGGTAACTCTTCAGTAAACGTATACGTACATATGCAAGACGGTTACTTCGCTGTTTTATATACTCAGAATTACAAAAGTTTTTTGCCGTACTGGAAATAAGTGCATATGTATGTAAGTTGTGCATTGTACAAAGAAACAATAATGCAGAGAAAACGGTTTTGCACAAATATTTCATATATAGGTGGATAGCTGCAGGTACAAGTACATGTACTAGAACCATATATTTAGACGAATACAACAAATAGAATACCTACTTCACTGTTCATTCACCGCTTGCGCGAATATATGAAAGAATATAAAAAATATTTTAAAAAGGTTTTGTAATAAAACCCGTCGTTTGAAAAGCGAAATTTTTATCACAAAATCGTAACGTAGGTATAAAGACTATAATGTAACACAAAATTCAAAAAAAAAAAAAAAAAAAACTCCTGGAAAAAAGTAGGTACGAATGTTTTGCTAGTAAAAAATTCTAAATTGAAAAAAAAATAATGTAATCAAAATACTCTCATTGGTATACAAATCGTAGACTTGGAAACGTGCTCTTTTCATGAAAATGAAAATTTCACTTGGGCTGTACTTTTATGGCCGATTCGAGACAATATTTTCGTTGGGTAGGTTTTTTTCTCGTGCCCATTGCTTTGCTATGTACCTACGTTAGATCGTATATAGATTCGATATCGTAATTTCGGCTTTTATTTAATAACCGATTGGGAATACGTTTTTTTTTCTCTTTGAAAATTTTAATAAAATCGTTGTGAATCGGACTTATATAGGGAGAAACAGCGTTTCTGTGACGTGTTGGGAATACAAGGTAGGTACATAAGAGTTTATGCGGTTTGTAAAATATGTCCGAATGTGGAACATCAATGGCATTAGAAGTAGGTCTATGACTAGGTCTACAAATGGTGAATATTCAGGTTAAAATGTTAGTACTTTAAACTAAATCACTAGGTCAAATTTCAAAAACTTAATTTCATTTTTAAATTTTTGGTAAATTTTAAAAAATTTTGAATTTCCACAAAAAAACTCAAAATTCGATACGATTTTAGAGCTTCCAGTAAATTTTTAGATCATCATGTTTGTGTTTGAAAAGATGCCAAATTTCATTTTGGTTTGTTCTGACCATTTTTCTATCACTGGAAAATCTACAAACCTCCTGAAGACTCTAAAAGGGCTCAAAACGATTAAGTACCGTTGATCCAAAAAATCAAAAATAGGACATTGGCCAAATTTCAGCTTCCAACCTCAATTTTAATGAATTTTGATGATTACACTAGGCAAAGATTTCTCCCCTCCCCTAAAAGTTCGCCAAAATTCAAAAAACTACTGTACCTGTACCTAGGTTTTTTACTTGTCCAAAACTGAGTTTGATAAAGATATATCTAAGCTAATTTTTTTGCTGTTTCTGATAAACCTGGGCATATTGTGATCAGAATGCTACCGTTAATCGGTCTTTTATTTCACATCGAACCGTTTAATGAACCATTTCATACTTTTGAGACTTATTTTAAGCAAATTGGAAGAAGCGGAAGTAAATGTTTGAGATGACTCGCGATGTCGACATCAATGACTAGCATCACGAAGATGCGACAACAACAAGGAACGTTGAAAATATTCATAGCACGTTTATCGAAAAATACGCGACTCATTCTTATTTTCTTTCGATCTCGTAGCGTATAGTAGACCTTCTTCTTTCGTTATGGCGTTTTTGCTGTGTGGTATACGCATAGCATACGTTGGGTATCGAATACGGTCGAGTATATATTCGTCTTGTTCGATTTTCAAAATATGTGACTCAATGTAAACTACTTATTAGGACTTCGTAATTTTACGCTTTCTGTAAAAAGGATATAGGATGCGTTGGCACGACGATCTCACCGCCACCTCCTGCATCTCTATAGCATTGCTGGAGTGTGTGGGGAGTGGGAAGATGTGGGCATGAACGTTTTGTATGTGATATCAATGATTTTTGAGGGCGTTCGTGCGGATACGCCAACGTTAGAGTGAATGCCTTTCATCTTGAACGTCGGGAGAATTTTCGAGCTCTACGAATATATTTCTTAATTATTCCATCAATATTGAAGAATATAGGAAGAATTTATCTTTCGTAAAAGTTTCCAAAATAGAATCGAATCTGACATAAGAATCATTGCTACACTGGATGTAAAAAATATTTGAATAAAATAGTGCTGACGAACATTGAGAGAACAAAATCACCGTATGAACGTGGACCCTAACGAGTCTTTCGAAATACACTAAAATGCAAAATTTATAGTAAATTCATTTTTTCGATGATTTTTGGGAGAATTTTTGAACATAAAAAATTGCGCCCTTTCTTCGAAAAAAATCAAAATTAATTTATAGTTGGCATATTTTCGGCCCCCCAACTCATTGATGGTGGTTTTGAACCATTCTGGAGACAATAAAAAACTGTTTATTTTTCTTGCTTTCAAAAAAAAAAAAAAAAAAAAAAAAAGGATTTGAGCTAACAAAAAAACAGAAATAAGAAAAAATTGTACCTTAAATCAATGGAAACGGTACTAGAAAATTTGAGTCCGAAGTTGTGGCTTCTAAATTTCATTTTAGACTATTTTTATGGGATTTCACGTGACATGTGAAATTCAGGATGCGTCAAAGGCTCCACAGTGACGCAAAACATTGCAAATTTTAAACGAGATTAAATTTTGATATTTTTCGTAAAAAATGAGTTGAATTTGAATTCTTAAACGATCGTTAAAAATCTAAAAAATGCACTTTAGCAGTTAAAATTTCATTCAATTTTGTCAGGGACGAAAAATTTTCTGGCGGTTTGAATGTCTCTTTAAAACTGACAATGAGTAGGTAAGTCATGAAGCCCCGGAGAAAGAGTTTTTTTACAGGAGAATATAATTATTTTTTTTTTATAGTTTACGAGTACCTACAAGAGATCTCCTTGAATTGAAGCTCTCCGATTTCAACGAAACTCAACTGAATGAAAAAAGCATGCTCCAAATTTCTCGAAAACCACACTTTGGGTACTGAATCTAACTTTTGGATAATAAACTACCTATTATGGCAAATTTCCAACTTTTCTACCTTTTTTTCCAAACGAAACGAACGAATTTGAATAATAAGTTTATAAGTTATTCAACTTCAACCCTTCCATCTTGAAAACAACAATTTTAGGGTCATTTTGGGGTCTCTATGAAGTTTTTTTTTTTTAGCAATTTCAGATTTAGATGGAAGAGCCAAAAATAAACTTGAGCACCTACAATATTGGTTACAATACTCTTTCTGGCGCTGCTTTTAGAGCAATTTGAAATTCTTAGACAATATTAAAAACTTCTAGGGGGCTCTAAAATGGCCTTAAAATGGTTATTTTTAAGTTGTGTGGGGGGGGGGGAAATAAAATGACCAATTTTTCACCGGTTTATATTCATTTGAAAAAAAAATAGGTAAGTAAGCAAATTTAGTGGGTAGGTAAGTATTCTAGTTTTATTAATTTTTCAAAATTTATAATATGTAGATTCAAAAATGAATTTTAGGACATAAAATTTGGGTTCAGTCAGATATAACGTAAATTTTGAGCTTAGTTTCAAAATATAGTTTTTTTTGACTATTTTGACAAAATATGGATCCTTTTTACAGCTTTTACAAAAAACTAAGATTTTGAAATTTTGGAAAAAAGTGAGATTTTTTGGTAATTTTGATTTTAAATAAAACTAACTTTTTTGTGCAATTCTGACCAAAAAGCTCAACTTTCTACTCATTTTAATGAAAAAAATTCTGCAATTTCGATTAAAAGATGAGCCTTTTTTGGAAGTTTTTATGAATACAAACTAGCTACTTTAATAATTTGATGACCACAAACAAATTTTTCTCGTCAATTTTGATTTCAAAAAGTATTTTTTTTTTTGCAATTGTGGCAAAAAACAAGACCTTCTGAATAGTTGGGCAAAAAAAGCAACAGGTATGTTATCTTGACTAAAAAAATTGAAGTTTTGCTCACATTTGTGTATTTGGAATAATGGGTTTCTAGGAAAGTGGATTCGGAAAATTGATCATTGGGAAAATCGTATTCGGGGGAAAAATCCTGTAACCGATCTCTTATTACTGTGACCTTTCATTTCAACAATCCCCTATTTATGAGCAAATGGACGCGTGTCCAAATTGATCTAATTTTAGCAAAATTACTTCATTGAAGTAGAAAAAAAAACTCACATTCTTTTTATAGCACTGGTCAAATTTAATCAAAATTCATTGATTTAGAAAACAACTCTTGACAAAACACTAAAAACATCGAAAATCGTATAAAGTGTTTTGTGGTTAAATGCGTTTGTTTCCCTCCTCCTCTTTCCCCCTTTTCTCACGCAAGCCAGGGGTTTCCTTTTTTTTCTTTTTTTAAAACCATGTCTTTTCACCTTGTATAATCCGAGTCGGCGTCATTGTTCGTATTCAAACAAAATATATACGAGTTGGAATTGCCCATATAGTACACCTACTAGTCTGTGTATATACAGACGACCGACGATGTATAAACATTGCGAAAAGGGAAGAGTACACTACGACTTACGAGTCCGTTCTAGCGGTCAAGTTGATTAATGGCACTTTGGGCGCTGATCTTTCGCAGTTATTTTTCTATAGAGTCTACAATGACAGTGACAAGTATTCCGGGTTATATAGGAAATTCCATAAGGAAATAATGTATTGCCGGGTTAAATATTTTATGGAGCTATTCGGCCAGCTTTATTTACGTGGCTATTTCCAATCCGAAACTGAAAATTTGTTTATTGTTTAGAGGCCTGTTTCTCATTAGATGAGCAGATTCCGAAACATTCCTACGTTTTTCGTTAGTGTAAAGAAAATTACTATGATTCGTATGTAAATGGTCGTGTGGTTGTTCGAAATTGGTGAATGGAAAATTGATGATGGCGCAGGTATATTGTAGTAATTTCAGCTTGGTGCGATTGATGGAAAAAATAATAATAAAGACAATCATTTTATTATTAGTCTGTACGATTTCGTGAAAAAGGGGAGCAGAGGGAGTAAAATGATGTTCCTACATTTTTAAAAATGAGCGAGTTCAATTTTCTTAAAAAGTCAAAATTGTAATTTGCGTTGCGAAAATTGTCCAAATTCACTTCAATGTTTTTACTACTTTCAGATACCCGGAAGCTACTTGGTTTAGATTTTATCACGCTACATTATAATTTAACCTCAATATACTGCAATATACATATCAATTACAACGCCCTCCAATTATCAAGCGTCAAGCCCCCCTATAACATCATAATAAACGATAACAATAAAAAAAGAAGCGAAAATACCAGTACGTCGCGACGATATCATCAGCGTGCAAAAAGAGGGGAATTTACCGTATAATCATTCTTATCAACCCCGTGTATTCGTACTTAACACAAACTGAATTTATAAAATAGCATTTATCTAGAGGGTTGTACAACAATCTATAGTACGTTTATCGAACGAACGAGAGTAAAAACAAGCTGAAAAAGCTCGGCTTGGACGATACAGGCATACCTTTGGTTACATGCGAAAGTCAAATATCTTGATTTGAAACCGCCGTTTAACTCTTAATTACTCGATTGTAATACGTTGCCTAAATATTCGAAGAAAATTTACATTTTTAACCGATAAAAATTATAGAAACGAGCGAATAAAATTTATTATTTAATATATCTTACTATACGAGAACGTGTCAGATCGGCCTATTCATTCGTTTTAATGGCTTAACTACCCCAGGCTACTGCGTCCTGCGTGCTGCGCGTTGCCTATCTGTTCAGCTTCGGTTTGGCTTGGTGTACTGCTCCGTATACCTACCTACTCTTTGTGCTGGCGTTAGTTTAAATTTGAAATATTCTCGAAATTTATGACCGGATAACGGAGTACTCTCTTAATATTCTGGTTTGTATTGCCGCGGCGAGTGCATGAGTCGCACAGCGCAGCCTTATTTATTAAACACTATGTTTAAACCATCTGCTATGGAAAATAAAAGGCATTTCGTGGACAAAAATGGCGCGGACTTAACACCCATAACGTGGCTTTTCGAGCGCAATTTTCGCACAAATTTTTATTTAACGAGGGCCGAACGTGTGGGCGAAAAAATTGCTGCTTTTGGTTTTAGTGCTTGGGTAAATTTCATACACCATATATACGAAATGGGCTAATGCTCGCGTACGAAATAACATGAAATTTTACTGAAAGAACGAATCGTTTTAGAGCAGATTATTTAACGTTAAAGTCGATTTTATTTTCGTGTGCATCGTTTCTCGAGTTGCTTATAGAGGTATATCAAACTATACACATACGCGAGTATAAAAGTGTATGTTTTTGATATACCAACCGTACGATAAATTTTACTTTCAAATTACATCACGTGTGTGTATTATTCGAGTTGATAGTCTAGGATATTGCGTATATATTTTTTCTATAAAGAAAAATTATACGATCACGTCAACCGCACGTGAAAGATTTCGTCGTTGAAACTTGGAAATTTTCACCAACCGAACATTGAATCACAATCGAAAAAATAATTAATTAAAACCACGACTAACTCAATTAGAATATAATTTTGGTATTTATTCTAGTTTTTTTTCCTCGCTCGCAAAACTACCCTCGGATTTACAAAATTTTCCAAGAGTTTGTTGAGAATCTCGACTTACTTATTGATGCTACAAAACACAATGCTGCTAGTTGAGAAAAATTTCACAACGCAAAAATTTCAATATTCTTAACGATCTCGCGGGCTTTTTTGTATATATGGAGAAGGTTTCATCATTTTTTTCTTTTTTTTTTTGGTCTGTTTTCTCTCTTGGTATGCAAATCTAGTCTAAAAACTCGTACAACCTTCATCGACGAGTTTAATTTATTCAACCCCTTTTTTTTTTATTATTATTATTCTTCGAGTACTATTTTTTTTTTCAACTCGTGGTATAAATTTTCACACTCTTGAACATTTTGTTAGAGAATAAGTGGATTTGAATAAACATTTTGAATCGGAAGCATATTTTTAACTACCTGTTTAAAATGGGGAATTTCTCCAGAGTCGGATTTTCAGCATGTTTTCGAAGGATTTTAAGCAGATCAGGATGATTTCAATATTATCTAGAGCAATCTAAGTGCTTCATTGCACAAAAAACAAAACAGCTGCTCAAATGGGAGACAAGCTTTGCTCGAAAGAAAATTTTTCGTTTTATTATTATTATACAGCAGATCAAATTACGCGAGTGTGAGTTAGGTTGCCCACCCTGAAAACTGAAGGGGCAGTGTTAATCTGTTAAGTAATTGTTGGGGGGGGGGTTGTATAATTTTTCAAATATTACATCTAAAATTTAATCTTGAAACACAGCATTAAAACGGAGCATAAAACCTATTTTTTGGTCAATTTTTAAAATGAAAAAAATTATGATAAATTGAAATTTGCAAAGTACTTCAAGCGACCAGGGGTGGCGGGTACAAATGTTCTCCCACTTATTGAGTACAAATATACCATCAAAGAGTTTGGCTGGGCACAGAGATCTCAGTCAATGTAAGACTGTGCTGTTAGTAAAGTGCCTGTGCTCTTTGCTCCCTAGTCACCTAAGAGATACCTGCTCCATTGACGCTGTATTGACAATTATGAATACAATACCAAGTATTATGGGAATATGTAAGTTATCTTACTGAGTACACTGATACATGAATACTTGTTTAGAAAATGCCTTGATTTAATTGTTTGAATGATATCTGGGTGCATTGCACATGCAATGTATGTATTAGTGGTCTGCACGGGTCGGACAAGCCTTCAGGCTTACCCAACCCGGCCCAAGTACTCGGGCAAAAAGCCTGGCCCAACCCGAAAGCCCAAAACAAGCCCAACGGGCCGGAGCCCGACCGGACCCAACAATAATTTTTCTACACTTCCAATAAATTTTGTTGCAACGTTGACATGGCGCGACGAGATGGTTTTCCCAACAATAGGCATTGTTGTGACATGAACATGGTGCTACACTTCTTTATTTACAAGTACTCACAGCGCATGCGTTGAGTACCAGTTACGTACTGAAATCCGAACCCAAGAAAGCCCGACAAGCCCGGCCCGACCTGGCCCGACTTTTATCGGGCTCGGTCTGTGGGCTTTTGGACAGGCCCGTGCAGACCACTAGTATGTATGTAGATATAATTTTGCTTAGGACAGTGATTTTGATTAGTACAGTAGTCACCAATTAATACATGTATTGTATGTCTTGTCAGTGAGTCATGGCCCTGCAGGGGACTCAATGGGGTACCACTATGCAGTATGTGTGATGAGCCATACAGGGGACAATGTGGCCCTCTCGGATAAATCTGGGTTTTGATGCCTAGGGCGTCTTGGTTACGATGCTGCTAGTTGGCCGTTAAGGATCATTCTGTTATACTGACACTGATGGGTGAATCATGGGTCAATTATTGGCACTCAGGTCCGAAGCAGCCCCACTGTTGATCATCGCTGAGATGGTGAGGCCTGCGACTGAGGTCTTTAAGGTGTTTATTTATTGACGAGATTATTTACGAGTTATCTATTAATTATTTACCAGCCTTGCATGATCAATGAGAAGTATATGTGTGTACTCAAAAGCGATTATTTTTATTACAAATTGCTTATCATCCATCACCATCCAAGTTCCAGCCAAACCAGTACTTAGGACCTGACAACCTTGATTGATTGATTGATTGATTGATTTTTAATATTTCATTAGATTGAATTGCTTATGTTTATTAATTAATAAATAGTCGTGTGGTTTGTAATGGCTATTTCCTTACTTAGATTGCAATTAGCATCTTTTATCCTCGAGTTTCAGAGTATCTCTTACAAAATTTTCTGTAGTTTAAAACTTGTGGTCCTAACAGGGTATTCCAACCAGCATAAAAAATTTTGAACTGTACAAGACCTGCAGCCGAAATTTCAGGTGCTCAAATTCATTTTTTGATTCTTGGAGAATTTTTAAAATGCAAATTTGAGCCAAAATTGTAAAAAAAAATCAAAATTTTATTAAATTGACCTAGGAAGAAGTTAGGGTCACATATCTTATTTTTGATTTACTCCCGATTTGATTGGTGATTGTTTCTGTTTCAACCCATTCTGGAACCATTATTCAGTTTTTTTTTTTTTTTTTTTTTTTTTCAAATATAGGATTTGAACCTGAACGAAAATATTTTGAGAATATGTGCTCAAGTCGATCAAATAGGTCACATAGTGATAAATCCGAGCTTATCTGTGCTGAATTTCATTTTTACCTTACTTACTTATCGTTTTTTTTTTCGAAAACTGAAGGATTTAAAAATTTACTATGGAAGGTCGAAAATATGGTAAAAATCTAATTTCAACTTTCTAGGTCAACTTGGTAAAATTTCAATTTTTTTTACAATTTTGGGTCAAATTTGAATTTTTAAAAATTCCCAAAAATCGAATACTGAAATTCGGTTTCTGAAATGTTGTGGGGTGGTAGGTATATTCTGTGATCTTCTATCGATTACACTTTATCCTGTTCAAAAATTTTTGTGTGGGTTCCGGATTGGGATACTTCCCACGTATCCCTGTGAAAATTTTAATCAATTATTTGCTCCTGAAGGAGGTGAAAAGTTTTGAAAATAAAATGAAAAATTTGGAGTGCTTTGAAATTTTTAAAACGTTCTGGTGCCTTCAATTTTGAGTTCAAGCAGATATAAATAGGTACCTAAATTATACAATTAGTTTTAAATAATTTGTACGGTAATTTATGTAGGTACCACTGTTTGCTCGTATATCATGATACATAGTTGTCAACATTTCAGAACACACTGTACCTCCTATTAAGTAAACACTTTCAATTACTTGGAACATTATTTCAGCAGGAAAAAACGTTACGCTGCTCGAGTGAAGGAAAACAAAAATAAATAAACGTAATCTATAATTTAAAAGTCGTTAAAATCTTATCAGTTGTTTAGACTCATAAGAGTCAAAACAAGAAACAGTACCAGGATATCTTTGCCGCAGAGTCAACGAAACCGGAGATTGAGAAGAAGGGGTGCAGAGTCCGGATCGAAAATATCTTACATATCGTAAAAACTACACGATTTATTTGAAGCAACTTTAACTCGTTAGTAACTTCCTTGTAAAAGCGTAACTTTTTAAGTAGCGACATAAATTTACAATGTTCAACTTTGTTTGGGGCGAAATCTCATTAATAAATTTTTTAAAAAGACTTTAAACTTAAAATGTCATTGGGAAAAAAATTAATAAAGTTGTTTTTTTTTTCTCACCGTATTCCTTAGGGGTGAAAGTCGACTGGCGAATGATTTTTATGATTAATTTTTTACCATTTTGTTGGCATCGGATGTATTAAAATCTAGACACCAAAAAAAGAAAGAACTCGATCCGTACTTCATTATTTTTTTCGCCTTGAGCTAAACTCATCAAGCTGGACTAGGTACTTTACCTAGTTTTTTTTTCTTTTATTTTTTCTCGACCTAATAAGAATTATTACCAATCGTTATATGATACAGTAAAGCTCGAGCCATCCCTTACCGCTCCCTCTCGTTTACCTGATAATGTTCCAGATAAATTTATTTTTCACTTGTGTTGATAATGATTTAGTACTTGTTTGCATGCCAGTCGAGTATTAAAAATTGTTATAGAGGGTTGTACGAGTATAGTACGAACTATGTAGTGATTATAAAGCACCGCTTCACCCTGCAGTCGAACTGTGGTACTCGAACGAAAGTGAAAATTATCCTGTGCGAAAGGGAAAACCGCGTTCGAGGTTTATTTAATTGGTGTAATAATTCAAGTTTCGTTCTTTACAAAAAACTTTCTGCCGATGCAAATGTCAACCTGGTAGAGAATGCGGTGTTCTTAACTTACTTACTTCTATGACAAATTCTACTTTCTTTGGCGACCGCGTTTTCTGATCCTTTCCAATGATAGCGAAAAGTTTTCTCGAATATTTATCGACTTACACGTGGGCATTTTTCCAATTCTGGGTTCTTTAATTATTAATTGGATTATTGAAAAGTCATTATAGGCGTGTTAAAATGGTAAAATTCAAGTACCTAATGGTATATAAACAGATTTTATTCGAGATTATGCGGAGAGTGAAAAATGTAATGTGTTTTGTTTGTCTATGATTGCCTACCCAATACTTGCCTATTTCATAGAATGGGCTAAATTTTATTGCTTCGTAGATTCCATATTTCTTTGACCTTTGAATGCTGGTAAAAAATTGACGCGTATGCATTCTATATTTTTTCCCAGTCTAACAAAAAAAAAACACCTTTTGCTATCACTACATGTACTATTCCTTACAGAAAAGGCATCGGCGACTTTGGACTATAGAAAAAAGTATATCTAAAGGTCTTCGAAGAGAAGAAGCCAAATTCACACGATATGAGGAGAGTGATTTTTCACGATGAAAAGCATTTCATTGAAGCTCAATTTTCCGCGTTCATAAATCAAAATAAGGTATTAAGTATTCAGCCAAAGAGATCGCACTATGGCTAAAAAAAAATTTTCATTCATTAAGTTTTTTTCGCCTTCACAACTTCACACAAAGAGGAAAAAAAGCGGAAGCAACAGCGCGCGCGGTTATTTCTTAGAGTGAAAATTTCACTCAGTACTTTCTATACTATATCTTTGCCCCGCTTTTCTTGGGTATTTTTTAAAAACATGACAGCGTATTATTAATTTTTTTTTATTTCAGCGAAAAGTTTTGCAAGTTTTGTGTAAAAAGTCAACCTTATTCTCGACGGGTTATTTTAATATTAAGCTTTTTTCTCATTGTAATTTTATCGCATTACGTAATTTATTCGTGTTTTTCTCTCGGTATAAGTATTTGAGTTTTAGTACGCGACTGAAGATTACTTTAATTCTTTATACGACTTCATTTTAATAAGTTGGTCGCCTCTGTTGTTTCCCCCGACCGCGTACATTCCGCAGTTATACCACTCAGATGCGGAATTAGCTTACGTATGCGTTGAATTTAGCTGAAAAAGTTTAAGTAAATGAGAATATTTCGTACACGTGTCCGATTTATTTTTTGTTATCGAGTGAAAATTTCAACGGTTTTGGTGTTTGTATTTTGTATTAAAATCTCTACGTATTTTGTTTGTTTAAATTATTAGTTTTAACAGCGAGAGAGGGGTAAAGGAGTAGAATTTTTTTATTTTGTGTACGTACCTACTGAAAAAATGAATTTTAGATGGTTTGGAAAATTATTTTTGGGTACGTCAAAGGAAGTTATTAAAATTATTTCTTCAGGTAGATAGGTAAGGTACCTATAGGTACCTGGTACATACGTTGATGAGAAATAATTTTTGCAAAAAAAGGGTAATTTCGCAATTTCCAGTCATTCTGGAGGCTCTAGCGAGATTTTAGATTTCTCCATGAATTTTAAAATTTCTCTAGAACGTGTGAAAATAAACTTGGACAGCTGAAAACGGAGCTGTAGCTCAGATATTCTCTACTTATTGGTCCCAATTTCCAGATGGGTACCTCAAGTGCGTTTTTTTGACCAGAATTATTTATAAACAAAAAGTTTAACACATTAATAATTTTCTGATCACGGGAAACTTTTTAAAATATTCTAGGATGGCTTTTGTCTCGTCTAGAGCGAATCCCCGAAATCCAAATTGCACCATTTCGAGCCATCCAGAGGCCTCCAGCTCAACTTTAGAATACTTAATTCAGAACGCTTGGAAATTAATTTGTGCCCCCAAAAATAAAGTTTCGGCTTATTCCGGACACATTTGACGAGTTTATCCATATTTGATCCAATATCCATGGTAGAAACTTCAAGTGCACCTTTTTGACCAGGATATTTTGATAACTGTGAAATGTTGGTCAAAAACAATCTTCAATATGTTCGCCTGGTAATCGTCTCAAATAAGAAAAAAACGCTTTAAACAGGTTAAGAATAAGTCTCGCAACTCGATTTTTATCTCCCTAAATGAATTTTTATGCTTTCTGGAGAAATTTTGAAAATCTGGAAAACTCAAAAATCGCGCTGGAGTTTCCAGAATGACCAAAAAAATTAACTAAAAATCAAACAAATCAATTTGAGGGGTTGAAATTTTTGGTTATAAGGGTTTTAGACAATGCCTCTTCAATAATCACTCTCCACTTCAAATCAGCACATTCAGTAAAACTGTTCATTTTTAGATGAAAATCATTCAGAAAATATTTGGCTCCGGAAGTGTTCCAGGAGAGGAGTCAAAGGTTCTCAAAGAGGTGGCATTTTTGAAAAGGTTGAGGTTTTTTTGTTCCTGCCCCTTCCTAACCTGTTTTGGCAATAAGATCTAAGGTTTTGGCAATAAGATCTAAGCTTTTGCGCCAAAATCCGAGACGACACATTTTTCTGAAAAAAATTGGTACTTCTTTTTTTAGCCAATTTACTAAATTTTTTGTACCTTATTGACGATACCTCATAATGCCCAGAAAATTGGTTCCTCTGCGTTTCGAAATATTTTGCCAGTTTCAGAAATAATATCTTTCCTTGTTTTAAGATAATTAATCCCAAATATCTGAAAAGAGTAAAATAGGTAAGCGATTTGAAAATTTTCAGCTGCTCTGTACAACCCTAAAAAGAGTCTGGAAGTTTCATGGCAATTATCTAGGTTGACACACAATCTCAAATATCATCTTTTGGAACTGTACAGTGTACAGAGCGAAAAAACCACAATTTTTTCGAAAATTCTCCATCTTTGAGGACCTATTCCCAGTTCCCAGTCGCACCTTGAAAGCCTAAATTTTTTTCAGGTGACTTTCAACTCGTAGTGAAGGTCTCCACTGATTGTTTTCTTCGCCAGCCACCCTATTCTAGAGTAACCTACTGGTACGAGATACTGCATTTTTTCCCGGAAGGTACATTTTTGTGCATTGATTGTTGCCTCCTAAGAAGACATGAAGGTGGCAAGGCTGAATTTTGTAAACCCTATATAGGTAAGTCAGAATACCGTACACGTTTGGTGCCAATGTTTCACTACGTTATGATCTGCCCTATCGTGAAATTCTGCAAGAATTCTTACTATAAAATTATTCACGCATTTCAAACACATCACTTTACTGCTTGTTTTTTGATATTAGGTAGCCATCCACCTACACAAAGAGAAAAATATATTCTCTCCGTTGTTCGTTTATTTCTACGTCAACTCAACAAACAAACGGACATTGCTTTAGAAGACATCACGAAACAAAGAATTAATATCGTCGAGTCAGAAAACACGAAAACAGCAAATTCGCGAACGGAAGAAGATTATAAAAATTAAGCAGATACATTGTCGCGCTCAGCTTGAACTAGATAGAAAAACGAATCCAGTAGAAGAAAATTTCCCAACTTGGTGACAGCAGCAGTCTCCCGTCAGGTTATTTTTTATTAATAGGTATTAAATGATTTCACCCGCCAGAGATGTAAATCGCCTTTGCACAGAAGTAACAAACAGTAAAGCTAAATAGCAAACAATCATTGTTGTCAGCGCGGTGTCGTCGTCGTCGTCGTTTCACGTAGATACATACTATAGTATACCCTGCTCGCTACTTCCTCGTCCATCCACCCACAATCCACATTGCCTGATGCTCGCAACTCGCGTTCATATTGTAAAGCTTGTCGAAAATATTAAACTGTGCGCCGAACTCATAAACGGTACGTAACACTAATACCCGTACACTATACATCGCGAATAAAGAGAAGTAAATATCAGTCAGCTTGACAGTTATACAATTCCAGCAAAAGAAAGAAAAATAACGGAAAAGAAGAAGTAAATAAAGCAAGTAAAGCAGCAAAAATCATGATAAAATGAAAACCATAAGTTTTTTCTGTTTGTTCGTTTTTGTGTTACGTTTATTTGCTGTATAAAAGGAGGAATAAAGGTGGAGGGGAAACTTTGTCTCGACTTTCAGCGAGTTAAGACGCAATAAATGAGATAAATCCTATATCCTCGCCCTCCTGCGAACTCGAGTAATGCGCTTCGGTGAGAGCAATATGGTGGCCATTATCGAGAAGTTATTCTTTTTAATGACGCGTGTACTAGTGCACTTTGGGTATAGGTGCACCTTTGTACATATGTATTTTGTACAGCTGTATACTACATATGTTTGTATTGATACAAGGCGATTCAGAATACTATACCTCCCTTTGAAAGATAAGCAGGCAATTTATCTTGCACCGAGTTGAATGAGTTGCAGATAGATGCGATTGAAGGGATAGATTTTGAAAAATGAATCAACTTGTAGCATGTATATATGATCTAAAATGTTTCAATTCATGAAGTTTGATCGTTTTTGAGTTTTCCTCCTGTGTTCTATGGATAGCTGAATTGGTCAAAATTGCGTCAGTAACTTCATGTCTCAAAAATCAAGGTAGTACTTTTTTAATGCTTATCAAGGGCCTGCGATTTTTGAAAAGATTCCGATCAGAAACTTCTATTCCCAAAATTTCAGCTGCCCAAACTGGGTTTTTGATTCTTGGCAAGTTTTTGAAAATCAAAAATTGACAATTTTTGGTTATTTACGTTTCATTTTTTTTTCAAGTGCATATTTTCCATTTCCTCGAATCGAATTTCAGGGATCATGGCAGTTTTAGAGCCTTCGACGTGATTTTGGATTTCTGCAGAGTTGTAAAGCTTGTAAAGCTTGTCATAGGTGGCCCCTCGAGTGTATTTTTATGCTCAGCATATTTCATTAGGAAAGAAAATCCTAAAATATTAATTTTTCTGTCAATGGTAAAATGATTGACATTTGCACGAATGGCTATCATCTTTCCCAAAACCAATCTGTAGAATCGGAATTTTACCATTTTGAGCCATTCACGGAGCCTCCAGCATGATTTTCGATTTCTACTAAATTTTTAAATGTCTTCAGAAAGCACGAACAAATGAAAATTGAATATAGGTATCGCTATTCATAAAATTCTGAAGAAATCAAAAATCGCCTATGGTGAAATTCGTTTCCAGGAAGTTGATAATTAGTTCTAAGACTAATGTTTGACATTTTTCTGAACAATTAGGTGCGAGTTACTTACAAAAAAAAAAAAAACAATCCACAGTGGGCTGTGAGAGCACCTTCAAAACGCCTGAAATTCAAAAACTTACAATGACCCCTAAAACAATGGTACAATGATATCCTCCCTTATGTTTTTGGGATCGCAAAATACGAATTTGACAATATTTTTTTGTAGGGGTAAGGGGTGAGGGGGTTAGGGGGTGAAAAATTCAAAATTTGACAATAATGATGTGTGATATGTCGAAATGTATGTTTTTGAGGGTGTAGATCACGAATCTGACAATATTTTTTTCGTAGGGGTGAATGGTGGGGGATGGAGGGAGTAAAAACGGCGAAAATTTCAAAATTTGGCTATAATGATGTATGATATGTCCAAATGTATCAACTCAAGTATGAATAATTCAGCTGAAAGTAAGTACTTTTCATCAATTTACTCGATTTTAGTTTGTATAAAGCAAGTATAGAGGTATAATTTATGTTAAAACCCCGTTTTTTTCCTACTCTGTTGCATAAATTGGAATAGAACAAATTTGTGAACGTAGATGCACGGGAAATTCCAGTGGCTCGTAATACTTAAGATAGTGTATTTCAAGATGTTAATTGCCATTTTTGCCCCAATGTGCCCCGGCGACCTCCATAGTCAATTATAGTGCCAAATCATAGTGAATTTTGTTAAAATGTTACAAATTTTCTCTTTCTGGGACTTAAAGGGCTCCCCAACGGAAAATTCGTCATCCCCCTCCCTTCACCCCTTCTACACCTTCGAAAACGTACATTTTAACATATCACACATCATTATTGTCAAATTTTGAATTTTTCACCGTTTTTACCCCCTCCATAGCCCACCATTCACCCCTACGAAAAAAATATTGTCAGATTCGTGATCTACACCCTCAAAACCATACATTTCGACATATACATCATTATTGTCAAATTTTGAATTTTTCACCCCCCTCACCCCCACCCCTTACCCTTACAAAAAAATATTGTCAAATTCGTATTCTGCGACCCCAGAAACATAAGAGAGGATATCATTGTACCATTGTTTTAGGGGTCATTGTAAGTTTTTGAATTTCAGGCGTTTTGAGGGTGCTCACTGCAGCCCACTGTGCAAACCCTCATAGCCGACTTCAGACTTTCAAAAATTCTGCAAAAAAAAACCTGAAAAATCAATTTGAGCTACTGAAGTTTTGGTTACGAGGGTTCCAGACTATGCTCTTTCTAAAAATGTTGAAAAATTCCATCGAGTGTCAATTTTTGGCAGTGGTGTCATCAAAAAATGCCTCAAGTGCCAAAGTCTGACTATTGATTTCCAAAATTTGATCCTCGAGAGTCAATTTGACCTCTGGGTTTTCTCGAAAAGAGTTATATTTCTTGTCACTTTTCTGCTTCCTTTATAGATCTTCATTTTCAGTTTAAAAGTAACTCAAAAAATATTTTATCTTCGTAGGTGTCCCTGTAGAAGTACAAGTAGATATGGGTCATCCTTATGTTTTAAAAAAATTACCCAGTTCAAAAAGATAAGTAGTATTCGAGATTCTTCATCGACCTAGGCCATTGCCAAGAAAATCCAGTACCTTTTTTAGGGTCCTACTCAACAGTTGAAAATTTGCAAATCGTTTATTTTTGGATAAATTCGGGTTTTGAACATTTTTTTTATCAAATACCTATTTCGCATTAATTATGCCAAAATATTGAGAGATATCATTTCGGAAACTGAGAAAACATTTTGGAACGTGGACGTACTAATTTTTTGGCCATTGTTGTCAATTTCGTACAATCGAGAAAAATGGCCAAAAGCTTACCTATCAAAATTTTTCGATTTTTTGAAATTGGCAAAAATGACTGAAAAATTGATCACTGCGTTCGAAAACATTTCTCTTCGTCCCTAGACTAATGTTCTATTGCTAAAATGACACTGCTGTGCATGTTGAACAGCAATAAAATTGGAATTAAAAGTGAATTCTCTCATCACATATTGTTAACCAACATTCTTGGCAAAAATTTCCCCAGGGAGGACTAAATCAAAAGGAGACCCACTAACCGCATTACATTCGTGGTGAGAATTACAAATTTGAGACGATGACTCTGGTTTTAGGTGATATTAGGTTCATCATCTATGATACAATGCACTACCAGCCAATAAATTTGTCGTACATATGTATGTATTACGTATAATTCACGATTCACTCGAATACGATCAACTACATACTCGTATGCAGTGCACCCTCCTCCGCTTTCAAAAATCTCTATTACATATTTACTTTTATTAAGGTGTTCAGAATATTTTTGTTTATTATGAAGCACCATCCGAATAACCACAGAGTTTGCCTGGGCCTATAACTGTGCATTTATAGTAAATGAAATGAAATACTTTATTACCCTCACACAGGAATATACAGCGAGACTCGATGCCCCCAAGAAATTATTGGATTTTATGATTGGCTCCTTCCTGCGATAAAATGGGAAACGATAATTTCTGACGTGACGCGGCTATTATAATTTATAAATCATTTATCGACGCTCATTTAGCCAGAGCCGTTGTCAGTATAGAAGCGTCCTCGTAAATCGTTTACATCTTCTCCTCTTCCACCCTCATTCGCGCCTCCACCCACAACGTCGACGTAGGTTATGAAATTTTCTAGTAATTTTCACCTCGTTGAGCAGCAATATTTATACTATATTCATTGGATGGTTAAGTTTGCAAATAACGAGCTATAAAGCGTTACAACTATATAATCCTTGGGAAAATGTCAAGCATTACGTTTATACTAAAACAAAGGTTGATTTGTTCGCATAATTTCGCAATTACCTTTCGCTGCGCAGCGTCGTTATTGCCATATATATTTTTTTCTGTTAGCTTCTCTTTATGCTTGTGAATTTAGCCCTACCTACCTAGTATGCGGCGTAATGGCGCGACTAGGTTGGATTTTCAACCGTTTTGATTATTCTTCGCAGTCGTCATGTGTAGAATGCCTCAGCTTCTCGGCCCCAGCCCCTCTGTGTGTAGTTTATATACCTACCTACCTACCTACGTGCTATGTTGCGTAAAACGTAGACGATTTTAATTAAATTTTCCACGAAATTGAGATATTTTTCAGCGGTTGTTATGGGCGCTTCTGCGCCAGGTTCTGCTGAATGATGCGTTCTGTCTGCGTGTTAATGTAATTTGAATTCATTTTATAATACGTACCTGTAACAAACAAATAAGAAATAACACGTTAACGGAGAAGTAATTTTTATTATAAGCGTTAATTCTGTACTATCGTTTTTTGCAGTGTGTGGCTCTGGCGGCGACAGTTGTTAAAAGTTATGGATTCAGAGGTGGTTGATTGTTGGGGCGTCGACCTTTGTATTACAGGTATGAATTTTAGTCATTTAGTTTATGTCGTGGTTTAAGCGAACACAACCATCATTACGCAATCATGCTTTGGGTAAATGATGTTAGGTACACTTGAGCCGCCACTGGCTTAATTGAAGACGGAGATGAAACTAAATTATTTTTAGAAAGCAATTGGTTTTGAAATATTTTATTTCTTATGTTGAATTAAGTGGTGTAGCTAGTATGATTTATTGATTGAGTACATAAAAAAATCTACATTGAGAACAGCTTGCTGTACATATGAAAAAATAATCAGTTGAAAAGAATTATACCTACTTCATCAGATTTTTGTCTTTAAATAATTTTTTTTTGAAATTGATGTTTGAAGTTTGATTTAAAAAAATTATATTATTGATTTAGGGGATTAGGAGGAGGTAATTATAACTTTCTAAGTAATGTAGTTTTTCTCAATTTTTTGATGATTTTGATTTTTCAAATTAAATTTTTGAAATTTTATTCAAGACATGGAAATTGAAGTTGGCGATATACCTTGCTGAAAATTTGGTTATAACTCCATTTTCAAGATGTCAATCCGAATAATTTTTTTTCAGTGAATTATCCTCGGATATGCCTCACAAGTTTTGTGCGAATTGAAAATTTTGAAAAAAACAATAATGTACCCTATTGACAATTTTACTAGCAGAATGCTAGCATTAGTAGCACCCACCTAGCATGAGTAGCAGAAAACTAGCATGATACTAGCGTTATGCTAGCATGAAATGAACTAGCATAACATGCTAGCAAAATGCCAGCTTATTACTAGCATGATACAAACTAGCAAGAAGTATGTTAGCAATGAGCTAGCTACATGCTAGCAACTTAACAACCGAATGAAGCTAGCATTTCCCGCTAGCAAAATGCTATCATATATCTAGTATGAGATGAGCTAGCACAATGCATGCTAGCAATATGCTAGTTAAACCCTTGCCCCTTAATTACCAAGTGATGCTAGCAGTTCATACTAGCATGATGCTATCATATCGCTAGCATGGGGTGAGCTAGCAAAATGTATGCAAGCAATGTGCTAGTCAAACTCTTGCCTCATAATTACCTAATAATGCCAGTTGTCCCTGCTAGCATGATGCTATCATATTGCTAATGTGAGATTATCTAGCAAAATGTATGCTAGGGATATGCTAGTTAAAACCCAGCACCATAATTATCGAATGATCCCAGCAGCTCCTGCTAGCAATATTCTACCATAATGCTAGCCTGAGATGAGCTAGCACAATGTATGCTAGGAACATGCTAGTTATATCCTAGCATCATAATTACCGAGCGATGCTGGCAGTTTTTCCTAGCATAAAGCTACCATGTTGCTAGCATGATAATGAGCTAGTAAAAAGTACACTAGCCATACACTAGTTAATCCTAGCAGAATAATTATCTTATCAACAATTTTACTAGCAGAATGCTAGCATTAGTAGCAGAATACTAGCACGGTGCTAGCATGGAATCAACTAGCAGATTACCAGTTAGAATGGTGTTAGCACTTAGCACTTTGCCAGCAGACATTTTATTGGAAAATTCATCCTAGCATAGAACTGGTATGATGCTAGCATGCGGTGAACTAGCAAAAGACAGGCCAGCAATTTGCTGGTTACATGCTAGCAGCATAACCACCGAGTAAAGCTAGCAGTCACTACTAGCATATTGCTAGTGCATTGCTAGCACCCAGTAATGGTGCTAGCATGAGGTGAACTAGCAAAAGGCATGCTAGCAATCTGCTAGTTACATGCTAGAAATACAACCACAGGTAAACTTGCACTAGTCTACTGCTAGCGCTATTCTAACCTTGGTAAAGCTAGCAGCCAAAGTACTAGCATGGTGCTGGATTTTTGTTAAAAGACTTCTTATCCAGGTGCTAGCAGTCAAGTGCTAGCATAATGCTAGCAAATTGCTAGCGTTGTTCTTTATCATGATACACTTAACTTCTCTTAGATGAAGTACCCGACAAACCATCTCGACTTTCAGTTTGAGGTCGAGTTTTGATCGAGTAGAAATTGGCGGATATTTTTGATCATTTTTTTGACGATTTTGAGAATAGACAAAAAATATACAAATAATCGACTGATAGTTTTCAACAATTTTAAACAAAAAGTAAGATTGATGAAAACTTGATCCCAAATCTTCCTCTATTGGAGTACATTAATCAACAACGATTTCAAGATGAAAATTCAAATCGATTTTAGGTCGATTTCTTGATGAAGACCTAAACTTGACTGCAAATATTTGTTGATTTTTCTTTCTCTATAGACATCAATTATGCATATAAAAGTTGAAGTCAAATATAGGACGATTTTTACCAAGTCATGAAAATGATGTGAAAATTGATTAAAAATTGTTCTAAATTTGTGATATCGTAATCGATGCCTTTTTTTGAATTTCAATGTTGGATCGATTTTTTACCAATTTTTTGCTCAAATTAAAATATGTCAAAAATCGATTCAAAATTGTTGCAAAATGGTAGTAAAATTGATTACTTTTTAAATCATAAGTTGGATCTATTTTTCATCAATTTTTTGTCAAAATGATAAGACTATGAAAACTTGATTTGAAATATCTATCGATTTTGCCTTGAAAATAGACATTAATTTAGCACATAAAAGTTGAAGTTGATTTTAAGCCAATTATCACTTAGAAATGAAAATGGCGTGAAAATTAATTAAAAATTAATGCATATTTGTGCTGTTGTAGTCAATTGTTTTTTTAAGCTTCAAAATTTGAATCAATTTTTCATCGATTTTTTGATAAATTGAAAATAGTCAAAACTTGACACAAAATATTCATCAATTTTTTCCTTAAAAATATAAAATTTTTTCTGCTTATTGAAGTTGGAGTTGATTTTGACTCATTTTTGCTGAGAAATGAAAATAGTATGAAAATCGCTTCAAAATTTTATGATTCCAAAATTGATAAAAAATAGACATCAATTATTCATCACTGACATCAATTTACTACTCGCAGATAAAGTGTGTAGCAAAAACTATAAGTAGTTTTTCAAAAAACTTCAATGTTGGAGAAAAGAAGTGTTATAACATTTCGCTCTCAGGGGTCATCTAGATCCAATTTTTGAGTCGAAAAAGAGTCGAAGTGCAGGGATTTTCCCCATCAAATCATTTTAAATATCAATTCACAATATACTTAATATTATGTATTTGCATTAATATGCACTAGAATATGAAGAGCAATTTTCTGAAGATTTAAGGTCGTTTTTCATAAGCTCGACACAAAATTGATCAGAAAAATGTGTCGATAGAATGTACTCAAAACCATCGACACAGATATTGAGTCAATTTTGCATCAAATCACAAAAAAGTGTTGAAAAATCAACTGAAAAACTACACACACTCTTCAAATTATCGACACAAAATATGTGGCGATGCTCAATATGAAATATGCTTGATGGTAAATTTGGGTCAATTTTATACCGATAATGTTCGAGAATAGGTCGATTTTATGCCGAAAAAACTGATGAAAAGGAAACAAATCGGGCCAAACTCAACTCAAAATTTGAGTCAACTCGACCCTTTTTTTTTCTCGATATTGTGTTGAGGTGGTTTGTCGGGTATGTAGTCAAGTCGAATATAAGCTCAAAACAGTTTCCTGTTTAAATTAAGAAGAGTGAAGTTGGCAAACTAATCACTCAGTTTATACTAGCACAAGATGCTAGTGCAATGCTAGTTCTAAACCAGCATTGTCTTGAAATTGTCAATAGGGTACCTGAGTAGTTCTGAAAATGGTTAAATCAGTCAGTTATTTTGGGTGAATTTTTGCCTTGAGGGTAAGTGTGAGATGAGAAAATATTCATTTCGAGGACCAAATGAGTGATAATTCGATTTTCAAGTTTTGAAAATGTATTTTTCGAAATTTCAAAAATTGAGGAATAATTAAACCTATTTTCTCGTTTTTTTGATTTTTGGGATGAGCATCTTCAAATTTTTGCCTGCATAAATGAATTTCTATATCTCTGGTGAAATTTGAAATTTAACGAAGAGAAAATTGAAACCTCACTGGAACGTTTGAGATTGGCCAAAAAAAATGAAATCCACTCGTAGACTTCAACTGAAATAAGTGCAGATGAACATCAATTTTATCGAAAAAATTAGTGTATTTTAAACATTCTCATTAGATTCTGTTGAAGTGTTGTAGAATTGCAATTTTAGCATTTTAAAAATTATGCTAGAAAAAAAGCTGCCAATTATTTGAACGACAATGACCTTTCAAATTTCTGCATTTGAGCTAGCAGGAAATTGATAAGATTAATTGTGCAGAAGGTTTGCCGTTCTTTTGGTTTTCCTGAACATTTTTCTAATATATCTTTTTTCGAAGTCTCATTTGTAGTCTTTTCAGTTTTATAAGTGAAAGTTATGCTAGAGAAAAACTCACTTGATGAGTTTATTATGTATTTACGGCGAACTGAATATGCAATCTCTTTAACACCAATTTTCATCGTTGTGTATTGTAGGGAAAAAGTGGCCCTGAAACCCTCCCCCTCCTCCCATTAAAAAAAACACTATTCGTTCAAAAATTAAAAAATTTATAATTTCTGCTCCAGAATTTTTTAAAATATACTTAATCCTCTTTTCAAGAACAATTCTCCAGGTCCTCAGCAATGTTGGTCTCCTAATAAAGCCCTGGTTCCGGAAGGTTTCAAAAATTTTGATTTTTGGTAGATAAATTTTGTGTAGGTAAACCTGCAGAAAAAAATGGAGATTGTAATGAAACAGGGATTCAATGACTGTTCGGGAAATTGAGCATTTGGGGTAAAATTACTCGAGAAATTGGTCATTCGGGTTAAAATTATTCGGAAAAACCCCATTCCGGAAAAGAGTTCGGGATTTCGGCATTTGGGAAAAACGATTCGAGAAAAATGCATTCGGAGTTGTATTCATTCAGGGAAACGTCCGTTTGGGAAAATGCATTCGGGGATTTGTCCATTCGGGAAATTGTTTGTTAGGGAATTCGGCAAATTGAATCAATAAAAATATGCTCTTTCGAAAAAACCTTCCTCATACCTCCAAGAAATATCGGTTTTCTTGTAGGAAGCCCCTTCATATAGCCTCAAAAAATTGAATTCTGCGAAACAATTTTCAAACATTTTCATCAATTAGGTCTTGAACATTCTGAATACGAGTACCTATACTAATTTCCGAAGTAAACCCTCCTTTCATGTCTCCAACAGCAATATTGGCTCCTTCAAATTGAGCCTCCAAAATTGTAAAAATCAACAAAATCGAAAATTTTTTAAAAATCTCAATCTCTATCTGAAAATCTTTTCAATGTAACTGTCTTAAGATAAAACTTCCCTTCCTGGGGAAATATCCCCCCAACTGGCACATGAATTTTTGAATCGAACAAGAAGGACTCGATAGAGGACCTCATGAAATACCACGTCAAAATTTCGGGTGCTGAAATTCATTTTCAGATTTTTGATAAATCTCTAAAAATTCAAATTTGGACAAAAATTAGAAAAAAAATCAAAATTTCAGCAAACTGGCCTAGAAAGCTAAAATTTTATTCATACTCTTTTTTCGACCTTCCAAGTGGATTAGTGATGGTTTCGAACCATTCTGGAGACTCCAGCTGATTTTCGGTTTCTCCAGTCTTCGAAAAAATGCTGTAAGTAGAATGAAAATGAAATTCGGTACCTACCCATAAACTCGATGTACCTACTATTTTTTCAACCATTTCTGGTTCAAATCCAAAATTTTCTCCAGTGATTATTTTGAAAAAAAAAAATGATGGTCGTTTGTGAACGCGTGAACGAATAAGGCTTAAATTTGGTTTGGACCCTATTTTTAACATGCCACGTCGATTGGTGATGGTTTCGAACTATTCTGAAGCCTTCAGTGAATTTTCAGTTTCTCCGGTTTTAGAAAATCAGTAGAGTGAAAATGAAATTCAGCACTCATAAACTCAAATTTACCATCTTTGCAACCATTTTCGATCAATCCAGGCACCGGTTCAAATCCAAAATTTTCTCCAATGGTAATAATAAAAATTAAAATACAAGTATCAGAATCTGCTGGAGGCCTTAGAACGGTTCAAAATCGTCACCAATCGACTTGGCATGTCGAAAATGGAATTCAAATCAATTATTAGCTTTTTTCGTTCACGCTTTCGCAAAGGATGATTATTTTCATTTTTTTTTTTTTTCAAAAAAAATCACTGGAGAAAATTTTAGATTTGAACCGACGCAAAAATATTTTTTTTCCTATCTAGTTATGTCAAATGTACGTACGTAATACGTATCTATTGTGTGAATCATTTGTTTCAAGAATATTAAATTACAGAATGCTTCAAATCTGGTGTTACTCAAAACACATTAGAAACAACTTTTGATAAGTTATTCCCCGTACCATGTCAATGATGCCAATCCAAAAAGGCTGAAAGTAGGTAGTGCGAAATAAAATACCTAAGTAAATGAAAAATAACGTAACGGAAATTGATTAATAGAGTAACCCTGGTGTATGGGAAGTTAGTCTATATATACACCATACCTACCTATCTAGTATCTTTTATAAATTGAAGAATGTTCTAATGCATTTCGTAAAATTCTCTTTAACATCGTCGAAGCATTAAACTTTGCCCCGTACACATAGAAAATTACAAACTAAGGTTTTAGATCAAAAGTTAACCGGCTATATTCTTAGTGGATAGGTATACCTGATATGTCTACGTACGTGTACGCCATATAGGTACAGAAAGTATATACTCGCAGCTAACAAGTAAGTCTATCTCTATGTATGCCATAAAGTGTACGGTTTGCGCGCATATATAGCTTGTATACCTGTCAGCATACCAACAATGCGGGAACGCGATTGAGTTGAATTTCAACCGCAATAATAAACTACAGCGATTGAGTTTAGCCACCGAGCCTAGGCCTATATGAGCTCACCGCTGCCGGATAGCGAGAAATCTACGTCCGATAAAAATAAAAGCTCGCCTTCTTCCCTAGTGAAACATTTCTCAAAAAGGTAGATTTTTGTTAATGTATATAATATATAGTCGGCTGTATCGTATGTCAATCTACATTCAAACATTTACTACGCTTTCGTAGCTAACGAAGCAAAATTAACATATTACTCGGACCCAGTGCACAGTGGAGGCGGCTGCGTCGGTAATTAATAGTCGTTAAACGTCGCTCGCGAATCTTGTAATTAATTTCCATCTCTCGGACGATAGTTAGGTACCCAAATTCCTTCCTTGGACGGATCGATTATATTGAAATTGTGTAATATGTGTACTCACGTAGACAGGTAAGCATATATACATACCTAATATCGTTATGATGATGAAAAGTAGGTATATATATAGCATGTAGTAGTCCAAGAGGCAGAAGATGAGGGAGGGGAGGTTTTTACTAAGGTGTAATCTCTCGTTAGCTTTTCACTCTTTTTCTCTCGCTCGTCTATTTAATTAATAAAGTTGGAACAACTTGGCAATTTTTCATCCAATTTATGACACGTTCGGGCATATCTGAGGGTGGAATGTTGGTTTTTTTCCTCTCGCTAATATTTTAAATACGTTATTCAACATTTTATAGTATAGAATAAAAGCACCCAGCGAAGAGGATAAGAACGGGGAGGGAGGAGTAAAGCGTCGCGTTTCTGTTTTAATTAATTTAATTTCTAAAACGACACGAATTATTCTTTTAGGATGATTCGGAAATTAGTAAGAGAATTATGATAATTCGAGGAGAAGAATTCCTTCTTTCTTATACGTATATTATAATACGTCTCGACAATAAGTTCATTTTTCAGAGATTTTTTTTCTCCCCCTTCTTCACGTCTTAGTCCCTATCTCGCTGTTTAACGAAATTCGTCGTATTTGCTTCGAACGATTCGTCGTCTCGTGTTCTGATGTCGAGCCCTGATGAGAAAAATTATCTTTAATGTATTCGGCAATTAATAGAAGAAGATTTTGAAAAAAATACTTTTCGTTCGATTCGGCCTCTGTATAGTATTTTGAAAAATTAACGTGATTAATTTGAATAGTTTTAATTAACGATATCCACCCAAAGGGCAGAAGAGGGTGTGAAAATTCCAACGAAAGTAAATCACGACGATAATGTTAGCACATTTTTCTCGTCTTTTTTCAAGTTTTCTATCATTTTTATTTCATCGAGCAAGGTCTCGTCTTTTTGGCGGTATGGCTGTTTTTTTTCTTTCCCTCGTTCGACAATAGGAGTCGATCAGTTTGTGCTTTTTCGAACTGTACGAGTTAACGCTTCTTTGAGTTCGCTTTTGAAAATTACAAGAGATGCGGATATTTTTTTAATTAATCTCACAACCGATGTTTTGTCGATTGCTAAAGGTATTCGCCCTTTTTACTTACTACACACGTTGTGTGTTTTATCCAATTTCCCAGATACCTTTTTGGTATAATTGAAAGCATATGATTTGTGTTGTAAAGTTTCTAGGTGCGGAGTGAAGAGGTCCTCGTGCAACACAAAGCCAAATTAATGCTACTTACTAGTATGATTGTCCGTTGCATTCGATAAATGTGTCGTCAGTTGGAAATTTATTAATAATTAATTACCATTGAGAATAATAAACGAGATGCAAACTCGTGTCTCTCGATATTCAAACAAAGATGGTGGCTCTTTAGTCTTTATGGAATTATACGAATGGGAGACGCGTTTTTAAAAACTCACTTTGTAAGGTATTGTCATGATGCCAAATTTGTGGCACGAAAGGGGTCTTTGGTGTTTGCGCTTAGCAGAGATTTCTTATTGTAAGAGTTTCTCGTGTGTATGCAAATTAAGTATAATTTACATAGCATAGGAGTTATTTTATTTTCTAAGATGATCAATTTTATTGAAATTTGAAATTAATCATAATATCATTATTCAGCTCAACTTAATGCAAAAGAGCTACATTTGGGAGAAAAAAAATTAAAATCCGCAAAAATTATGCAAAAAAATGATAAAACCGAGTGTACAACTCGCACGAACCCAACATAATATCTTCAACCATAGCAAACGTGCTGTTATTTTATCTCGCTAAAATGAATTATTTTCAAGTTTTATTTATGTATGATGCATGTGTATATCGCATATTCATACATCGGTGTACCAAATCGTACGTCGAATAGTTGGCAATTATTAACATAGATATAAAATGATAGGATACCATGTATAATACATATAAATAGAATCTGAAGAATATGGCCTTCTCTACGGGACCATTTTATTACGTAAGCTTCGAGACGACATCATCATCTCTATGAAATAGTATCTCCACTCGTACAATATCCTTTGCAACGAAGAGCTATTCATCGTTCGAGCTCTACGAGTAGAAGTTATGGTTAAACGTTTCACGAATAACAGCTCTCCAAACGTTCGCAATGTATAACCAATTCATTAAAGTTTCGCAAATGCCATTTTATGTAGTAGCAGTGGAGAAAACACGCAGTGTATATGGATGCTCAATCCTATGTGGAGATATAATAATACATATTTTTGTACGCTGGCTTGTGCGTAAAATAACCATGTTATGAATTTTGCAGATATTTTTGCTTGTCGAGTTGACCCCCGGAACGAAAATAAAAACTAATGATTAATTCGTGAATTAATGAACAATATTACAGGGTCGAGTATTTTCTATGATGAGAGTTCCTATATGTACAGCATACTTCAAAAAATGAATTTTTGGCTGCGTTTGCGAATCGTATATTAATGTAAATGCAGCATGATTAAAAATTATGATGAAAACATTTGAATATTGATATTTTTGTTTGAAAAGGATAAATTTTCGTTACTTTGTTGGTAAATATGAAAATTATTCGCACAATATAGGCACATTGAAATTTGAAAAATTTTGAAAGCCTTCCAGCTCTCATTCACCCAAGTGGTCATTGAAGGGTGGATGGATGTTGTGAAAAAACAAGGATTTTGACTACATTCAATGGCGACGTTCATTTTGAGTTGAAAGTCGCCAAAAAAAATCATTTGTGGAAGTGCCACCAGAAAGAAAATACAGGCCCTTCGAGAGCGACATTTTTGAAAAAAATCATGGTTTCTTCGTTCTAGTCCCTATCCACCTTGTTTTGGGTAAAATGGCTCAGTTTCAACAGATAGTATGTATTTGAGATTTTGCTCAACTTAAAGTGTTTCCATCAAAATGAAATTCACAAATCACCTATTTGTATTTTTGGGGAAATTCGTGTTTTGAAAATATTTTTTCATACTTATTTTTGCCAATATTATGTATTAATCATGCCAAAGCATCGAAAGACATCATTTCTGAACTGCAGGAATTTTTGAAATGTAATGACATCGATATTTTGATCATTTCCCATTCTGAACATTCAAGAAAAAATATCGAATTTTTTTGAGTTTTTGAAGTTGGAAACACTGGTCAAGAAAATGGTGCATTGCACTTCTACGTAATTCCTCTCGTTTCAGAAAAATGATCTCTTGATGTTTTGCTATGATTATTGCATACCTAGTACCTACTTCGTAAGGTACTTATTTGAGAAGAAAACATTTTCAAAATATCAATTTATCTGAAAATATAGACAATTTGTAAATTTTCAACCATTCAGTAGAATTCAAAAAATGTTTTGGATTTTGATAGCAATGTCCTAGGTCGACGTAGAATCTCAGAAACTATTTTTTGGACCAAGGCCATCCCCTCCTCCAAGCAGATAAGTCAGGATCTAGAGCGAAAAAACCATGATTTTCTTCTAAAGTGCTCCCTACCTCCTCCAGGGAGACTTCTGGAGCTGAAATTTTTTCTGAGTGACTTTCAATCCAAAATAATGATCTTCTCTAATTTCGTGAAAATCTTCAGACATTTTTTTTCACGATCCATCTTCATGATCATGAGAATATTTCATAAAGAATGATGAACTTTTCTAAATTCTTCTAAATTTTTCAATGTTCGTAATCGTATGTTTCGGGTAGGTATAATTTCATAACATTTCAAAAAAAAAAATCCTTTTTCAATTATGTAAGACGTAAGTATGTTGTTACAATATTACTTTACTTTACAAAAAAATGAGTTTCCTTAGCCTTTCTTTTTGATTTTTCAAAACTTACTGTCATTATTGTAAGATAGCTGTTCCAGTAACTAAAGTTTTTCAAAATTGGGGAATCGTATCACATTTTCATTCATAAGTAAAGGTAACTCGTATTTCAATTTTTTTTTGTCAAAATTGGTTGTGGTGTCCTCTGCTTTTAAGGGTTTTGATATCTCACTTTAAAAATAAATTAGATTGGTTATGAATACATTTTTTTTTCTAATTTTTTTCCAATTAAGTATCAAATCACAGATTTTTAGCCTTCTGGGCTTTCATCTTTTAAGTACAATCTTATAAACTTTTCAAAAATTACAAGGCTTTAAACCCAACCCTCGTTGAGGATTAAAGTGTGAATGAAGTCGATTACCTATTTCAGTAGACTGCCGAAGGGAACTTGTTAAAAATATTGTGCAAAATCAGAAGACTCAAGGCCAGCGATGATTCTTCCGTTCGTATTGAATGTCTCCTTGATGAATTAGTACTTTTCAAGAAATGGTGTTAATAAAATTGCCTAAGCAGTTTGCCGTAAATTTATTATATTCCTGGTGAATTGAAACGAAGTTCAGTTTTATTCGGATAAAATTGCTATAAACTTGTTTTTGCAACAAAATGTTGATAAAGGTGTTCTATGGCATTCGCAGATTTATAAACATCCTCTTCCTCATCCTTGCCCCGAATCAAACCCTTGAAGGGCGAAATATATTTATTCAAAATTTCAGTTTTTTGTCAAAATCATTTATTGCTTTTTTTGTTTTTTTTTTCAGTAGTTATTTCAAAATTAATTTTCTATAAGCTATAGACGATTTTTCTTGAATTTTTTTTCAGTTATTGTAGTGATTGATGTATGTAGGTACTGAAAAAAAATCAAGAAAAAGTTGAAATTTACCTAGTATGGATGAAAATAAAAATTATGAAAAAACCAAAAGAAAAATTGAAAAAATAAAAAAAATAATTCCAAAATGTATTTTTTTTAAATTTGGTATTTTGGTTTAGATATTAATTTTTTTCAGTAGGTACTTTCCATTTCCCATCAGAATGATTCAACTATCATTTCAAAACAAAACATTAAAACTCAGGTACATACTCGGAAAATTTATCAAAAAATAATTTCAAAAATATTCTACTTATTGTTTTGTTTTTTTTTTAGAATGAAAAAACACGTTTTCATTTTCGAATTTGTTCTTTTTTTTATTTTCTTTTTTCTCCAGTGGTTTGCATTTTTTTTTCAGGTTTTAGAGAGAATGTTTCAATATTTTGAGCTATTTTGTCAAGTAATGAATTTTTTTGTAAGGCTTTCATCTAGATATTAGTATTTTTATAAAAATAAATTTTCTTAAAAATGGCCCTCAATTAAGACCCATGTCAAAAATCGTTTAATACGACGAATAAGGAACATTCAATACCCGAAAATGGGTACCAATGGAAGAGCGTAAAAATTTTCAAAAAATAAGAATTCCTGAAAGAAAACGAAGAAAACACTCGCATATATTCCAATGATAAAAAAAAAGAAATCATATTTGTGTAAAAATTCACGATTGAAGGGATGATGGTACGTAGATTGGAAACGTTGGCACGTTGTCGTCGAATTATAATTTCGGTTTGTTTTGATTTCGCACTCGTCGTGAATGCAAGGTAGGAAATTGAAAAAAATACATTGTTAGGGAATTTCGGGATAGGTATGTATGCCTATACGTAGGTGGCGGCGTGGCAGTGATGGCAAAAAAGTAACAGGAAACCGTTACCGGGGAAAATATTGCGCGTACCGCTGTAGAAATTTTTTTCTCGCCTGTATATGGGGCGGCTGGAATGTTTGCGCGCGAGTGTGTCTGTATAAATTCACGCGCCAGAAAATAAAATGCGACCGTAAAAATCCAAGCGTGTACCAAGTTAACGCGTATTTCAGTTTGATTACGAACGCGCCCCGAACGAAAAGTTCAATTCCAAAAACATAAAGAGCAAACATCCGCGAATCGTTTGAGGAAAATACTCCAACTTCAATAAATTACACGTAAGAGTAAAAAGTTTTTCGCTACGTCGAATCGTGCGAATAAATTTTACGTCAAATTTTTACAGACTAAAACCTAGTGCCATTGCTTGGCGAACGTTTTCGAAAAGATTTTATTCGTCTCGGTTTTGTGAGAGATGGTGCATAGTAGGCACCTTACGTTAGCTACGAGTATATCACGATTTTGTTGTCGTTGTGGTGGTGGATGGAGTACAGGATACAATATATGTGAATGGATGGCACGGTTACGTACGTATATGTATAAGGTGTGCTTGTGCACTTGTGCATTTCGTTCTCTATGTCTACGTATGCGGTTCTGTTCGCAGGCATATTTCATTAGATTTAATCCTTAAGCAATAAGGAAGTAAGTAAAGTATAAACGTCCTCGGTAAAGGATAAAGATTAATATCCAAGGCGGCCCCGCCGTATAAAGAGATTACTCGGGGCACTAGTACTGGAATGATTTAGCCTGACACTTAATCCTCATTCTGCGGTTTTTGATCCTTTCTATGCGAGCGCATTTCGGTTAATATTGCTAGTCTAGCGAGTTTCATGCGGTACAATTTCGTTGCACTTCGAATTAACTTGAACGTCTTTTAATGTCGTGCCAATCTCTATCCGCATTCGAAAATCTTAGCTGGTACATTTTTAATCATCGATAATCGTTACAACACCTTCGTAAATTACGTCTCCTGAGATACATACCTATATTGAGTGTTTTGTAATAGCTGTCAAATAATTTACAAGGTGATGTACTTAGTACCTAGCTTGAAGTACTATTATGCAAGTGCGAATTGGTTTGCTGGCTTTAGAAATTCAGGAACTAAGTTATAAGAAGATTTATGTCGTTTATTCAAGGTTACATAACTTTTTGAATAGGTATTGCAGATAGATTTTAGATGAAGAACATTTAAATGAGGACAAAAAAGGTTCCTTTCAATTTTAGACACCTTATAGAAGATATAATAAAAATGACTTGGATTGTATGTAAGTATGTGTGTACTATTCGGAAAAATTTTAAGCCTCTTTGAAGAGGTTAAGCGAGAAACCATGAAAGGTGAGTCATTTTTGATAGTGACGATGCCAAAATTTTTCCAATGGTAGGACAATCAAAATTTTCTAATAGATATTTAAAAGTTTAGATTCAAAGAGATCTTCCGAAAACCTCTCATAATAAATATTTGCACTATTAGTTATTTTCATGAACATTTTTCGAAAACAGCTCGATTTGTCAACGAAAAATTGTACAAGCATTTTTGTATATTTTTTTGAGCTAAAAGGTACAGATTTCTGAAAAAATCGAGTCTTCTAGATAGTGCCATTCTCGCACAGTTGGTGACAAAAAAATTATTGTTTGATCCAAGTATAGATAGTCAATTTCCAGACACATTCTACTGAAATTTTCTCCATTACACATGTTAGGTAAATGTTCACAAAAATTTATTTCAGAATTCAAATTCCCAAATGTTTTCAAAGTAGCGTACTTGGTGGTTGAAAAAAAAATTCTGATGCCTCCAGTTAGCGGAGTTTTGGATTTTACATTCAAGAAAGAGACTAAATCACATTTTTTTTATTCACGATTCGAATCATTTTTAAAGTGATTCTTAGGGGAATCAATGATTCGAACTGATTCGAATCGCCAAAATGAAGAAATGATTCGTTATTCACGATTCGAAAATTTAAACGATTCGTGTTTATGATTCGAATCAGTTTTTTCATTTTCAATTCAATTTTTGAACTTTTTACAGCCGATAAAAATACTTGGTGTTTTTTCATTTCATGTTCAACCCCAATTTTAATTAAGTAAATTTGCAATAAATAAATTTGTCAACCTTATATAAGGGAGCAATATGCCGTCACTGGCTAGATAGGGTAGCCTATCATAACTCTATCAATGGTTAAATAAATCATTCAGCGGTAAGTACATAGGTATACTTAGATACTGTAGGACTCGATCAACTAGATCGATCCTATAGTACCTTACATGCAAAAGATCACTATTCGATGCATTAATGTAAAGTGTTTTAGTACGTGGGAACAACAAACTAGGGTGGTAATATTCACACCAACCATTAAGGCCAGATGTGAAAAGCTTGTAAGTTCATAGCGCTCAATTCCTTCCAAACCTGAGCTAGCATCCTAGTCAAGAAGGAATTGTAGTTCACTAGTTGATTCGCTTTCTTCAATGTAGGTCTGGTAGTTGAATGTAATTGATCCTATCCACTCCTAGGTAAGTTTTGGGCATGAGTCTCAGGTCCCTAGTCATAAGTGATTCTGCTTAGGTATTTATTATTACCTTAACCACCCAAGGAGTGCCTATAATTACCAATCAAACAACCTTTGAAAAAAATGTCAAGCAAGGAGAGGGCAACACCACCAATTTTTTGGAAACAAAATTGTGGTTCGTGATTTGAAAAATTTGACATGATTCTAGATTCAAATAAATTTTTACTATTCTGTGCACTCCTGGTTCGAACATTGAATTCAAAATTTTATATGTTTCTTTTCAGATTCTCAGCTGTCCCTGTCCTTTTAACACGTAAAAAAGACTTGAATTATTTTTTCTCTCTTTATCTGTTCTTTACACTATTTTTCAAGAATAGGTGGGTATAGTATAGAGGGTACTTTTTTTTTCACTTTTAAATTTTTATAAAAATGTTGAAAGTCAATTTTCAATAAAGCAAATATTTTTTTACGTTTTTGAAACAATTTTTTTTCAACATTGTTTTATTGCTTTGCAGAAAATTCCTTAAATTTTTGGACATTTCAATAGGTAGGGGAGAGACGCCAAATATGGAATACCATCTTTAAAATTGAGATTGCTCAGCCCCAAATCAACTTAAGGGTGATCTCAAACAACCAATGGGTAGCTGCAACCCTCTAGTTTCACCCTCTAAAAGCTCAGTTCTTAAAACCAAAAACTTTTCCTCCCACTCCCAATTTTGTAGAAAGTGTCATTTTTGGACTTTGAAAAAATGGTCCCCAAATATGGAATAGTTTTTTTTTTCAAAAATTACTCGCAAAAATACGTATTTAAATGAATTTATCTGGCTTGAAATGTAATAAGTAATTAAAACCTTTGACTACTATAACAAAATTCACATTTTAATCAATTTAAAATGTGAAATTATCTAACTTTGAAAGGAAAATTTTTGTTTCAAAAATTAATGGATAAAATTGCGTATTTAATCAAATTTATTCGACTTGAGACCTAAAATACAACTAAGATGCATAATTACTAACGTTTTGAACATGTGTGATCGAAAGAATACTTGAAAAATAAGAAACACAACATATTCCATAATACGAGTAGGCTACCCAAAGAATCTGAATAAAAAACGATTATAACTTTTTTATTTGCAGTTTTCGAGAAAAACTGATGAAATATTCTGAAAGTAATACTCACTTTTCACTTCTAGAAGCTATCTTCATACAAATGTTTTCGCACAATTTTCTGCTAAAATTTTTCAATTCAAAATTTTTCACAGAAAAATTTTATTGTTATCAAATCACATTTTTGTCAATTAAACACAGATAACTTTACGGATCACCACCAAAACTCATATAGCCTGGTTATTTCACTAGCTTAATCGATTCTGACCATCGCCGGTAGATTTCGATGGTAAACATTCGAGATATTGTCGCATTCCATATTAGGCAACATTCCATATTTGGCGTCTCTCCCCTATTCAACATGTTATTTTTCTTTTCAAAATAGAGAATATTTGGTTTTTATTAAAATTTACTTTCATTTTTAAAATAATTGTACCTATTGGAGCGCTCAGTAGCGTAGTGGGTAAAGCCACAGCTCCATGCACTGGAGTCCTGGGTTTGATACCCGCCAAAGAGGCAGGTTTATGTGTGTAATGATGTGTGGATTTAAGAGCTATTACACACATAAGACTGAGTGCTGCCAGTGACAGCTGAGATAACAGAAACCACACCATCTTTGTCGGAATCTAAAAAGCTGAACCTGGTTCAAGCGTCTAGAGGGAGCTGGCAGCTGAACTCAGCATTCTACAACATACGGCCAGCGATGCAGTCAGTCTCTAGATAGATGGTGCAGAAAGGAGAGGGACCCCTACTACCTATAGCTCGGCAGAAAAACTCCCATGTACAATCATTGTGAAGCAGGCAACAGTAACACATTGTGTGTTAGCTTACTTGCCCAATCTGGCCAAAAAGGAGCACTAACGATGATTCACGTTGCTTGGAATCGAGTACACAAAGAAGAAGAAGAAGTACCATATTCACTCGATTTAACTCATTTTTTAAATTATTTTATTTTATTTTATTTTTTTTGAAATTAATTGATTAATTTATTTTTTATTAGATATTTATTTTGAATGCCTATTAGAAAAAAATGCGATTTTACCGAATTGAACCAGACACCTGACACGTATACTTATGTAGGTATCATCAATACTCTCTAATATCGTCTCACAATCCGAAAAAAATTGCTGGTGTCTGGAAAAAATTCCCTTATTAAATATTATTACCTTAACAGAGTGAATTTCACTCGTAGATACGTAGAAAATTTGCTTACATAAGCTCGATTTCAAAATACGAAAAGATATATTAAAAAAGAAAAAAAAATCCAAAATATTTCACAATGAATTTGATGTACTCTTATCATGCTGTATGTAGGTAGATAGGTAGGTAGGTATGTTGTAGCGCGATATTTTTTTGAAATTTTCAACCACTCGCAATGCCAATATTGTATATACGAATCCTTAATCTAGCATATCGTTTCAATAGTCGAGTTTTCCATCCGATATTAAAAAACTTTTCACAAAGCGAAAAAGGCAGCTAGCAACGGTAGCGATTTAATCAATGAATCGAGAATTCGCCAATCTTTTCTCGCAATATTTTAACTTACACATTTAAAAGATAAGTAAAATTTTGTAATTTTTTTCTCCGTTTTGCTTCCTCGCTTCTTCACTATTTTTAATTTTCATCTGCTTTTTACCTAGCGATGAAACACGCGCCACCCTATACCATGTTTTCGGGAAGTTTTGTTTATTGGATTTGCAAAGTATTTTATGCAGAATAAGCTGCCGTGAAACTTATTCAGCGCCGATTTTCGCTTTTTATTAGCTAAATTTGCGTAATAAACATTCAACTTTTTAAATTTCAGACCTATAGAGAATATTTTTTTTTTGTTGCTTTGAAAAGCAAAACTGTTCTGTAACAACAACGCATCTCGCAAAGTTTTAGCATAAATTTTCTATATTTAAAAGAGAGTAAAGAAGAGAAAATTCCACTTTAAACGTTAAATAGACGTATGTTTCGAGGAATCAACTGAATAGAGTGATCCGATGCGTATTCCGGCCTTGAATTAATGGTAAAACAGTTTTTTTTTTAAAGCATATTGTGTTGTGTGTTTCGCTTTTGCTAGTTTCGTGATGATTTGAAAATTCAAAGATGAGCTTATACATATTAGGTATAATGCGATGCATCTAAATGAACTCCGGGTCAAGGTCGAGTTTGTAATGGAAATTCGATGTTTGTAGAAGGGAAATTTATTCACATTTTGGATACCACTAGGTACTTAATCATCTCCTCCTCGTTGAAAAAAATTAAAAATTTGAAGTGGCTCGCAGCAAGTTGCAGCGGATTTTTCAATTTAAAATATACCGGAGTTTAAAAACAGATTTTCGCCCACTTTTTTATTATATTTTTACGGTAAGATTACGTAATTCTTTCTTGCTTATTTATTTTTTATGCATATTAAAAGAAAGTACCTACAAATTTGCATAAAAATTCAGATATTTGTAAGTGACTTTTTTGAGACGTGATACACATCTCATCGTTTACAGGTTGATACTCTCTCATTGAGAAAAATGTGATTGAAGATGAAATTAGGTACTTGAATTTTAGGAATTTAGTGTAATTTTGTGCTGATAATTCGATGCTTCTGGTTTTTAAAAAGTGATAATGAAAAGGTGGACAAAAAGAGTAAAAGTTTCTGGGTGAAGCGACATAGAATTTTTCTTAAAATAGAGGAAATCCCAAAGATGCCATTTTAATATATTCGATAATGGTAGCAGGCATTGAAAACGATGAAAAACTTTTTCGATTTATTACCAAAAAGTATAATTTTTTACATGGGTCTATCCCCCTCTCTCTCTCACTGAAAAGAATAAGGAAAGAACCTCTCTAGGAAAATTACAACGAAAATGTCCGTAGAACATAAGGAATGAAGAAAAAAATGTAGAACTCAGCATAGGGTTCTTAATAGCTACTCATTAAGAAGGCGAACAAATTAAAGAATCATTTTGATTCGAACAATTCGAAATAATGGAATTACGTGGCTAAAAACTTGTTTCGATAAAAATAAGGGGGAAATGAGAGAGAGAGAGAAAAAAAGAAACGAAGAAACCAATAGAACTTTTGAAATTAGGAACATCGACCGATGTAAATTCATTAATCGGTCATTTTTTTTAATCTTTTGAAAACATTCGGTAAGAGAATTAAAAACGACAGATTTTCTTTCGGCAGTTCAGCGATTGTCTTTTTTTTTTCTTTTTTTACAACTTATTAAAAAATTACACCGAGTTGGCGGAAGTTGGAACCTAAAAAGTGTAATACGTATCTCGACGTATAATAATAAAAAGTAAGTTTCAAAGTAAAAAAGTTGAGGTAGTTTGCTCGGCGAGCGTTAAGTATTATTATTATTATGCACACTCTTCGATTCATCATAAAATTTTATTATTTTTCTTTTATTATAACGCTGTTTTTGATAACTTTTTTCCATTACAGCGAGACAGGAGATGGTGGTGCAAATTTGTTGGAAATTTTTTTCATCTAAAACCTCAAAGAGGTTTCTTTTTCCTTTGAGCGAATGCCTAAAAATGATCTAATTTTAGCGAAACTATACCAAATTGAGAAATTCCATGAGGTAGAATCATGTGAAAATCTCACAGAAAGTCGGTTTTAAAATGGAAATGAGCATCAAGAAGTTGATGCTTAATGGTTTATATACGGAAACCTTGGTGAAAATATTTTTCTCTTCGGCTAAATTGCGATGCGTATTAATCTTTCTAGCAACTTTAAACTTCTTTTAGTTGTATGTATAAAGTTCAAGGGTTTCATGGTACCTACTTCGGCGTATTTTCACTCGCGTTGGTTGGTTTTGAATTTAGAGCGGTTTTAAAGCAATAAAATTGGTGTCGGAGTGTTCTCAATTTGTTATCGTAGATGTCTTAAAGAAATACCCTGCGTGTTAGAAAAGTGAATCTGGAGAAATTGAAAAAGAGAAAATTTGCGTTACACGTGTAGTTTGAGTGTAGGTATAGGCAGTAATGTTCGATTGATTTTGATTTTTTTTCTCAATTATTTTCAGATTACGACTTTATAAAAGTTAGAAATCATTTGGAGATCGTATATCTGCAACCCTGCAAAATTAACATCGAATATCCAGTTACTTTGCTCCTTAAATTTCCAGATTTGGCAAGCCAATTTACACTCGTGTAATTTAAGTTGTTGTATCTGGTGAATTACTCAAAACCTGTTAAAGAACACTCAGTATATTATGTATTCGTTATTATGTGTAATTTTTTTTTGAAGATCATTAGGTAAGATTTCATATAGGGGTACGTTTTTTTCTTTTATAAACATTCGAAATTTTCACCTATCAATATAACTTTCTCAAATAACAACTCCAGACTATCTGCAGTGTGCTTACGTATTTTGCACCTGAAATGAAATTCACTCAAACAGGGTGAAAAAGAAAAGAAGATTGGTAAATCTATCAGAATCGATTTGCCAAAGTCGCAAAAAAAATAAATAAAGAGTTTATTGATATATTATCGGGCTTTTTTCGTCGTTGTTATCCGAATCGCTGAGATTTTTCCAACGATAATGCCAGAATCAATCGAATGCCATTTTTCTTATACCATCACCATAGGTACGTTTATTTCGCATTTTTTCTCTCGTACATTGCAAAGTTTCACCCTCCTCGTAGAATCGATGTGTGGGCTCTTACAGCAGATTCTCGAAAATACCCAATATATGTATTGGGTGGTGGTTTTTTCTTGGTTATTTTATATTGTTTCGAAAAAGATTGAAAGTTCGCTTAAAGTTTACTTAGTGTTTATCTTATATGCTTGGATAATTCACGTGGAGTTTTTTTTTACGTTTTAAAAAGTATTCGATCACACTAGAAGATAAGCTATCTGCTAGTTTTGTATACCTATTGGATGGCGATTTGACTTTCACCTCGCTTCGCAGGCGAGTAATAATTTTTAAAATCATGTAAAAAGAAAACAGACGCTAATTTGTAAATATTTTGACAACTTATCGAAAGCTATGAAAAAATGAGAGAAATTTATTTCGTAAATGATGGTCTCGGATTTGTTATGTTTGGAAAATAGTTTCATAAGGTAAAATTTACTTCGTTCGTCGGTTGTTTGAAAAGTTAATTTACACAAAATCACCCCCATTAAAAGATCACTTCATTTGCATAATTTTTTCACCGCTTGTTGTACATAAAATTCCGCTGTCGACGTCGATGCAGATACGAGTACAAGCAAACGCTGAAATATAAAAGCTGCTGGTCGTGAACAGTTGCGTATGAATTTATGGTGAAACGTGGCATAGCGTTGGCAAATTTTTAGCTAATTTAAAGGTACCTAGCTAGAGACCTACGACGTTGTGGTAAAAGCAAATTTCACGTTTTAGAGATTTTCTCTGTTTGTAGCAGTAGAATATGTTGGTAGGCATATCTCCCCGCCTTGCGAGCGAATATTTATGCGGGGTGTATCATAAATGAGGCAACACTTTTCAACTCACTAAGTAAGTACAAACGGGCAGTTCATTCTAAATTTAAATATGTGTATGTTTGCATACCTTTGGCATTGCAGGGGCAAATGTGTTTTTGTAATTTTTTTTTTCAACGCGGATGTACTCGTATTTATGAGTGTAAGTTGTGGTACCTAGAAAAAAAATGTTGCTGAAAGAAGATGATGATGCTTTATGATTTTGAACTCTGGGTGCCGGAGGGAAATTCAAATCTCAAAAATTTTGAACATTTCGTTGAATATGGGAACCAAAAATTGGGTCATCAAGATCACTGATTTTAGCTTTTGCATTCATTTTCAATTACAACCTCAAATTGGGTTCTGGGTGGAGGAAATAGTGGATCTGAATTCCAAAATTATGAAAATTTAAAGATGGCTATAGAAAGATAATATTTTCAAGTCGCTGATTTTAGCTTTTTCATTAAATTTTAGCTTCAACATCAAATTGAGCCTCAATTAAGGGTTCAAATTCTAAAATCTCAAGAATTTCAATGGAGTATTAGCAATTAACATGGTTGCTTTGTGATGCTGTGTAGAATAATAAGAAGGAATCAAGGCAATATACATATGTAGTATACCTACTTCTGACTGGGTAAAAAAACAATAAAATGATTCATCATCTAAAGCGATTTTTAAATTGCTTTCTCATTGAATTTGAACGAATGTGCCTAAAACCTTTAAAAAATTATACTTACACGTAAAATTTTGAGCATCTGGAAAGAAAAATTAATTCTGAAAACTTTTTTGACAGTCTACTTCTTTTATTTAGATAGCTGCTAGTATTTCAAAAATTGAATAAAACGCCACAGGCGATGCAAAATTGTAGGTGCTGAAATTCATTTTTCAATTTTTTGGCGAATTTGCAAAAATTTAAATTTGGGTTAAAAATGAATGAAAAAAATGAAAATTTTACCAAACTATTCTACAAAAGCTGCAATTTGAGTTGTAACTTATTTTCGACCCCAATGTGAATTTTCTCCTGATTTGGTCCATTTATGATGCAATCTGGTTGGAAAAAATATTACCGTGTTCATTTTTCGCAGATGAACTCAACAGAATTAAAATCCGCTCTTGAATGCCAAAATTCGCGAAGCTTCAGCAAAAAAACCGAAATTGAGGTGCCAAGAATTTTTTCTTAAGCCAAATGAATTGCTGTTTTATATACGTTTTAATAATTCAATTCCTATGATTTGATTATTGTTAGTCATAAATTTTCACAACTGAATTCTGCACATTTTCATAATATTTTAAAGGTGATTTTTTAAAGAGTTTTTTTTTTAAATCTAAAAAAAATTTCACGGGATGCCCAAATATGGACTACTTGTGAATTTTCTGTCATTTCAGATTACATATCTAACAGGTAGTGGAAGTGAAAGTAGTGAAAAAACAGTGAATATTTAGCCAAAAATGCAGTGAAAAAATGAAAAAGTTCATTAATGCGTTCATTTGCATTGTTCTTTTTTTAAATAATTTTGATTGAAATAAAAAAAAAAAAGGAACTTTGTAAACAATTCCAATTGGAATTTTTCTGAAAATGTTGCTGTGAAAAATTTGATTTTGTTAATTTTTTTGTGTTCGTATATGGAAGGAAGAAGGAGGGGGTCAAGTGGAGAGCTATCTGAAAATTTGGTTGAAAAAGGTAGTGGAAAAAGTAGTGATTTTTTCAACAAAAAAATCCGTTAGATACCTACCATGTTGTATGTATTTACGTATTTTAATTATGAAAAATGATGGAGATTATCTCTTGCAAAACTTCTGAAGCCTTACAAAAAGGGGTAGGTACATACTTACTTATCATGCATATTTTGTTCTGATATGATTTTTTACTTGGTACATTGGGTTTTTGTAAGTGTTCCATATTAGGAGGCCAACATTTTATTACCAAGTTTTGATTCTTTTCAGAACATTTTTTTAAACAACTTGAAGTAAGTAAGTGAAAATAACATGTTTGTAAAACTTTTGAAGCCCTTCAAAAAATGTTGTTTTTGTACGATTTTATACCTTATATTTTCAAGTTTTGACATGCGGTCCATTTTAGAAGCCCAAATTTCCTTTTTGACTTTCTTCATATAATTATATATTTTTTCATCAACTTGGAACTTCTTTACGGGCCTGATACTTATTGGACTATCAAAGCTGAAGGATGTAGCTTCGTTTTAAGCTATTCATCTAGTGCTACCTCAATTTCATCGCCATCGGCATCTCAAAACAAATAGTGGTCCATATTAGGCGATTTTACCCCTTACCCTGAGGAGTGTTTGTTCTGAAGCCTCCAGTGGATTTTCGGATTCTCTGGTTCTCGAAAAAAAGCTGTAACTAAGTAAAGTGAATAGAAATTCATCACATAAACTGGGATTTATCATTTTTGGCACGTATTTTCAAAATATTTTTATGCCAGTTCAAATCCAAATTTTTTGTTAGGTAGGTATTGATTATTTTTGAAAAAAATTGAAATCTGATTTACTGTCTATTTCTGACATTAAGAGCCAATTGGTGATACATATTTTCAAAGAGTTCTCAAGCCTCCAGAGAATGTTTATTTTTTTCATTTTTTTCAAAGTATACCTAATATTGCAGAAAATTTTGTTCAAATATCATCAATTGACTTTCGAGGTCGAAAACAGGGTACCAACCGAATTCAAGTTTCCTAAGCCAGTTATGTAAAATTTTGATTTCCCCCCATTTTTGACCTCAAAAATTTGTCAAAAACCTAAAAATGGAGGTGGTGTACTTTGGGACACTATCTGTCGATTCCCTTCTATCAGGTTCAAAACTTTCTTCGGTTGGGGTACTTCCCTTGTAAGTGGCAGTCCAACTGCCGTGTATGTGCAGTTATAGCGCATAGGTAAAGTAATAGGTACCTACCTGAAATTTGATGCCTACCTACTTATTGAGTTGAGTGGGTTATCTTCGTATTTATATGAAGCATTACATAGGTACGATATCTTTCACCGATGTAACGTGAAAATTCAGCATATACCTACCTACCTATCTGCGTCTCTAAATGTGGATATAGGATCTCACCTGAGCTCACACCTTAAAAGCAGAATAGATCTGATGTGTAGAATGTGGCAGCTGAAAACTGCGTATGCAAAATTTATTTATACCTACTAGCCCGGTTAAAGGTAGGTATACTTGATGCAAACTGTGAGACGAGGTGATGGGATATACGTTGAATATGTTATGTCGCTATTCGCTCGACAGCTATCTGTTATTACATTGAGAAAAAGAACATGTTAAAACATTATAAGCGAGAAAAGGTTACATTAAAAGTTTTGAAAAAGCTTTAGAAAAACAGACGAAGACAAATGGCAAAGATAACGTATACGTGGAGTGTTTTGATTGATGAGAAGTTTGATGATATGTACAAAGAGGCACAGCATCGCATAGTATGTGGATGGCATGGTAGAGAAGCGTTGGAATCGTGCGTGGCACACGACTCGTTGGCGAATTGTTTATATAAGTACGGGTTGTCTCCTCACCGAGTATCACACGTTTTGGGTAAATTACAAATAAAAAATACATACAACGTCGTTGTCGCTACACATGCTGGAGCCTTTCTCAATACGTTTAACAGGCACGTTTCCGTAATCATTCACCTTTAGCTGGGAAAAGGATTGCGTTAAAATTCTTATGACACGTTGAATAGGTAGATACTCGGTGTATTTTACTCTTATTCGCCATCGCACAACGCCGGTGCCAGCTTCTTCCTTCGCAATATGTGCAAATTTTATTACCAGGGTGCCTGGAATCGACCAACATACATATACGAGTAGCATGCGTGTGAAAACGTGTTAACTTGTTTACCTCAGCATCATCGTACGTACTACGTAGTAGGTACAACGATGAAAATAAGTCTGCAGAGTGTTTTTCCGGTCTTGTCTCATTCACAACCAACAAACGATGAAAAGCTTCGGTCGCCGCAGAACTTTAAACGTAAATTTGTCGTCGATATGGTTAAAGGCGAACTTATACTTTAGTTCAGTTTTGTTATTCCGTCTTTATTGGCGAAAAGAAGTGAAATCAAATTATCGTTTTCTTCGGTCATGTTTGAAGTTGACGGTTTTAAGTGGACGTTTAGTACTACGTCGCCGAATTAAGGTATAAAGTCGAGACAAGAATACCAGTGAATCCTTTTTAGAGCTTTTCTCTTTAATGTTATACGATCAAGGAGGGAATTCGCTAACATAAGAAGGAGCAATAGAGGCGATGAGTTGTCTTTCTCTTAGCTCGTCTCGGTCTTCATTGAAAACAAATGGTGTAATTTTTATCATCGCGTCGTGAATTTCGCCGCATCTTTCAACGGTATAGATTCTGATATCCTAACGTTGTCCAGTAATTTTATTTATCATTTCTTCTTACGTGTGTACCTGCGTTAGCGATGCTTTTGTTTGCTTTTTTATTTTTTTATTTACATCTAGGTACCTAAATGATATTATTTGATGTTGTTTTACTCAAGTTTATATGCTGCAGATCCTTTATTTTCTCGTTTCGATGTTTTTTCGGCCATATACGTATAGTATGTACACTTCGATAGAATAAATTGCATTTTTCTCTATACTGTACTGTATGTGTATCCAGATAGGTACCTACGTTTGCATCTTAAGGTTTCCCTTCTCTTGAACCCCTTCGTCACTATTTGCCCCTGCATACGTATAGCTTTATAGCAGGACTCCATTTCATTTAGAACCATATCTTTCGTTGTTTACAGCAATGTTCTCGCATTATGGTAGTATATACTATACCTAATACAACTCTGTGTGTATATGCTTAGTGCATCCGACTGTACATTCCTGTATAGTACACTCGCTTGTATATTTACATGGACGAATAAGGCTTTCTCTAGTCGGTTGTTTGGATGTATACTCTCTTTCGTTGAGTATTTTAACAAATAAACTTTTCTTGTAAGGTGAATGAAGCATCTGTGAAATCGCGAATATTTTCTGACCTCGTGGTGAAAAAGCAAGGTAAATATTTTTCACTTAGGTAAAGTAAGAAAAAGGTCTACGAACTCTTGAATTGTTATTTTAACCACTGTATATGTGTAAAAATGAAGCCACGGAAGGCTTTAAATAATGGGAAACAAGTTCATTCTATTGGAACATATGTTCAAGAATAGGATAAAATTTTCCGTCAATGATTCAAAATTCGCAAACCCAATTTGTCAGGGATGGATGAAGAATTTTCCCCCTGGGCCTTGGAGGTTCAGGGCTTCGTCAGATCAAGAAATGAGATGGAAAATTTTGTACAACTTTTTTTTATTACGTTTTGAATATTTATCGAGAAAATACCCAAGTGATGAACTTATAAGCATTGGGGGGGGGGGGGGCGGCGGTGGGGGAGGTTGGACAACCAAAAATTGGCCAACTGATAAAAGAGAAAAAAATACTCATTTTTTCTAGTAAAAATTTGAGCTTTTTACGTGAAATTAAAAATTTCGTTTCCATGTTTCAAAAGTTTCTAAGTGAATTGAAAAAAATAAACGAATTTTATTTTTTTTGCTATGAGTGTATTTTATCAACTTTTTCATGAAATACCGCAGAAAGAGATCAAAATAAGACAACTGAATAAAAAACTTTTTTTGATGTTTGGATTTGAAAATTGAATTTCTTAGAATTTTGATTTTTTTGTGATGAGCTCATTTTACAGGGCGAAAGGGTTTTTCAATTTCTTCAACGGATGTGTAAAAATAGGGGTTAGATGGGTCAACTTGACCAATCAAAACTTTTTTTCATGTTTTAAATAAAAAAATCGAATATTTTCGCAAACTTTCAATTTTTTTAAAATCAAATTTACGAAATGACGCCGTCCCAATTTTTTAATATGTTGTTCAGCATAAAAAGTTCTCCATAATATATTTTTTTCAGAATTTTCAATAGTCGAAACGATATGAAAACTATATTTTGAAACTTTTCGAGCAGATTTTTCGTACGAAAAAAAGTGGCAACGCTGATTTTTATGATATCTCCAAGAAACTTTTCAAAACCCCCTAACTATTGGAAAAAGTTCCATTTTGGTAGGTATCATGGTTATCGAGTGATCCAAAGCTGAAATGGATGATATTTCAAGTTCACTGAAAACTTTGACACCCCCTAGCAGCCTTTAAAACAGAGCTAGAGGGCTGCGATTTGCACCATTGATTATCCCTTCAAAAGATCTTTCCACAGGAAAAATTTCAAAAAAATCGCCGACCCCCCCCTCCCCTTACCACTTTTTGGTCAAATTGACGTGGAATGACCCGAGTTTAAATACTTAATAAATATTTAGAAAGTTTAATTTTGATAAAGAAAAACCAACAGGCCCGAGGGAAGCGAGGGCTGAATTTTTTTATGTACCCAACTACCTCTACCTAGAATAGATATTTTCCAGGTGCAAAAATTCAGAAACACAACAACTGGCAGAAGATCTTAAAAATGTTCTATTCAAGTTCCAAAAAAATGGGCATATAAATCTCTTTATTGAAAGTAAAATTTATCAAATTCGTCGAGACAAAATTTCTGATTTTTTCAAGGGTTGACAACTTTGTGGGGAGGGGTCCACCCAAATCCCCTCCTCTTCCCATAGTTTTGCCTCTGCTGGCCAAATTAACCCACCGCAAATCTCAATTTTAAACTTAAAGCTTCCTAGGATTTTTTTTTCTCATAGATTCTTAAAATCCTGTCAAGGACGAATGTGTGACCTCAAATTCTAATGAATTTTTCCTTCAATAATGGTTAGAATCGACCATCGATGGCAAAATCCATTACATTGCTTGTTAAAGTATCGCATATATTTTTCGTTTAGCTGGGTTTTTTCCACAAGGATTATCAGATTACAACGTTGTTATCGAATTCAAGTTAATAAAATTTAAAATCGATAAGTAAAAACACTAATTCAGTGCGAGAAAATACGCAACGAAGACGCTTTCGAAAAAAAGAAACATACACACTGAATTAGAACACTGACATTTTGGCAACATCCTTGAGTATTATCATCCTCGTACATCTAGAAAATAAAATAGGAGAAATAAGACGTTCACTCTTATACTATTCATATGGTGCGTGAAAAGAAATATAATATCAGCGATGATGTTACAGCGCTAAGAGAAGAAAAAAAGGGAGGAAATTTCAATGAGGAGCGCATCTTGTGTGAAATTAACTTGTTAGAAAGTTACAAAAGTACTTCGTTAGTTTTTATTTGGTTGGCAACACTGCGAACAATAAAGAAAAAGGAAAAAAGCCTCCTAAACCTGAAATCCTTTTTGAAAAATACTTCTAAACCGTATTTCTCTATATACGCTATAGAAAGATACGAAGCTATAAAGTGAAAAAGTCGTAGTATATGGGAAACGAAGGCACCAGAACGAAACAAGATTGATTTCAGCTGTCAAAAGAAAAGATAAGAAAATTAAATAATTGTAATACTGTTTGCTTTGTAGATTGAAGTTGTGCCATTTTTATCGATAACGTTTCGTTTATAGGGAAGAAAAAGAGAAAAAAATTTACCTCAACGAAATAGAGAACTGAAAACTTTTACATGGGGGAATCACTCGAGTACCCCCTGTTTGTACGTGTAATATACACAGTTTCATCTATACGGAATTCATATCCCTATGTGCTTCCTATTTATGATGAAACTTTCCCCTACGTTAGTTGGTAGGTACGATGTCGACGTTCGCGACGTATTAAGATATTAAAAAGGTGAAATTGAATATCGGCTGATGCCAAAGAGTTAATAAATTTTTTAACGCCGGATTTTGGCGTATCGTTTTCACCTTTATCAGCAAATTAGTTGGATGAAAATCTGAACGTTGGGGAAACGCGAAAATGTGTGAAACGTTCGCTCTCAAAACCTATATTACCTTTTTGATGAGAAAACTTTTTTAATAGGCGGGTTCTTCGGTTAGACGTGACTGAACTACGATAATGAATATATGCATTTTACCAATATACATTGTGCCTACTTTATAGCTGCGTACTCGTATAAGTAAATACTTTATACCTACGATCGCGTACGATTTGGCGCGCAGTTTTCTTAATAAGCGTGACTTAAGGGTTATTGAGAAGTTGGTAATTAGTTTCGCTGTTTCGAGTGTAGGTATGAGGGGAAAAGGACGAGTCTTATGTGTGTGCGGAGGTGTTGGGGTGAAAAGTGCAGGCGTTGAAAGTTGGAACGAGATTGGCAACAGTAGTTATGAGAATCTGGTATTTTGCTGATTCGTAATGCGCCTAGATTGAACTGTGCTCTTTGGGATTATTTTTCGGGAGGCGAAAATAAAGAGGTTTTGATTTATGACTGTAAGTAATTAGTTGAATTTCCCTCGGAAATAAAGGGAATGCCCCAGGCTGTTGCGATTTATCAAAATTCCGGAATTTGGGCGGAATCAACTCACAAAATGCGTTTAAGGGTCCAAAAATTCAATTTCAATAAATTATAGACATGCCTCGTATTTTTTCATTGAACTTTGAAGACATCTGAGTCGGAGTTCTTTAAACTAAATTGGCCAAAATTTGGTATTTAGGTTTGCCCAATTCTCAGAAAGAGGTGATTGGGAGTAAAATTGATCCAAAAAGTTAAAACAGGAATCAATCGAATATAAATCAAGAGTTATCGTATATCAACACATCTGTCATCTACCCATCCAAAAATCAGCATTACAGAACAATTTAATATGTATGAGGAATTTACGTTTTCCTGTTTTTTTGACATTAAAAAAAATATGTCTTATCACCCCCCCCCCCCCCAACTACTTTTTCAAATTTATCACGTTGGGTGGTTTGTCGCAAACATTGAAGTTTTTGGAATTTTTTCAAATTTTGAAACATTCAACTTATAAAAAAATACAGGTACTTAAGGGTAGAGGCACCAAATATGGACCACTTTTTTTGAAGGATTGCCACTTGAAAACTATAGGAGGTAGAAACCTCCACAAAGGCTTAAAATTAAGTTCCACCCTTCCACTAACACTGTACAAAACTTCAGGGGTGAAGGTCAACTTTAAGTATGTTTTTTTCATTGTTGAGTGATGAGTGTCAAAATGACAGTTCGAAATTTTGGACGCCTAATATGGACCACCTATAAAATTTCAAAATAAACATACTTTCACATTTTTCAAAAGGTCATATTTATTTGTAGAAATGAACAAAAAAATTATTCTAAGCAGTTCAGGTTTATTTTGAATATTTTTTTTCAAATTGTTGAATGACGAGTGTCAAAATGACAGTTCAAAACATATTTTTACGTTTCAAAACATCATATTTATTAGTAGAAATGAAGACAAAAAGTATTTCAAGCATTCCCCTTCTTAGCGGCTGTAAAAAATAAGTAAAAAATTCAATATCACAGGTGGTCCATATTAGCACACCCCATAAAAAAAAAACTTTGCACCAAAAATTTCTGTACATACCCTCATTTTTAGCAAAAACTGATCAATTCAGCAGAAACTAGATCCTTTTTTAATATTATGAACATCAATGACATTTAAAAAATTACACCACATTATATTTTAATAAAAGTTGAAAAACACACTAAAAATTTTTTTCAGTGTCTCAAAACAGTGTTTTGTAAATTTCTCAGCAAGTTTTGACTTTACAGTTGTAATTTTTGTCTCATTCGTTTTTTTGATGAAAAACACATCAGAATACATTTTTTCCTGACAGGTCGCGCTAATTACCAACGAGAACGGGCTCTGGTCCATATTGCGGACTGGTCCATAATTGGTGCCCATACCCTTACCTACTCATTTTTCAACTTGTCATCTCAAATGTGCATATCACCTGCCTTGATCGGAAAAATCACTATTTTTGTTCAAAAATACTCTGTCTTTGAGAGCCCATATTTCCCCTCAAGGGACACTCTAGAACTGTAATTATTTCTGATGTGATATTAAATTCAACGTGAAAGCCTTCACCAAATTTGATTAAAATCCACCAGCATTTCTTTTTTTTTTTGCGATCCGACCTAATAGAAATAAAGAATGAACATACGGTTGAATCGCGAAAAAAAATGTTGGAGCATTTTTGACCAAATTCTGTGGAGACCTCACTCTGAATTGAAAGTCACTCATAATAAATTTACAGTCCTGTGGTTGTGGTATCTTTGGAGGCGAAATATAGACCCTCAAAAAGGAAGAATTTTCGAAAAAATTGTTGTTTTTTTTTCGTTTAAGTTCTCACCCAACCTGTTTTTGGAATAACGGCCCATGCTCTAAAAGGTAGTATTTGAGATTCTGCGTCGACCTAGGTCATGGCCATCAAAATCCAAGACCATTTTTTTGGTTCTACTGAGCGGTTGAAAATTTTTAATTGCTTATTTTCGAGTGAATTCATGTTTTGAAAATTTTTTCTTCTAAAATATTTCGCATCAATCAAACTAAAACATCGAAAGACGAGCATTCTAAAACTGGTAAAACATTTTGGTGTGCAATGGTGCCAATTTTTCGACAATTACCTACTCCAAAATTATATAAGTTTTTGGCTATTTTCCTCAATGTCTTGGAACTCGCAATGAATAATGACCAAAAAATCGTCTCCGGCGTTCCAAAATATTTCCCCAGTTTCAGAAATAATATCGTTCGTTGTTTTGGCTTAATTAATGTGAAATACATATTTCAGAATGAAAAATGTTCAAAAGATGAATTTATCCAAACTAAGCGATTTGCAATATTTTAACCAGTCAGTAGAATTCTAAAATCTGTCTTGGATTTTAATGGAGATGGCCTAGATCGACGCAAAATCTCAAATGTTGTCTTTTGGAACTGGACCATTTTTCCCAAAACAGGTTGGGTGGGGACCTGAGCGAAAAAACCATAATTTTTTCGAAAATAATCCCTCCTTGAGGGCCTATATTTCCCCTTCAGGGACACTTCAGGAGCTAAACATTTTTCTGAGTGGCTTTCAAATCAAAGTGAGCTCTTCACTGAATTTGGTCAAAATTCTCCAACATTTTTTTTTCGCGAGTCACCCTAATGTTTATTATGTCTATTAGGTAGGTCGGATCGCAAAAAAATAATGCTAGTGGATTTCCACCAAATTTGGTTGAGACTTTCACGTTGATTTTAATGTCACTCAGAAAAAATTACAGTTCCTATGAACCTTTGGAAGGGAAATATAATCTCTCAAAGACCGAGTATTTTTGGAAAAAAAAAATATTTGCAATTTTTTAACCACACCCTATAAGTTGGGTGAAGAGTAGAGCGAAAAAAACACTATTTCGAGAATATTCCCCTTCAAAGGACCTATTTCTCTCCTTCAAAGGCACCTCCAGAGTCAAATTTTTGCTTAAGTGACTTTCAACTCAAAATGAAGGTCTCCACTGAATTTGGTCAGAATCTTACAACATTTTTTCTCGAGATTCACCCGGTTGAACACGATCTCTTCTGTAAGACATTTTATATTCTATAAATCAGATGAATCACCTTTCGTGGACTATGACTTGAAAACAGAAGGAGTTGAGAAGACCTTGGGAATTTTTTATCGAAATTGAGTTTTGAAGAATCATAGATGATGATCAAAAAATAATCAATAGGTAATCATCGCACATGAAAATATATTTTTTGGGGCCATTCAAAACCCTTGATCCATAAATTAAGTAAACGACAAAAACGCAAATTAAAGTTACTTCAAGAAAACATCCAAAAAAATCGTACTTTTTTCAAAGTAGAATGAATGTAGTACTTATTATGAATCTACATTACAAGTTTCATATTTCCTTGATTGTTATTTAGCACTATTTGAAACCCAATCAAACCGAATAAATTGGAATGTAATAAGATTGCATTTTCACCTCATTTGAATTGAAATATCTCGTGAAGAAAAAAATGATTGCAGTTCACTGGCGCCAAGGTATCTACTTATTGCTCCACAATATGACTTGTAATTGGCAAAAAAAGCTCGCAGATTTTTACTCGTCTACAAACCAAGAAAAGAAATACAAGGAATCGATTTAAAAACGTGACACGTTTAAAAAGACAAATTTTGCCATTCCAAAGTAAACAAAGGTCTTGAATTTCAGCTCATTTTCAACACTACAACGAATATACGAATAGATATCCTTAGATATACATATGTACATGTGGTATTTCTACATGTCATCAACATTTTAGGAGACAGGGTTAAAAAATTTGCTCGAGAGGAGGAAAAAAATCAACGTTCAATTTGAATTCTTCGTTTCTCTAGGATCACGACGCGAGTTATATACTTAAGTAAATGATGAAACGTAAAATTTGTAGGTGCTGTACAAAATACTTACACAGAACACGTCGTCGTTGAAAAAAACCCTCGAGAAAAAAATCCAAACCCGGCATCAACAATGGAAAAAAACTCATCCACCTTTACCATATACGAAGATACGAAGAATGAAAAAACACACTCTGATTGTACAAAATGACCACAGTTGGTCTCTATCAAAAAACTACAGGGAACCGAACACGAATGTTTGTTATTTTTCGCTAAAAATCTTGGTACAGTTCCATTATTTGAGCCGGAAAAATTGAACCAAAAAAAAAATTATAACCAAGTTTTCCTATTTTTTTTTCTCAACAATTTTGCTCGATTCCTACTGTTCTTTTTCTTTCTTTTATTTGTTTCGTTTTATTTCAAAGGCCGAAACGCGTTCGTATTGTTTTTTAAATTTACGAACTCGAACGAAAACCCATTGAAAATGTTCATTTCTAATTTTTTATCATTTTCATTTTGCATCGTAAAGAAGAAACCTACCGCATTCTTTTCGCCTCGTTTATTCGGTATTCGCTTCTTGGGAAGCCACCAATAGTTTTCTCTGATTATCTTTTTTCTCCTTTGCTATATTCTTTTGAGAAAAAAGGCGCGCGCGTCATTGTTCGGACGTATAAATCGAGTAAGCGGAAAATTATTGCTAATTCGATGCCAATGATAGTAAATAATGGAATGGTTAATTCGCGATTGTTCTTTATTTCGGTGCGCTTTTTCAATGATTTAAAACTTTTGATTTTCTATAGACTAAATTATCATGGGTTTTTGAAAGCGGTGCCGATGTCGTCGTCGCCGCCGCAACGGTCAAATAGCTTTGTATAAGGCTTCGTTTTAACATTTTTTCGTCGCGAAATTAATTTATGTTTTGTAAATTCGTCGATCGATGTATCGGTGTTATAACTTCAAGGCCAACAAGGAACCATCTAAAAACTGGGACAATTTATATCATTGTCTGAGATTTCATTTCATAAAAGATCCAACGAGAAAATCTATACCTATTTATATACTAAAAAATATACATTTTTCACGCTTCCTATCAGAATTTTTCAACCTTATACGCGAATTTCAGAGAAATAATTTTCTTAAAATGAATAATACGAGCTACATACAAATTAAAAACGCCTACGAGTGAAATTTATCGCATAGCATGTTCCAAAATGTACAATTCCGAATGAAAATTACCTTAAATTTTTCGCCTCTCGAATAAAACAACCGCTACGAAATTCGATATAAGAAATCAAAAAAATAATAATAACGATGATAAATATCAAAACGACCGTCGAGATGAAAATATTCACAGTCCATAAATTTGAATACAATCCAAGTACGCGTATCTAGAGAGGTAGTCCGAAATGTACAGTGACTTTGTTTCGCTGTTAGGGCGAACATTGGTGGTGGGGAATCTTATTTTGCAACTTTCCGCCACTTTGGCTGCTGGTAACGAAATTGACTTGTATTTGTATTTTAATAGCGGCGCTAGTGGTGTTTAAATTGGAGCGGTTAGATACAATGCGAATTCTCGCAACAGCAACGAGTTTAATCTACCTTTTAGTCTTTTGAATTGGCGGTGTGAGCTGGCATGTGACGTGATTTTCATTACATATAAAAGCGACGAGTCATTTTGTAAATTTTTCTTTTGCAAAATTTGATCCCAGCAGAATTCTATCTCTGGGTTGCGAGTCATTTGGTAGTTTTATTTATTAGCCGAGATACCGAAAGGGAAAACTTAATGGGCTTTAAACTACGTTTCTCTGTGCGGCAGCTTTTATTTATGGAAATATTTAATAATTTATGTCGAATATAAAACCGCCATCGTCCAAAGTGAGCAGCCAACAGCTCATATCCTGATTTCATTCTTCACTTTGTTGTCTCTGCGTCGCTTCGGCTATTGCCGGTTACGAAATTTGTACCGGTAATTTGTCAATTCAAAGTAAATATTGCGGGTAATATTTTCTCCAGTAGGTAATACCGAGACCGACTCGGTACGAACGTCGTAGACGAGACGTGTAACGACGTTTTTATATATTTACATTTTGGTGAGGAAATTAAAAAAGAAGCTTTGTGAAGGTAAACGAAGCTCGAAGCAGAGTAAACAGAAATATCTAATTTCAAGTCGTACCTTTGCATTTTAATAAGGTTGTATCATATTTTCATAGTTTGGTTATATCCGATGTGGTTATAGATATTTCAACTCTCGAGAATTATTAATTTACTGACGAGTGATTTTCTATCACAAGTTGGCTTATCAGAAGTATTGCTTGAAGTGAGTGCATCATCTTTTTATAAAACGAATCTCTTGTAATGATCATAACCACTCAGTCTGGGGACGGAAAGAAATGTAAAAATTGTAGGGGTGAAATACGTAGCATTTTCAGGCACCATTGTCACAATTCTACGAGGTACCAAAATGATGAAAAAAACATGATTCGACAACATTTTTCACCTTAAATTTTTGATTACCTACATTTCATAGTTGAAAAATAAAATATTTGAAGCTTTAAATTTTGAATTTTTTGCCAAATAAAACAAAAAACAGCACAAGGAACGGATTTTAAAGGCAGAAAGTCATCGGAATAGATATTTAGTCATAGTTCACGAGTGACTGATCGACTAAGATAAGGAATTTATACTGTTGTTGTAGGCGGGTTCTGCGCCAGGAAGCTCTGAGATTGCTCGAATAATGGGGTTACCTTGAAAAGAAAAACTGGAGGAGGTGAATTTAGGTTTACGAGAGTTCTTTAATGGACTGAATATAAATTTGAGGTTTTCGGATGGATCCGATGCACCCTTTTCCCTTTTTTGTACACTCAAAAGCCCTTTTTCAGTATTGTGATTCTGAAAATACTTATTGAATTTTACGCGAATAATTTTTGTGAATAATATTCTTCTACAAATTTCTCACCAAATACGAGGACTCGGAGAAGTTCCTAATCCCGAGGAGAGTGCGATAATGGTCACTATAAAAGAAGGAGTACCTATTTTGAAATAACCACAATTCACGAGCAAAATGGTTTTTAGCTCATTTTCTTCACAATAGATAACGTATTCACCAATAGGATCTAGATTTTTGAAGCAAAATCCGTAAAATTTTGGAAATGTTTTTTTTTTTGGGTCGCTAAAGTCAAATTTGGCATTTATTTTACTCCTAACATCAAAATGAGTCCTCAATGGGGGGAGAGGTGGTGCAAAATCGAATTTCATAGCAAAATCCGTAAAATTTTGGATATGTTTTTTTTTTTGGGTCGCTGAAGTCAATTTTGGTATTTATTTTACCCCTAACCTCAAAATGAGTCGTCAAAGGAGAGAGGGGGTGGCGCAAAACATGAAATTTCGATAGATTCGAGATGGATATTGATGAAATATGTTTTTTTGGGTCTCTAAAGTCAATTTTAGCATTCATATTCCCATAGTTGTTATTTTCGCTTGAAAATATTTGTAAAAAAAAAAAATAGGAAAAACAGCACTCAAGTATGCAACTTTGCAAAGCAATTTTTTCAAATGGGGCAAGTTTTGGGGCAGACAATTTTTTGTGTATGTTTTTCTTTAAATGCCATAGTACCCCAGGGATGTGATATTTCCCACTGGTCTAGCTTGCTTGTTTTTTTTTTTAAATAAGAACTTTTACCTCAAAAATAACAAAAAAATGAGTTTTTTTGTGATGAGCAGGATAGAAACCAAAATATTTTTGAAAAAATGGAATCAACGATTTTTATACTCAAAAATGGCCATATTTTTATATAAATCCATAAATTTCAAAAAAAAAAAACTAAAATTGACATGTTTTACAGCATTTTGAAATTAACAGTGATTTGACTATTTTGAGGTATTCAATTCAATCATTTCTGTAGGCAAGCAAAATGATGGAAAAGTGTTTGAAATCACAGAAAGGGAAGTGGAATATAATGTAGAAAATCTCTACGTATTCGTATTCATCTTTTGAGACTTTTCTAATGTGAGGATTTTTTGAATTTTGACCGTTACTTCTTCATTTCGGACCACTGTGAGTTGTTTGTCCCTATTTGAAAAACTCCCACCATTTTTCATATAAAAGTACTAGCTCTCCTGGGATTACCGGACATTTCCCCGAATCCACTTCCCCGAAAGACATTTTCCCGAATGACAAAATCCCGAATTTTTTTATCCCGAATCCATTTTCCCGAATGCCGTGTACCCGAATCTGTAACCCGAACGTCCAAAATCCCGAATGCCCATATCCCGAATGCCTTCAACCCGAATGCATATATCCCGAACACCTACATCCCGAATGCCTCGGCGTATCCCGAATAATAGTACATTTACCATGGAAATAGAAATGATGAGGTGTAATGGTTACCTATGCCGTGTAAGCACCTTATGCTACTCATATGAAAATTGAATTAGGTACTGAGTTGTTCGTCCCTGTTTGAAAAAGTAATTTCCACTGCCCTTTCCTACCTTTTCTGACATACCTACCTGAAAGATAATAGTGAAAAATTTTCAAAAATGCACAAAAAAGCAGCATACAAAGGAGATCAGAAATTTGAGAAAGTGACAAGAAATGGATATTTAGTCATACTCTATGAGCGATTGAAGGATCCGAATGAGAAATTTTGGCTGGAGAGGAGGGTGGGTTTTGCGCCAGGAATGAAAATTCACTTTCAAGTGTCTCTAAACGAACAGAAAATGGAGTAGACCGTTCATTCTTTTTTTCTTCATGTTTGAAAAATTGATCTTTAAGTTGGAATTTGAAGATTGTAAACTTTTCGCTACTCTTCTCCCTTTTTTAACTATTAATTATTGCTGATTTTCTATTAGTAAAAATGAAATAATAATGTATCTGAAGTGTTATCAAGAGAAATTTCGTTCTGACAGAAGAGCGGGTTCTGCGCCAGGAATGAGAAATTGGACTTTTTAATCGTCGATGAACAAGCTAAGACAAACCGATCATTCACTCTTCATCTTCAAGTTGAAATTTTGAGATAATTCGTGGGTAATGAGTACAGTATCTGAAGAGTTATCACTCTTTTCGTGAAAAAATCAAGCAAAAAAACCGAAAAATTAGTGTTTTGCAACAACTTGAATTCGATGAAAATCGATTATCATGATGATATCATAAAAAATTTTCACATTTTAAATACTTATTAATGTTGGAATTTTCATCCTTTTGCCTCAGATTTGGACTCAGCTCATTTTTCTCTCCTCCTTCATTTTTTAAAGGTCATTTTTACAACAAAAATCGTTTTTTTTTTTCAAAATCCAAATGGACTACAATTTTTTACTTCTCAGTGTAAATTTAATTCGACTCTAAACCCATTTTTGAAAATGTTTGACATATGACCTTCATCTTTCGATTAGACCTCCTTGAAACCCTTTCATCCAATTTCATTACTTGAACCAAATATCTACTGCCAAAATGGGGGGGGGGGGGGCAATCATATAGGTATGGAACCAAGTATGATAGGTAGATACAATATCATCAAATGTTTTTAGACACGTGGAACATGAAAGTTACCTCACTCATTTGATGATATTTTTCACCAAATTTTCGACACTCGATCGCATAACTTTGCCTTCTACCTCATCCATCCCCTCCTAAAAAGTCGCATCTTTGAATTTTAGAAGAAATAAGAAGCTTTATTAATAAATTATTTTGTACGTACACGTGTACCATTCATTTCGAAAAGTTAAAATACAAAAACACCCTCAAACTTACATCACCTACCTACATTCTAAAGTGTATTAGTTTTCAAGGTTATGAAATATTTCATTTACCTATAAGTTGATAAGCGATGCCACAATAAAAGATAGGTACAACGAACAAACCAATTCGCTAGAGTTTCTTGGAAAGTAAAATCTCTTCGTTCTCCTTAACTGATCCAAATTACTTATTTGGTTTTATTGTACACGGTGTTTCAAGCAAACCACTGCCACAGAATGTTGCCAGGAGAACGGCTCAAAGCGAGGGAGAAAATGCTTTAATTATCTTCCCATTGAAATCAGTCACTTTAAAACGTTTAATAACTTTTCAACCGATAGACTGTTGCAAATTAAACACTTTCCTCGACACTTCGACTACACTATCTCTCTTTATATAGCTCTACAGCTATTTTAGAAAATCGATATAACGCCGGTTCAAAGTCAAAGTTGTTTTATATTACTTACGAGGCGTACTTACCATAGGTAAAGCTTTTGTTTACGCTCGGATGCTTCAAAACAATGCGTAAATTCTGTACGCTCTTGTGTCGCGTTTCCATGTACCTACTTGGTTTCATTTTAAATTCTAGGTAATCCTAATTGTGAAATGCTTATTTTGGTGTTTTCACTGACCTCTCTGAAGAATACGCCTGGTCTGGACTGATACGAGGATTTAATATAAACTGCTGACGACGACGTGAGAACCAGTTTAATGTAAGTATGTTAGTAGGTATAGGTAACGACTATATCTATCCGTTATGTTGGTATGGTACGTGCATATGCAAAGATCTGTCTCTAGTGTCTATACACAATCTCAGTTTGTATTTTAATAAAGCCAAGATATTCTACTGTGGCACTGTCGATGTTGTTCGTTCCGATGGCGTTTATTTTTGTACTCGTAATTGACTATACATCTACCTACAGAAATCCCGAACAGGTTAATTTCGATGCTGGTATATTATTACAGAAATTTGATACGATCTTGCTTCGATGGAAAACTCTAACCATTTAATTATGGAAATCCGAGCATAGAAACATCAATATCGTCACGTATTCACAAAGAAACTACCTACAAGCACAATCAATCTATCTAGGAAACCTAAATTTGCTTTTGCATCCTACATCTGTTTTTTTCTTCCTTTCTGAACACGTGGCTTGAAACAAAGTGATATTTACACTATTATATTAACATAAATTAGCAAAAAGCGGAAACTCTTACGCCCATTTTCTCGTACTTTTTCCTTTTTTTGAAATTAATGCGAAGAAAATATTCATAAAGAATATGGAAGCAGATTTTAAACTTTTGACTTTTTGGGTATTCCTCGAGGGCATGTCCGGATAAAGTTTTTAACATATTTCCTCTTGAATTCGAAATATCTACTTACGTTTTACTACGTGGAGAAGTATGTCTAATACTTCACGAAAAAAATATACTTTGTGAAAACTTTACAGTAGGTATTCGAAAATCGGGGTTTTGGGTAAATTTTTGCAGAAAACTCGTGTACCTATTTCATTTTGTCAAGTTGACCAATGTGGTGGTTTTTGTAGACTTTTAATATAATTATAAGAATCGATGAATTCGATTTTTTGGATGTTTGACAATATTTACAATCGAGACTTATTACGATCAATTTTTAATACCTATTTAAGGAGTGTAGTGATGTTAAAATACACTAATCTTCAAAATTGCGAGAATATTTTTGCATTTTTGCGCATAATCTTAGGTTAGGCTCGTACTAGGTCATAAACTCATTTATCTAACCAATTTATAGACTTTGGTTGCGCATACATCAATCATAAATAAAGAATTAATAACTATTCTATTCGAAATGGGGCAGAAAATAAGGTACGAGTATACACCAAATTCTGGCGTTTTTCATAAATGTACGTATCTGCTGAAATTCATTTCTCGATTTTAGGCAAATTTTTGAAATTTGTGGTAAACTTTCCACGAAAAAAAAAAATATCAAAACTTGATCAAATTAACGTGAATGGCTAAAATTTGGTGTACTTACACCTTACTGTCAACCTTCCGAAACGATTAGTGAAATTTTTGAAATATTTTTGAGCGTCAATCGAATTTTTGCACTTTCATTTTCAACTTTTCAAAAAAATTAAATGAATAATAAATTCCATAAATAGGATGGAAATGAAATTCAACATCACTCATACGAAAACTTGAGTTTACTGTCTTTGTGACCTTTTCGATTGATTCAGACATATTTTTTATTGGTTGAAACTATTCTCATTTTTGATCCTGACATTTGAAAACTTAGAGGAAAAAATGTTGAATTCCATAATCCTTACAAGAGAATCTCTTGAGGTGTCACACTCCGATTTGAACGGAACCGCGATTTTTGGAAAGGGAATAGTCTAAAAACCCCAAAACCAAATTTTCAGCTGCCCAAGTTCATTTTTCGATTTTTGGCGAATTTTTGAAAATTCAAAATTGACTGTTTTTGGCGATTTATGCTTTTTTAAAAAAAGTACGTACTTGATCAATAAAAATGGTCAAAATAAGTCCCAAAACTAATATTAATTACCCAAATCCAAATTTCACCATTTCCAGCCATTCTGGAGCCTCCAGCGCGATTTTTCAATTTCTCCAGAATTTTGAATTTGTTCCAGAAAGCGTGAATATGAAGTTGGGCAGCTAAAAATCGAGTTGTATATTACACTCGACTTGTTTAACAAGTTTACCTACATTTGAGCCGATTTTGAGAGTGACACCTCAAATGTGGCCTTTTGACCAGCTTTTTTCAAAATTAAAAAATCCAAAAAATCAAAAGCTTCCCGTTAGTGTGGAAATTTTCGAAATTCACGCGAATCGCTGTATATTGTCCAAAACTAACCCTCCAGATCCAAATTTCACAATTTCCAGCCATTCTGGAGCCTCCAGCGCGATTTTTCAATTTCTCCAGAATTTTGAATTTGCTCCAGAAGGCGTGAATATGCAGTTGGGCAGCTAAAAATCGAGTTGTCAACTTCATATTAACGTCTTCTGGAGCAAATTAAAAATTCTGGAGAAATTGAAAAATCGCGCTGGAGGCTCCAGAATAGCTGGAAATGGCGAAATTTGGATTTGGGTAATTAATATTAGTTTTGGGACTTATTTTGACCATTTTTATTGATCATAAGTATATGTACGTACTTTTTTTAAAAAAACCATAAATCGCCAAAAATAGTCAATTTTGAATTTTCAAAAATTCTCCAAAAATCGGAAAATGAACTTGGGCAGCTGAAAATTTGGTTTTGGAGGTTTTAGACTATGCTCTTTCTAAAAATCGCGGTCCCGTTCAAATCGGAGTGTAACACCTCAATTGTTAGGTATGTTTATTCCAGACTTTTAAAAATTTGAAGAAAAAAATAGATCAATTTCTGATATTATGAGAAAGTATAGGTACGTGATTTGCAATACTTTGGCTGTCTTGAACTATAAAAAAAAATTAAAAATTTCTGGCACTTTGATTTACCTACACTGAAGTAAACTCTCATAGGTAGATAAGATACTTGCACCAAGTGTGACTTATCAGACTCTCAAAATGACTTTCTGGCATTTCATGAGGCTTTGGTATTAAGCTTGGAAAAATGTTCCTAAGAATCCGTTGAACAACCGGACATTTGTCAAACTTTTGAAAAATTGAAAAATTCCTATCAAAGACATTTTTATAATCGACTTTTAAGCAAAAAACATGCATCATTCAAAACTTCATTAGGAGGAGAGACTTCATTTTGAAAATATTTCAGATTAGATGAAAAATATTTAGGAAAGAGCTTCCAAAAATATAACTTATTTGGACAAATTTTAGGTATGTAGTGGATTCCATTTTTCGGATTTCTTCATTTTTTCTGGTTGAGAGGGAGGGAGGGATCAAAAATAGGTAGTATTACGTTGAGGGAGGGATCAAAAATTAGTAGTATTAGGTTGAGGGAGTTTATGGTTGGAAGGGGGGGTCATTCAGTTTAGGTGTTAGTATGTGAACATAAATTTGTCTAAAAGATTTCGGTAAAGAAAATAGATTCACTTCGAATCATTATGAAATTATACATATTTCTTCATCGTGGCATTTTTACTACCAATCCATTTTCAGCAAATAAAATTTTGTGTTTTCAAAACTTTATGATAGGAAACTTGAAAGTTGAACCGGATCCTTTTAAAATAACTAAAATATTGACAAAATCTGGTCCTAATAGGTCAATTGAAGAAGTTGTATTATTGTTTTAATTTTTGCCAATCGCGTCGTTATACATATTCGACGCACTTCCGGCCGTTTCTTTTTTAATTGGCTCTATTCATCCACTCAAGGTCGAAATGAATCGAAAAATTACTACACTTTGGGATGTTTTTATTTTCATACTTCCTGCTGCGATATCGAAAAATTCGCCTGATTCGACTATCCTGCAGCCATTCTACGTTTCGCAAATTGCCCAGAGTATTTTCGGATTACTCGCACCGGTGCGGAAATTACGATAACAAGTTGTTGAGCAAATTGTTCGCAGATATTCAAGGTTGACGGTGGGGTGGTGAGGTCATACGTCGATGCGAGACGAATTGGAAAATTACATTTGACAAATTCGTATAGCCGAAAGAATAAACTGCATTTGAACACGAATGCGTTTACTTTTCTACGTTAAAATGTAGGTCACCTTAGTTTTGCCAGCGGAGTGGAGCGGCGCGGCGGTGGAGGCGAAGGAAGTTGGGTAGGAAATTGAATTGTTAAAGGATTCGTAGCCAAAAGCGACTGATATATCCATTTGTTAGTGGTACGTGTACCTTGGAAATAGAGAGAACAGTCTCGCTTGTGACACGCTTAATCCTCTGGTAACGTAATCGTTTAAAGATAAAACCTTCGTCGTATTCTACATGTAAGTAACTATGGCGTGTTAATACACACGCCAGCATTTGCCGAAAACGTTGGGTACCTTACCTAGTATAGATACCTACTACCTACTTGTGTAGTAGCGCAAGAAAGAAAATGATTTCCACTTTGATCCTATACACGTTCAAACTTAGCAATGTTCGGTTTGTCTCGTCTATATAGGTACCTATCTAAAGACTTGTAATAGGAGGGGGTTGGTAGGAAAACATCGACGAAAAGCGAAATTCTGTTAGGGTAAATCCCTGATACAAGTGTAACTGAATGCATCTTGGATGAGGATCGAATCTCTCGTCATTGTCTCTGCAAACTATTCAGCTTCTCTCAATTAGAATTCAGTGGCTGGATTTGCGCGCTTTTTTCGCAATAAATAACGAAGTACAACTCGTTTCACTCGCCAACTGATACACGCGGTTGGTTTTGAAAAAAAAGTTGAAATTAAACACATTCTAGTAAAAGTACGACGTTTCGTAGTATAGATTGTACATATGCTTGAGCAGCTGTTGTTGCATAGACGAGTATTTTGGCCCTAAATAGCTATGTGTTTTCTCTCATTGTTTCCTCATCGTCCTCGTTCTCGTATACTTTTGTTTCATCCTCCGCCCTTCTGCTCCTACTTTCATCGACTATCTTTCTGGCGCGATTATTAATTTCGTTAAACGTAGAAATTCGCACACAACAGCCAGAAAGTTTTCTATCGTTTGATGGAAAAATCACGTTTCATGAAGTTAAAAGTATGGTAATGTCGTTACACAATTAGAGATATTTTACAGAAGCAGACACAATGAGAGCGAAAAGTTTAAAATGCATTCATTTGTTAGGTTTAATAAAGCCGACATAGGAACACTAAATTCTTTCAACTTACCCAATGAGTTTAAAACGAAAACTTACAATTTCATAAGTTTGATTATTCAGTTAACTTCGAAAATATTACGTTTTAAAGGCACGCTAAAGAATTCCTTCCTTTCATAAAACTTTCACAAGATGGATATTTATTATTCAAACGATAAAACTGAAACACGTAATTTTCATGTTTAAATAATCAAGCTATTTAATATTCGCGTATACGCGAATAACGCCTTTCTTCCGTTTTGCTTCAGTCATCACGTTATCTCAATTCTCTTCTTGGCCTCCTTTTTCTCGACATTGGTCTTTTCATCGCCCCTTTCGGATGACCTTAATTGGCGATGGTGAATCTTTTCTCGTGTGTATAAATGTGCTCGTAATGTGATATTGAATTATTAAGGTGATACCTTCCTTTCTTTACTGTTCTGAAGTTATTTTTGCATTTTCTCGCAAATATCCTCATCTTCGCATTTACATAGCACCCGATGTTCCTATTAATAAATTTTTAAACAAAAATGGATAAGAACATAATTTTTTCATTAGGAATGAAAAAAAAAAGTTTTTTAGCACTGTTTCATTCAATTATTGGTTTTATTTTATTTGAAAGCTAGAAATGTTTATGCAGAATTTTTTTCTGAAAATGGACCATCAATCGAAATTTTAGAGTGATTGTTTTCACTGCTCTAATTTCAAGTGCAAAAATTAGGTATATTTTTCTTATCAACATTTTAATTTGGCCAGGAAGAAGTCGAGCCAAATCAACAATTTCGTAACGACTTTCCCAACAGAATTACTTTTGCTGAAAATAATCCCTCGAAGAAAACTTTTAAAACCTATCCATTTTAATCGGGCTGAAAAGACCGTTGAAAGAACGTGTCATCCTCAAATTTTAACTTGTGAAAATCTAAAAATAAAATTCTTTTTGAAAGTTTATCACTCAAATGAATTACAACTATATCCTCAAACCAATTTGAACATTCCAGCTGCGCTTAATACTGTCGTGATACCGATGATTCCGGGTGACGTTCAAAAATTTGGTTTTGAGTTGCGAATGAAAAAAAGTGCTTAAATACGAGGCACATCAGCTTATATGTATTTTTTATCCTTCATCATAAGGGAACTCCTCATGCAGAAATCTCCATTCGAGATTAAATTTGGATAGGTTCAAAGAGGACCTCAACAAATTTCTGTCTTCTCATTTTATGCTGTTGAAATTGTTTTATAGTGTGTGTAGCACACTATTTGTTTCACTTTGAGAAATGAAATTTCATTGGAAATGAATGTTCTCTTGAATTATCCAACCGTTTTTTGTACCTATTGTACAGAATATGAGAATCATCAAGGTGGAGGGTACAGATTATTATTCATTCAATTCGGATGGGTAATTGCTGAGTAATTGCAATTTTAATGTATAAATTCCTAAAAAATGGTAAAGGGGATTTGTAAACCACCTGCTGCTCATTGTACCCTGCTACACCACCAGTCTGTCAGCTGCGTATTTAAAGTTGGAGTGGTCTGGTGGGGCGTTTACCAAACAAATACTCCTAGGTATATTCTTTTAATGCCCTAACCCCCGAAGTGAACGCTTAGCCGAGTGGTTAGGGCATGTAGGTAGGAATAGGAATAGAAATTTTAGGGACTCAGGTTCGATTCCCCAACAGGTAGGTAGGTAGGTGACGGATTTTTCTTTGGAAATATTGGATAGGGAAATGCTTCGAAGTTGGTACTTGATGATGGTGCAAAAAAAATTTGAACCCTCTAACCCCCTCATTTTAATTTTTTAAAATAATTGAGTTATGAAATATGATATCATTTTCTAAAATTTTTCATTTAGTTTCAAAACAAATTTTATCATGTATTGTGTATTTTTGAATGGGATCGGTTATTGCTGTGCTAAAATAGTCAACATTTTTGTAAAAATTATCCATATTTTTTTCGTGTAATTTAGAGGCAATGCGAATTCTGAACATGTTTTAAGATTTTTAGAATCAATGACAAATTCTGAAAATTGATTTGAAATTTTATAAATTTAAAGACAACGGAAATTCTAAAAAAATATATGAAATTTTATCATTTAGAGACACTGAGAATTCCAAAAATTGATAAAAGTTCTGTAATTTGTAGATAATGTGAACTGGAAAGCTGATATGAAATTTTGTAATACATAATTATACATACTGAAGATAATGGGAATTCTGAAAAATTGGAGGTAATGTGAATTCCAAAAATTGAGGAAACGTTTTGCAATTTGTGGACAACATGAACTTAAAAATTAATTTGAAATTTTTTAGTACAAAGACAATAAGAATTCTGAAAAATTATTCTAAATTTGGTCATTTAGAGGGAATGTGAATTCTGAAAATTGGCTGTAAATTTCATAACTCAGCAGCAATGCGAAATTCTGAAAAATTATTTAAAATTTTCTCATTTAGAGAAGATGTGAATTCTGAAAATTTCTTGAAAACTTTATGAAATTGTAGCAATGCTAGATTTGGGAAATTGATTTGAATTTCAAAACAATGCAAACTATGAAAAACAACTAGAAATTTCTTAATTTAGAGGCAATGCAATCGTACAAATTATTCTGAAATTTTGTATAATTTGGAAGATATGAAAACACTGAAAAAATTAGATATTAATTAGAAGCAAAGAGAGCTTCAAAAATATTATTATTTCTCATCTCTGTGACATAGTTGAGTCACTTTATGCACTATACCTATGTAATAGCGATCATAACTGTTGAAAGGCAGCCGGTTTTTTGAATTTTTTTCACAGTTTTATTGTTTATACGATAGTTAAATTAAAAAAGTTGCAATATCTCTCCACCAAATCAACTCCAGCAGCTGAGGTTTTGAACAAAGGGTGTGTGTTGTCACCTCATTGACTGATGGATACCATCATTGGTCGAATCCAGTTCCGACCAGAAAATAATTTTTTTACATACTCAAGTACCTATGTGAAAACTAAAAAGTATTAAGCATAAAATTTAGTTCTTTTGGCCTTACTTTCTCCATTTTTTTGATTTTTATTCTTTTTTAATGAAAAACATCGACCAATTTCAACCATCCAACTGGAAGATTTTTTCTGGGCCTGGTTTTATCGCATAATTTTTCAAACGATGTGTTTCCACTTACCTAAAACAAAAAACAATAAAAAATGACATAGGTATTAATGAATAAGTATTAAATTCATAAATGCTTAATAATTGGAAAAAATTCGATTAGCTGAAAAACGAAGACTAGTTAGGAAAAAATAAGGAGGCAGGGTATACCAGATTAGAATACTGATGAAATTCTATGTTTTGGCGTGACATTTATGGGAGCAGAAAAATTGACATATTTTCGACTCTTATAATATTTTTTTCTTCGGGAGATGCTTATACATACTTGTTTGGTCTAGTTAGATTGTTTCATTCTTTTCTGAAACTTAATTAATTTCAGCATAAATTCTCTCCATCTTAAAATCAAAGTCATCATGTCACGGATGGCTTACAAGTTAAAACAGAGATACGTATGTAGACAGGCTGAGATGATAGGCTACGTTATCTTCTCGAACTTTGAACTTTTCAAGTTTCCAAAGACTGTCTTCCTTATTAGCTAAGAAGAACGTGTCAGAAGTTTCTCAAGTGCAGCTGTGGGCATATATTTCTCAAATATGACACCATTTTGATCGTCTCTTGCTGATTCTGTTCACGATTTTCAAACAATTTTCAAATCGATTTGGTAATTTTTTTCTATTATTTACAACGTTTCTTTTTTAGAATCGATGTGATGAATTTTTGAATGCATAGATGATTCAATTTTAATAATAGCTAGACTAGGTAAAGATTTGCATCCCTGTAAAATTGATTCAGTTCCAAGAAAATCGATTAAAAATAGTTCAACCTTCCTCCTACTCTTCTGCGAAAAATATTTAAAAATTCAGTACCTATGAAGTCGATAGTCCAAACTCTTATATGCACCATGAAAAACAAGTACCTACAGAAAACATCGTGTTTAAGAACTTTTTTCTTTTTTCAAAATTCTTGGCTTTGCACCTCTTCCAAAATTTAAATGTATCATATCGCCTTCAATTTCAAAGTTGGACTTTCATGTTTCATTCAATGTTCTGTCTCGTGATGCAATCATATTCAACCTAGGCCTATTTTAAATTTTTTTTTTTGTATTTATGCAATGATAAAATGAGGGACAAAAGTCTACAATGAACTAGAAGTTGTTATATGTAAAAGAGTTTTCGAAGTTCAATTTATGCTATCTGTGCATATTCATCAAAATTGTTATTGTAATCTTTGAAAATTCCTACATTCGCAACGTTTAAAAAAATACAAATCGATTTGCAAATATATCGCCTTAATTAATAAATCCATTAGGTTGATTAGCATAATCAATCAATTTTCGTCGAACATCGTCCGTCTGTTGGTTGGTAGATTTTCTCGTGTATTTTAAAACGCGAAAAATTCTTCCACTTCAAAACGAAAACAGCAATAAGAAGTTGCGAAGGGAAAACCCGAAGCAAAAGAGAGAGCGAATTGTAAACTAAAGTATCCAAAACGAATACCATTGCTATTCTGCGGAAAAAACAGCGACAAAACATTGATGCAAAAAAAAAGAAAAAGAGAGGGTTAGATTGGGAAAAGAAAAGTACAAGGCTTACGAGAATTTAATTTGAAAAAGGCTAAAAAAACACATTAATTCATCATCTCTTTTAAAAAAAAGAAAAAAAATCAATTCAAAGATTCGAATCGAGCGGGCGCGCGAAAAATAACACCAGATAAAGAAAAGGAGAGAAAAAATGTCAAAATTTGTCATACTTTTTGTGGGACGATTTTCAAGCAAATGGCGTTTGTATAGCCCTAGTTTTTTTTTCATCGTTTGCGAGGAAATATAGAGCATTTGTTATTTTATCTATTAAAAAGTTTACCCCACTTTCACTTATATATTATGGAAAAGGAAACCCTACATGGAGAATTCGGAAGAGCTAAAATAATAGTGATTCGAGTGATGAGTAAAAAAATTCTCTATTTCGGGGCATTAATCAAGATAAGAAACGTATCTCGTTTCGCTTTTTACGAAAATTAATTCATCTCACCTAATCTTTATTTATTGTTCATCTTGATTCGGTTATTTATGAAATTATACTGTATTTATACCCGAAACCGAAAAAAAAACCTCCAAAGAGGGGGTGGAAAGAACCCGAGAAGAAACACGACGACGATAGACAAGTGTGGGAAAAAAAGGTATAGCGGAGAAGGCCTTGAAAAAAATACGCAAAATTCCACCATAGAAACTTATCTACCGAACCCTCGGGAATTACATTAATGCTAAAAATAAACGCGCCGCGTTAAAACAGATAAAATAAAAAATAAAATAAAAAAAGGAAAAAAGCATACCTCTCCCTGCTTTGTCTCTCTGTATAGCTCTTGCTCAAAGCCAACCTAAACGAATTTCCTGACATAACCGCAAAAAAAAACCAATACCAGATTACCCTTTTGTAGCAAACATTGGCGCGTTGTGTGCCGGTTCGTTAGACGAATATGGTAAAGATAAAACATTCAAATACGTGATACGTTTGTTGAAAACCTCAAAACATTCAGTACGAGTAAAAGAAGTGTAAAATATTAATGCGAAAAATCGACGACGAATGACACGCGTATACCTCGACGACGATACACGATGGTGCTCGGCTCTTCATATCTTGTAATTTTACGTTACGTGATCGGCGACATGAGTACGACTTTTACGACGAATTTTCGCACGATTTATGCGCTAACGTTTGAAAATAAAAACGTACATTATTCGTATTTAAAGAGTATTCGGCCCTAGTCCCGTTTTTTATCATCTCATATCCGATGGCGAATTGTGAAACGGCAAGCACATCGTGGCGTCGATTGCATCACAAGTATGTGCGCAAAATTCCTCTACCTTATTTTCGTCGCCATTTTTATACACCCTGAAAACAATCCGAGCCTAGTCGAGCCGTGTTATTGTGTTACTTTTACCCGGTAAGTAGGTATACTATACTAACTCGTGGACCAAGTGACATTTTGCACCTCTCGTAAGCAGATAAAATATTCAGCGATATGCCAGCGTAGCTTGCGAGAATTTTAACAGACGAGAGATTGCATAGGCCTTTAGGGCGACAAGACGCGATGACGACGCGACGTACCACGTGTTTTGTTGGCATGTTTTTAAAAGAGAAATTATTCAAGATGAAGTGTCGAGTCGCGTGATTTTCCTTTCACCCTTCCATTTTCCTCGTTTTTTCCGATTCGATTTAATTAACAGTTCGTGAATGATAAACGAAAGTATGCTTGACTCGCGTGTGTACGAAGTAGCTACGTGATTCAATTATGCAATTACCTACTCGCTGAGAAATTCTTTCTATATAGATGGTGTTTATCGTAATTGAACATTAAAGTTTTACCTGCTTTATATCGGTTAACTTTTCCAAATTAATCAAGTGTTGAAAATGTATTCGTGACGAAGAGAGCGGGGGGGGGGGAGAGGCGGCTCAGGTGTTCCGTGCATTGAAAAAAATTGAATTAAAAAACTTAATTTTGTTACTTTAGGTAGTTATACACCAAGGTACGAGTACATACACAAAAAAAAATATATATCTACTACATAATTATAATACATACGTACGATTAATGTTCGAGAAAACTATAACGTAATCGGATTTTCTGTGGGGGGGGGGGGGTATGAAAAAAAACTGAAAAATTACTGGATAGCTAGCTGCTAAATTTGTATTGTGATTGATAAACACTGTTTCGGATTTTACTCTAAGAATCAAGTTCAACCGGGTTTCAGCGCAGAACCTCCCATTTGTCCAGAAGGCTGCAGCAGGTTATTGAACAAAATAGCTCAATTTTTCATTCCTGGCGCAGAACCCGCTTACTTTTTTGGTCAAGATTTTTCTGCAAAATGCTCATAGACCCTCGTTAATTAGCACTACCACGTAGGTTATGACATTTTTCTGAATTTCAAGATTATGTGGGGGAGAGAGGGAAGAGGTACCGGAGATTTCCTATATACATGAAAACTTTAAATTGAGATTGATTCCTTAGACTCCGAGAAAACAAAAACGAACGTCCCTCTTTCTCTCCTTTTCCTTCTGAGCCAACTGGAGATAGAAAATATTCACTCCTGGCGCAGAACCCGCCTACCTTTCCGGTCCAAATTTTTCAGGACTGTATTTTAGCCATATGTAGACTTTACTAAATATTCACTCTTAGTATTTTTTTAAAAATTTCTCATCCACATCTTTGTGCTTTTTTTCTTGTTTTTGTTGTCGTTTGTTAAACTGTTCAGATATTGAATTTTGAACACACACTCGGAAGCACAAGTTAAGTGAATATAGATTAAGAGCTCAATTCCAAAATGTGCTTTGTCCAATTTTTTCAAAAATGCGTTTTCAGTGAATTCCGTTAGATGGGACTGTTACGCAGTTAGGTAGGACGTCAGATAGCCGAAAATTCGTTTTTAAACGCGCTATCCAGTACATTGAATGCAGAATTTTATGTAAAATTCGTTTTATTCAACACTATTGAACCAACCTACCACTCCAAAATGTGCCAAGTCCAACTGGGTGCAGTAGTCTGTTACCTAACAAAACATTGTACCAGTCCAAAACGTGCTAAATACCACATTTCATCGTGATAATTTTGGAAAATAATCTGTATGCAGTGCCAAAACGTGCTTAGTCCCATTTTTGGCGACTTCGTACACAGATTAAACAAATAGGTGTCATTTTGAAAAAAAAAAATTGCAGGGAAAATATTCGAAATACTTTACACTACACTGTCTGATATTGAAAATTGACATTAAAACATCTTTGTGTGTTCACGAATTTTGTTTTTGATTTGCCAAAAACAAAAATCTGGGACAAAGCACATTTTGGAATTGAGCTCTTCAGATGTATAATTTTCATTTTTTTTTTATCAAATTTGATGTGCGGCTAGCGCTCAAAAAACGTGAATCGTTCGGAATAAAAATACAAAAAAGCCCGAGGTGGGCCAGAAATTTAGAAAGTGACTAGAAATAAATATTTAGTGAAAGTTTTCGAGTGATTAAAGATGGTAGTGTTGAGATATTTAAACAGAAGATGGTGGCGGGTTCTGCGCCAGGAATGAAAAATTCAAAATAGCAAAAGAACAAACAGTAAAGAAAGGGGGCCTTCATTCTACATTACTTTGTGTTTAAAAAAAAACTGTATTTCAGTTTAGATTTGAAAGTTGAAAATTTTCATACTTAAACTGTTTCACTAACCTTCACAGTGGGCTACAGACAGACCACCCCCCTCCCCCTAAAATGGCGATAATTAGGATTCGATCCTCATCGATGTGCAATAGTGCAATATGTCGATTGATATGTTTTCGAGGTTGTAGAATTCGAATCTGTAGTTATTTTTTTGTAGGGGTGTGGGGGTGAGGCGTAGGAAGGGGGAAAATTTCAAATTTTGCTTACATTAGACTGTAATATGTCGATTAATATGCTTTCGAGGTCGCAGAGTTCGAAATTTGGAATTTTTCACCTCCTCACCCCTCACCTCCAACCCTTCCCAAAAAATAACTAGGTACAGATTCGAATTCTACAACCTCGAAAACATATCAATCGACATATTACATACATGATAATATATAAGAAAAATTTGAAATTTCCTCCTCCCCACACCTCACCTTCTACCCCTACCAAAAAACTAACTGCAGATTCAAACTCTACGACTGTACGACTTCGAAAGCATATTATCAATGAACATAGCTTACTACAAGATAAATAAGCAAAATTTGAAATTTTACCCTCCCTACGCCGCACCCCCTCATCACTACAGAAAAATTACTACAGTTACGAATTCTACGACCTCGAAAACATATGAATCGACATATTGCACATCGATGAAGATCGAATCATAATTATCACCGTTTTAGTGTGGGGGGGGGTCTGTGACCCACTGTGAAATTTATGAATTATGAAAAGTAGGTATTGTCAAATATGTAGATTTTTGATATCAACTTTACGAGTGCGTGAAGAGTAACATGGAAACATTCGACCTACCGGTAGGCGGGTTTTGCGCCAGGAATACAAAATTGTGCTCTCAATTACTTCGAAACGAATGGCAGGGTAAGAGAAAAATTCAGTCTTCTCTTCCTAGGTTTGAATAGAAAATATCCGTGTTCTAATTTGAAATTGGAAATTATTTATAAAGTTTGAGGATCTTGATGGAGGATTTTGAATTTTCAAACTATTACAATAGTACCTATAAAAACAACGTGACATGGTAATGAATAGGCCAAATTGTCATTTTATACCCCAAAGAGTGTTGTTTTTGGTTGCAATGCTGCTACAATTGCGTTTTGAAGCCCAATTTTTGATTCCAGTGAAGAAATAGGTACTTGGTAAAGTATGATTTTAGGGCCATCATCACAATCTTACTTTTCTCTGACGGAAGAGTATGATCTCATAAAATAGATTTTCAATATTTTCAGTTCCATCTGAGAAATTTTTGGTCAAATGAGACAAAATTTTGGAATTTACCTATTGTACGTGAATATTTTTAGTGTGAATACTCCCAATTTTTTGGGGATTGTTATTTTCCACCTCGTGGCTGAAGAGTGACCTAAAATGGTCTTGAAATTTCAATTCAATTTATGTATTCAAATTTCCAAAAATACAAGTACCTATCCAACGAATCATTTGTTTGTATTTATTCCTACCCTTGTAAAGATTTTTATTTCACGGAATCTATATAATAATGTGATGTTATTCAAATCAATCCTTAAAAAATCGTAGGTATTTTTAAAATTTCAAAAAATTGATGGAAAAATGATTTTTTGAAAAAAATATTCTTTTGAAAACGGTTACAGAAAATGTTCTGCGTAGGCTAGGTAGGTATTTTAAAATTTCTGATGCTTTGATGTTTAAATCAATAGGTATGCCTCGACTCTACAAATGGAAAAATTTTTTATTTTAATTGGGAAGAAATTAAGATTTATGAAGATGAATGACTTCGGTAGAGAAATGTACATAAAACATTTAATTACAAATTTTAAACTTTTACTTGGTTTGAGTCAACTTTTTATGAAGATTTAATTTTTGTCTTAGCTTTCTCTACTTCCAAAATATATTTCGACAATGATCTCCCGACACGTCCCTTCGTAATTTTTTTTCGGAAATTTAAACGTATCCCCCAATTTTTTCAGATTTTCAAAATTCAGACAAAACACTGTAAAATTGTATTTGGAAGTGGTTTTATAGCAGATGACTCCCCTTTCTCCCAAACGTTGAAAAATTTTGAAAAATTTTACTCAACGTCTTCGTACATCAGTACCTACACATAATGTAACTATATTGAAAAAAAAGGGTAAATATGGCATGAAGTTGAGAGTCGATTGTAAGCTTTATTGTCGGCACTATCAAAGGGATAAAAAGGCTTTTAAACTCTTTCAAAGATGAAAAGAACGTCAACAACTGAGAGAAAGAGTAAAATTACTCCTTTACCTTCACTGTTGCACGATAATTATGAGAACACATGCTCGCCGGATAATTAGACACAGTAAACAAGAATCATGGCACTCATTCATCTCAACAATCAACTCTAAAACTCCAATCAAAGATTTTTGGATAAAAATCAAAAGAATCTCTGGAAGAAGTTCATTTTCTCCTATCAGTGCTGTCAAATCACCATCAGGCAACCTAGCTTGCTCACCATCAGAGATTGCTGAAATTTTGGCCAAAAATTTTGCGGAAAGCACTTCAAATAATAAACTTCCTGCTGAGTACCTGACATCTCGAAAAACTCAGGATTTTAATAACCAAATTTTTGAAGAAGAAAATTGCAACCTTGAGTATAATGCTAACTTCACCATTCTAGAATTGAAAAATGCAATAAAAAAAACAAGGCATTCATCACCTGGTCCAGACAATGTTCATATTGAGATGTTAAAACACATGAACACAGATAACCTACAAATTCTGCTAAAATTCTACAATGAAATATGGAATATACACAAGGTACCTGCTTCATGGCTCGAATCACATGTGATACCTATACCAAAACCTGGAAAACCTACATTAGAGCCAAACAGCTATCGCCCTATTGCCCTAACCTCAGTTTTATGCAAGATACTGGAAAAAATGGTAGTTGTTCGATTGATGGATCATCTTGAAATAAAAAACCTGATTGATGAAAACCAGTGTGGATTTAGAAAAGGCAGGTCAACTTTGGATCAGCTAGTAAAACTACAACAAGAAATCTTGGATGGTTTCACAACTGGACAGTATACAGCTTGTGTTTTCTTTGATGTAGAGAAAGCGTTTGATCGGATACCAAAACAAGTTATTATGAATTCGTTGAAAAATCTCAAGCTCAAAGGAAATTTACCTCTTTTTATATCATCATTCCTGAGGAATCGAACTTTCAAAATTCGGTTGAACACAACTTACTCTGGAGCTTATACTCAAGAAATTGGCACACCCCAAGGTGCAGTAATCAGTCCCATATTATTCATACTAGCAATGAATGATATAAAAAATGTGATACTCAAACCAGTAAATTACTCACTATTTGCTGATGATTTGGCGATCTTTGCTAGAGCAAAATCAATCAACAAACTTCAAAAAAGTCTCCAAGATACAATAAATCGTCTACAGAGGTGGATCACTGAAAAAGGACTGAGATTTTCACCTGAAAAAACGGTCATTATTAACTTTCATCGCAAACGTGGACCCATACAGAGTATCAACCTTCAAATCTACAATACTGAAATCACAAGTACTCCTGTTCACAAATTTCTTGGACTTTACCTAGATGAACGTATGAACTGGAAGACTCACCTCAACTATGTTAAACAGAGAGGAAACAATGCTATCAACATTCTAAAAAAACTCAGTCACACCAGATGGGGTGCAGACAGATGGGCATTATTACGAATATATACAAGCCACCTCCAGTCCATTATTGACTACGGATCAATTATCTATAATTCAGCTGCCAAATCAGACCTAGATAAACTAAATTCCATCAGAAATCATGCTCTTCGTCTCTGTGTAGGTGCTTTCCGCACAAGCCCCATCTCAAAACTTATCACAGAAATAGGCACCACCAGTCTGCAAGAAAGGAGAAACTACCTTGCTCTGAAATACTATCTCAAGATTGCCATGAACCCACACCATCTGAATTACTTCAAGATTTTCCATTCAAGCCTTGAAAGCCAGTATTCTACTTACAAACCATTTGGAAATCACACTAGAGAACTGCTTGCCTCCTGCAATATTGATTCTGCCAACTTGAATGCTATCAAAGAAAAAACTCAATTGTACAAAAACATCATACCACCAAATCCAGTTACCTCATATCGCTTAAGCAGGAGAGAAGAAGTAATTTTAGCTAGAATCCGCATAGGCCACACCACATTCACACACAGCTCACTCTTCTCAGAAAAATCTCTGAAAAAATGCCCAACCTGTGATACAGATGTAACCATTCAACATATACTGGACTCATGCATACTATACAAATCAAAAGTAGAAAATATACTAGGCAGTGACTTTAAATATGCTCATCTAAAAGCTGATAATGAAAATCTGTGCCAGAAATTGTTCATTTTTCTAAAAGAGTCTAACTTATTCAATGATATTTAAACACATTATTTTTTCCTTAGTGCTTTTTCTCAAATTTTTTCAATGTTATTTTTCTTTTGCATGTTATATATTTCCTATTTATTTTTTCATGTTATATTTGTTGTTATATTGTTGAATGTATTTGTAATCATCTGTGTAAAATGAATTAATATTTGTAATCTGTGTCAAAAACAGCAGACGCAAAAAAGCCTAAGTTGCTGGGCGTCTCTAAATAAAAATTTATTCATCAATTATGAGAAAAATCTAGCATCAGGCAAGGCAGGCACTTCAAAAAAAAGAGAAAAAAATTAACCTAATGAACCATTTGTCCGCAACAATTCCGAATGATTACGTGCTTTAAAACATAATGAGTTAATTACAATTGAAAATATGTAAGTACTTATTACAGCTCTACCACCATCGTTTCGTAATTCCTCGTATTAAAATAAAAAATAAAAAAAAACCAAACCAAAAAAATACCCTAAAAACAAATCCGATTGCGAATCGTCTGAATAAATACTCGAGAGAGAAATCTACACGTAGAAAAAGACTGGGAAAACTACGCCGATCAATGTTTTTGAAAATTTTGGCACAGTTCAAAGCGAAAAAGGAGAAATTCGTTGCTAAAGAAAAACATTTAATGAAGCGAAATAAAATTATCTCCGCTAACATGTCCTTATTAACTGAAAACTTCACAATACCAGGGGTAAAAATTCAATCAAATCTAAGCGCTAATGATGAAAACACCAGCAGCGAAAACCCTCTGCCTAACTTTCTCGTTGGAGGAAAACCGTCTGCGCTGTTTTTTTCTCTCTTTTCCACTTACTTCTTGTTCATCTTTGCCATTTCCAGTACCTAGCACCGGATTCGAGAAACTTTTGATCTTACCTATTCGAGCCCGTTAGTGTATCTAGGGGTTATAAAATCTCCTAAATAAGTCTGCAAAGCCAGTAGTATTTCTTTGGAAAAGAAGTTTGTAAAATAAGGTTTTTTTTCGGCTGCACCTCGCTTAAGCCGAAATTAATTGGGGTGAAAAATTTCTACTTTGAGTTGCTTTTTCTCGCTGCCTCTACGTGTAATCTACAGTCTATTCTATAGACATATCTTCCCAGCTAACCTCGACACATCGAGAAATTTCTTCAACCTTCGTGTAACTTTTTGCTCTTTCGACAAAAACTCGATAACGTTTTAATTACCAGCGTAAATTCGTCCTATCGCCGAAAACTTCTCTTAGACTAGTTATCGAAATGTTTGTACGAGGAACAGGTAGCGGGGTAAGTTGTATACACATTGACGCGCACGTTTTACTAACCATGTTAATAAAATTGCATACGTAAACGCCGCAAATAACTGGCAGTAGTTTCGTAGCTGGAAATAGTAAAGTAACGTAGTTATAACAGTCGACGCTACGAGCCACAGACACACAAAGATAAAAGACTTCATAAACAATACAACGAAGACATTTTAATACGCATTTGCTCCTCTGTAGGTACTTTACGCACACAGACGCGACCAAGGAGAGACGTATCTTTAATAAAGATATCGCCTAGCACTCCATTGTTTGCGAAGAAGCTCAGTCGACCACACCACGTCTCGTTGCGTCTCCATCGGGTAAAAATAAACCGATAAATTTTTTACCCCTCAATATAACGCCTCTTGTACGAGTATTATACGTGCTGTGCTCGTGCTGCCGCTGTTAATTAAGAAAATTAAGTGGAAACTATCGGACGCATATATCATCTCGGCGACGCGACGACCTGCTTTGTGGTAATTTTATCGTCTCTGTTTTGCCGACGACGAACACGAAGCCTCTTCTTGTTCTTCGTTCGCCTATCGGGTCTCCTTTTTTCACGTCTTTTCTTCACTTGTCGATAATCGCTAATTAAGAAAACACGCTCGTCCATTCTTATTAATAAAGAAAATAGATCGTAATTTAACGTATTTGTTTTTTAATTAACGTCACACCCCGACGAGATTTTCTAATTTGTTATGTTACTCGTACACCACCGTCGCTAGCGATATTACACTTTACGTGTCCCCGAAGTCGATCGTCGTAATTCTTTTTAAACGACGACAGCGTGAAATAGATACTAGAGGTTTGGCGTCAATTTACTATTCATCGATATTGGTTTAGTTTTAATATACTTCTGTGTACTTTGGATGAAAATTATAATCCCTGAATGGTATTTAAGTTGAAAAAAAAAAAAAAAAAAAAACAGTCTGAAAATCCCAAAATGTATTCTAACCTACGAACTACGAACTGGAAAATTTCTGATGCACATACATATTTGTTGTTGATCACGAGTTGGGATCGGAGTTCGCAATAACTATATACTCGTATAAAGGACCAGAATCAAGAGTAGGACTTCGGGTTCGGAATTTAAAGGCTTAGGTTAAGAACCGGTTAAAGATCAGGTTCAATTTTTAAATTTTTTTGGTAATGAATTTGAAATGAAAACGAAACAGATAATTTATAAAAGCATTTATTTCTCTTATTCCTTCAAAAAGTCAGAGAAATTTTTTTAAAAAACACAAAAAGACACATTTATGATAGTTCAAAATTGATTCAAATTTTATGTTCACCAAAAATATCCTTCCCACTATTCATGATGGAGACCCAGGCTAACAACTTTACAGGAGAAAAAAAATATGTTGTTGATGGGGCCAATTTTAAGCTTCGATCAACAAAAGGTACATATTATGTGTAAGTATTCCAATGATCCATCTTGATGAAAAAATGTTATTTTAGTGTTGGAGGAAACATTTTACCATGCCTCTTTTTCCACTGTACCAGAGAAGTTGGCTCAACAGTTATCAATTTACGAAGTAGGTACAGAAATATTGAGACACATTATGCCGCAATTTTCAACAAAAAAAAAAATCCTTTGCTTTTGCAAAGTCTTAAAATTTTGAACAAATCATTTAAAAATATTACTTAATCATTTTTCCATTTTATTTTTTTCTACTTAATCTAAAAAAAGTCAAGGTTTCAATGGTGGCCAATGGGCTTGAATAAAGATGCAGAAAATTTCAAAACTTTCCCACTCTCAATGGAGCCAGGATGAATAATTTTCAGAATTCTTGAAAATAATTAGGTAGTCATTATTGATACTTTTAGTTTTTTCTGAATTTTTCAAATTTCATTGGAGATTCAAAACACTCAACAGTCTACAAAAGTTGAAAAAATCAAAAAATTGCACTCAGTGGTTCCATAAAAATAATGTTGCTAAAGTTTTATCCAAACCACCTCTATTTTTATGAATGTAGTTTCATCATTTTTTTCTGAAACTTGAAGGGTTGTTTCTTGGTATCTATTTTAAAATCAACTAATGAGAGCAAGACGTAAGCGATTGATGATGGTTATAACTTGGATTGGTGTTTTTGGGAGTTGGTGAGTTGATTCCCAAAATGAAAAAAGTGTCCGAATTGATTCCCACCTTTTCTTTTCACATGTCCGAATTGATTCCCACCTTTTCTTTTCACATGTATGAATTGATTCCCACCTTTTCTTTTCACATGTACGAATTGATTCCCACATTTTATTTTCGAGTGTACGAATTGATTCCAGCCTATTAGCGTTACCCAGGAGATATCACGAGGAGGTTGGCTCAAAATCACTACAACATTGCAAGTTGTTTGGAGTTATAAGGGTACATCTCAAAAAACTGTACCCTTTTTTGAGCAAATTTCGTACATACAAAGTGTAAACAAACAGTTTTGATTGTTTTGAATGTTTGTCAGATAGAAATAGTCAGAAGAAGTGCATTTTTTTATTGGTTTGTACCAAATGGAAAAATTTTTTTAAATTGATCACTTTTCAGAAGAATGAATTTGCACATATTATGAAATTTTAGTTTTTTGGGAAAAACTTAAAAAGTAAACTCTCTAGAAAAAAACTAACGACATTGTGTCCATTGGAAATTTAATTCTCTACAACTTTGTTAACATGAAATTTTTTTGGACGCTTCCTTTCGTCTCCACATCAATTTTAATGAAAGGTTATAACTCAAAATGTTTTCCAAACATTGAAATATTTCCTCTTTAAGATTTTATTTTTCAAAGTGTTCTGAAGCTAATTGAAGGTAGGATACCAGATCATTAAAAAGAGGTCCTATTCATTCCTCACAATTAATTATAAGTTGAAGAAAATAATGAATCAAGTTTTAAAAAAAAAGAAAATCAGTCTCCTGTAAAATTTCACTTTTTTGAGATGTAACCTTATTACTCCCAAGGTGCGAAATGCAATCAATTCATTCATACGCAATAAAAAATTACATGGGAATTACCTAATTCGTACACTCTAAAATAAAAAGTGGGAATCAATTCGTACATGTGAAAAGAAAAGATGGGAATCAATTCGTACATGTGAAAAGAAAAGGTGGGAATCAATTCGGACACCTTCATTTCAAAAAAAATCAAACGGGAATCAACTCACCTACAGCCGTGTTTTTGACTAGATTGGTGTTTCTGCAAGCTTGGCTTCCTCTTCGTCCACTTCGCTGCTGGTATTCTTCGGCGTTGGTGGTTAACTGCATGCTTAGCATCCTCTTCGTCCACTTTGCTGCTGGGTTCTTCTTCAATGGTGCATTGATTTGCAAGTCAGGGGTAGCATGCCTGGCCCACACACCTATAGACACATGTGTCCTTGATAGGCCACATCTCACTACTAGCTACCTCCTGCTGCATTTTGATACTTGATCATGCAGCATTACTTTCGCTTTGCTGGTGTGTCTCCACAGTTAATGCTTCACTGGCGAAGACTAAAAATGGTCTGCCTCCTTGTCTGAGCAAGTTGGGCAGTTCACAGGGCCATTTGTTTAACATCAGGGCCTGCTTGAGCGGTCATGAGCTTTGTTATGTCTGGGGTACCTCCACTCGATGTGAGGAGTATCTTTAACTTCTCCAGTGTCACATCTCAAGCAGGTAGGAGAGTCCCTCTTCTTGGGCTTTTCAAATAGGTACTGACCTATGTCCCCGTGCTCCGTCAGCAACTGTGTCACTTACATATTGACTACCAGTTCATTACGGATAGTGGTGTCAAGTATCATCAAAAAAAGGTATCGATTAGTATCGAATGACTCTCCAAAAGTATCGATAAGTATCAATACTAATTGATACTCCCAATTTTTCACACTTTTGCCTGTGTTTTTTTTTTCACCATGGGCCATGGCCCAGAGGAGAAAACGAAAAATGCAATGACAATTTGACAACAGCTGGAATTTCACAAAAATTTGAACTTTTTTTGGTAATTTTTGTTTTTTTCATGCTTTTACTCGCATTTTGAGGAGATTCAAACGATATTTTGCACCATTTTTGCTAAATTTTAACAAAATTTTGTATTCGATACTTGCTCAAAAAGTATCGATAAGTATCAAATACAGCCAAGTATTGATACTATCGATATTTTTTGACACCACTAATTACGGAGTCTGTCCCAGATGTTGGCTTTAAATCTTTTTGTCTTAAGCGCTTCAGAGTCTGTCCAGTCCACCTGCCATTTATTAATTGAGAGGTTGAGTAGATACTCTTTCCTTTTCCTCTCAACAGCCTTCAGTGTGGTGGCTGCAGTAGCGCATACTGTTTTTGCCAATCTATGCCAGCAGCACAGTGGATGAGGAGGAAACTGAGCTGCTACCCCATGGACAGAAAAGTTACCTTTTAGTTTTAAGTTATAAGAAGAATGTTATATTTTGTTTCATGTTAGAATTAGGTAAGTTAAGTAGTAAATATATGACCGGCAATGATCCAAGTTAACAATTTGAAAATAAAACAAGGTGCGTTACTATGATGAGCCATCAAAAAAAGAGAAAAGTCTCAAAGTTCATTTTTGGCCTCTTTACATTGGCTTGAAGTTTCAGGAGGAAATTGAAAAATCGGTGGAGGCTCCAAATCGGCTCAAAACCAGTGTTGTTATACCGGTATTACCAGATACCAAAATACCGGGGATTTGTCCCAGTATTGGGGCGGTATTCCCAATACCAGTGGTTACCAATGGGAACTGGTATGTCTTCCCGGTATACCAATACCATATACCGGGAACAATTGGATTTTTCCCAGTTTACCAATACCGCATACCAAGTTCTGTAATGAGAGTACCAGATACCAAGTACCAATACCAATGGCAAAATCATAGATACCAAATACCGAATACCAATACCAATGCAGGGAACATGAATACCAAGTACCCAATACCACATACCAATACCAGAAACTCAATATGGTATACCCATTACCAAATACCAGTATCAGATATTAACTGCTGCATACCAATACCGCGTAATTTACCGGTATTTTACCGGTATCCGCAATGTAATGCTTAAAAAATTTTTTTTTTTTGATATTTTGGAATTTTTGAAGGGTGTATGGTGCAGGTGGGGCTTGTATTTCACTCGAGAGAGGATAAAAGACAATAAAAAATTTTAAAATTAGATTGTGTACTAATTATTTCATAAAAATGCTGGTAAAATTATTGCTAGAGATGCTAGAGTGAAAATTTTCAACAAAAAAATTGGTTTGCAAACAAAAAGTGCTTCTATTTGTATGTTTTTATTGAATTTTCGTCATCTAGAGGATCCCTCTCCACCCCAAGTCACTAATTTTTGAAGAAAAAAAAATATTTGCCTCACTATTACCAGACCGGATACCCAAAAACCGGGGATTTGCCGCGGTATTGGGATGGTATTCCCAATACCAGGAGATACCAATAAAAAATGGTTCATCTTCCCGGTATACCAATACCATGTACCAGGAAAAATTGGATGTTTCCCAGTGTACCAATACCGGATACCAAGTTCCACAATGAGGGTACCAAATACCAAATACCAATACCTATACCAAAATCATAGATACCAAATACCAAATACCAATACCAATACCACTATTTATCTATACCGATACCATATACCAATCCCCAATACCACAATTCAACAATACCGATACCATATACCGATCCCAATACCACAATTAAATTTTACCAATACCATGTACCAATCCCAGTACCACAATTTTTTTTTGGTATACCAGTTTACCGCGGTACATACCGTGGTACGGTATAACAACCCTGCTCAAAACTAGTGGTATTATTCACATTGCTTCAGTTTGCTCAAAACATTTTTACTTCGTAAAGAAAATCTAGGGAATCACTTTTAAAACAGATTTTTAAAATGTTCAAAAATTCATCAAAAATCCAAAAATGAACTTTGAAGCCTGAAATTTTGATTACTTAGGTTTTGTAGGACATACTCTTTTGATCTAGCATGGTTTATTGCTTCAAATACGTAGGAGAGTGTCAGCTCAAAATATTTCCTTGATGTTTTTTTTTTCAACGTTAAAATCCCAAGATATGTCACCATTAATCGTTTACAACGGTGCAAAAAATTTTTAAAAAAAATTCAATTTCAAAGCATTGTAGAACACATTTGATCACCATCAAGACCCTTACGATATTTTAACTGTCCAAATAGAATTTATTACTGAAAATTATTGTTTTGGGATTGGAGTCAACGTTTTGAGTTTTGGGTTCAAGGGAACATATTTTGGTTCGATTCAGTTTCAGTTGAAATAATTAGGATCGAATTTCCACCACAACGTCTGCAATAAAGGTACCTACGAGTAGCATAAACCTTGCGAAGTGTGAATTGATTAGTCGACTTTGAAAATTATGAAGGGACAATTATGTAAACGTTGTGTAGGTTGGTAGGTATATTTTTGTATTTAATTTCAGAATAACGTAAACTGAGGTAGCTTCAATGTGCTTTTGTTAATTTTTCACTGATTCTATTAAGGTGAATTACTTTGGTGAAAAAGTCAATGTGGTTTAGGATAGAATTTTTTTTAGCGAGCATCCAGTCGAGAAAATCTCATCACTTTTAGCTTCCCTTCTACAAGCCTAAGAACAGGTTGTTTTCTATCGCAAAATTCGATTTTTGGCGCCAAATTCCACACAGGGTAGATACGTATTTTATCCTCAAAAACTGAAAATTTTCAAACAGCTCTTTCAATACCTCTTCAGAACTGAGTTTATTTTCGGACATGCAAAAGCTTCTTAATATTTTCCATGAATTGCAAAATTTTACGCTCTATTTACAGCACATACTCACCAAAACTATGAGTTTTTCGCAATCTACATTACACAATCCAATCCAATCGAATATATAGATTCAAAAAATATGTAAATTATTCGCCAAATAAGCCCATATTCCAGCACGATTACAGCCTGAAATGACCTTGATATGCTATATATACAACTGATTGAGGAAAACTAACAACGCGTAGGTTTAGCAATATTGTATAAATTGTACGAAAGCAACAATGATCCTCTTCAGCTCACTTTAACCAGCTGTTTATAAGAACACACGCACCCCCGTAATACACCACACATACTGCGAGCTGGCTGATAAATAATAATAACAGTGAGAAAATACCAGCATTACACGCAAAATATTCTCGCAGTGAAAAAAAAAGAAGAAGAATAAAGTCGACGAGCTACGTTGTTATTTTACATAAATATATCATTAGTTAAATAGCGCTTAGTGTGTCGTACACGGTAGACAGAAAAGCATCGGTAATTGGTCATGAATAATACATGTATATCGGATTTATTCATCGAGAAACAAAAACCAAATGAAAAGAAAAACATAAAAAATTAACGAAATTTGAATCCGTCTTTTCCGCAGTTGGAATCGTTCCATAATATATGGAGCGATGGAGCTGCCAAACCTTTTGGCAGTACGAGCGACGAGCTGAGCGAAGAAAAAAAACAGATGTAAAAATTTCATTTGGTCGCATTTGGTTATAGCGAGTGCCGCCTCCATTATTAATATTCCTTAAACGAAAAAAATTTCGCTGAAAAGGATATCCACCCTCACTGTGTACGTACCTACTACGTAGAGTAAGAGCTTCGGCTAAGTACCAACAAAATAATTTTTCTCATCGTTGCGTGAATTATAGGACGAAAAATATTACCTTTTTTTTCACTCTCTCTCTCGTTATATCCAAACCAGAGTTTTTTTTTCCTTCGAGGTGCTCTCGCGCGATCCCATTGACGTGACGTATTGTTGGAAAATTAAACACCTTGGGATATTTCCATTAGCATTTTTTTCCATCGTCTTCGTCGAAATTCATCGAAGTCGTAACTCACTATAATTTACTTCTTTGTTGGATACCACTTTTGGCGAATTTATAAATTTTATATAGCTTCGCTTCACTCGAACAGTTGAATTTTTAGCGTAGGTATTTTTTTTTCACTTTCTCTACCTTTTTTTCTCTACTAGGTATTTCGAGATTGACCTCGTCGTAAATTTATACCCTATTCAATAAAATAATGCGTACAAGGTTAATTGCGAATGATATAGATATTTCAGTTATACAGTCAAACTGTTTATTAAAAGATCGAGTTACTACGTTAACAGTTCGCCTTCTATTTCACCAAGGTTTAAATTTAGAATACAAAGGATTTAATATTATGTAGGTTTCTAGATTGATTTACTATAGTAAACACGAAAGTAAACAGAATAGACTCTAATTCACTAGCACCAGAGGCTCTTTGAGTATCGAGAAACCTTTACTGATAATATCGAGAATGTTTCTTTATGAATTTAATCAGCTTTTGAAAGGAATCTTGGAGATTTCAAGCGAACGGATATCAATTGCACGTGTTTACAAAAGGTTTCATGAATGAGTAATACAGGAAACTACTCTAAATGGTGAAAAACATCAAGATAGCGAGTCAAATACAAAATTGGTGGAATGAAAAAAAATTATGAAACAATAGAAGTGTAAATTAAATTAATGCCACAAAGGAACAATCTGAACAGCCGGTGCAAAAGGTCAGATTTGAATTCAAAATTTAGCTCATGAGTAACTTTTTGCATGGTAAAAAAATTTTCTGAGAAGGAATAATTTTCAAATTATGTTTGCGCCTTCAATTTTGAAGATATACCTAGGCAATTTGTTATACTTAGTAACATTTTTTGTTCGTCCATTTCAGCACTACTACGAGTTACTGAAGTCATTTCAATGATGCAAATGCAAACATTTTCTTACTACCTGTGAATTGAAAAAGTTACACCAGTTTTGGCCAAAAATTGACCAATTTTGAAAAATTCTCCCAAAAGGAGAAAATACCTACGTATGTTTGGATTATTCAAGTGACTCCCCCAACTCACAGTAAGGAGTGGACGAACAAAAAAAGTTATTATGACAAATTGCCTATTTTCAAAATTGAAGGGGCACACACAATTTGAAAATTCAAAATTTTCAAAATCCAGTGCAAGACTTTGGAAATTTTGAATCAAGTTTGCCCCTTCAATTTTGAAGATGGGTAATCTGTCATAAGTAATAATATTTTTTGTTCTCCACTCGAGCAAAATGGATTATGGGCATCATTTGAATAATTCAAACATTTTCTTATTTTTGATGAATATTTCAAAATTTGTAAATTTCTAGTTTGCAAAGCACGTGGCTCCTTCAATTCACAAGATAGGCAACCAGTCTTAATAACTTTTTTGTTCGTCTCCTCGAGTACTATCAGCAGTTGAATTTTGGCGGACGATTCCTGGAACACCCTGTAGAATGTAGGTATTCCCAGAAATAAATTCAAGTATTAAAAAATAACTTCCCGTCCCGAAATCTCGAAAGCATCAATCTTAAAAAAATTTTCTCGAGTTTTCCATCATTTTTATTTTGAACCTAGAAGTTGAAAAAAAAATGTGAAATTTTTTTCTAAAAACTAAATTATTTCTTAATGAAGAACGTAAGCACAACGTTAAAGAATTTTGACAGTAATTCAGTTGGAGTCCTTCATTTTAATCTAAAAGTCAGTCTGAAAAAATTTTAACCTCTGGAGATGTTGCTAGAGAAACGATTTATACCTATGCGAGTAGTTGCTCAAAGAGGAAACATACCTATTCCAAAAAATTGTTTTTGGGAAAAATGGTTCAGATTCAAAAGATGATAAATTGATAATTGAGATCCTGCGTTGGCCTAGGTCATTCCCACGAAAATCCAAAACTTTTTTTATACGGTTATTTTCACATTAAGTATAGGTACCAAAACATCAAAATAAGTAGGTACCTATATCATTTTTGAAAATGGGAGATTTTTTTGGATCATTAGCGCCAATTTTTTCGTAATTTTTGACAATTTAGTGTGTTACCTAAAATATTGCCTCATGTTTTAGAAATGACATCTTCAACGTTGTGGTTCAAAAATGTTCTCAATCAATTTGAGAACATCAATCCAGGCAGTTGAAGTAAAAATTTTGACGTTTGAGTTATTTTTTTGCAAAAATGTGCAGATTTTGCAATTCTTAAAATTTTGTACGTAGCTACTTATAAAATTGTAAGTAACTCGTCATTTTTGATTTATGATTCTCCTGCCTCAATCGTCCAAACAGGAAAAACTTTTACGACTTGATTCTGACTGAAAAATTATTATTATGTATTCCGAAGCAATTTCAATTCATTGGAGAAAAATAAACCTCTGCTGAAGGCTCTACAGTTCGCGGAGTCCTCCAAGTGTGATTTCAAGCTTCAGATAGGTTTGAAAGTACATAGCTGCGGTCAATTTAAGGGAGACAGAGGATGAGAGGAGTCGACTTTGGTGTAGGAACCGATTTTCAGAAGTAGATTTTAAGCGTGTCTCGTTTGTACTTCGTTCTCTTCGAAAAAAATCGCTAAAAATAAAAATCAACTTCAGTTAGCTCAAAATCCAGTTCCAAATATCAATGGACCAAATTTTCCGTTCAATAGAAATGGATAGATTGAACAGATTCTCTCGTGAGAAAAGATCTCAGTGAAGATATTTTTGACAAAAACAATTTTGGTTGTACGGAGTAAAATTTTATCAAAAAATCATATATGCAAAGCAAACTTCTCGTCAGTTTTGGAACACTCTGTACTAGGGTGGTCCTTATTTTTCAAACTGAACTTTTTTATCGGGGGACCCCCTAAAAATGTTCATTTAGATGAAAAAATAATACCCTGAAAGTTTCAAGAAAAAAAAATAATTTTAACCCGTCCCTCAAAGCGATTGAAGTTGCATGACATGATGAGCGCGTCGATGTATGCATGCCCACGGCGGCGCCGTGGAGCGAATCCGACGCAACGCGGGAACTACATCGCACGTCTCTAACACCTACTCATGAACGTCAGGCACCAATGTACAATCAATTCAAGTTCGTAAAATTAATGATAAACATCAACATTTTAATAAACAGATCAACACACGCAAAAAATACTTATAATTACGGAATTAATGCTTTCTATTCGAATAAGGAAGCGCTCATCGTTTTTTTTGATAATGGTCGATATTTTTTTCCGTAATTTTGCACAATCTGCAACAAAATTCATGGTATAATAGTCGATACTAACTACACCCGTTTTGTGTTCACCTTAATCATTCCCCCTTGGCTCCCATGTCACGTGTTGGATAAAGACGGAGAGATAAGTATGAATCCTTATCTAATATTTTTCTATCAACACTGAATACTCAGAAATGAGGGGGAAAAGACCACAACCTCTCCTCTTACATATTAAATGACTTGTCTATGTACGACAGCAACAGTGGCTAGTTGGTAGCTCAATTTATTCCAACACACAACGTTGTGACAGATGTATCATAGTTTCCCGAGTTGCGTCGAACCGCGTCCCACGGTGTGGCCGTGGAAGAGAACGCATCGACGCGCTTACCATCGCTTGCAACTTCAATCGCTTTGAGGGACGGGTTAAAATTATTTTTTTGAATTGAAACTTTAAGGACTTCATTATTTCATCTAAATGAACATTTCTAGAGGGTCCCCCGAAAAATTATTGATTTTTTTCTTTTTGCTATAAAATAAGGACCACCCTACTCTGTACATTGCCAAACAGCGTATTAAAATCGAAACAGACCAACTTTGGCGAGATACAAGTACTCGAGTATTTCATTTCAATAAATAACAACATCGACTGTAATAAACAAGATGACAACCTTTCGAATGATAAAAATCATTGTACACAGCAACAAACAATCCGAACACTGGATTTTTCGCCATCGAACAGCACATAAGAATAAATTGTCGAATAGAAATTCGTTGGCGGATAAGATCACGGTAAATTATCAACAACAATCTTAAGTATCACTTGGGATAAACCCGCAAAATCGTAAAAATTCGCCATGTAATTTCAAAAACGAGCTGGAAAAAACTCTTCGTCTCGAACTGTCAATAAAAATAACGTACATTCGCGGTCGTCGTCCGTTCAGACGGTGAAATCGTGGCATAGAAGTCGCGGAGGGGGGAGAGAAGGTCGAGATTCCTAACTGTAGAACTTTCCCGAAAGAAATTCTAATCTGTAATTAAATTTTAATCTACTGGGGCGAACATTTATTAAACAGATTTTGATTTTGAAAAAGGCAGCGTTTTTCCCTTCTATTTATTTATTTTTATCTGAAAAATTTATTACCGAAGCAGTTTCAGACCGAGATAGTCGCAATGGGTCATTTAGCTTGACCGTTATTTATCTGGACAAGATTTAGCACTCCCTTGGATCCGGGCAAAAGATTCCAACCATTTAGGTTGCAACCAGCAAAATACGAGTACTACCTTATATTTCTGGCCGTTTCTCTTCTTGTTTTTTCGGACAACCGAGTCCTTTTGTTTTTACGCAGCAAAAAGGGACAAGCTGGGTAAATTTTTCCAAGTCGAATTTTCGCTCAAAATGCCGCTACGAAATCGTGTCTGTTAGGTCATTACGAGAAGTTTTCCTCTTGTTAACATACATCTTGTTGTGTAGGCTTTTTTTTCGTTCGATTTTTCCTTAGTGCACGAGCGAGCGATATTTAGGTAGGTACACGAGGTTCTTGCTCTTTTCTCCCGCAGAAAGTTTATTAGATAAATATTTTCTTATTTTTGCAACGACGTCGTCGAAACCTAACAGCACCACGACTTGACCATTTATATATTTAGTCTACGTATTTATACGACCATTTCGGTACATTAGGCGCATTATTAATCGTTTGGAAATATTTATAGAAGTATGAAGTGTTTTAACTGAACCGAGTTTATTGCCATCGTCCTCCCTCGAGTCTCTACCCAGCACACTATAGAGCCAGAGCGCTATAATGCGTGCGTATTGTGAGCTGGTATTTATTGAGGAAAAGAATTACCCGCCACGATGAAAGCACCATCGTATATACTAGATTGTATGAAAGTTCCTCTTTACCAGCCTCTTCCTCTCTGCTGCGTCTTCATCCCTTATATGTATAGCCAACACCTTTCATAACACAACAATCCCCATTATCATCTGCGAACATTTTTTTTCACGACGTGAAAAACTTTTACCCCGCCGAGCCGCATCGGCAGCGAGGCGAAATTTCGCCAAATTAATCAATCCTGAATTTCGTTTCGTCGCACCGTCGGAATTTTACCAGAGGCCGCGTTATTTACGCGCCAACAATTTATTAACAATGTAAATTATATCTTTCTTTTGCTAAAAGCTGCGCTCTTCGATTAAGAGATAGGTAGAGGTAAAACAATAGAAAACAAGCTCAACTTCGACAATGCCTGGTTCATTTCAACTGCATTATTTTGCCAACTTTCAAATTTATTTTCGCTCCGGTAAAGTTATATTCGTATGTATGTACTTTGTATGTTCAACATAGGTATGTACATTGATATGTACCTACCTATGTACCTATCCTAGCAGCACAAAATATTGTATGGATGTCTAAGAGATGATGTCGATTTCTTGATAAAACAAAGTCTATAGGAAATCTAAAAAGCGAAATTTCAATTTAGCGGGGTAGAAGTGGTATAAAATTATTAACAAATTAAAACTGGTATATTGAGTTATTCTTCGTCTGTAGATAATTTTGGGTAAGTGTATAGGTGTTCCAAAAGATGGAAGTTGTTGTGTAAGAATATTACAGAGATGCTGCTGCTTCACACAGCGATATGCAACAAAATCATTAAAACTTGAACTGAATTTACCGAATCGTTGAAAAAACCTGTTTGCTAAATATTTTACGAGTCTGCTAGAGGCTCGTATTTACGAGTGAAAAGCTTAAAATTAAGTTACCTAGGTTATACAGGAAATAAAGTTAAGTATGCACATACAATTTTTAATTTTTTATCTAATTTTGTTGAGATTAGAAATTTAATAACTTCGTCTGTGTGAGATGGGTTGTCAGAAAGGAGGACCTGGAGTTGGTTGGAACTTAAATGTCTGGAGCGTTCATTCTGGTAAGAATAAGGGCAGTCTATTAGTAAATGAGCAATGTTTAGGGGAATGTTGAAGCATTCTGGGCAGAATGGTGGAGGCTGTTTAAGGAATATGAATTGGTGAGTGAGAAGGGAGTGGCCAGTCCTGAGTCGGGTGAGAAGAACCTCAGATTTACGTTGAAGTTGCTCAGAAGTTTTCCATACAGATGTGGTGTTTTTGATGATTTTGAGTTTATTTGAACTTGGGACCTGAGACCATGAAGATTGAAATACTTCATGCATTAGTGTTTTGGAATGGAGTTTCAAATCAGATAGCGGGATTGGTATGTTGGCAAGGGGAAGGTGGAGGTGTGCCTGTTCAGCTATTATCTGCTAGCTCATTTCCTTGAATCTGGGAGTGTGAAGGTATCCAACATAGTATGGGTGTGCTATTTTGGAAGAGTTGAAGGAGTTCAATGATCTCAAGTGATATAGGATGTGAATACTTTGACCTATAGTTTTTTATTGATGAAAAAGCAGATAAAGAGTCAGTAAAAATTATGACATTATTTTAAATAAAAATCAAGGGAACATGAAATTGCAGATTTAATTGCATGTAGTTCAGCAGTAAGGATAGTGCAAAGGGAGGGGAGAACAATGGGGATAGATACATCGCCATGAATGATTGCACATCCGTGAATTGTTGAGTTTTTGAACCATCAGTATATATATGACTGAATTCTTCATACTTGTCAAGAAGGAGAAGAAAATGTCTTTTAAGTATGATGGAGTGTCAAGGATAGGTCAATTTATATCTTTGTGCTACCTATATTTGTGATGATTTTTGTTCAATACTGGGGGGGGGGGGGTGAAATTGAAAAATTTTTAAAATAATTTTCACCGAAATCTGAGAGTTTAAATTAAATGACGAATTCATCTAAAATCAAAAAATCTGCTAAGTACAGTAGGTACCTTAAAAGGTGCGAAATAATTACCTCAAGTTTTTCATGTAGGTATTCAAGAAAAAGAAAAGATATCCAGAATTTCAACGAAACGAACTCTTTTCTGCTTTTTATTTCCAGGTAAGGGATGTCAAAATAATATTCAGTTGCTGAGAATAGGCTAAATTTCTGGGATTCGATCTCATTTTTGTGCTTCAGAGAGATAGAATTTAGACTCTCAAAGCAACTTTGGAAAGTTTTGGGACACTCTTTGCTTATAATATGTATTATGGAACTCGAGTGAACGAAATTTTTTATACTTAAATGGGCGTTAACATTTAAATTCAATAAAATTTTGTGTAAAGTGATATAGATCGACGAACATGTTTTTCATAGACGATATTGAGCTCGAGAAAAAAATTTCAAATAAGTTTAACCTTCTTGGTGGAATTTAATTTGGAATATTTGTTCGAACAATCAATGTCGTATTTCGGGTATTGGGCGAATTGACGATTTGCGTAGGATTCGAAGCTTCAAGATATTTTTTCTTTTCTTTTTTTTTTTTTTTACTTGAAAAATCTCTCAATATGCGAAGAATTTAAATATTGAATGTTATACGATATGTTGCGTACAGTGGAAAAAAAAGTTGACAAAAATTTTACTAGTATGTACTATTTTCAATATTTTATTGTGGAAAAATGTACAATGTGACCATGAGGACTTGAAATTCTCTTTGAACGTATTTGGATCAAGGTTAGGTAGGGTTTCTACCTTTATTATTTTGTTGTAATAGATATATTTTCATGGGGGAAAAATACACCTAAGGTAGGTACTAGGTAGGTACCTAGATTTTAATTATTAATTTTGAGCTTACGATGTCTTGAGATTAATAAACTTGAAAATTCGACTCTCGAAATTACAAAAACTGTTTTAGAATTTTAATTCATTCACCATAGACCTGATATCAATTTTTCTTCGATCATTCCAGATCTGTACTTGATCTTTTACAGAATTCGATATTCTATCAATTTCTATACTCTCAATACATTGTCGATCATTTCTCACTCGAATTCTCGGTTGACGTCTGTTTCCCCTCCCTTACGCCGTGTCTGTCTTTTCCCCTCGACAAAAAAGTTCACGTTTAGTAGAAGATTTTTGCAAAATTGTTTGCCGGATATGTTTGACTTGCACTTAACTTTGTAAACAAGCTGAAAAATAAAAATAAAATAAAAAAAAACTTTCTGCGTGTTCATTGTTACGTAGTATTTGTTTTTAGGCGGGCGTTATACTTGCTGCTGTCTCTGTATTCTGAGCCGCCGGAGACAGATTGCAACTTTGTAAAATCCAATTTTCACTTATCAGATCGAACCTTTCACGCGTATAGTACTTCTCGTTTATAGTTTAGCATAGAGGTACTATAACGTATATATACAGTGTGTGTTTATTTTACTACTGCGCTATTTTCGAGTCGACGTCGTTATAGCCCTGGCCAAATACGGTAAACATCCGGCCAAGATTTGTATACGTATGTATAAAGAGACGAAAGGTCTGGAAAAAAAAACTTTTTTTCATTGAATTATTTAATACGACAGGACGCCGCTTCGGCGCTCATTCAAAGTGGAATCTCTTCCGGAGCTATTTTAAATGCCGTTTAGGTAGGTAAATACCTGGATGTTTAGGTAGGTAAAGTAGCTAGGTACAAGATAGTCATTATAAAGAGTTTAATTTTGATTATGATACGCGTTTATTATTTATTATGTACCTCTACGTATGTATGCGTATGTATACAGAGCAGCAGTTACGAATAGTATATTATTAGGGTAATTATTGAATGTATAAATTTACCCTTTTTTCCAATCGTAATAAGTGTTCGCGTGACCAAGGATGAAAACTTCCGTTTCAAAGTACAAACATTGTAATTAATTACGTCCCGTTTAAATATTAATCGTTCCAATACGTATATAGTTGCAAAGCGACTGTGACTAACTGTATAGTTTAGGGCCAGTTTAGCGTATTTGTCAAATTGTCGTTTATTATCGGTTTCCCTCGCACGTATATAACTTGATAAAAGATTACGATATTATTATATTGGAAATGATAATATTTGTAACAAATGTTATGTTGTACGGAGTACTGTGTATACGTATAGCGGTCTACCGTTCCATTCTGTGCTCATATTTTCAATCGCTCGCATACTATTCATGGTAAACAAACAAACAAATGTAGGTACCTTTACTGTAGGTAGACAAAGTGGGCTACACTAATCCTGATTCGGTTTTCAATATTTTGATGATCGACCTACAGTGCTGTAACTATCTTCCTATTTTTTTTTATGTGGGTGAATTTTTCTTGAGTGAATTTATTTTTCGACCAACACGAGAAAAATAGGTGTTTTGCCCGAGGGTAGAAGGTTTACTATCTACAGAAAATTTTTTTGTCCTTTCAATACCTATATAGTCGAGAACTGTTGAATTAAGTTTTCATTAAGTTTTTCTCTTATAAAGGCGCAACAGTTGTGTGCTCAGCGAGCAATGACCATGAATTTTTTTCTCTTGTCAGGTCGGCTATACTACTGTAAACTGGGATAACATTGAAATCGCAGGGTAACATTGAAGGGTGCGGTTTTCCATCACGGTATGCTCCATGGCGATGGAACTATGAAGTATGGAGCAATTCTGACACCGGGAATGGATAGAGTAGGTACACTTTGGCAGTTATTTGTCCTATTATACCTATCATTTTCAACTAGTGGTTCCAACACCCATAAAAAAGCAAGTGAAAAAAAGTGGTGTTTTACATTAATTTTAATTACCTAATGTGAAAAGCTTGGTGTCTGGAATTTTGAATTTTCAATTAGGGTCATTCCATGCCAAATCGGCGGATTTTTGCACGAGGGGTCTTCGATTTTTTTCAAAATCAGATCATTTGTAGAGGTCATCAAACGATGACGAATGATGCAAACCGGACATTTTTTCGATTTTTTTTGACGGAGCTGTGGCGCTTCAAAGTTCTCCAAAATGGCTGAAAATGGAAAATTTCAGTTGCAAATTGCTCCGGTTGTACGTGGTATAGAATTTTGAACTTTTTTTCAAATTGTAGTACTTTGAGAGGGTAATCGACGAGTGATGTCAAAATCAGTGTTGCCACTTTTAAAAACCTAAAAAAATCGATTTTAAAACTTATAATTTAAATATAACCACGATGTCCGCCAGTAAAAATTCTGAAAAAATTCTCAGTTTTAGTCCTTTTTATGTAGAATAACATATCAAAAAATTGGAGGGGCCTTTTTTTTCATTTTCGAGAAAAAAAAATTACAAGTTTCACAATTGCTGCAAAAGTACCATCAGAAACCTAAAAAATGAAAATTTTTGCATTTTCGAAATATTTTACCAATGTGTGGACGATAATGTGAAAAAAATCCCCCTCCCCCCATTTGTCAACGAATTGACATTTTTCGTGCTATAAATTTTTATTTCAAGAGTGAAATATATGTGACGTGCTCTACGAGAATCGACCTTAGGTAAAAAAATGTGTTTTGAGAAACATGCATTTAAAGTTTTGAAGTGTGTTTTCGCCTTATTTTCGGGTAGGTATGCAACAGAAACGTCTCCAGTAGTTTCGTCTAGGTCCCCTTTAGCTCTGTGACTGTTCGTGTAAACCAGTCATAACCGCGTGTTCCTATGCTGCCACGCTAGCCGCGTGGCGCAGCTGATGGACTTACACGCGGAAGGTACTGAGTTCAAATCCTACCTATGCCAACAATTTTTTTTCATTTTTTTCAGTCGTTTTTTTTATTTTAATATTTTTTCAAGCAGATTTTTCACAGAAAATGAAATTTATTCTACTTTTTCTTCTTTTAAAAAATTAATGAATTAACAAGTTTTTATGAAGTAAAATACACGAATGGGGCTTGATATGTGTTTGTATGCAAATTAGGTTATTTTTTACTGCCAAAATCATAAAAAATAAAAAAAATGAATTTTAAGTTGATTTTGGCCCTACCCCTCAACTTTGAGGTCGATTTCCGAGGAAAGTAAAAGAGATAGGAAGTTGCGGTTTGCGCCATTGGAAAGAGCGTCTTTTTTTCTATAAGAATCGCTCATTAACTTGAAAACCCTTTATTTGACCTAAGGTCGATTCTCGTAGAGCACGTCACATATGCATTTTCCGTCAATTTGTCGACAAATTGGGGGGAGGGGGATTTTTTTCACATTATCGTCCACACATTGGTAAAATATTTCAAAAATGCAAAAATTTTCATTTTTTAGGTTTCTGATGGTACTTTTGCAGCAATTGTAAAACTTGTAATTTTTTTTTCTCGAAAATGAAAAAAAAGGCCCCTCCAATTTTTTGATATGTTGTTCTACATAAAAAGGACTAAAACTGAGAATTTTTTCTGAATTTTTACTGGCGGACATTGTGGTTATATTTAAATTATAAGTTTTAAAATCGATTTTTTTAGGTTTTTAAAAGTGGCAACACTAATTTTGACATCACTCGTCGATTACCCTCTCAAAGTACTACAATTTGAAAAAAAGTTCAAAATTCTATACCACGTACAACCGGAGCAATTTGCAACTGAAATTTTCCATTTTCGGCCATTTTGGAGAACTTTGAAGCGCCACAGCTCCGTCAAAAAAAATCGATAAAATGTCCGGTTTGCGTCATTCGTCATCGTTTGATGACCTCTACAAATGATCTGATTTTGAAAAAAATCGAAGACCCCTCGTGCAAAAATCCGCCGATTTGGCATGGAATGACCCATTAATGAGTCAAGTGACATTATAGATGTGTTGGTACACCTCCCGACTATAAATTAGCACATTTGTTCATGTGTCAAAGTTCTTCCATGAGGAGTAAAAAAATAATATTCAAACTGGGATAACTTTGAAGGCTATAAAAAAATCATGAAATTTCAGTAAAATTTGCCAAAAATGCATGAAAATGCTTTAAAACTTGTTAAAAATTATGTGAAAACTTGAAAAACAGCTCTAAAATCATAAAATCATGAAATATCCCGGGAAAAAATGGGACAGATCTAATTGTAATCTGATCATATCTAATGTGATCAAATTAGATCTAAAAATTGATCAACGTAGATCAGATTTGATAAAATTATATCTGAATGTTGATCATATTAGATATAAATTTGTCCCATTATATCTGGTCATATATATTCAGATCCAATTAGATCTAAAAAGCTTGAATCATATTTCTTAAAAACATATCTAATCAGATCAGATTTGATCAAATTATATCTGAATTGATCTCATTATATCTGGTCAGATCTATGAAGATCCAGTTGGATCAAAAGTGTTTGAATCATATTTCTTGCAAACATATCTATTCAGATCAGATTTGATCAAATTATATCTGAATTGATCTCATTATATCTAGTTAGATCTAATGAAGATCCAGTTGGATCTAAAATGTTTGAAACGCATTTCTTGCAAACATGTCTGTTCAGATCAAATTTGATAAAATTATATCTGAATGGATCTCATTATATCTGGTTAGATCTATGAAGATCAAGTTGGATCTAAAATCCTCGAAAAGTGTGTCGTTTTGGCTACTTGCAGATAAAGTCTTGAGCAGAATCCTATATAGGGTTCAGGCTCAAACTTCCAAATCAACTTTTCATGGTTCCATCTATAGTAAAATTGATCGAGTAAAATACTTCTGTTGAAAATTATAATTTTCACTATTATTTGATCTACCCATTTTTTGGAGACAAACTACATAATTATCACAGGGTGAGGATCCAAATTGGACAAAAACACTTCTATGCAAATGAATAAAACTGAATATTGATCAATAAAATGGTTAGATCTAACTAGATATGGAAAATGTCTCTATCTAGATAGATCTAACTGGATATAATTAGATCAAATTATATACAGTTAGATCTATCTAGATAGAGACATTTTCCATATCTAGTTAGATCTAACCATTTCGTATATAAATTAGATCTAATCCATTTTTTCCCGGGATGGTCAAATTGGCCAAAATGCATGAAAACGCCTGAAAACTAGAAACATTTCAAATTATCACTTCAGAGCACTCTTTCGTAAAATACAATTGTGAATATGGATCATTTTGTAGGTGCTTGACGCGTATAAAGTGACCAAGAAGTGAATATTTATGGTTTTGCTAATTTTTGACCTCGAGCGAAGCTCATTTCAAGGGACATTCAAAGTAACCACAAACGCTGAGTAACTTTGAAGGGCACTTCTTTTGGCTCTTGCGCTTGCCAAGAAAAAGGTAGGCAACTTCTGTAACTGCCAAAACGTAGCGCTGACATAGCTTTATCAAAAACACCACACACATTTCCCCTACCTCCGCCATTCATACCTCTAAACATGAAAAATTCTAAAAAAATCCTTCAAAGTTACCCAAGTTTATGGTATCTAAATTCCCTTCTTGTCCCAATATTCGAGGAACTTCATCCCCTCGTCATCAATTGTCCGGTCCAGTTTGTCTGCGTCAAAGTCACCATATAATCGACACCTGAAAGGGTGTCTGTCATCTTGTACCTTGCCACATTCGCATAGATTGTCATCAGCCAAGTGCCATTGGTATAGATTGGATTTTGAGTGTGTTGTTTTGCTTCCCAGTCTATTCAGTGTTTTCCAGAGGTTGCATTTCAGTTTGTTGCCTTGGGGCAATGATTTGCTCATAGTATTGCTTCTTGATTTGACTTCGTTCAACTTCAGCGGGAGCACTTAATTCATTTACTGTTCTTGGGAAACTGTGTCTGGATTTTAGTCTGCTCTCCAGTAATTTGTTGTAGCCATGCATGGGGTTGTAGGGGGTTGTATGTTGCTTTAATTTTTTCTGCTCTGGAATCCACCTCCCTACTTACCTCCATTGGTGCAATCCCTGCAAGACAATGCAGAGTGGTGAGTGGAGTTGGTCTGAGGCACCCTGTCACCAATCAACGGGCTTCATTCAGGGGCACATATACTTTTTTAGCATGTGCTGATTGTCCCCATGCTGGCAAGCATATTCTGCAACTGAGTAACTCAGCGCTAGTGCTGATGTATGCAGAACCTGTGGTTTAGCTCCCCACCTGCTACCTACCAGCTATCGGATCAGGTTTGTTCTAGCAGCCACTTTCATTTTGGTTTTTTCACAGTGTTGCTGGTAGGTGAGTGATCTATCCAGTGTCACTCTAGATATTTGGGTTGGTCATTGTAAAGCTCTTTAATACAAGTATGGAAATAGATTATTCTGATTATGCTCTTAGGACAGTGCCCTTAGTTTATGCAAGTTTTACATACTGCGCACCCATCTAATCTGTTCACATTGTACAATGTTGCACCCAATTGGTTGCCCTACTGCATGACGACACCAACCTGCCAACTTGAATGTAGTTCGATACATGCGTAGTAGGTAAAACTTACGTAAAATCAGGGCACCATCTTAAGAGCATAATCTACATACATAATATGCATTTCCATACTTGTATTAAAGAGCAAATGTCATTGTGATTCAGTGCAGTGTTTCCCCATTGGATGTTGAGCTGTCTCTTGGCCTCATGGTTTATTGAGAATGGAGATTGGAGGAGTAGAGGCAGAAAATGAGTGTGAATTTTTGAGACCAATTTTATTATAATTGGCCATACAATTTGGGGTTTTACTTTGTGAAATTATTCGAAATTTTTGTTGATGGCACTAACCTAACACAAGAGGATTTTAGAAAATTTAACAAACAAATGAAAAATTAACTCGGTCAAGTTTGAAAGATACGTAGAATTAAAGAAGAAAGGAACCATTGAATCTTTTTCAAGTGCAACAGGCCCATTAAAAAAGGAAACCACAAAATCACAGAACTAAGTTGACTATGGATAGGTTAAACTACGTACTGAATCAGTTTAACAAATTCACAATCAGATGAAACTGTTCAACAGATTCCAGGAGAATTAATTCACTGGAGATCACTGAATTGGTTTTAAAATGAACAATTCAGTCTACTCGCAATAGCAAAAGTTCTCCACTCAAAAATCAGTCAACCAGTTTTCGAAAATTGTGGCAAAAGCATATTTTAGAAGAATTGTGACTGTAGAGTGCAGAATGAGGAAAATGAGGAATTTTTAATTTCAATAGCGAATTTTTGACTTGAATTTCATTTTTTTTTTTTTTTTTGAGCTTAAAGAGTTCAAAAGATCCACTGGACTCGAGTAAATATATATCACAAATGTCTTTTGAAATTCCAAAATATCAGTAAAGAATCAAGAAAGTATGTACATATAGAGGCACATGTTTACAGAGAGATAACATTACACATTTTTAAATTGAAGCATCCCTTTGGAAATTTTAATACAAGTTTGCCCCTTCAATTTTGAAGATGGGCAATCTGTAATAATAATATTTTTTGATCTCTACTCGAGTACAATGGAAAATTGAATTGGAATGATTGAATATTTAATTTTCATTTTTAAAGAAGCTTCAAGTAGGTACACACAAAAAAACTAGGTAGTTTTCAAATTAGTTTGAGGAAATATCAAACAATATTTCTTTTTTTTAGAGTTTGACAAAATGTGTGAAAGTTACTTTTGAAAGTTTCCCATGATTTTGGTAAATCATTGATTTTTTCTTCTATGTAGTTCTTAAAAGTTATCCTTAGGTATTTATTTACCTATACCTACTTAATTCTAAAAGTTTACGTACCCTAATCTGCCAATTTAGGAATTGGTAATTATTTTCCACGTACGTTTTTGAAAGTCTGACATACCTATTAATTTTACGAATTCGACGATCAATTTTCGAATAAATTTTTACTCGGTGACTTACTTAATTAACGGTGAATCTGTCATAACAGAGTAGGTATCTCCAAAGGTTTTTGTCATCCTTATGGCGAATTGTTAGTGAAGTAGTCAGTTAGTCACCAGAACGTCTCCAAAGCAATTGAATTTTTTTTTAATGGTATGGGGACTTTTTGAGCTGTTAAAGCTTGACGTGATATTACGGATTCATCGCAGTGTTCTCCAAGTTCTTAAAACTAAAGTCAAACAAAATAATAGAGTAAAGTCACCGAATTTTTTTTCACGAAATTCGAAAATTCTCAAATACGAGGTATGGCAATTAAGTTCCGGGAATGCATTCGGTGAGGGTGATGTGGTAACACTGGAGTGTTCGCAAACACGTTGTTGTGTAGGGTAGACCTTCCTCTAATACTTTGCAAAATTTCAAGTTGATTGGGTGAATTTTGCGGGATTTATAGCTGTTTAAAGTGAACCATCTTTTAAGGTCACGTTGTGAAACTTTAAGGAGTGACTTGAGGAGGATCTTTGAGTCAGGGAGATCAGAATTTGAGTTGGGGTTGAGGTAAATGTCTCAAAAGGTCAAACGTGGTGTTTAAAAAAATTAAGGAAATGTTTGAGGAAGATCAGGTGATCAAAACCTCACAAAAAGTAGGCCATGAGATTCATGTTGCCAAGTGGCTGTGAGGAAATGTCCTCTGAGGTGAGTAAAAAATAATTTTCAAAGGAGATTGGCCTCATAAGTCATTAGTGTAGTCTTCCTTCAACTCAGTGCATCGTATTTTTACTCAATGCTCCCATTTAAAAAACAATTTTGCGTCTCTCAGAGGTGAATTCCTCAAAATTTGAGTGAAGGTTTTTGAGTCCTCCTCAAAAATGGAATGGGTGTTGATTCTCAGGTGAAAACCAACTGAGAATGAAGTAAAGGTCCCAAGGAATCAAATCTGGGGTGTAGAAATAGTGAGGAGACACTAAGATGTCTTGAGGAGGTGACCATTCCTCCAAGAAGTAATTTGCAAAACTCATTTTCACGACGTCGTATAAAAAGGTCACTCTCGTATAAATCGTACAGAAAAAAAACGGAACAACTTACCGAACTGAAACTTTCAACATTACTAAAGGAAGGTCCAATCTACAAAACAACGTGTTTACTAACACTCCAGTGTTACCACATCACCCTCACCGAATGCATCCCCGGAACTTAATTGCCGTACCTCGTACATACCTATTCACAAGATGTCACTTACATTTTGTTATTCCTCACACGTTACATTCCTCGACTCAAAAAAAATTGTGCATTTGAAAAAATCTCGAATAAATTCTTTCCTAGCTCCGTGTCAAGGTTTACAGTATCTTTAAAATAAATTTCGCTACTCAACATCGAACAACGAAGACAAATTTTACGAGCACGTTTTCCTGTATCGAGAAAATTCTCCGTTCTTTTGGTGAAAATTAGTTGAGAAATTTTCTTTACTGTTTTTGCGCCTGGAATTGAAATTTTAACCTTTTTTTTATCGTCATTCGAGACGAAGACGAGTCCTTCATTAGAATATTATCGCCTTCTCTCGAGTTACAATGTTACGACGACTCGACGTTCGTAAAATAAATTCCAACAAGAACAAAAGAATTAATAAAATTTACAACCGAGTGATCGGCGAACAGGTTTCCATTTAAAAAAATACTCTCGCGTAGTTTTTTTTTTTCGCCATTTCCCTACAAGCGTTTTAACACTGGTGGCTCTGACGATCGGTTTTTTTCGACGAGCGAAAAACAATCGTTTGAATTTTACGACCTGTGTTCGTTCCACTGCGAATTCGTGCTCAAGAAAAATGCAAACATATTACGGTTGCAGTTTTTTTCCATTCTATTCAGTGTATTTTGCAATTGAAACCTTTATAGATAGTGGATTTGTTTCCCTCGTTGAATTGTTATTCCTCTATCCTCGCGTGCCTTCTAACGAGAAAATTCTCTCAGCAATGATTCCTCCAGCTGAAATAATCTGGAAAATTTGCACGATAAATAATAAAAAATGTCGACATTTCATTTACAACCGTTTTCATATACGCTACAAAATCTCTTCCTTCAGGCAGAATAAAAATCTCTTCGCCAATTTTTTTTTACAGCGTCACTTTCCGGTACATTCCCTTCAATTTAATTTATTTACTTTTTAATATGCATATAAAGCAAACAATTACGACACATCGTTCGAACTAATGTGAATGTTTTTTTTTTTTTTCATTCTTATACTTACCAAGTTCATTTTTAAAAACATTGCACGTATTATATTTCACATCGTTTAACTTATATGTATCATGTTCTCGTAGAACTGCTTATGAAGCGTTATTGCTCCTTAACAGGAAAAACTTGAAAGAAAAAATATTTTAAAGCGTACTATTTCTATCTTGCTCTCTTTTTTTCACACTTTCGCGTACCAAGCAAAATTTGTTATGAGAATTTTAGCCTCGTAATCTTCCTCCCTCTCTCTCTCCCTCTTTTCTCTCAAGTGAGTAAAAGGCCGGCAACCGCATTCCATCATTTATATTTTTTGCTCCCTTTGTAATGAGTTTACTTACATGTGTCCGTTGGTTATAAGTTATTATCTTACACGTACGTAGACGTACCTACCTAGTACCTACTGTTGCACGAAAATTTTTTAATTTATTGCCCTCATCTTTGTACTTCCCTCGTATTATTTTCTCTATCTCCCTCATGTTATTACTTTCTAGTTAAGTAATATGTAATTGGAATGTTTATTATGTTGCTTGCTGTTTCATTAAGACGATAGGTTGCTAGAGAGTCTATAAATATTGGAAGTGGTTTTACTTCTCTCTTTCGTCCTTATGATGTACGAAAATTGTCCATGACTATCAAATGAATTTTTATAGGTATGTACAATATGGATGAACAGAAAAAGAATTATCCAATGGAAGAGCTAAAAAACAACAAACCTATCAATACCAAAATTAGATTTTTTGGACTGCAAAATGCAAATAAAATGTTTGCAAATATTTCCAACACGGAATGGAATTTTTTCAAATTTAAATTAGATTTTTTTACTGATTCCAGTTTATATTTACCTATATAGGTACAATTCTTCTCAAGTTCCCCAAGTTTCGAAATTTTTTTTTAGTTTTCGGAAACGTTCCTTCTAAATCCCAATTCTCTCAACTATAAAGAATGAGCTCTAATTGGGTAAAGAGAGGCGTCAAAATCGGTTTTGAATGTCTTCAATTTCCTCAATAATTTTTTGTAAAAATTTAATGCTTGAAAAAAGAAATACCTATTTTAAGTTATTTACAATTCCATTTCCCAACTGATTTTTCAATTTTTCTTACAAAATACAAAGGAAAGATTCAAACTCACGAAAAAATTTCAGATTCAGACAGAGATGAACAGATTGAAAGAGCACGAAAAAGTACTTGATCAATCGATTTTGAATTCTGATGATTTTTGAACATTTTTGGGCCAAAGTGCGGAGAAAAATCAATATTTTACTTTGCTCAGGAATTTAATCTTTTTCAAAATAATCTAAAATAATCTGAGAGTTTGAACTCTATAAAGCATTTTTAGAAGCTACTCAAAATTCAATACTTCAGAAGTTCTTGACGAAAAACTGATTTGGGGGGTTTTGATCCACTGTGGGGGGGGGGTAGCTCGTGAGGTAGGGACGGGTACTTTTAGTATGTTGTCCAGCATACCACCCTAGACAATATTTACCCAAAAAAACTTTTGATCCCAATTACGTTTGGGTCAAATTGCATTTTGACTGGGCTATTTCCGAACTTATCTCTTTTATGTTACGCCTCTTTCCTCATCAAACTGACCTGAATGGTTGAAATTTAACGTACACATCATTGAAAATAGTACATAAGCATAAAATTAACTTTTTGACTCTTTTAGAGTTTCTTTGAAGAGGAGTTAAACTCTGATTCAATCTCTGAATTTTGAAAATTTGGAGTCTGGAATCATTTAGGCGAATAATTTAAAAATTCAGAAGCTCCAATTCCAAAATAAAAACCTACTGAAAATGTAGAAAAATACCCACAAAATCAAATGATTTGAATTTTGCCCTATTCTAGCTGTATGCTTGAGACTCGAAAGAGGTCTCATTTTTTTAGATCCGAAATTTCTAGATGATTTTAAAGATCAGAAAATATGCAAAATTGCTCAAAAAATTAATTACTTATATTGCTATTCTGAATTCAGAATTTCGATAATTGAAGACAACGATCGAAAGACAGCGGTATATGTATAGGTAATTCTTATTACGTGTGGTTGAACGTTGACGGGGTAGAAAATGAGGAGGAAGCCAAGAGTACCGTAAGCTTAGCGTCGTTGACGAAGGAAAAATAGAGGAAAAAGCGAAGAAAAAAAACGTGTAAAAACTGAGAAATAATTCTACGATTCAGGCTTAACTTATCGTTTCTATGACAAGTCGACGAATATTTCGTAAAAACCTGCTTAAAGTGAAGGGCTTCCTGTTTTAAAATTTATCAACTTTTTATTCACGGTGCTAAAATGAATTATGGTTTCGAAAGAATGCAAAATAAGGAAATAAATTCAAAATAAAATAATGGCTTGTTTTTCTCTCTTTCGCAGCACACTACTATATGCCTAAGCAAAAGACAGAAAAAAAATGCTATACAACACTCGAGAAACAGAAAACCACTCCGTTGCATTCATATGTTTAAGATTTCATTAAGATTTCAAAAAAATTACTAAAATAATTTTTCATTCTCCGGAACTCATCGCTAAGCCGAGAGATATTCTTATAGTAATTTAAATTTCGAGATTTTTTCTACTTTCGTATACCCGAAGCATACTTTAGTGTATAAAAGTGTATTTTCACTGTCACGTTTGTTTGCGGTGTATAAAATGTGGCTGTGGTGTGCTTTTGAAATAATTCTTCCTCTCTTTTTTTTTTCCAGAGGGTAACTAAGTTGTGTACATTTTTCGTATTGGTGAAGCGTTCTTTGTTTTGATTTAATTAATGTTTTATTGGCTTCGGTCGAGTTGGGTAAAATTTTCACGTTCTTATTTTCCGGGTTCGACAATGATATCGTACTATCAGGCTGGTCGACTGGGCCGACAATATTTCTATTATCTAATAGCCTAACGTTGTTAGATATACTTAGATTTAATGGTTATTAACTTTATTAGAAACGTTGTTTCGTGAAAACTGATAAGATCCTAAATGCTTGTTGGCTAAGTAAACATTTCCTTTTTTTGTTCGCCTTGATAGTGTCTTTATAGATATTTTACCCTCTTGTTTTGAACTTTCGCAATAAAGCGATTTCAGATGAAGAGTTAATTGCTCGTTGATTGATTTTTTTTCTACAATGTGTTGAAAACGTAAATACATACCTACACACTGGTTTGGTTGAAGTGGAAGATTGAATGAAGGATGCGTGGGTGAGCTTTGTTGAATCATGTGTGTAGGAGGGGTTGGAACTGATATGTTGACGATTTTTCGAGCATGAGGTGTTGCAAGTGATTTGTCAATTTTAATATGTGTACCTTCCTATTTCTTTTAACCGTGAAGAATAATTCTGAACTTCTTGAAAAATTCGGAAGCAGTGCTATTTCATGAGAAATATATTTGAAAATTTCAATTTATGGAAAGAGTTTTCTGTCCGTTGAAAAAATTTTGGTTCGAGACAAAATAAAAATAATCAAAAAGTATCCTAACGTACATCATCAAGCGAAATTTAAAAAAAATTGGTAGGTAAGTTCTGTGGAATCTTTAAAGCCACTTGAGAATATACCACCAGCAATCGATCCAGCAGAAGATCAAAAATACGAATGTTGCTTTCAAATCGTATCCTAAAAATTCCCTGTGAACATGTGTGCAACTATATGGTACGCCACAGCAACTTTTCTACAGCCTAAAAAAGTTCCTCATTAATCAGAACAAGGAGAAAGACTGGAGCAGAATTCCATCCTATATTGGCCAGAAGTAGATTGTTTGTGAAAATTTACGACAAAGTTTGGAATACGTGGAATGAAAACCACATTCACAAAAATAAGTATAGAACTTATCGTCGACAAGACTAGTTATACTCGGTATAGTGTACCCAAGTGTACTTGAGTTTTACTTTATTTTTAAAAATATAACAAAATAAGTAGAAAAATTATCGTTGTTTAATTCCACGGTATTAGCTTTTTAAGCTAGGCACATAACGTATATAACTCGTCCTGCGAGCTTACCCAAACAGGGAAAAAGTATAGCAACACTTTAATTAGTACTTCTCGCTCGTAATATTGTACTAGGCTGAGGAAAAATTTTCTGCGAAACGACATAACATTTTCATTTAGTAAATCGCGTATTATATTTGGCCGTTTGTGAAAATTGACTTATAACGCAGGGTTTCATAAACTGCGACCAACATATCAAAATTTTTCCAGCAAAAACATTTTTTTTTTTTTTTTTTCGTTTGGAGGATCAGTAAATCAAAAGAGTACGTACGGTTTTCTTATATCCTTCAAAAAAAGACAATTATCGTCTTTTTCTGAACAAAATAAAATATTGAAAAAATTTTAAAGACAAAATAAAGATTCAACTTTTATACAGAAAAGCCCCAAAAATGAGTTAACAACATTACACATTGCCGAGTTATAAACAATTTTCTTCGTACCTAAGATAATAAAAAATGAAATATTTTACTTACAAGTTTCGATATTTATAGTTCTTATGATGCAAATTCGTACTCACCTAAAACAAAGAAAAACGAGTAATATTAGTTGAAAGCAATTTATTCCAAGGTAGAAATTATCATTATGTAGCCTATGTGTCAAAATAATAACTTCCAGCAAAAAATTAGTTGGAATGTGGGCATCAAATTGGATCATTTTGAGTTCACGCAGATGATTATTTGGCCATGACGTCTTTGAGGAGGGAAGATACGAGCTCTCAAAACATTTTTTTGAGTTTTTTCGTGCCAATCTTGTGCCAACTTTTACCAACCTCCATTGGAAAAAATGAATAAATGATCCATGCGTGAACCTAACTGATAGTATAACTTAAAACTCTGAGTCTACCTGGCAAGGAGACCACTCGAGGTGTCCGTTTCTATTTTTTATAAAATAATTGACCACACGTTCACGTACTCAATCATTAAAAACGATGTAAATTTGTCCTGAAACTAATATTAACCCTCTTCCCCCAATATGAATTTCACCGTTTTGAGTAATTATGGAGCCTTCATCAGCGTGATTTTAGATTTCTTCAGAATTTTGAATTTGCTCCAAAAGGCGTAAATATTAATTAGGGCAGCTAAAAATTGAGACTGTTCGCCAAATTTACCCACATCGAGAAAATTCAATTTTCAATTTCAATCATCAAAAAAAGTTTACATTTATTCAGTTGTCTTATTTTGATCTCTTTCTGGCGTATTTCATGAAGAAGTTGATAAAAATTACACTCACAACAAAAAAATAAAAATTTGTTCATTTTTTGAATCTTTTTAAATTTTGATTTTTTGTGAGGAGTTCATTTCATCGAGTGAAAGGATTTTTTCAACTTTTTCGACAGATACGTAAAAATAGGGGTCAAATGGGTCAACTCCGCCTATCAGAACTTTTTTTCAAGTTTTAAATACCTAAGTAAAAAAATAGCATTTTTTCGCAAACTTAAAATTTTTTAAATCGACTTTGCAACATGTTACTATCCCAATTTTTTAATATGTTGTTCAGCATGAAAAGTTGTCTATAATATATTTTTTTTTCAGAATTTTTGAGAGTCGGATTTGGTAGGTATCGCGGTTATTGAGAAATCCACTGCTGAAATGGATGATATTTTAGGATCACTGAAAACTTTGACACCCCCTGGCTGCTTTTAAAAATGGGCTAGAGGGCTGCGATTTGCGCCATTGGTCATCCCTTCAAAAGGTCTTTCTACAGGAAAAATTTCAAAAAAATTGCCGAGTCCCCCTACCAATTCTTGGTCTAATTGACGTGGAATGACCCAGTTGGCAAATTTTTGAAAATTTTAAAAATCTGTTTTTCGTAAAAAAAAAAAAATGATCAAAATTTGATGGAATTGAAATCTGATCTAAGTCTTAGATATTTTTGATATGTACCTTGAATCGATTGGTAATATTTTAAAGCTATTTTGCAGCCTTCTACGTCAGATTTTTAAATCGTTCAAGTTTGGGAAAAGTTGTCATAAAAATCAAATGAAAATTTTGCTTCTTTTCAATACAGGAAAATTTTCTGAATGCTCTAAAATTGCTCTAAAACTGCTCAAAATCATCACTGATCAATTTGAAAGGTCAAAAATAAGGTAGGAAATACGATTCGGTTTTCTTTAGTTTTTCCATAAAAATTTGGGCAAAGATTTCTAAAAAAATTCAAAAGTGAATTCAGACTTAGTTGTGTATTTTTGAATTTTTTGTTTGATTGAACAATTATCTGCCGTTTGGGATACTGGATGATAAAAGTAAGTGGGTAAGATGTATGGATTCAGTTTACTTTTATCAATTTTTTTTTAAATGTTGGGCTTTTGTGTGTAGAGAAATGCGATTTGTTATGATAATTTTAACGTCCTTACCACGTCTATTTTCTGTCGGATATTTCGAAATTTCATAAAAAGTTGAAATTCAGTTCTGTCTGGTGTTCGTGAATTTAAAAAGAGAGGGGGAAATGAGGAACATTCTTTTTTATTGTTCAAAAGGTCAGTATTTTCATCTCTCTGTCTGATCCTTTAATTTTTTCACTCGTGTGTTTTTGTTCGCCCAGATTTAATAGCCAACGAGCAATCAATCTCGTCAGCTAAGATTTAAGTTGTTGGTATCTACCTAGGTATGAGTAAACGTATGTGCGAAACGTAGGACTTAATTCCGACCCCTGAACTGTCCGCTATACTTAGTCGCAAAAGAGACGCATTAATTCGGCTCACATTTCCTCATAATTCAAGATAGAAGGAGGTGTGAGGGGGAGGGAGGGAAACGCTGTGACGGCGTTACGCGATTGTTTTTCCTCAACTTGGGATACTTTTACTTACATCGTCGATGCAATAAATTCTCCAAAATACTTACTGGCCATGCAAGTGTTGGAAAATTTTTTCTTCGAGGCGCGAAATTTCGAAATTCGTTTTGATTTATGCGGTCCGCTTTTAAAATGTAATTAAATTTTTTTTATTGGGTCGTTGTATTTTTACGACGGCGATACGATGCCGAATACAGAAATATCAAATAAAACGGCGATCAAAAATATAAGACTGGTTAGTTTTTCTTTTCTTTTTGTTTTTTCGCTGTTTAGCCGCTAGAGAAATTGAAAATTTCAAGTATTGTTATAAATAAAATCGTTTTGGTTGGACGTACGCGTATCAAGCTGCACGTTCGATGATTTACGAGGTTTAAAAAAGTTTTACGCCAGATTATTTATGTCCACATGCGTATAAACTTATACATCGTATGCGTTCATGTTAAACGGTCGGTCAACGTAGTAAATTTTTTAACGTTGTCGATATGTATACGAGACGAGAAGGACCAGCAATGATGAGCGGCGAGTGACGGACGAAAGGGCGAAAAACGCGAATTAAAAATTCAACACGGGACGTTTCCATCAGTCGGAATTACGAGTAGATTCGAAGCTGCGCGCTGGAAACCGCCGCCATGCCATGGAGAAGGCACCGAAACGAGAACATAAACGGAATTTAAATTGTGATCCGAAATTTCTACACTCGGCGTAATGGTCTGGGGAATTAAGAGAATGTAATTCGAAAGAAATTCGACGCTTTGGAATTATTCTTAACGCGGAGTCATCCGCCACGTTTGCACTTCGCTGCGGCTAATGAACGGAATTCTTTACCAGTCGAGTGAGCCTTTGACGACGATATACCCTGAGAAATTTAAAACAATCAAGATATCAGCATCTTGCTTCGCGTTTTCCTCTGGAGAAAGTTCATCTTGTCGATGAAGTTATGAAATTATGAGCATTTTCTATTAGAAGCTGAAATTTCACCTAATTAAATTCAGGATCGTATAGTTGTAAATGAAGAGGCTTATGCGAGTAAAAACTGAACCTGGTCCGAATTTTTGGGAAAAAAATTAAGGTCACAAAAAGTCGAAATTACCTTTATGTCCTTTGAATTAGAATTTTCTCGAAAGCTCGAAAATGAATTTTTCACCATGTGTAGAAAATTCGTCGTCCAAGGATAAATTACCTTTAGCATTCATAGAGATCTGAATTCGAGCAGGTATCCTCGTCTAGCATTGTGTAAAACGAAATTGCAAAGGTTCAAGGTTACTTTGACAGTTTAAATTTACTCCACGTTGCGGTACGAGAGTAGCCTATTTTAAAATTAAATTGTATCTAGATATCGCTGAGAGTTCACTTGATAATTTGCCTCTATAGCTTTGTCTTGCGACTAAGCTAATAACTGTGGGAAAAAACGATACAAGTGCTGTACGTGTAGGGTTGTTATAGGCCTTTAAACGCATAGAGGTTTATATTAGGTCTCGATCGAGCGAATAATTGAAAACTAAACCACTGACTGGTTTCCAGTATCGTAGAAATGAAATGTCATTTAGATTAAATACATTGACATTATAGGCCGATTTGTTAGTGTGTAGGTAGGTACGATCGTAGATATGGTAAGGTTGCATTCGTAGAAATTTTCTCGACTCGATTATAAGTTTGGGAAAAGCTGGGTCTTTTTCACGTTTGCGGTATCGGTATTCGCTTCCATTGGCTTTTAACGAAACCGTCGTCGTCGGTAAAAGCCTTAAACTTTTGTTAGGAGCCAATTCCGGTCAACATTTTCGACTCTATATGTGCCGTATTTTCACGTATAGATATTTCAGAAACCAAAAACTATGTGTTAGGTATGTACCTATTGACTTTTTATACCTATAGGTTTTTTCATCGTTTGCTTTTGCTCATTCTTTTCATACTCTTATTACCTACTTAAGTTGGATGTGTTTTGGTAAATCAGTGGTAATTTTTAGTTGAATAGAATGATACTGATTAATTTTTAGTAAATTACTGGTGATTTCTGGAAAATTACTGGTAATCTTTGGTAAATTACTGGTAATCTTTGGTAAATTACTAGTAATCTTTGGTAAATTACTGGTAATCTTTGGTAAATTACTGGTAATCTTTGGTAAATTACTGGTAATCTTTGGTAAATTACTGGTAATCTTTAGTAAATTACTGGTAATTCTTGGTAAATTACGGGTGATTTTTGGGAAATTCTATTGGTAATTGTTGGTAAATAACTGATCATTTTTGGTAAATTACTGGTAATTTTTGGTAAATTACTGGTAATTTTTGGAAAATTCTACTGGTGATTTCTGTTAATTACTGGTAGTTTTTGGTAAATTACTGGCAAATTACTGGTAATTATTGGTAAATTACTGGTGATTTTTTGGTAAATTACTGGTGATTTTATGGTAAATTACTGGTAATTTTTCTGTAAATTCTAATGATAATTTTTGGTAAATTTCATTGGTAATTATTGGTAAATTACTGGTAATTTTTGGAAAATTCTACTGGTGATTTCTGTTGATTACTGGTAATTTTTGGTAAATTACTGGTAATTGTTGGTAAATTAATGGTAATTTTTGGTAAATTACTGGTAATTTTTGGTAAATTCTAATGGTAATTTTTTGGTAAATTCTAATAGTAATTTTTGGTAAATTTTATTGGTAATATTTGGTAAATTAATGGTAATTTTTTGGTAAATTCTAAATTCTAATGATAATTTTTGGTAAATTTCATTTGTAATTGTTAGTAAACGACGAGTAATTTTTCATTTGGAGTGAAAAGTCATCTAGAAAAAAGTCAGCTGAGGAATGCGTTCTTCAAGGTAGACATATGGACCCTCGAAGAGGGGGAACAATTTCTATCGCGGATTTTTGGCTCAGTGTGTGTTTTGAAAATTAATTTTTCTCAAATACATATTTGTAGGTACTAAAGTTAGGTTCCTTGTGAAACAAATTGTATAACAACTAGAGCGAATAAATCAAGATTTTTTTGAAACTTCTCCCTCTTTAAAACCTTTTATAAATTCTCCAAAAATTTCTTACACATCTCAGTCATTGTCTTTTAAATTTTCCAATTAGGTGAATTTAGAGGAAAATGGATTTTAAGAATTGATTATGCAAACAGAAAGTCGTCTTGTCGATGTCCTTCTCTCTCGTTAGTCCCGGTGTAAATTCTCAACGTGGGTGAGGGTAATTTTGATTCGCTTTAAAACCATCATGCCGCTTTCGCAAGTCGAACAGCAGTACCCGAAACCAATTTAAAATGCCACGGATGGCGTTTTCACAGCCCAGTCCCTGCTCCTGTCCTCTTACCCGGTTCTTTTTACGAGATCTGTCAATCCAGTCTGGGTGTGTACTGTGTATAGGGTACGTCGAGGACGCGGACGCCGTTGTAAAGAAAAATCTTTGACACGTAGTTGGCAACGATAAAAGTAAAAGTATGTCATCTGAAAGTGCGAAACTATTTTTTTATTAAATGACTAAAACGAACACCCTTAAGCAATAGAAACGCGAGGTATAGCGGAGTAAAACGGTGGTGGCGACGGTTAACGAATTAAAAACGAGTTACGGGTTTCCAACAGATATCACGCTTTTTTTCACTTTTCTTTTTCGTCGTTCTGTTTCGCTGTTCCTCGCATACATCCATTTCTTTTCAGCTCTCTGCTTGTGTATTTGTGTCTACGGTAACACGTTCTAGAAGTAATATCGCAATAGTGTATGATAAATGTGGGCGTTTTTTCATCCAACTTCTCTCTCTGGTCGAGGCAAACGAGACACGAAATGAATTTTTTCCTTCGTCCGAAATACGTTTAGTACGAATATGTACATTGACTAACTGTATGAAGGAAGTTGCCAGACGAAAATGTGTCAAATCTTTTCTACGCTGTGTATAGCGAGGGATTTTACACGCACGTTTTCCAAAACGAGTGAACGAACTGTCCACTGATGCCAAAAATAAACCGATGGCAGGGTGTAAATACGATATTTGCATTGTGAATGGATTTCCATCTCAGTGCCCTGCTGCAATCAGTAAAGGCACGTTTTACATTCGGAAAAATAACACCGTCTGATTTATACATGTTTTGTTTTTAAGCCAATGTTGTTTATTTATTGGATAAAGTTTTTTTTTTTTTCAAGAATATAACTTGAGCTGGAAATCTGCTCTTGCGGTTTCATCGTACTTCGCCAAGCTATTCATTTCCATGTGCATTAAAAGTACATACAACTTCATAAGAGTTGGGCTAAAAATCTTAGTGATGTTGTTGAGTAAAACCAAGATGTGGGGCTAAGGTCCCCATCACGGGGGGGGGGCGTAGTTCACATTGGACGTACCCGGATACCTGATATATTAAACCCAGGGAATCAAAATATGCTTCCATACTAAAATTTCGTTTGCCATCTCAATTTTTTTCACTCAACGAGGTTTTATTCTACTGGATTAAATTGGTGTTAATTAAATTGCATACTCAGTTTGCCGTAAATAATCAATAAGACAAGACGTCCGGATAATTTTATATCAGTTAACGATTTCTCTTGAGGGTTCTCCGATTTTTACCGTAATTTTGTTATGAGGTCGAGGTCATGGTCATGTCACTCTACCAGCTGAGAAACCATTATCATTTTCCGCTCGATTTGAACAAGAGGCATGTGCGAGGAGGGGCTCATTTCTGTCACATTTATCAATTTTAGGTGAAATTACCCTTACCCAAGCGTAAGTCTGTTAGGGTCACCAGCAAAATAATTCAAAAAACATTTCAAATCATTTTAAACAATTTTAAAAAGTTAAAAGTTGAGCTTTCCATGAAAAAACTAAACCGTCAAGCTCTTAGGAGACAATTTAAAATAGATAATTATCAAGTATTTTTTTTTCTGAGATCCTTAAACCTTGGGAGGCGACGCAGTCCAAAATTTTTTTTTTAATTGAAAAAATTAATGGGTCGTGATATAATTATAAGTTATTGTCTATGTTTGTTATCTAATGTTTTTGATGATGCCAAGTTCGAATATCAAATCAAAATTTTTGGAACGAATGGCACTTCAAAAGAATCTGAATCTGCTTTGAATCGATGAATTGATTTAGAGTGAGGGGAGGAAGGGGCACCAATAGAGCCAAAGCATATTTTATAGCTTCTATAGTTTCATAAAATTCATTTTTTGTCATGTTCGCAAATCGCAGTCCAAATCCCATTTCTGAAAATTCCTCAAAATTCCAGAAATGAAAATGGACCAAAAAAATTAGAATATTGAGTAGATTGGGTATTCCTCATGTTCTTTTGAATTTTTTCTTGGCCCAAAATGTTCACCGTGAGATTTATTTGGTTATTTTCGTCCTTGGTTTTATCGTCAGTTTATGTATTATCACTTTAAGAAATCTTTTTTTTTTTTTTTTTTTTTTTAGTTCAAATTTCTAAAAGAAGGAGCGAATGAAAGGAAACTTTTGAAGTACAGTTTGAAAAAACGCGTAATTTTTTTCAAATATTTCAAGATTTCTAGAGTTGGAGGCGTCAGAATTTTTGTCGTTTGCTTTCAAATTCTACATCAACAAAGAATAAGAAAGAGAAAATGAACGAAAAATTTGAAAAACGATACAATTTTTTCTGGTATTTCAATTTCAATTTTTAAAAGAGAAGGGGTGCGACAATGAAAATTCCGAAAAGAAGAGAATAAATAGGTATATATAAAATTTTGATCACTAAAAAATGAAATAAAGTCTGCAAAGTGTCAATCGAGCATTCGAGCATTCAAAAGCAGGAAAAATAGACAAATTTTCAGAATAGCTCTTTTAAAAATATATTTCAATTTTTAATGCATCGTGACGTAAATTCCACTTTTTTCAATGTTTGTAAACAATTTTTAATTCTATCTTTCAAATTAATTCCTTGACTTATTATTACGATCTTCTGGAATTTTTCATTTTAGAAAAAAATTCGTCTAATTTTTGAATATTAACCTTCTTAAAATTTCAATGAAATGTCTCAAAAGTTAAGATCGTGAATTTTTCCAAATTCCTCCTACTGCAAAAATTATAAGTAGCTCCTGCAGCCTAAAAATATATATTTTTGTAAAATCTAGATTCGGGTACCTACCTAAAATAGAACTGTTGACACTTGAGAGATGGAAACCTACGCAGGGCACCATTGAATTGAGCAGATAAGTAGTAGTGAAATCTGACACACAGGCGTTTATTTATGCATCAAATCCTTTTACGGGGTGAAAAAGAGAGAATCATTGGAAATTCTCGAAGGTTTTGTGTGAATAAAAGATCATGCCATTGAATACGAAAACGTTAATTTATTAGGTATAAGTATTAATTAATCACGAGTATACGTATTCGTTCACGATACCAAAGAGTAATTTTTGTGAAATTGTAACGTCCACGTGGTCAATGGAGAACATTTGTGTTGACATTTTTACGTAATTTTCTGTACTCGACTACAAATTACGTATATTGACTTATCATACGTCGTCGCTGATTAGGTACATCGTCGTTGCATGTATAGGTCGACGAAAAATAATGAAAAGAGCAAACAACTGGGCTGCCACTGTCGCCGGTAAGTTTACCAAAGGCTAAATGTTTTATGGTCGGGTCATTCGGTGTCAAAATGGTAATGAGACAGGGTTTTTATGTACTCGGCCACTCGCTAAAATTCAACCGAAGTGAACGCGAGGCCACCGAGTGCGGTCATTTTGCAACTTGACACACGTTGCCGGAGAACAGAACGATGACATTGTTAGAGCGTTGCTATAACCACAGAAAGGATACTGGCAAAAAATTACTAATTCAAAGATACAGGCTGCTGAGGTGCTTCTGCTCACTGTGTGGATGCTAGTTTGGGTACTTTAAACGCCTTGGGTTAAACATATAAGTGTCGAATTTATGTATATTTTTGTTTCTCGCGCACCCTTAAATAATATCGCGAAATGTTTTTTGCAACTTTACCTACGCCCATTCGCAGCTTGGTTTCATTTTCAACTCGTCTACACTCGTCTACAGAATGTCTGGACGTTGTTATTATGACTCGAAAAACAGCTTTCATCGGTAGGTATACGAAAATATTGTGTAGAAATTTCAACTGCCGAGTTGGCTGTGAAATAATGTTAAAGGCACTCGGTAATAGTGAAGCTCGGCATCAGGTGTGAATTTTTTACACTAAAACGAAAGAGAGAAGATTTTACTAAAGAAATCTTCTTTTATTCTGGATCTTTCTAAAGGGAAAGTTTTTTTTCTCCTTTCTTCAACACATAGAGAGGAAAATAAAGAAAAGATGCTGGCAAGAAGCTCTTATTATTAAGCTTTTTACAAAGTTTCTCATACATTATACATAAGTTGAGAAAATTACCTCATAGTCGTGCTAAATCGTGGTGAATTACCGAGCGATAAAAGTGACATTATGGACCAGGAAATACGCGCTAGAATATCGAAAAGTAGATTATAAAAAGTACTACCTATTCCGAAATGTAAGCTGACCATTCCACATAATTCGAACAAATTGAAACTGGAATGGGCCGAAATATAAGGTAGAGGATTTCTCCACAGCCTTATCGTTAAAAAAAAAAAAAAACGATGCTTTTTAAATGGCTGCCTAGAGAACCCCGTTGTGAAAGTTAAACGTGTAGACAAAGTGAGGAACAGAGACCTGGTATAATAAATACGAAACATTAGGAAAAAGGCTTACGCCAGGAAAGGGTTGAAAAAAAAACCTTGAAACGTCCCAACGACATCTGATATGTCCTGGGTGATAATTTGTTTAGAAGTATCGCATCGTAGAAGAATAGAGCGAACGAGAATTTCATCAAATGTATTAAATTTTCGTCGAGTATTCAATTTTAAAGCGCATTTCATTCGTCATTCTGTACGCAGTGAACTTCTCGCGACAACGAAGCGAACACGAGAGCAAAAAAACTTGGCTCGGCATCATTAATTGAGTCAATTAGTTCATTCTGTATCTCTTTTCGGCACCGAGAGAAAATTTTTTTCTTACCAACTTTCGAAATTAAAAGTTGGCGAAACAATACAACTTTCATTTCGACTTTGTCAAACGCGAACGGCAAAATTTAAAATAATATTTTCTTTCGCCATCGCATCAGCCTACTCAAGTCTACTCGTATCTACTATTCAATTTATTAATGTTGGGTTTCCCGGCACAAGTGTTGTGCGCTGGATGTAAAAAAGAAATTTAGTTTTGAGTATAAATTCTGTTTTAATTGCTGTTTTAAGACAGCTTTGAAATTTTTTTTCATACTGAAAGAAATTAACCTACTTTTTCGTAGAATTTTTTTTCTTACTAGAAACACCCTGCTGTGTCAGTTCCGAGATGGAATATTAATATAAAAACTAGGTTAATTAATTTTTTTTTACTCAAATTTATGAATTCAACAACGAGAATTTTTGTAACGTCTGTAATTTTATCGAATCTTTTTTTTTCATTGCGCCATGGTAATATTTTGGAGTTTTATTTTTTTGGGTCATAAGTCAGATTAGGAGGCAGAAAACTGTGACCATTTGTAGGGGTCATTAAAGGATTTTGCATTTAATGATTTCAGTACTTAAAAGTGGGATTGTTCCTTTTTTAAAAGAAAATTGTATCCTTGAAGGGAAAATATTTTTTATAAATAATTTTTTCAAGTCTGGATATTGTGCAGAGAATAATTAAATTATTTATTTTCAATGTATTTGTTGTTATTTTAAATACAATAATTCTCCAAGAAATATGGGTAAGTAGATAAGTTGATACTTTTTTTAAAAAGTAAATTGCAATAATTTAAATTCATTCAAGACCCCTTTGTGATTCTTTCCTCTGTTTCCCAAATTGTCACATCAGTGACCCAAAAAAAAAAATTCAGTGCGGTATTTGTTCGTACAAGGTATATCTAAAAGGGTTGAAACACGACTCACACAATGTAACATTTTCGCAATGGTCGTCGTCGCACGAAACTGATTCTGGAAATCTCTCATATATTTCTTTCGCGGTTTTCTCTCCAGACACATTGGAAGGTAGGTACACAGAATGTTGTTTTGGTGGATTTATTGAAATTACTATCGAAGAACAAAGAAACACTTAGTTGACCCTTATCAATTGTACGAAGCATGTTGGCGAATTCCCAAATGCCTCTACTTCCGATATTAAGATCAAAATAAACGACTCATGTTGGATTTCACTGGAGCTCGGGTTGTCTCCGAATTTCAAAATAGTAATTCAGGTCGTACGTATGGTTTGACAGAAAAGAGGCAAAACCGATAAAGATTTACACAGATGCGGGTTCGCCGCTTAAATGAAAATTTTACTTCGCGTTCGTACCAATCGCTACCGATTGGAATTCTGCGGGAAATATATTTTTTTTCATCTCTCGACCGAATTAGGTGAGAATTTTCAAAATCTGGTTCTGTTAGTTCGAATCCACAATTTTCTTTGACGATAGATGGCGTATATGCAGACGGTTTTTTTGGGGGGAGAGGGGGTGATGTGCCTTGAAGACAATTTCAAAAATATAAAAAAATTGCCATAAATATGCACTGAATAAAATGAATGAATTTGAGATAAAATACCTACATAAAAAAACAACGTTTGAGAATTAGAGAATTAGCGTGCCCCCAAAAAAGGCCTGGGTTTGGTACAAATATGTTTTTGAAAAAAAAAATGAAAAATTTCTTCATTTTTGACCTTCTCAATGGATTGGTAATGATTACAAATCATGCTGAAGCCTCCAGCAGATTTCAATTTACAGGTTTTCTCAACTTTTTGAAACCTCATCGGTATTTTTTTATATTTTTTATTAGATAACTAAGTACTTACCCATCTATCTCTTTGAAGGGTATGGTATTTCCGATTAAGAGGGAAAAATCCCTGTTTCTGATTTTGAAATTACTTACTCATCTGATGGAAATAGAGCCGCATGGTCCAAAAACTTGGCGGTAAAATTTTCAGCTCCCAGGACCGAATTCCAATTTCTTCTTCTTTTTCAATTTTAACAGGATTTTTTCAAATTTGCAAAAATGCTAGACACCTTTAAAGCTCATTCACAAAAATTTTTGAATTTTTTTTCAAGAGTAGGTATTTTTATGCTGTGCCAGAGGTGCAAAAGTGAAAAAAAATACATGTGTTTTGACTCTGGAAAATATAAAAGGCCTCATGTTTTTTCACAATTGAAGACGTCATAATAAAAAGAGGTACATATGACACATATGTCCTTTTTGAGACGAATCCATATTGTTATTCTTCAGACCTTCCTCTAACATACGTATAAGACCACCCCCACTTCACAAAGTCGAAAAACCAGTGATCTATCGCCATTTTAAAACTGCGAAGTCGATTAAAAATTCTTTTTCAGAGATAATGGGTTACTCATGGTCGATTTTGTGTTGTTAACCATTATTTACCTGGCTTAAATCCAAAAATTTGCTCAAAAACATTTTTAAGTCAATAAAAAAAAAATTGGCCAAAAAACTTGTCCTTTTTGCTATTTTTTTTTTTACTTAATATAGCGATCTTTTTTCAGAGGTAATGGGTTACTCATGGTCGATTTTGTGTTGTCAACCGTTATTTACCTGGTTTAAATCCAACTATTTGCTCAAAAACATTTTTAAATCAAAAAAAAATTGGTCAATTTTTCGCTTTAAAAAGGACATATAATTCGAAATGTTTGAGCGCTTACCACTAACACACAGTTTCCTCCAGACTGACGGTTCATAGCATTTCGTATAGTTAGATAGTGGGAAAATAAGATAAAATCGTCACCATGTTCAAATATGCACATTTCTAAACTTCACAAGCACTCAAACTTTCAAACAGTGTTTTCTCAAAACACAAGTTTCACACATATGTCCTTTTTGCTATGACGTCTTCAATTGCAAACTTTTTTTTCAACTCAAAAATTGCTAAAAAAAAAAGGTTTGTGGTCAAAATTTCCAGAAAATCTTGCTTTTTTTGTGGCATAAAAATCTGTTATTTTTTTCAAACTTCCAAAAAAATAAATTTTCCATCACAACTGCTAAATAATCTTATTTTTTGTCAGAATAGCAAAAAAATCAGTTTTATATCAAAAGATTAGGATATTTTTCTTTTTAGACAAAATTATTGCAAAAAATGATAACATTTTGTAAAAACTGTAAAAAAAAGACCTGTTTCGTCAGAATTGCTAAAAGCCTGCGTTTTTAAATGAAAAATTGCTAAAGGGTCTTGTTTTTTGCCAAAATTGCAGAAAAATACTTTTTTTTTTATATCAAAATTTCCACAAATTTTCTGCTTTTCTGTCATAATCATAATTTTTGAAGTAATTAGGGTTTCATCAGAATAGGTACATTCCAATAAGTAGGTAAATCTTACAGCTTACCCACTTTATTTACCAAAATTTCCAAGTCTTTTTTAAAGAATTGCATTGCAAAATCAGTTTTTTTTTTAACTGACTTTTTTTAACGAGTTTTTCTACTCAAAGTGATCAGTTTTGATCAGAAAATGGTTTTCTCCCAATACCTATATCTAAACTCCTGTATCATGAAAAACTCACTTTTCAAGCGCCATTTAACCGAGTTATAGAACCAAATTTGTCAATTTTTGCCATTGTTTGTAATTCAGTTTCCATTGAAAAATACATCATGTCATTTTTAAAACCCCAGACCTTTCTTTCAGATGACCTACTGGACTGAAATTTATTTTTAGACCCTTATCAACTCGAAACAGGCCTTGTATTGCGATTTTAATTATGTTAAAATTTCAGCAATTAGGTAATTCAAATTCATGTTTTGATAATATTGTTTTGAGTTATGAAAAAAAAATCCAACACATCCCAGAGAATTTGAAACATTTCGGCTCCCTCCCCCTTCTTATCTCTTCTCCTCATTTCATTTGAGAACTCGAAAGAAGAAAAAATTCCAAGTTTTCGGAATGTTTGAAATTTGTAACTTTGTGGAGCCCAAACACAATTTCCAGTTCTGCATTTTGAAAAAAAAAAAAAATGTTCTGTTGCGAAATTCTCCTTTTTTGAAATTGAATGAAAAATGGGCAAATGAATTACAGACGTTTGGGCTCACTGTTGATTCCTTTCTCCACAAAGCATGTTTTTTTTCAAAAATTTTCATCTGCTACATTGATGGGTTTGTAATTTTGAGCTTTAATAATTGGAAGTGTGTGAATAAGATAAAACAGGTAAATTGATAAAAAAATTACCAGATGATTTTTGGTAAGTAGGTAGATACGTTTATTTGAAGCTCGGCTCTATCAATTTTCGAAAACAGTTGGAAAATATCAATATACCTACTTAATACCTATGTTCAAATCTTACATAAACATAATTTTACACAGGTAAGTAGTTGATTTTTACAACTATGTATAGAAAGTGCAGAAACAGAACATCACATCACATAATTTTTTTCTGACCTCAACTAAATAGAAAAATGATAGTCAGAAAACATGTTTTAAAAAATAAAACACGAGTTTTTCCAACGATACCCCTTCCACCTTCACTTGGATCTACTCGACCGTGCATCATCATCGTATCCCCACCACATTCGTACAAAAAATATTTTTCTCAATGGGTACTCACTGGCGAGTCGTTCAGCTCACCAGAAGTGTCCTGCTGCGTTCTTTACGAAACACTACTCCTATTTATAGTTCATTAAAACTTGAAACCTTTCAACCATGGACATCGTTAGTATAAAACAGGGTTTTACCCGAATAATACTCGTAATAGCCTTCGGCTGCTTTACAACGTCGCTAATCTTGAAATAAATATCCACTTATTGGTAAATTAAAACTCGGTGTTCGGATAATTTTCGCGGTCTGAGGCTTATTAATATCTAAAAAAGGGTATTGAACTTTGGTAAACGACGGATTTAATAGTAAACTTTAATAAATTGCCATTTCGTTAGGTCTTTTATTGATTTACGTAAAAAGCAGCTTTTCCATAAAGTAGTCAGCTGCGGTGAAAGCGACGATCGTTGAACTTTGGTTTTAATTAGTGAACTCGTTTGAGACAGTTTCGATGGACTGATAAATCAGGAGAAAATTCCAGCTCATAGTGTGAGCTTCTTACTTCGATAGGTATTTGACATTAGGTAGGTACCTACGTAGGTAGTTAAACCCATAAATTTGAGTTAATCTATAACAACAATGTTATATGGACGCGCGTAAGATTTTTTCGCTGCTTTAGTCAGGTTAATTTCCCATCACAAAGATATAAAACTCAACTCCATAGGTACCTCTAGATATATCTTTACCGGTGTAACTTTTTTTTAGGCTTATTGCTGCGTTTCAGGAACGCTAACCCATCGCAAACAGAACATTTTACCGCATTTTCAAAGATTTCGCGAATACAAGAAGGAGAGGTGAGAGAAGAAGAGAGACACTAGTCGCTTGATTATTAGGTAGCAACTTTTTAGTAGCCGTTAGGGATCATAGCCGAGGCAAAAATCCCTTGTCGCTTTTTAAACTCGCATTTACGCCATCAACATTCAAATGCGCCGGTTTAATCCTTGTACATTATCATTTCGGCTGGAATATCCGTTAAAATCGTTTCGGATATTTTTATACGGCAAATTAAAACGTTTAGATATTTTTTTATCGTACTGGGATTATTTTAGTGTTCGGGTGGTGTTCGCGGTACGCGGCCAGATTAATCGTGGATTTTTGAAAACACGTTTCACCTTTTCTTTTTTTTTATTTTTCGGGTTTTATTTCAAACGAGAGACGAGCTAACCCCCAAAAAAGTAAAAGAAAACAAAGACAACGCACACACGACGTAGAGTGCACGGGGGAAAACGAACACAACTCGCGCACCGATTGCCTGAACGCGCGGATTTAAGACGACCATACACCGTTAACTTTTTCCACAACACTTTGTGTAAACGGTTCGCTGACTTTGAGGATACGTTGCCAAAACGATACGCCTTTAGACGGAAATTTCCACATGCAGTAGTGCGGCAAAAATGTCACAATATTTTTAAGCATTTGTGATGAAATATAGAAGTGGAGTTTAGAAAGAATGAAATTTATTTGTTATTATTTGGCATCTTTTTGCCACCGAGCCCGCTTGTTTTTACGTGTGTTACTTCAATACTCGCACACATTGCCTCGCTGTGAAAATTCGCTGATTTTTTCTCACCCCCGTACAGCGTCTTTTTTGCGTATACACGACTTACGAGTATGCATAATGTGCGATATCGAATGTGTTACCAACGAGTACCATATGTAAGAGACCTTTCTTTTTACATGGAGGAAAAAATTCTCGTACTTGGAAAAAAATAAAGGAAAGCGTATACAGCATACCATTTTTGAACTCACCCACTAACTCGATTATACATGTATGACGAAAATCTGCTACCAGCGAGAGAGGGAGCTAGGCAGGCGTAACGATTTGTTTTCAAATTAACCCAACGTCCTGTCGTCTTCGTCGTTTTTGTTATTTCTACACAAATATATACAAACTGTAGTGTATGTATATCAAACATATCCTATTACATTTCGTATACCATAGCCCGAAAAAGAAATTCAATTTCATCGTGATTCTAGAGTAAATATTATGTAATCCATCTTCTGCAGTATTTTATTCTTCGGATTGAAATCTTTATAAATATAAATATTTGTTTTCGTATAAATTTATCACAATTGTAAAAAAAATTCTTCTGTTTGTTTCACTTTTTCGAGTCGATATGAAGGATTGTAGGTAGGCAGGTAGATGCATTACAATAGAAGATTCTGCAGATAACATATCCTACGAAAGCAATTTCTCATGCAGGTTTGATTTGATCCAAATTATAAAAGCAAAAAAAAGGGGTTCGTTCAAAACTAGGCTTTTGAACCTCCATACCCCAAAATTCCAAGTTATTAAAAAAGAAAAATCTGACATAAATACGTGAAGAAATTAGGTCTATTTTTCCAGAATAATAAAATGATAGTTACATACGAGTATATCTAAGTTTCAAATCGAGACCAACACATTTTCCAAATTTTGATACGACTGTCTTCCATTTTTCAATGAGGGTTGTCTCTCCAAATTTGAAAAAAATGGCTCGTATCGAGAAAATTGGAAAATTTCTAGAAATGCCTATACCTACTTTTGAAGTACCTAACATTAATTTTTGTACCCCTGATGTCGGGAGAGTGAAAAATACTCAAACCTGAATTTGTAAGTAAAGTACCTATTTCTTTCAAGAAGAAATAAAGCGTCCTAGTTTAGAGTTCTCAAATTAAATGAGGAGAAGAGATAAGAAGGGGGAGGGAGCCGAGATGTTTCAAATTCTCTGGGATATGTTGGATTTTTTTTTCATACCTCAAAACAATATTATCAAAACATGAATTTGAATTAGGTAATCTACTTGCTGAAATTTTGCCTCAAATTGGATAAACTCAGTAAATATAGGCGGAGAATAAACCAAAATCCTATTTTCAGTTGCCCAAATCAATTTCGGGATCTTTTGGAGAAGTTTGAAATTTTGCTGGAGGTTCCAGAATTGCTTGAAATTGTGAAATTTGGTCCAGGGAAGTTGATATTAGTTTCAGGGTTAGGTAATTCTCATCACTTTTACTGAATAAATAAATATTTTTTTCAATAAAACTGAAGTCGTCGAAAATGATCAATTTGTAGCGGTAGAAATGGTCACTTTTTCCACTATAGGTGGTAGAAAATGAACGTTTCTACGTAATTCTACAAGGTACTCGTGACGTCATATGCATTTTATTTAAGGTATTCATGACGTCAGCCGTTGGAAATATTTGCGACTCATCAACCCTTCCACGATACCACCACCAATTTGCTACCGCCAATGAGACCTACGCGATGCGTGCCGTTATGTCCCTACTTTCACGCCAAATATCCGTCATCCCTGCTAATTTTACATTGAACTTTCGCCCTTACAAGCTCCTGCACAAGCGTTTTTTCCTCAGTTGTTAGTTCCAACAACTCATCACGCTAGCTGTTCCAGTTGTTGTATGCATTCCTCCTCACGCTTTCGACTTCTTGCTGCCCAGTGGAATACCTTTGTGATCAAGAATTATGAATTCAATTTTATGCTGCGGATACACTTTCTAAGGACGCTTGGAACTTATCCCATTCATCATGGACCAACATATCGAGTCACGCCTTACGCGTTCCTATATCTCCACCGTATTGTGGGATATAAGTCATGAAGGATCATAAATGAGGAACCGTGGAATGTAACTAGCACTCGGGCGTCGGGGTTAAAAGCTCGTCAGTAGACACAGCATTCCAGAGAACGCGATGTCTTTAACCAAGACCCCAACAGGGGGTTGTATATGAGCTTTTCGGTTTTGGGCTCACTATGCAACTAAAAACGTTGAAAGCCTGCCACCAAATTACGCATTTGATTTATTACATTTTCTACTAGAAGTTTATAATTATCATTTAATTATAGAAGTCTCATTCATGTATACGATTTGAGCAACCTGGGATATTACGTGTTTATGCAATCAATACATGAATTTATTATTTGGCTAATTGAGATGTCATAATTTCCTTCGTACGCTTTAACCCTGAGAAGATCTACCATCAGGGCTTCCTACCTGAACAACTTATAACGTTTTCTACTGTTTTATGACTTCGCGCTTCACGATATCAAGTTCCCCGTTAAATCCTGTATCTGTTTTGGTTCATGAGCCTCCTTAGGAAAGAGTCAGAGGACATAATGTTGGTGGATAAATTGTATTTATGCAAAGAAATGCAATTATATCGAGAATCAACAAAAGTAATGTGTTCGATTTTGAGATGTGCCCCTCACATTTTGGACGCGGACGTGTGCATTTTACAAGTACAACCATAGACGACGAGAGAAAATGCGCATAATTACTTTCTCCCCCTACAAATTTGAGATTTTCAAAAATTTGTGAAAAATCTGAAATTTAATTCGAGAACTTGAATGGTTAAGAGGGTTTTAGACCAAAAATCATAGTCTCGTTCAAATCGAAATCGTATAGACATATCTATAGAGGTTACCTTGTGAAGACGTTTTAATTTGTTTTAGTAGGTATCCTCACACTTTTGAAAAAGAAGTACATAACTAGATATGAAGGGGCACCCAAAAATCAATATTTTTTCCATTTTTGAAGTATAGTTCCAAAAAATTCGAAATTTTTAACCTTGGATAATTATTCACATCCCAAAAAGGGACGAAACACATTCCTTCTTTTGGAGCAGAAGAAGGGGCTTTGAAAGCAGTATCGCAATCAAAATCCTGGCGATCATATTTTGTATGAGAAAACTACCAAAAACTTCAAAAACAGTAAGGTAGTGTTCAAAATTCAAATATGTAAATTTGAAAATTTAAAATTTTTTGGGAATGTATGGTGCTGCCTCTCGTGTTGGCTGGAGGGAAGAATAAGACATTATTTTGGGGCCATTCTACTTGAAGAACAGCTTTTTGAGCCAAAAGATCTACTCGAAATTTATGATAAAATCCAAAATCGCCAACTTGAGTAGTTAAGATTCATTTCTAAGTTGATAATATCTGTCAAAAATTCGTACCCGCAAATCTATGATTTGTCTTGAAAAAAATTCAACTACACCTTTTATGTTGTATGTGTTGCATACTCTGTTTGACGTAAATAATGCAATATGCTTCTGCTTGCGTTTGCTCATAATAAATCCCATATGTACATGAATGTGGTTTTCCATGTTTTAAAAGCACTGAGGCAATGATAATTGTTCTGATCATTAATTCTCTGTGTTTTTTTTGAAAATTTTAACGTTTACTGACTCATTTTTGTATTTATAATTTGCAGTTTTTGACTCGGAAAATCAGAGTTGAACAAATTCGATACTTTTTCAATATTTTCTCAACTCGAAGAAATTTCAAACTTCAAACAACGATTCGTAAATTCATTGTACCGAAATTTCGTCGTTATTTTCAATTTTATTAATAAAACAAAAAACACACTCGAAAAAAAACAATGGAAAAATGTTCCAAAATTTAATATCACAACTCGAACGTAACATCTGGTCTAATACGGACAGTGGCCGCGAATTTCATTAAATTGGAACCCGTTGTTATGTACTGCATGAGTAAGTAATTGGTGATCCATCAGGGTATACGTCTGCAAGGCTTTTTCGCCTGATTGTATCAAAATTAGAAAATTTTCGTGTTATCTGAAGCTTTTACCACGGTAAAGTCTAATAAACTGGAATAATATTTATTTTATTTTTCATTAATTAGGGTCTTATCGTCGGCGGCTGGCTTACTCTAGCGTCGTCAAGTTGCTGCTGTGAAGAGGACACCAGCACCGTGACAAACATCGTTTTCAACTCGTGCCACGATGAGAAGGCGACGACAAGGACAACGACGTTGATAATATGCAAAAAGGCTTATTGAGCTTACCGGCGTTAAAAAGTTAGTAGCCTGGACTCATCCATCATGTTCAACCGAGACGACAAGGTAAGAAAAATTTCCGACTTGTAACTTATACTGGTATATAAGGTATACCTATACTTTACACAGTTTTTCTAGTCTGATTTCAACAGAAGATACCCAAAAACAAATTTCGCCTGTAAACTTTGTTATTTTGCGTAACACGTTTCTCAAAGGGAAGAAGAGAGCAAAAAAAACTTTCGAGAAAAATACCAGCAAAAGTTTGCCGAAAATAAGTAAAATTTCGTTAGCACGTAGATTCTAAACTCGAAAATACTGATAAATTTAAAATTTTCGGCATTAGTGGGAGTTTAACATTCTTCAGGGTGGTATTTTTAGCTTTATTTTTTTTGTACAAAAAAAAACCAGCAGGAAATCTTGTGATGGAAAAGTCGCAAAGACGACGTTTTTCACACTTATAAAGTTGTTCTCCTGAGGACACTAAAATGATATGTTTTTTTTCTTTCGCACTATGGCAAAGGCTTGTATTTCTTTGCGCTGAAATTAAAGAAAAGATATCACGTTGATAAGTTGGCGACTAAGGCGGTATGTGTGGGAGTATAAAATTGTATTGTCGTTGATGAATTCGGCGCAACTTAATACAAGTTATTAATTCGCTGAGTTTTTCAAGCTGTCGCGTTAGAAAGAATTTTATTTTATGGAAGTGAGAGCTTTGGCGGGGGGAAGAAGGAGACGCATTCGCCTTGAAAATTTTGATTCGATTCCACCAGGGAACATCTTCATCTGATGCTTCATCTGGCACAAGCTGAGTAGGTACATTTAGAGTTGAACAAAGACGTCGTCGCCTGTTTTTTAATTTATTTTCACCTTCGGAGATGTTAAGAGCTTTACAAAGTATTGGAAAAAAATCGAAAAAAAAAACATTCACATTACCAGGGAAGCTTCACAATCACAACTCGTAAAACTCCTCACTGAAACAACATGTCACTCAACTTCAGAATCAGAACTAATTTTAAACCACTAAGTTCTTTCCCAGTTTTCAAAAATTCGAAAAAAATATT